>NC_044985.1:58376238-58980405 GCF_008728515.1 Papio anubis
ACCTTAGATTGATGTTCAAAAATTAAGATTATTCAAGAGTTTTATTTTTCTGGCTAAAAAAAAAAAAAAAAATGCCCTTACAAAGTACTTTAGACTCACTTAGCAGCAACTTCACTGGCTGACAGAAGAGGAAGAAAGAATTAGGGAAGGGACAAGGAAACATTCTGTCCCCCCTTCCCCCTCATTATAGGCTCTCTGGGTGGTGGGTGAGCCACTTGCTTAAAAGTGGGTTGAAATTTGAAGTGGGATGACTTCCCTGTTCTACACTTCCAAGCAGGCTTCCAGAGGGAAGATATGTCGGGGTTTGAGGGGGAAACTGGACTTCTTTAAAGATATCCGTAGAGACAGAGAGAGATGATGGATTTCCCCTAAGAGGAAATTGGTTTCGCCATCAGTGCTCCATTTTGACCCAATTCTCACCCAACAATCAGTTTAAAAGATAAGAAAACAGTTTGTAATTAAAAAGAAAAAAAACTTTTTATTGTGTAAAATGCACATAACGTAAAACTTACCATTTTAACAATTTTTAAGTGTATTTCAGTGGCATTACATATATTCACAATGGTGTGTAACCAACACCACTATCCATCTCCAGAACTTTTTCGTCATCACAAATTGAAATTCTGCACCCATTCAGCAATAACTCATCCCCACCTCCAAACCCTGATAACCTCTATTCTACTTTCTGTTTCTATGAACCTGCCTATTTGAGGTACTGCGTATGAGTGGAATCACACCGTATTTCACTTAGCTGAATGTTTTTCAGGTTCAGCTATGTTTCAGAATTTCACTCCTTTTTAAGTCAGAGGGATAGTCCACCCATATGTATCTACCACCTTTTGTTCATCCATGCATCTTCTTAGGCCCTTGGGCTGTTTCCATCTTCCGACGATTGTGAATAATGCTGCAATTGTGAACATAGGCATACAAGTATCTGTTCAAGTCCCTGCTTCCAATTCCTTTGGGTATATACCTAGGAATGGAATTGCTGGATCGTATGGTAATTCTATATTTAGCTTCTTGGGGAACTGCCAGACTTTTCCACAGCTGCTGCACCATTTTACATTCCCACCAGCAACAGCAAGGGTTCCAATTTCTCCACACCCTCTCCAAGGGCAATTGCAGAAGAGTTGGGAAGAGTTCTTAACTTTGAGTTGACAGAGGTTTATTTGAATTTAATTGGTAAATGCTCAAGGTAAAAAAAAAAATCCAAATGCAATATTCCTATTCATATGCTGTGTGGAGGGGAAGAGAGAAAGAGCAAGAGTCAACCAACTCAGAAGCCCATACAGGCAAAGTTGTGGAGGCCCCATGCCTGATTACACCCCACAGTGACCACCAGCAGCAGTTTTGGGGTTACTTCCAGAAATTTAATATAAGAGAATTACCAGCCGCGATTCATATTTTGAGCAAGAATTTCCTTGCTGTGGAGACTGTCTATCTTCATGCTTAGCCCATCCTGACATAGTGACAGTGGTGCCTCCTTCCCCAGGCTGTCTATGACAACCTGGGATGCAGCCCCCTCCTGACGTTTGCAGACACTTTTGTCAGGGGTGCTCTGTACAGCCTGGTGGAGTTTCCAAACTGTCACTGAAACTTTCTAAGGGGTCTTCCTGCCAGTGTCCACAGAGGATGTCTTCTATGTTCATCAACAGGGCGGCTGTGACTTACAGAGCCCGCTGGCTGCCCACTGCTGATACAGCTGGGGCTCAGGGTCCATGCTTAGACATACATCTTGAAATGTTTATCAACAGTTACTGTAAAGAAAGTCTAAGAGGTCAAAGGTACCGTGTCACTCCCACTGCAGCAAACCGAGTTCTTCTAGAGCTGGGGCTGGAAGGAGCCTTGGGTGAAAGAGTACGGCCTGGCACCCATGTCTCCAACTTCCAGCTGGAGTTCCCCACTGTCCAGGAACAAGTGAGCCTGGTGTGGTCAGGCGTGGTAGCATCTCTTCCCTTCTGTCCCCTTTGGAGGATCCTGTCCTCATGCTTGTCCAATATCATAAAGGTTTGTAAGTGGAAAGGGAAGTAGATAGTGAATTCATAGAAGGTTGCAGGGATGCTTCTGCGGAGAGATGTTGGGGTGTAGCCCACTGAGAGGGCTATTCTTGGGGTCCTGCCCCACCACTCCAGGCTCCTTGTGCTGTGCATGGGAGACAGACACAGCACATCTGAGCATGCTCCTGGACTGTGCAGGGACACGTGCTTTGCAAGTTTGCTCAGCATTCATCTTCCTTGGTTTTGAAAGCTGTTCCATGATGCCAATTTGTGTCCTGTGAATTCACGGAAAAAATCCCTAAATTGTATTATTGAAAGCTGGAGACCAAAGGGAAGTGTATCTCGTCATCTAAGCTTTTGACTGATACTACAATGAAGCTGAGTTTAATACCAATAGGAAACTAACAAGTTTATTTAAAAGTATATGCACCAGGCCGGGCGCAGTGGCTCACGCCTGTAATCCCAGCACTTTGAGAGGCCAAGGCGAGCAGATCACTTGAGGTCAGGAGTTCGAAACCAGCTTGGTCAACTTGGTGAAATAGCATCTCTACTAAAAGTACAAAAATTAGCTGGGCATGGTGGCAGGCGCCTGTAATCCCAGCTATGTGGGAGGCTGAGGCAGGAGAATGGCTTGAACCCAGGAGGCAGAGGTTGCAGTGAGCTGAGATTGTACCACTGCACTCCAGCCTAGGTGACAGAGTGAGACTCTGTCTTAAAAAAATATATATATATATGTGTGTGTGTGTGTATATATATATATGCTCCAAATATCATTTTACAGACCTAGGTGATGAAACTCAGAGCTGAAGAAATAAACCTGGTATAGCAATAACCTGCATTTTCCTTCAGGCTTTGAAGAAGTGAGTTTTGGGAACAAATGCTAATTTGGGGATTTGGTGCAGGCTTTTCTTTTGCTTGCCCTCAAAAAGACATGGTTTTACGTTTGAGATTAAGAGGGTAGTAAATTTAGTCCACGCAGGTTTCAATATTGAAAATATATGATGGTATGCTTGCTTATGCAATAGGTTCTTCATATTTCAGAATGAATTTTTTTTCTACATGGGATGAAATTGGAGAATCTCTGAGATGATCTTAAAAATCAGAAAATTACAGCTTAATTAAGAGTTACCCCTACAACTTCTTGCTTTAAAAGAAATATTATATGGGCATCTAGTATAAAATGCAAAAGATTAAAAAAATACTTTTTTTCTCACATAATCAGCTGTTTTTTAGCTCGTTAGCTCAAATACTTTTGGTATTTGAAAAAATGATCCCTACTGTAAAACAGTTAGAAACTTCACCTTTGGTGCTGATGTGCAGCTTCACTTGCAGTGTGACTGCTAGATGCTCTTCAGCTGAGCCTTTTCTCACACAAATCACTGTTTTTAAAACTCCTCACTCTGGGTATTTAAAAAATTATATTATTTTTCATTGTAGAACAATTAGAAAATTCATATTTGGAATTGATCCTTAGCTTGACTTGCAGCATAGTTTGATGGTGTTTGTTATAAGGATCTAAATTTCTCAAGTTTTGCTCAGAGAATGGGCAACAATGGCTTAGATTGCACGTGGAGATGGTTCAGAATAGGGTGAAGAGGTTGGTACCGGCTGGATTAGAGGTTGGATTAGATGACCCCTCACCCCCAGGCACCTTATACTCAAATGATTATAATTACTAAGGTATTGGCCATAAACTACCACTGATTCTGTATCTATGTACCCAGCATAGGGCCTGGAAAAGCGTCAGCCTTTGGTAAATCTGCACTGACTGGCTGAGATTCCTGCAGATCCTGACTCTGCTTTAGGGTTCGTGTGCTGATGCTCAGAATGGCTTTCTGGTTGTTGCACAGTTCACGGACTCCACTCAGATGTGCTACAGAAAATGTTGAGCCTCCAGCATAAAGAGTTGTATCTACTTCTTTCCGTGACAGTCTATTATTGGAACTTAGAACTCTGTTGTGGCCAGGAGTGGTAGCTCACGCCTGTAATCCCAGCACTTTGGGAGGCCAAGGTGGGCGGATCACCTGAGGTTGGGAGTTCGAGACCACCCTGACCAATATGAAGAAACCTCGCGTCTACTAAAAATACAAAATTAGCCAGGCGCGGTGGTGCATGCCTGTAATCCCAGCTACGCGGGAGGCTGAGGCAGGAGAATTGCTTGAACCCAGGAGGCGGTGGTTGCGGTGAGCAGAGATTGCACCATTGCATTCCAGCCTGGGTAATGAGCGAAACTCTGTCTCAAAAAGCACAAAAAAAACCTCACACACACACAAAAAGAACTCTGTTTATCAAAATCCTGTTTTTATATGATCCAGTTTCAAGGGGAATTCTGGTTTGATGGGATGAAACCACTGTGTGTCCCCTGTGGTTGTAAGATCTGAAACACAGCAGCTTTTCACACAGGTGCTTGCACTCTGCACCCTTGTCTCCCTTTAAATATCATTGGGCTTAATATCTGGGTGATGGGATGATCTGTGCAGCAAACCAGCATGACACACAGTTACCAGTGTAACAAACCTGCACATCCTATACATGGACTCCTGAACTTAAAATAAAAGTTGGAAATAAATAAATAATGAATAAATTACATTATATCACCTGGGGTCTTAGAAGAGGTCATGTGAGCAGCCCTGCTAGAGGATGAACAGGAAGGTAGCTAGAAACTCAAACAGGGAAACCCCAGAGATGTTTCCAGACCTTCCTCCGAGCTCTGCCCTGCCTGCCTTCCGCTCTCGATGTGTGTCTGGGTGTCCTCCCACCTAGGTGACAGGTGTGCTGTGCACTCCTCCATGGTTTGTCCTGCAGAGGAAATTCAGTCATTCCCAGGTTTACTCTGTGGGCCTGCAGTGTATTCTCAGTGGAAACTGTTTTTGCCTTTTTTTTTTTTTTGAGACAGTCTCTCTCTGTTGCCCTAGCTCACTGGAGTGCAGTGGTGTGATGTCAGCTCACTGCAACTTCTGCCTCTGGGATTCAAGTGATTGTACTCACTCAGCCTCCCAAGTAGCTGGGATTACAGGCGCGTGCCATCACACCTGGCTAATTTTTGTATTTTGGGTAGAGACGGGGTTTCACTATGTTGGTCACACTGGTCTTGAACTCTTGACTTTAAGTGATCTGCCTGCCCTGGCCTACCAAAGTGCTGGTATTACAGGTGTTTGCCACCGCACCCAGCCTGTTTTTGTCTTTTTGAATGGTCTCCATATGCTGGTCTGTTACTCTACTAGGCTTTTCTGTCACAATCACTTTCTGATTAACCATTTAGTAGAATTTTATTCTTATTTTTTGGAGACAGAGTCTGGCTCTGTCACCCAGGCTGGAGTGCAATGGTACGATCTCGGCTCACTGCAGCCTCTGCCTCCCAGGTTCAAGCAGTTCTCCTTCCTCAGCCTCCTGAGTAGCTGGGATTACAGGCATCAGCCACCATGCCCAGCTAGTTCTGTATTTTTAGTAGAGACGGGGTTTCTCCATGTTGTTCAGGCTGGTCTCGAACTCCTGATCTCAGGTGATCCGCCCGCCTTGGCCTCCCAAAGTGTTGGGATTACAGGTGTGAGCCACTGGGTCAGGCCCCATTTAGTAGAATTTTCACAAGAAAATAGTTTGAAGTATTACAAACAATTCAACTAATATTTCTTCTGATTATAAAAGTAATCATTTGTAGAAAATTTAGAAAATTCTAGGGAAGCAAAAGGAAGAAAATAAAATCATCTATTAATTCATATGTGAAAGAAATTGTTAGGACTTTGTAGTGTAATTTTGTTGACTTCCTCTTTAATCACAAATAATAAAGACAAACTTTACAAAGAAGGGAATATACTGTATCTGCCATTTCTTTTTTCTTTTTCTTTCTTTTTTTTTTTTTTTTTTTTGAGACAGTGTCTTGCTCTATCACCCAGGCTAAAGTGCAATGGCACGATCTCGGCTCACTGCAACCTCCACCTCCTGAGTTCAAGCAATTCTCCTGCCTCAGCCTCCCGAGTAGCTGGGATTGCAGGTGCTTGCCACCACGTCCAGCTAATTTTTGTATTTTTAGTAGAGATGGGGTTTCACCATGTTGACCAGGCTGGTCTGGAACTCCTGACTTCAGGTGATCTGCCCACCTCAGCCTCCCAAAGTGCTATGATTACAGGCGTGAGCCACCGTGCCCAGCCTCTTTTTTCTCTTCTACTATTATTATTATTTTTTTTTTCTGAGACAAGGTCTCACTCTCACCCAGGTTGGCGTGCAGTGGCACAACCATGGCTCACTGAAGCCACGACCTCCCAGGTTCAAGGGATCCTCCCACCTCAGCCTCCCAAGAAGCTAGGTCTACAGGCATGCACCACCACACCTGGCTCCTTTTTTGTTTATTTGTTTGTTTTGTAGAGACAGGGTCTCACTACGTTGCCAGGGCTGGTCTCAAACTCCTGGGCTCGAGCAATGCTCCCACCTTTGCCTCCCAAAATGCTGGGATTATAGGTGTACATTCCATTTCAAATCTTTCTTTTCATTTCGGTGTACTGTCAGTATTTCCTCATATCAGTCATTTTTTTCTACCATGTTTCTAGCAGCTGTATGTTTATTTGAAAAGGGGGATTGTAAATGATCAGTTATTGAAAAAGTGAGTTAATATGGGAAATAATAAAAATGACACATACTTACATGCTTCATTTTAAACTCAAAGGTACATCCATTCCCCAGTTCTTTGGCTATAGACTGAAAGCCCTTTCTTGGTGGGTAGGTTCACAGATTCAAGTTTCTTATATAAACCATATCCATAATATCCAGTTTTGATCTCTGTAGAATGGATGGAGAATGTACAAAATATTTAAAGACACTCAATGCAACCTCCTAGATTGTTCGCAAAGTTTTCCAGGCTCTTGCTAACAAATACAACTGGCATAAATAGATGCTTGGAATGAATGTATCTAAGTCTTGGGCAGACAAAGCTCAGATATGCTGCTGAACTTTTCAGAGAACAAATATGCAGATTGTCCAAAAGAGTCGTGTCAGTTACTAGTGTTTCATGGGAGAGTGGAGAATGTCGGTTAATTCATTTAGTGGGGCTGGGAGAGCATCTGCCCTTTCCACTTAATGGATGTGAAATAAGTCATTACATAGTCCCTTGTGGTTGGGGATTCCGGTGGCTTCCAGTTAAGTCTTCTCAATTTTGTGCAAATCCATGATGATCTTGGGATGAATCCCTGGAGGTGTAATGGTGCTTGTATGTGCATAAATGTGCATGCACACACATGTTATGTCTTTGAGACATATTGTCAGATTACGTTCCCAAAAGATTGTGCCAGTTTATACTTATTGCCATCAGATTGTAGGAAAGTGCCATTTTAATGCTCCCTTTTCAGCATTGAGTTCTATAATATGATTTAAAAACCCACAAAACTTGTTCAGTGTGATAAGTGAAATTTTAAATTGCATCTTGTTTTGGTTTGCATTTTTAAATTAGATATGAATATTTTCCATTTACAACATTATCTTTCTTCATGAATTGATGGACATATACTGTGCTCATTTTTCGGTTCAGATGTTTGTCTGTTTCTTGTTGATTTGTATCCACTCTTTATAAATTAAGGATATTAAACCTTTCTCCATCATTTACAGCAAAATGGTAACATTATGTTTACTTCTGTCATTCAGCAAGGGTTGGAAATATAAGCTCATTTAAGTATAAGCCTACAGAAAACATACCTTGAATTTTAACATTAAACACAGATACTTTTTAGATAGTTTAAGTGTTTTTATCTTCATTTGGTAAATTAGTATGATATGCAAGTTCACAATAGTAGTTTGTACATTCTTGGAACTTCTTGGGTAAATGATTACAGCATAGCATAAGGTATAACCCATCAGATCTTTTCAGCGATTGTATAATAGTTTACTTCCTCTGTTTAAAAGTATTAATGACTTGGAGCACCTTGTATGGGTCTTATTTTCACACTCTGCTGTTTCTTTTACCTTTTGGAAAAATCAGGGTTGAATTTAAATATCTTATGTTACGTCTATTAATAGACCCTAAATCGTATTTTGCAAGAAAGAAAGATGAAGAGTGAGATATTTATGATGAGAGTTCAACCTCTAAATTTGTCTTCATGGCTGAATTTGGGGATCAGTTATAAAGTGATACGTGTCTTTGTCTAGTGTACTTTTAGGTTATTCCATATATTTATTAATCCAGTTATTTGCTCTTGGAGGTTATTATTTTACAGCTTCTTTTGAAACTCTGTCATTAAAAAAATGTACACTCCTTGCTTGAAACACTGTGTAACATAAAAGGCAAATGTTTGCCTTAACATTGTCCAAGTAAGTAGCCTAAGAATTAAGATGGCTATGGATTATGGATTCAACCTTGTTTTGTGATATCTTGGATGTTCCATCTACCCCCAACATACACACAGCTTGGGTAGAAGGGAAATTGCAAAATTAAACAATCTCACAGAGTTTTGCAACTCCAAAGAGCTTTGAACTCCTGGTCTGTAGACTTACAGTGGTAGCAGAGCTCTTACAGGCTGGCAGTGGAGTCCACCTGGGATAACTTCTTCACATGGATGTGACCTTTTCTTTTGTTAACAAATGAAAATGTGGCTCCCATTGAAGCTGCAAGATCAAATCTTATTTTGGGGAGTGGAAAGAAAGAGATAAGGAAGCATTGGAGTACAGTTTGATGTCTTTGACCGCAGAATGATACCAGTCTGTATCTTCAACCTCTGTGTTTAGCATCGTTAGCTCATATATGGTGGTGGCAGTTCTGTTTTCCCAGACTTATAGATCATTTGAGTGACATTGATCATATGTGGGCCATGATCCTAGAAACTCTACTTTGTCTGTATCATTTGAGCATTCCTTCCCTTGGGCCCCTGTTTTTGTGCATTGTTCAGTCTGAAAGGTGAATGGAGAGCATATTGTTCATTCCTTCACATTGTCCTTTCCTAAGCTTCCACATGGCACATCGTCGTAGATTGTCGTAAGGTCCCACTACAGAGTCCACTGCCAAGAGCGCACTGTATCTCTGCAGCCCACCTGGGGTCCCATGGCTCGCTGGACACCACCCACACCTGGCCAGGATTGCTGTTCTGCACTGACCCCAGACCACCTAGCTTCAGGAGGCCCCTGGAGGAGGGTTTTGGAGGAGCACTGCTTGGTCATTCTGTCAAAGTGCCCATCCTTGGATCACTTGGTTTTTGTTAAAGTGGAAATTCAAATTATTTCTAAAAAGGAAAAAAAGCATCCTATCCAGTAACAACTTTATCAAAAGAGACATTAGATTACTGTATTGTTATTTTTTAAGTTAGCTAATAAATAGGGTAGATGACTAGAGACTGTCTCTACCTCTGAAGGGTTGGTGGTGCCCTCCGATATTGGGAGTAATATTATTCTCCCCTGCACCACTGGTTATTAGGAACAATATCACATGGGAGGCAAACACCCCCTGCGATAATGGTAATTATATTACACTCTCCTCCCCTAAATATTAGGAACAGTATCACAGAAGGGGTGTACACTTCCTGTGATATTGAGAGTAATATCATCCTCTTCTCCACTGAATATTAGGAACAATATCACAGGGGGATGTACACCCCCTGGGATATTGCAAGTAATATCATTCCCAGGATATTAGGAACAATATACAGGGGGAATGTACACCCCTGAGATATTTGAGGTAATATCCTATCTTATCCTGAATATTAAAAACAACATTCGGGGGGGGTGTACACTTTCTGGGATATTGGGAGTAATATTATCCTTGTACTCCTTGGGTATTAGAAACAATGTCACAGGGGAGGTCTACACCCTCTGCGATATTGGGAGTAATATCATCTTCTTCCCCCCGGATATTAGGAAAAATATCACAGAGGGTGTGTACACCCCCTGTGATTTTGGGAATAATACCACCCTCTCCTCCCTGGATATCAGGAACAATAACACGGTGGCGGGGGGCTGTACACCTTTTGTGACATTGGGAGTAATATCATCATCTCCTCCCCCTAAATATTAGGAACAATATCACAGAGCGGGTATACACCCCTGCGATATTGAGAATAATATCATCCTCTCCCTTTTGGATATTAGGAACAATATCACAGGGGAGGTGTACACCCCCGAAATATTGGGGTAATGTATTTCTGTCCTCCCCTGGATATTAGGAACAATATCACAAGGTGGGTGTACACCCCCTGTGATATTGGCAGTAATATCATCCTCTCCCCCCAGGATATTAGGAACAATATCAGCAATATCATCCTCTCCCCGCCTGGATGTAAGAAACAATATCGCGGTCTGGGTTTACACCCCCTGCAATATTGGGAGTAATGTCATTCTCTTTCCCCCTGTAAATTAGGAGCAACATCACAGGGGGTGGTGTACCCCTCCTGAGATATTTGAAGTAATAAAATCCTCTATCTACCAGGATATTAAAAACAATCTTACGGGGTGGTGTGTACACTCCCTGCGAATTTGGGAGTAATATTATCTTTACTCCACCTGGATATTAGGAGCAATATTATGGGGCAGGATGTACATCCCTGCGACATTGGGAGTACTATACCTCCCCCCACCGGATATTACGAACAATATCACAGGGAAGGTGTACACTCCTTGAGATATTGGGATCAATATCATCCTCTTCCCAGTTGGATATTAGGACCAATATCACAAAGGGGGTGTAGACCCCCTGTGGTATTGGGAGTAATATCATCTTTTCCACCCCTGGATATTAAAAACAATATTACTGTGTGGGTGTACACCCACTTCGATATTGGCAGTAATATCATCCTCTCCACTTCTGGATATTAGAAACAATATTACACAGGACATGCACAACCCTAAGATATTTGAAGTAATATCCTCTCCCTGCCTGAATATTAGAAACAATATCACAGGAGGGGTGTACACTCCCTGTAATATTGGGATTAATATAATCCCCTCCCTCGCTAGTTATTAGGAACAATATCACAGGATTGGTGTGCACCTTCTCCAATATTGGGAGTAATATCAGCCTGACCCTTTTGGATATTAGGAACGATATCACAGGGGTGTGTAAATCCCTGCGATTTTGAAAGTGTTATTATCCTCTCCCCATCCCCTGAACATTAGAAAAAATATCACAGAAAAACTGTACACCACCTGCGATATTGGGAGTAATATCATCCTCTCCCTCATGAATATTCAGAACGATCTCACAGGAGGGGTGTACACCCCCTGAGATATTGGAAGTAATATCATTCTCTCCCTTCCTGGATATTAGAACCAATATATCAGGTGGGGTGTACAGTCCCTGCGATATTGGGAGTAATGTCATCCTGTACCCCACTGGATATTAGGAATGATATCACAGGTGGGGTGTCCACCCCCTCCTATATTGGATGTAACAAAATCTTTTCCCCCTCTGCATATTAGGAACAATATCTCAGGAAGGTGTACACCCCCTGCGATATTGGGAGTAATATCATCCTCTTGCATTCTGAATATTAGGAACAATATGACAGAGGGGGTGCACATACTTAGCCATATTGGGAGTAACATCATCATCTCCCTCCTTGGATATTAAAAAAAAATTACAGGGGATGTACACCTGCTGCAATATTGGGAGTAATATCATCCTCTTGTTCCCTGGATATTAGGAACTACATCACTGGGGAATGTACACCCCCTGTGATATTGGGAGTAATATTATTCTCTCCCCCTTGGATATTAGGAACAATATCACAGCAGGGGTGTACACCCCCTATGATATTGAATGTAATACCATCCTCTCCCTCAGTGGATATTAGGAACAATATCCCAGGGGAGGTGTAAAACCCTGCAATATTGGGAGTAAATATCATCCTCTGTCCCCCTGGATATTAGGAACAATATCACAGAAAAGGTGTGCATTCACTGTGATATTGTTAATAATGTCATCCTCTCAACCCTTGGATGTTAGGAACAATATCCCAGGGTGTGCACCCACTGTGGTATTAGAAGTAATATATCCCCAGGATATTACCAATAATATATTTGGATGTACATCCACTGTGATATTAGGAGTAATATCTTCCCCGGATATTACCAATAATATCCCAGAGTGTACACACATGGTGTGAACCCACTGTGATGTTAGGAGAGTAACATCTCCCCAGCATATGATGAATAATATTCCAGGGTGTACAAACATGGTGAACAGCTGCTGTGACGTTAGGAGAGTAATATCTCCCCAGGGTATTACGAATAATATCCCAGGATGTACAAACAAGGTGTAAATGCACTGTGATATTAGAAGAGTAATATCTCTGAAAATATTATGAAGAATATCCCAGGGTGTACACACATGGTGTACACCCTCTATGATATTAGGAGAGTAACATCTCTGCAGGATATTATGAATAATATCCCAGGTTGTACACAAATGTTGTACATCCACTGTGGTATTAGGAAAGTAATATCTCCCCAGGATATTACAATAATATCCAAGGTGTCCGCACATGGTGTACATCCAATGTAATATTAAGAGAATAATATCTCCCCAGGATATTACAAATTATATCCCAGGGTTTACACACACCATGTACATTTACTGTTATATTAGGAGAATAATATCTCCCCCGGATATTAGAAATAATACCCCAGGGTGTACCCACATGGTGTACACCCACTGTGATATAAGGAGTAATATCTCCCCAGGATATTACAAATAATATCCCAGGGTGTACATTCACTGTGATATCAGTAGTAATTTCTCCACAAGATATTACAAATAATATCCCAAGGTTAACACTCACTGTAATGTTAAGAGTAATGTCTCCACAGTATATTACAAATAATATCCCAGGGTTGACGCCCACTGTTACATTAGGAGTAATATCTGCCTAAGATATTATGAATAATATTTCAGGGTGTAGACACAGTGTGTACACCCATGGTGATATTAGGGGCAATATCTCCCCAGGATATTACAAATAATATCACGGGGAGTAAACCCATTGTGACATTAGAAGTAATATCCCCCCATGATAATACGAATAGTATCACAGGATGTACACACATGGTGTACACCCACTGTCATGTTAGAACTAACATCCCCCTAGAATATTACGATTAATATCACAGGGCATACACACATAGTGTACACTTACACGATGTTAGGAGTAACATCCTCCTAGAATATTATGACTAATATCAGAGGATGTACGTACATGGTGTACACCCACTGTGACATTAGAAGTAACATCCCCGGCCAACCTGCTCTGGTCCCCTTCCATACTGTGGAAGCTTTGTTCTTTCACTCTTTTCTGCAATCAATCTTGCTGCTGCTCAAAAAAAAAAGAAAAAGAAAAAGAAGAAGTAACAACCCCCCAGGATATTACGATTAGTATCACTGGGAGTGCCCACATGTTGTGTACACTCACTGTGCCACTAGGAATAACATCCCCCTATGATATTATGAATAATAACACAGGATGTACAAACATCATGTACACCCCATGTGACATTAAGAGTAACATCCCCTAGGATATTACAGATAATATCACAGAGTGTACTCCCCTGGAACATCCCCCTAGGATATTATGAATAACATCACAGAGTGTACACACATGATTACACCCACTGTGACATTAGGAGGAACATTTTTCCAGGATACTATGAAAAATACCACAGGGTGTAAATGTATGGTGTACATACACTGTGACATTAGGAAAAACATCCTTCTAGGATATTACAAATTATTTCATATTAAGAATTATGATAATTATTATGTATAACAATTAATAATTGTTATAATAATTATTAATTGATATAATTAATAATATTTAAGGGAGATGTTACTCCTAATATCACAAGGGGTATACTACCAATTATATTATTCGTTATATCCTATTGAGATGTTACTCCTAATGTCACAGTGGGTGTACAACCAGTGATACTATTCATACTATCCTACTGAGATGTTACTCCTAATATCACAGTGGGTGTACACCTTGTGATATTATTCGAATTATCGTAGGGAGATGTTATTCCTAATGTCACAATAGGCGTACACCCTGTGAAATTATTCGAAGTATTCTAGGAAAATGTTACACCTAATTCCAAGGTACTTATTACAAGGGATTGTACACCCCGCGATTTTACTCCCCATATCGCGGGGTACCATGGAGAAGTAATATCACCCTCTCCCCTCCTGGATATTACGAACCATACCGCAGGAAGTGTACACCCCCCTGTGATATGGTTCGTAATATCATCCTCTCCCCTCCGGATATTACAAACCGTATCACAGGGGGATGTACACCCCCCGCGATATGGGGAGTAATGTCACCCTCTCCCTCCCTGGATATTATGAGCCAAATCACAGGAGGTTGTACACCCCCTGCCATATGAGGAGTAACATCACCTTCTCCCCCCTTGGATATTATATTATGAACCATATCACAGGGGCGTGTACATACAGTGTATTCACTCTATTGGGAGTAATATTATCTCCCTTCCTGGATATTACAAACAATATCACAAGGGGGTGTACACCTTCTGTGATTTTGGGAGTAATATCATCCTCTCCCTCTCTGTATAATAAAAACATTATTAGAGGGGTCATGTACATCTTTTATGATATTGGAAGTAATAACATCCTGTCCACCTTATGATATCAGGAACAATATTACACGTGGTGTGTACACCCCCTGCGATTTTGGGAGTAATATGCTCTTTGCTTCTAGATATTAGAAATAATATCACATGGGGAGTGTACACCTCCTGTAATATTGCTTGTAATATCATCCTCTCCCCAACTTGATATTAGCAACAATATCACAGGGGAGGTGTACATTCTTTGCGATATTGGGAGTAATATCATCCTTTTGCCCCCTTGATATTAATAACAATATCACAGAGGGAGTGTACACCCCCTGCGATTTTGGGAGTAATATTATCCTCTCTTCCACTGGATATTAGGAACAATATCACAGGGGAATGTACACTTCCTGCGATATTGGGAGTAACATCATCCTCTCCCCTTCTGGATATTAGGAATAATATCACAGGGTAGGTATACACTCACTGTGATACTGGAAGTAATATCAACCTCTCTTCTTCTGGATATTAAAAACAATATCATGGGGGTGTACACTTATCACAGTATCACAGGGGGTGTACACAGAGGGGCATGTACACTGGGATATTGAGAGTAATATCATCCTCTCCCTCCCTTGATATTAGGAACAATATAACGGGGGGGTGTACACACCCTGCGATATTGGGAGTAATATTATCCTCTCCTTCCCTGGATACAAAACCAAATCAGAGTTAGGGTGTACACTTCTTGCAATATTGAAAGTAATGTCGTCCTTTCTTCCCCTGGATATTAGGAACAATATCACAGGTAAGGTGTAAACCCCCTGCAATATTGACAGTAATATCATCTTCTCTTCACCTGGATATTAGAAACAATATCACAGGATGGGTGTACACGTCCTGCGGTATTGGGAGTAATATCATCCTTTTGCCCCCTGGATATTAGCAACAATATCATAGGGTGAGTATACACCCCTTGCAATATTGGGGGTAATATCCTTTTCTCCCCCCGAATACTAGGAACAATATGACAGAGAAAGTGTATACTCCCAGCGATACTGGAAGTAATATATTCTTCCCTCCCCCTGGATATTGGGAACAATATTACAGGGAGGATGTACACCAACTGGGATATTGGGAGCAATATTATCCTCTTTTCCACTGGATATTATGAACGATATCATATGGGTGTGTACACACCCTTCTATATTGGGAGTAATACCATCCTCTCCCTTTTTTGGATATTAGCAACAATATCACACGGGGGTGCACATCCCCTGCCATATTGGGAGTAATATCAGCCTCTCCCTTTTTGGATATAAGGAAAAATATCACGGGGGGGTGTACAGCCCCTACAACAGTGCAAGTAATATCATGCTTTTTGTCCCTGGATATCAGGAAGAATAACACGGGCGTGGAGTGCACACCCCATCCAATATTGAAAGTAATATCATCCTTTCCCCTTCTGGATATTAGAAACAATATCACCAGGGATTGTACACCCTCTGCAATATTGGGAGCAATATGATCCTCTTTCCACCTGGATGTTAGGAACAATACCACAGTGGATGTACACGCCTCATGCGATATTAGGAGTAATATCATCCTTTCCCTCACTAAATATTAGGAACAATATCATGGTGGGGGTGTACACCCTGTGCAATATTGGGAGTAATATCATCTTCTCACCCCCCGGATTTAGAAGCAATATATATGGGGGATGTACACCTGCTGCAGTAGTGGGAGTAATATCATCCTCTCCCCGCCTTGAAATTAGGAACAATTAAAAAAAGAAGAAATTAGGAACAATATCACAGTGGGAGTGTATATACTCAGTGATACTGAGAGTAATATCATCCTATTCACCTGGATATTAGAAACAGTATCACCGTAGGGGTTACACCTCCTGTGATATTGGGAACAAAATCATCCTCTCCCCCCCAGATATTAGGAACCATATCACAGTGGGGGTGTACACCTCCGCAATATTGGGAGTAACATCATCTTCTCACCCCCTGGATTTTGAAACAATATCACAGGGGGTTGTACAGCTCCTATGATATTGGGAGTGATATCATCCTCTTCCCTCTGGATATCAGGAACAATGTCACAGGGGAGGTGTACACCTTCAGCGATACTGAGAGTACTATCATCCTCTCCCTCTCTCGATATTAGGAACAATATCACAGCAGGGGAGTACATCCCCTGCACTATTGGTAGTAATATCATCCTCTCCCCCCATGGATATTAGGAATGATTTCACAGGAGGGGTATACACCCCCTACGATATTGGGAGTAACATCATCCTGTCATTCCTGGATATTAGGAACAATATCATAGGGTGGGTGAACCCCCACTGAGATATTAGGAGTAATATCATCCTTTCACTCCCTGTGATATTGGGAGTAATGTCACCTTCCCCGCACTTGGATATTTGAAACAATATCACAGAAGGGGTGTACACCCACTGTGGTATTAGGGGTGATATCATCCTCTTCTCGCCTCCCCTGGATATTAGGAAAAATATCGTAAGGGGGGTGTACATCTTCTGCAATATTAAAAGTAATATTATCTTCTCCCCTCCTTATGGGGACAGTTTTTCTCCAATATCCCTAGGCCTGGGCTCCTCCTTCATGCCACTGTGGCAGTGTGTGCCATTTTCCTGGAAGAACGATTTTCACATTAGTAGAAACACAGCTTGTTTGTAGAGGAGGAGGCTGCATTGGGCATGGGATTCCAAGTAGTATTTCAGGGCCCAGGTTTAAGTCTCAGTTCTGCCATGTCCTAGGGCTATGACCTTAGGCAAAGACTTCTGTGACTCAGTTACTCATCTGTAAAGTGAGGGTAACAAGACTACCTTCTGCATGGGGTAGTAAAGGTTAAAGGAAGTATTGCCTTAGATGCTTGGCCTTATCCCTGGCTAAACTTTGTTGGACTCAGAAGAGTGAAATAGAAGACTTTGAAGAAATTGGGGCCAGGTGCGATGGCTCACGCCTGTAATCCTAGCACTCTGGGAAGCCAAGGCAGGCGGATCACTTGAAGCTAGGAGTTCGAGACCAGCCTGGCCAACATGGCCAAACCCCATCTCTAGTAAAAACACACAGATTAGCCAGGCATGGTGGCTCGTGCCTGTAATCCCAGCTACTCAGGAGGCTGAGTCAGGAGAATTGCTTGAACTCGGGAGGTGGAGGTCGCAGAGAGTTGAGATCAGCCTGGGTGACAGAGCAAGACTCTGCCAAAAAAAAAAAAAAAAGAGGGAGCTCATCACAGACCTGGGCCCCTGTGAGAACTGTCAGGCAGTTTTTAGCCATTAGAGGTCTGGTTTTCCCAGCCCGGAGAGTCTAATCTCTGTTTATCAGCCCCTCAGCTGCTGGTTTGGAGTTGGCGACCTCTGGGGGTGGAAGAGCAGCCAGGCTCACAAGCCTCCGTTCCTTACTAGAAGTGGGTCTTGGCCTTTTACTTCTCCCTACCTTAGGAGTGCCCTGATCCCCTTACACAGATTTAAATGTACAGCAGGTACTTGAATAACATCGTCTTGCTATAACATTGATGAGAAAAAACTAATTGATTTCTGATGGGGGCCACTGTCTGTGTGGAGTTTGCATGTTCCCCTTGTCTGTGTGGGTTTTCTCTGCATACGTCAGCTTCTTCTCACATCCCAAAGATGGACATGTCCACATGGTCCCCCGCTGAGTGAGTGTGGGGGTGTGTGCGAGTGTGCCCTGTGATGGGTAGGTATCTGGTCCAGGGCTGGTTCTCATCTTGCGCCCTGAGCTGCTGGGATGGTGTCTTAGTCCATGTTGCTATAAAGAAATGCCTGAGGCTGGGTAATTTATAAAGAAAGGGTTAATTGGCTCATGGTTCTGCAAACTGTACAAGAAGTGTGGTGATACCAGCTTCTGCTTCTGGTGAGGGCCTCAGGCGGCTTTCACTTATGGCAGAACGGGAGCTGGTGTGTGCAGATTACATGGAGAGAAAGCAAGCGGGGAAGGCGCCAGGCTCTTTTTAACAACCAGCCTTTGGTGGTGGTGGGGGTGGGGGGTGGAATTATTGTGGGAACTAATAGAGTGAGAATTCACTTATTACCATGAGGACGGCACGAAGCCATTCGTGCGGGATCTACCACCATGACACCTCCCACCTCCCACCAGACACCTCCCACCAGGCCCCACCTCCAGCACTGGGGATCAAATTCTAACATGAGACTTGGTGGGGGCAAAACATAGCCAAATCATACCTGCTGGGCTCGCTGCCTGAGGCCCTGAACTGAAACAAGTGATCAACAATTCTCTTATTTGTTTTTATTAATCTCTCTTAAATGGATGTGTAGCTCCCATTTATTCCAGTGTTTAATATTCAAAGTGTTTTGGTCTTTATTTAGAAGTTTGGTGATGTTTTTGTGACCAGAAATAGGCCACAGGAACTTAACTGTTGTTTACAACCATTAGCCTATAGCAAAATTGATTTTGTTATACAGTAGACAGTTGCAGTTTCCAAGAATCTATTGACAATGTTAAGTGCAGATTTACTGTATATATATATATATTTATTAATTTATTTTGTAATTGTTTTCAGCAGCAGCCTTTATCCAAAGCTCACTGGTCTACCATTGCCAGACATGGCATTGCTAGCCATATTTTTTCTACTTTATTCTTTTATCCACTTGGAATATGTTTATGTGATGAATCTTTGCTCTACTTCAAGTCCTCTTCAGACATGACGTTTTTGCACAGTCCAGCCATATCTTATTGCTTCATAATAGCACCGTGGACTCTTCCTTAAAGTGGGGGCTGTTTTGGAGCTTGTCACTGAGAAGGGCTGGGCTGGCAGGTCACCCAGCATCTCTCTACCTACAATTTAGTGATTTGAAACAATATTTGTCACTTCAGATTCTGTGGGTTAGGAGGCTGGGTCCCCAGCCAGGAGCCTGTCACAGGCTGCAGGGAGGATGTCAGCTGTCACGTGGTCACCCCAGATACCACCAGGCAGGGCCCCTTTTTCTCACTGGCCTGGTTCCTGGGGGTATTTGGTCTCTCATGGGCTGTTGGCTGGAGCTGCCCCAGGCCCTCGCTGCAAGGGCCTTTCCATAGGGCAGCTTGTGAGAACTAGGGGTCGGGGGTAGGGGTGAGACAGAGAGAGAGGAAAATAGAAGTCACAGTCTCATGACCTAATCTCACCTTTAGCAGACTCTGGTGGTTAGTCACAAGTCAGCAGGGCACAAGGAGGGGTCAGGCAAGGCCATGAGCTCCTGAAGGTGGGATGCTTGGGGCCATTTTGGAGGTCAGCCCACGTTACCTCTGGAGGCTGGCCTTGTTTTCAAGCATGCTCTCTTGAGGTGCCAAGAGGGCAACTGGCAACTCCAGGCTGGGGCCGCACAGCCCAGCACCCACAGCAACTCTGTCCCAAGGTATCTCTCACTGGGCCTGCTTAGGTTCAGTGCTCATCCTGTGGCCAGGGGGAAGGAAGCTGCCAGTAGCCTGTGGTCCTCATCCATCCTGGAGTCTGAGGGAGGGCTATCCAGAAGCTGAGAGGATGGAACAAGTAAGGAGAGTTCTCAGAAGGAGAATCTCACTGCCAGGAGGGCCGTGGGTTCCGGACATGCAGAAACAACCCAGCCATTTCCACCAGGTTCCTATCGGTCAGGGCTGTTGTTTGTAGGACTGGTCTCTTTCTTCCCCAGGCCTCTTCAAAATGCTCTTGTTTTTCAGCTCCTAAAGATCATGACCAAAACTTGTGACTGATTAAAATTGCATTTATGATGCAGTTTAATTTGCAGTGTTAATTGTTTCTGCCCCATAACATGGCATGCGTTTATTCCAGTCATCATATGTATCCCTCTGTGAAGTTAGGTCACTTTCTTCTTGGCTCTACATACTTTTTAGGTTAAGATTGTTCCTGGGTATTTTATGTTTTTATGGTTCCTGTGAGAGGGACTTAATTTTTATCTTTTCTGCCCAGTTATTGATATAAAGGGAAGCTATTTGATATAATAGTTTTTCTAATAATTTTCATGAAGGCAAATAAGGATGAATTTATGTCTTTTTGTTACCTTATCTAATGCAGGTCCCATCCGCTAGCATTAACACTCTTCAGCACCCCTGTCTGGTCCGCAGAGTGCATCCGGCCTTTAACTCATAGTCACGATACTGGTTATAGAGCTGAGATGCATGTGTGTGTGTCTCTTGTTCAGTTGGAGTGGATGTTGACTTCATTAAGTGTGGTCCTGAGGCACTGAGGTCAGTTGTACATGCAGATTTCTAAGGTTTACACTGTGGCCTTGTCTCCTATTGGCCAATGTGAACTATTTTTGCATGTCTGGTAAATATCCACAAGGGAGATGGATTGTAGTTTTCTTATTCTGTGGCATCGTTTTCAGGTTTTTGTGTGTACTTTAAAAAGTCTCTACTCCTCCATCCTTTTATTCGGCCCCATCTCCTGGTGTTTTCTTACTTTTCTACTTGAATGTCACCTGCATTTCAGTGGGCAAACAATTGCCTTTGGGCCAAATCCCATCCACTGCTTGCTTTTGTAATAAAGTTGTTCTGGGATATAGGCCTGATCATTTGGTTACAGATCATCTGTGGCTGCTTTCTTGCTACAGTGGCAGAGTTGAGTAGTTGTGACAGACTGGATGACCCTTAAGCCTGAATTATGTACTGGGTGGACCCCTGCATTCTTCTCTTTGACTGCCCCCCTGCCCCCTCTCTTCTGGGCCTGGCCTGTTAACCTGTTTGATCTCAACGGCAGGACCCTTGCTTCAGCAGTTTTCTTAACAGGCAAAATTCTTGCCCTTACAGGGTGTGCACTCTAATGGGGAGAGAAAGACAATGGAAAACAAGTTAGTAAATTGTACAGTAAATGAGAAGTGGGGAGAGAAGAGTCCAGCAAGGAGGGCTGAGAGGAGGCAGGAGGGTGTACAGGTCTCACTGAGGTTCCTCTGGGTTTGTGCCCAGCCTGGCGGCTCCTCCTCCTGTATGCTTGTCCCTATCCCTTCCTTACGGGGGACTGGACTGTCTGCGCCCCTCCTTCCTTTGTCTCCCTAGCCAGAGCTGGTACCTGACTTGGTCCCTATTACCCCAGGGGCTCCAGGTGAAGAGTCAACCTGGACTGAGTCCTAGGAGGTGCAGCTGGAGGTGGGACAGGGCTGTGTGACTGGGGGTGTTGAGGAGCTGGGACGGGAAGCTGGAAGGAAAGTGGTGTGAGGTGGGCCAGGGGGTGACGTCTCCTTCCTGAACCATCTCTGTCTAGTCTAGGAGTTGCCACTTGATCCTTGGGTGATGCAGACAACTGCAGAATCCTGAGAATCGTGGTCACTTGTGCATTTTAAAAAATGATGGGCTGGATGTGGTGGCTCACGCCTGTAATGCCAGCACTTTGGGAGGCTGAGGGGGGAAGGGGGGAGGATCACTTGAGCCCAGGAGTCCAAGATCAGCCTGGGCAACATAGTGAAACCCTATCTCTAAACAAACAAACAAAATAGCCAAGCGTGGTGGCATGCACCTGTAGTCCTAGCTGCTTGGGAGGATTGCTTGAGTCCAGGAAGTTGAGGCTGCAGTGAGCTATGATCCTGCCACTGCACTCCAGCCTGGCTGACACAGCAAGACCTTGTCTAAAAAAAAAAAAAAAAAAAAAAGATGGCAGTAATAGGACCCCTCTTAGAGCTGTTATGGAACTTAAATCAGTTGTATTTGTAAAACCTGGTACATGGTGAGCACTAGTAAGAATTGCTAAATGAAGTAATATCATTCTGTTCAATTTTATAGTCCTCATTTTTAATTAGTTCAGCTTTCTCTAGCAGCACGATGTGTTTTGGAAACATGTTTTACTGTTATTGCTGCTACTAATAGTACAGTTTTATCTAATATGAGATGGAAAAGAATAATCAACTTTTGTTTCCATTAACTAGAAAGCCAAATGGTTGGATATAGTTTTTCCAAGAAAAATTAAGTTTAGCTGTAGCAAGGAGTACGTTTGCTATTGGTTTATATGTCAATGTACTTAGCAATTTGACATTTCCTTACTGGGAGGTAAGTTTCTATCTTGAGTATAAAGACTTCACAGGTAAATAAGTCCAGTGCACTTATTTTAAAATTAATAGCAACTTCAGTAATTAATACATTTGAAAAAATAAAACAGTTTGCATTTTAATGCTTGTCATCAGGTTCCTCTATGTTAGAGTCTACATGCTATGAAATATAAAAAAGAAAGACTCGTGAATGGCGTGTTTCAGGCGGTATAACTGTAAGAATTTTTTCAAGTCAATATTTGTGTTTGTATGATTGAGGTTTTTTGTTTGTTTTTGAGACAGGGTCTCGCTCTGTTACCCAGGCTGGAGTGCAGTGGCATGATCACGGCTTATTGCAGCCTTGACCTCCCAGGCCCAAGAAATCTGCTTACCTCAGCCTTTCAGGTAGCTGGGACCAAGCATGTGCCACCATGCCTGGCTAATTTTTTTTTTTTTTTAATTCTTTTAGCATAGACAAGGTCTCACTATGTTGCCCAGGCTGGTCTTGAACTCTTGGCCTCAAGTGATTCTCCCAGCCTCAGCCTCTCAAGGTGCTGGGATTATAGGCGTGAGCCACTGTGCCTGGCTGAGGTTTTATACTATTCACTAAATATTAACCTTTAAGAATGTCTTTATATTAAAAAACACAAGATTTTTAGAGGTTATAACTGAATCTGTTTTTGTACACTATTGTACAGATAATTGTGTTTGATGATGTAATTTGTTGCATGACCTTGGACTGCCTTAACGTCTTAAGTGTTAGAGGAGACCCAGGATGTGGGGGAGGTTACAGACGGGGTGGTTTTTGAGATGAGAACTAGCAAGGTCCCTCGAGTGAAGACTGGCATGTTGGCCCTCTGCCTGGAAGAGCAGAGACTTGGATCCTGAGGCTTTGCTGCAGGAAGCTTGAACACAGGTAGGAGGCGGTTCCCAGTGGGCCAATATGCACCCCTTGTACACAGTGTTAACACTGACGCTTGCATTAGCAGACAGAACCTGGATGGTGTTACTATTAACAGCTCCCATTGACCAACCTGCACTTTACAGGTAGCCTGGGACTTGCCTGATTTGAGCCCTGGAATTTCAGCAACCTAGGAGCCCTTCTTTGTCCCCAGAAGACCCGACTCAGATGGTTGGTCACCCCATGTACAGGGTTTTAAATGTTCAAATACTGCACCTTAATTTCACAGGGCGGGGGCTAGTGTGCTATCCCATTCTTCAGGCGGGAATGGAAGCCTAGGGTCTCCATGTTACTGCTCTGCTTGGGCTTCACCCTGGGAAGGAGGTGGAGCAGTTAGTGGTTCTTTTCAAAGGTGGACAGCAGCGAGCACGGAATGACAAGCAAATGCTAGCTTTTAAATTGGGGCAAGGCTGACTAAACTACACTGTGATTGTACAGAACTTCAGTGGGGTGTTACGGTTGACCACAAATTGAAATTAACTCAGCAACATAGTGATTTTCTTTTTCAAGGAAGACTAAAATAACTTCCTGCTAACTTAGTTGGTTCTTGCTGTACTTCACCATTGTAAGCCAGTGAGGTATTTATTAAAGTATTTAATTGTCCTTTAGGATTAGCTTCCAGGAGGTGGGGAGAATTTTAGGAAAGTGAGCACAGTTACAAGGAGGCTGGAGGGGCACTGTTTTAGGGGTGGAGGGTAGGATCATAGGTGACAATGCCAATGATCTTTCCATATGGAACTAAATTAGTTTATGTAGGATTCATGATCCCTTCAAAAACATATTCATGACTAACCTGGTTCATGAAAAGAGGCAATTATTTTAATGTTCTAGAAAAAATTCTAACTACTGTATTAGCTATTGCTATGAATTAAACAACCTCAAAACTTAGTGGCTTACAATGACAGTAAACATGTATATTATCCCACACAGTTTCCATGGCTCAGGAATTTGGAAGTGGCTTGGTTTGGGTATGTCTGTCCCAGGATGTCTCATGTGGTTGCAGTCAGGATGTCGCCCAGATCTGCAGTCATCAGAAAGCTTGAAGGGGGCTGGAGGGTCTGCTTCCAAGACGACTCACCCACGTGGCCGTGGGCAGGAGGCTTCTGTTTCTCACTATCAGGGCCTCTCCACAGGGCTGCTTGAGTGTCCTCACAACATGGCTGCCAGCTTTCCATGGAGTGAGTGATCCAAGAGAACAGCAACTATCCTAGCTTCAGAAGCCACACTCCATCACTTGCAGTCTCCAAAGGGCTACAGATGTCAGTTCAGTGAGGAGAGGATGACTCAGGGGCAAATATCAAGTAGGCCTTACCCACCTGGCCTCACTCATCTGGCATTAAACTTCTGTTTTTAATATCCTGGCATTACCAACCTGGTTTACCCACCTGGCCTTAATTCCTTGGCTTTACTTACCTGGACTTATTAAACTCTTGGCCTGAACCTCTTGGGTTCACCCACCCAATGTTATCTACGTGGCTTTATTCATCAGGCCTTATCACACTGGCTGTAACCTCTGGCCTTACTCATTTGTCCTTACCCAATTAGCTTATCCAGCTGGTCTTACTCACCTAGCCTTAACCTTTTGGCCTTACTCACCTGATGTTGACTACCTAGCTTTATTCAGCTGGCCTTAATCTCCTGACCTCAGTCTTAACTTCATGTTTTTCTCCACCTGGCCACATTCACCTGATTTTACTCATCTGGAATTAACCTCCTGGCCTTAACTTTTGGTATGTTACCCCCTAACCGCTACCATAACTCTCCTGGCCATATCCCCTCTGCAAGCTGTATCACCACCTCTCCCCGTCGTGCCCTCCCTGGTGGGTTCAGTGCATGAGTAACCAGAATGACGGGCATGTTGCTGCCTCTGTCTGAGATGATGCTCTGCATTGCTCCTGAGACTAAGCCAGGCCCAGGATTGGATTCCCACCTCATCCGTCCTCTAGCGTTCCTGTGAAATTCGGTCTTCCTGTGCTCCTGCCATGAGCCTGGGCTGCTGTTGCCCCATCAGGGTCCTGGTCCTGATCCTCCTAATTCTATTCCACCTCATGCCTCCCAGCACTGCAGATGGCTCTGGGCCACTTGTTTCACCTTCTCCTCCTCCTTCTCCTCCTGCTACTGTGGATAGTCCATTTCCAGATTTCACTGTATCCGTCAGAGTTCTCCAGAGAAGCAGAGCCAGTGGGAGATATGTAATGCATGTCAAAGAGATTCATTTCAAGTAATTGGCCTACATGATTGTGAAAGCTGGCAAGTCTGAAATCTGTAGGACAGGCTGGAAACAGGTAGGAATTGATGCTGAAGTCTTGAAGCAGAATTCCTTTATCAGGAAACATCAGTTTTTGCTCTTAGAGTCTTCAGCTGGTTAGATGAGGCTCACTCACTATCAAGAGTAATCTCCTTTACTTACTTAAAGTCAGCTAACTATAGGTATTAACCTCATCTACAAAAGAGCTCCGTAGCCACTCCAAGACTAATGTTTAGTTGAATAATTAGGTAATAGAGCCTCATCAAATTGACACATAAAACTGACCACCATATACTTTGAGACTCAAAAAGCTCCTTGTTCCCCAGAAAAATGCACCAAACCTAATATTTCGCATCCACAGACACCCCAGGGACAAGAGCCCATGATGTAGAGTTTTAGACAGTAAATTTCCCCATGGGTCATTTTAGTTGTGGTAGTCGTTTGGGTTGCTTCTGATTTTTTTTTTTTTACTAGTATAAAATGCTGGTATAAATATTTACATACACATTTGTGTGTGGGCATGCTTGTTTGTTGCTTTGGGGCAGATACTTAGGTTTGGAATTGCTGGGTCATACAGCCAACATCAGTGGCTGTACAATTTCACATTCCTATCCAGCAACATATGAGAGTTCTAGTTGCTCCACATTTTCACCAATGCTTGGTATTGTCAGTTTTTTAGATTTTCTTCCTTTCTGTGCGTCAATTGTTCCCTTTCTCTTACTCATATAACTTCTGTGGCCCTGCAGTATTGATAGGATTCTGTGCAGATTGCTTTGCCTATCATTGAAGTTCCTGCCTGGCCCACTCCCACATCCCCCATTCCAGGGTGATCTCCTTGTCCCATGCTACCTTCTCCGACCTGCTCAGAGTGCTCTCCCATCCTTCCTGATAGGTCTATTCCTTCCTATCCCTTGGCCCCATGTCCCCAAGGACACCAGCCTTGGAGACCACAGCTGGAAGTGTGCTCATCTTTCTCTGATCTCAGTGGTATCTCTCTGTCAGCACTTAATGATACTTAAAAATAATACATGCTCGCTGAAAAACAATCCGAACTGTACCTAAGAATACAAATAGAAGTATGGACACGGCTGGGCGCAGTGGCTCAAGCCTGTAATCCCAGCACTTTGGGAGGCCGAGGCGGGCGGATCACAAGGTCAGGAGATCGAGACCATCCTGGCTAACACGGTGAAACCCCGTCTCTACTAAAAACACAAAAAACTAGCCGGACGAGGTGGTGGGCACCTGTAGTCCCAGCTACTCGGGAGGCTGAGGCAGGAGAATGGCGTAAACCCAGGAGGCGGAGCTTGCAGTGAGCCGAGATCGCACCACTGCACTCCAGCCTGGGTGACAGAGCAAGACTCCGTCTCAAGAAAAAAAACAAAACAAACAAACAAAAAAGAAGTATGGACACTTATTTTAATGTGAATTCAGTATTTTGGTGAACTTTTTTCTAACGTAAGTGCGTGTACGTGTAATGTGCTTGTGACATGCAATAACCACTTCCCTACTGTATGGTGACTTCAGTTTTCCAGTCGTTGGGGTCCTTCCTGTCCTAGTTTTTAATGGCTATATGATGTTATTTACTACCTTTTGTTATTTGACATGTGTCTGTAGATCTCTAATTTCTCTTGGTTGATTATTAATATAAATCTGTGTTTTTCCCGGAAAGCTCTAAGGCACCCAGGCCGGGGGTTGTGAGTTGTGTAGTGTGGGTTGCCCAGTCTGCTAGAGGGCAGAGCTTGGGTCCATTCTGCGGTTCTCCACTAACTCTAGGAGGGCCCTGCACATGTGGGCACTTGATTTTATTTTCTCCATGCGCTATTGATTTAACCCAGAATCGTTTCCTATGTCGTTCTCATCTAACTTATGAAAGAGCATCCTCCTTTGTTATGTTTTTATTTTCCTTCTGCTTCACCTTCAGAATAGGATTCTAAGGAAAAAGAGAGGAAAATTTAGCAATGATGTATCATAGAAAACTTAGTGTTGTTTACATAATTCTTGACATGTGGTAACTGCTCCTTGTGAACTGCACCCTCCCAAACACACATATACACACACAGCCTGGGCAACATAGTGAGACATCATCACTACACAAAATTTTTCAAAACATTAGCCAGGCAAAGTGGCGCGCACCTGAATTTGATTGAGAATTACCTATGAAGTCCATTTCTCCTAAGTCTCCTAATGGCTGTATGATGCTATTTGCTACCTTTTGTTTTTGGACATCTTTTTCCGAGCAGCTGAAATTGCCTTTGCAAAAACTATCATAGCAAGGGAAATCTGACACTCCCAGCTACTCAGGAGGCTGAGGTTGAGTTTTAACCAGGAGTTTGAGCCTGCGGTGAGCTGTGATTGCACCACTGCACTCCAGCCTGGGTGACAGAGCAAGACCCTGTCTCAAAAAAATGAAAAAAACAAAACACACACCACATGGATTGTGGGTGAATTCAATCTGGCCTTTCTGCAACAGTTAGGAAGAGGCACCCCTGTTGCAGGAGGAAGGGGCATAACTTTTGGTTGAACCCTTCAAGTGGCTAACCACCTAGGGAACTTTCAGGTGTGGCCATTAACTTTTTCTCTCTTCCTATCCTTCTGTTTTTAACCTTAAATCTTTTAAAAATTCAGTGTAGTTTTTAGCTGAGTAATGACATTTATGTAGCTGTAAACCTTGTTCCTAGGCATGACATGATGACTCTTTGATGAAATGCTGTTCCAAGGAGGTAAAGGGTTGCAAACAGAGCTTGCAGAGTTCACCTGCAGAGGTTTGTGGAAGTGGCCCGAGATGTGCTGTGAACTTGGATAAGCACTTGCAGGTTCTCAGGAGGATAGCCTACCAGTGGAGCCCAGCTGCACCTGGGCACAGTGGAGATATGGTTTATGCGGTTGAATTCTGATGCTGCCAGGGGACAGCTATTAGATCATGATCGCCTCAGCTTGAATTCAATTGAGAATTATCTGTGAAGCTCATTTTTCATAAGTCTAAGCAGCTGAAATCACCTTTGCAAAAACTATAGTAGTAAGGTAAATCTGACATACTGACTCCATCTTGCTGCTAGCAGGCTAAATTGCTTTTGCTCATTCTTGCACAGAGGCCATACTAGTACTTTCCTTGAATGGATCCCTTCCTTGTTCAAAAATTGAAACCATGTTTGTAAAGACTAACAGAAGGTCACAAGGTTAGAATTATGGGAGGGGCTCGAACTTCACTAAAATATAGGCATAGTTAAACAATAACCTGCCATGGCTTCACTTACTTTTCTATAAGTTGCTTACTGCCCTGAGTCAAGTAAGCAGTCACAAGATTTATAACTTCCCCAATTACTCCTGTAGACAACATTGCTATTGTGAAACCTAAAGAACTAGGGCCAGGCACAGTGGCTTATGCCTGTGATCCCAGCACTTTGGGAGGCTGAGGTGGGAGGATCACTTGAGGCCAAGAGTTTGAGACCAGCCTGGGCAACATAGCAAAACCCCACTGATATGGTTAATACTTGTCCCCACTCAAATCTCATCTTGAATTGTAGCTCCCATGTGTCATGGGAGGGACCCAGCGACAGGTAATTGAATCATGAGGGTGGGTTTTCCTTCTGTTTTCCTCATGATAGTGAATAAGTCTCCTGAGATCTAATGGTTTTATAAAGGAGAACTCCCCTGTACATGCTTACTTGCCTGCTGCCATGTAAGATATGCCTTTGCTTCTCCTTTGCTTTTCACTGTAATTGTGAGGCCTCCTCAGCCATGTGGAACTGTGAGTCAATGCATTAATCTGTTTTCATGCTGATAAAGACATACACGAGACTGGGTAATTTAAAAAGGAAAGAGGTTTATTGGACTCACAGTTCCACGTGGCTGGGGAGGCCTCACAATCATGGTGGAAGGCGAAGAGGAGGAAGTCATGTCTTATATGGATGGAAATAGGCAAAGAGAGAGCTTGTGCAGAGAAACTCCCATTTTTAAAAGTATCAGATCTCATGAGACTTATTCACTATCACAAGAACAGCACAGGAAAGATCTAGCCCCATGATTCAATTACCTCCCACTAGGTTCCTCCCAGGACATGTGGGAATTGTGGGAGTTACAATTCGAGATTAGATTTGGGTGGGGACACAGTCAAACCATATCATTCTGCCCCTGGGCCCTCCCAAATCTCATGTCTTCACATTTCAAAACTGATAATGCCCTCCCAACAGTCCCCCAAAGTCTCAACTTATTTTGGCATTAACTCAAAAGTCCACAGTCCAAAGACTCATCGGAGACAAGGCAAGTCCCTTCCGCCTATAAGCATGTAAAATCAAAAGCAAGTTAGTTACTTTCTAGATACAATGGGGGTATAGGCACTGGGCAAATACAGCCATTCCAAATGGGAGAAATGGGCCAAAACAAAGGAGCTACAGGCCCCATGCAAGTCTGAAATCCAGTGGGGCAGTCAAATCTTAAAGCTCCAAAATGATCTCCTTTGACTCCATGTCTCACATCCAGGTCACACTGATGCAAGAGGTGGGTTCCCATAGTCTTGGGCAGCTCCACCTTTGTGGCTTTGCAGGGTACAGCCCCTTCTGGCTGCTTTCATGGGCTGGCATTGAGTGTCTATGACTTTTCCAGGTGCACGGTGCAAGCCGTTAATGGATCTACCGTTCTAGGGTCTGGAGGATGGTGGACCTCTTCTCACAGCTGTACTAGGCAGTGCCCCAGTAGGGACTCTGTGTGGGGGTTCCCACCGCGCATTTCCCTTCTGCACTGCCCTAGCAGAGGTTCTCCATGAGAGCCCTGCTCCTGGGCATCCAGGTGTTTCCATATATCCTCTGAAATTTAGGCGGAGGTTCCCAAACCTCAATTCTTGACTTCTGTGCACCTGCAGGCTCAACACCACATGGAAGCTGCCAAGGCTTGGACTTCCACCCTTGAAAGCAACAGCCTGAGCCGTACCTTGGCCCCTTATTGTCAGCTGGAGCAGCTGGGATGCAGGGCACCAAGTCCCTAGACTGTACACAGCAAAGGGACCCTGGGCCTGGCCCACAAAGCCATTTTGTTTCTCCTAAACCTCTGGGCCTATCAAGACCTCTGACATGTCTTGGAGACATTTTCCCCGTTGTCTTGGATATTAACATTCAGCTCTTTATTACTTATGTAAATTTCTGCAGCCAGCTTGAATTTCTCCTCAGAAAATGGGATTTTCTTTTCTATCACATTGTCAGGCTGCAAGTTTTCTTAACTTTTATGATTTGTTTCCCTTTCAAAACTGAATGCCTTTAACAGCACCCAAGTCACCTCTTGAATGCTTTACTGCTTAGAAATTTCTTCTGCCAGATACCCTAAATCATCTCTCTCAAATTCAAAGATCGACAAATCTCTAGGGCAGGGGCAAAATGCCACCAGTCTCTTTCCTAAAACAAGAGTCACCTTTACTCCAGTTCCCAACAAGTTCCTCATTGCCATCTGAGACCACCTCAGCCTGTACTTTATTGTCCATATCACTATCAGTGTTTTGGGCAAAGCCATTCAACAAGTCTCTAGAAAGTTTCAAACTGTCCCACATTTTCCTGTCTTCTTCTGAGTCCTCCAAACTGTTCCCATCTCTTCCTGTTACCCAGTTCCAAAGTTGCTTCCACATTTTTGGGTATCTTTACAGTAATGCCCCACTCTACTGGTACCAATTTACTGTATTCGTTTTCATGCTGCTGATAAAGACATACCTGAGACTGGGCAATTTACAAGAGAGAGGTTTACTGGACTCACAGTTCCACACAGTTGGGAAGGCCTCACAATCATGGTGGAAGGCAAGGAGGAGCAAGTCACATTTTACATGGATGGCAGCAGGCAAAGAGAGAGCTTGTGCAGAGAAACTCCCATTTTTAAAAGCATCAGATCTCATGAGACTTATTCACTATCACAAGAGCAGCATGGGAAAGACCTGCCCTCATGATTCAATTACCTCCCCCAGGTTCCTCCCAGGACATGTGGGAATTGTGGGAGTTACAATTTGAGATGAGATTTGGGTGGGGACACAGCCAAACCATATCAGTCAATTAAACCTCTTTTTCTTTATAAATTACTCAGTCTTGGGTATTTCTTCATAGCAGTATGAAAAAGGACTAATACATCTGTCTCTATAAAAAATACAAAAATTAGCTGGCTGTGGTGGTCCTTGCCTGTAGTCCCAGCTACTCGGGAGGCTGAGGTGGGAGGATCACTTGAGCCCAGGAGGTGGAGGTTGCAGTGAGCCAAGACTGTGCCACTGTACTCCAGCCTGGACAATGGGCTGTCTCTTTTTTTTTTTTTTTCTGATGAAATAATAAAATGAAAAGAAGAGCCAGTTTTGAGATGTTTTTCAGATTTAGCATTTTGGCAGACCAAGAGATATCACCTGGTCCTGAGTCCCCCTCCTGGGAACTGAGTCAGCTGCAGAAAGACAATTTCGATACCCCTGTGATTTCATCCCCAGCCAGTCCATTGTTTCAGTTCCCTAGCCTCCTGTCCACCAAAGTACCTTTAAAAACCTAGCTCCCAAATTCTCCTGTCCTTCTTGGCTGACTCTGTGATAATTAAACTTTTCTTTTTTTCTTTTTTTTTTCTCTGCAACACCTGTGGTTCTCAGTGCATTGGTTTTTTCAGGATGGGGGCAAGAAGAACCCATTGGGTTGTAACATAGGGTGATGATTAATACTGTCAACTTGATTGGATTAAATAATGCAAAATACTGATCCTGGGTATGTCTGTAAGGGTGCTGCCAACGGAGATTAACATTTGAGTCAGTGGGCTAGGAACAGCAGACCCACCCTTAATCTGGGTGGGTACCCAGCTGATTACAGCTGCTGGCGTGGTCAGAATATAAAGTAGGCAGAAAAACATGAAAAGGCTAGACTGGTTTAGCCTCCCAGCTTATATGTTTCTCCTGTGCTGGATGTTTCCTGCCCTTGAACATCAGACTCCAAGTTCTTTAGCTTTGGGACTTGGACTGGCTTCCTTGCTCCTCAGCTTGCAGATGGCCTATTGTGGGACCTTGTGATTGTGTGAGTTAATACTACTTAATAAACTACCCTTTATATATCTGTCTATTAGTTCTGTCCCTCTAGAGAACCTAGACTAATAGACATGGTGTTCAGCGAGAGCGGGTTGGAGAGCTTGTCTGTGTCAGGCAAGCATTTTTGCCATGACAGCTCAGGCGGGAGATTCTTCCTCAGCGCTGAGAACTGAGAAGTTCTTTTTTTTTTTTTTTTTTAATTTTAGAACTTGATTTGTTTTTATTTTATTTATTTATTCTTTTAGGGGGGGTTCTGTACTGCTTTTTATTATTATTATTATACTTTAAGTTCTAGGGTACATGTGCACAATGTGCAGGTTTGTTACATATGTATACATGTGCCATGTTGGTGTGCTGCACCCATTAACTCATCATTTATATTAGGGGTATCTCCTAATGCTATCCCTCCCCTCTCCCCCCACCCCACAACAGGCTCCGGTGTGTGATGCTCCCCTTCCTGTGTCCAAGTGTTCTCATTGTTCAATTCCCACCTATGAGTGAGAAGATGTGGTGTTTGGTTTTCTGTCCTGGTGATAGTTTGCTGAGAATGATGGTTTCCAGCTGCATCCATGTCCCTACAAAGGACATGAACTCGTCCTTTTTTATGGCTGCATAGTATATCATGGTGTACATGTGCCACGTTTTCTTAATCCAGTCTGTTACTGATGGACATTTGGGTTGGTTCCAAGTCTTTGCTATTGTGAATAATGCCTCAATAAACATAGGTGTGCCTGCGTCTTTATAGCAGCATGACTTATAATCCTTTGGGTATATACCCAGTAATGGGATGGTTGGGTCAAATGGTATTTCTAGTTCTAGATCCTTGAGGAATCACCACACTGTCTTCCACAATGGTTGAACTAGTTTCCAGTCCCACCAACAGTGTAAAATTGTTCCTATTTCTCCACATTCTCTCCAGCACCTGTTGTTTCCTGACTTTTTAATGATCACCATTCTAACTGGTGTGAGATGGTATCTCATTGTGGTTTTGATTTGCGCTTATCTGATGGCAAGTGATGATGAGCATTTTTTCATGTGTCTGTTGGCTGCATAAATGTCTTCTTTTGAGAAGTGTCTGCCATATACTTTGCCCACTTTTTGATGGGGTTGTTTTTTTCTTGTAAATTTGTTTGAGTTCTTTGTAGGTTCTAGATATTAGCCCTTTGTCAGATGAGTAGATTGCAAAAATTTTCTCCCATTCTGTAGGTTGCCTGTTCACTCTGATGGTAGTTTCTTTTGCTGCACAGAAGCTCTTTAGTTTAGTTAGATCCCATTTATCAATTTTGGCTTTTGTTGCCATTGCTTTTGGTATTTTAGACATGAAGTCCTTGCCCATGCCTATGTCCTGAATGGTATTACCTAGGTTTTCTTCTAGGGATTTTATGGTTTTAGGTCTAACATTTAAGTCTCTAATCCATCTTGAATTAATTTTGTATAAGGAATAAGGAAGGGATCCAGTTTCAGCTTTCTTCCTATGGCTAGCTAGTTTTCCCAGCACCATTTATTAAATAGGGAATTCTTTCCCCATTTCTTGTTTTTGTCAGGTTTGTCAAAGATAAGATGGTTGTAGATGTGTGGTATTATTTCTGAAGGCTCTGTTCTGTTCCATTGGTCTATATCTCTGTTTTGGTGCCAGTACTGTGCTGTTTTGGTTACTGTAGCCTTGTAGTATAGTTTGAAGTCAGGTAGCATGATGCCTCCAGTTTTGTTCTTTTGTCTTAGGATTGTCTTGGCAATGTGGGCTCTTTTTTGGTTCCATATGAACTTTAAAGCAGTTTTTTCTAATTCTTTGAAGAAAGTCCTTGGTAGCTTAATTGGGATGGCATTGAATCTATAAATTACCTTGGGCAGTATGGCCATTTTCACGATATTTATTCTTCCTATCCATGAGCATGGAATGTTCTTCCATTTGTTTGTGCCCTCTTTTATTTCACTGAGCAGTGGTTTGTAGTTCTCCTTGAAGAGGTCCTTCACATCCCTTGTAAGTTGGATTCCTAGGTATTTTGTTCTATTTGAAGCAATTGTGAATGGGAGTTCACTCATGATTTGGTTCTCTGTTTTTCTGTTATTGGCGTATAAGAATGCTTGTGAGTTTTGCACATTGATTTTGTATCCTGAGACTTTGCTGAAGTTGCTTATCAGCTTAAGGAGATTTTGGGCTGAGAAGATGGGGTTTTCTAAATATATAATCATGTCATCTGCAAATAGGGACAATTTGACTTCCTCTTTTCCCAATTCAATACATTTTATTTCCTTCTCCTGCCTGATTGCCCAGGCCAGAACTTCCAACACTATGTTGAATAGGAATGGTGAGAGAGGGCATCCCTGTCTTGTGCCAGTTTTCAAAGGGGATGCTTCCAGTTTTTGCCCATTCAGTATGATATTGGCTGTGGGTTTGTCATAAATAGTTCTTATTGTTTTGAGATACATTCCATCAACAACGAATTAATGAGAGTTTTTAAGCATGAAGGGCTGCTGAATTTTGTCAAAGGCCTTTTCTGCATCTATTGAGATAATCATGTGGTTTTTGTCTTTGGTTCTGTTTATATGCTGGATTACATTTATTGATTTGTGTATGTTGAACCAGCCTTGCATCCCAGGGATGAAGCCCACTTGATCATGGTGGATAAGCTTTTTGATGTGCTGCTGCATTTGGTTTGCCAGTATTTTATTGAGGATTTTTGCATTGATGTTCATCAGGGATATTGGTCTGAAATTATCTTTTTTTGTTGTGTCTCTGCCAGGCTTTGGAATCAGGATGATGTTAGCCTTATAAAATGAGTTAGAGAGGATTCCCACTTTTTCTATTGATTGGAATAGTTTCAGAAGGAATGGTACCAGCTCCTCCTTGTAACTCTGGTAGAATTCAGCTGTGAATTCGTCTGGTCCTGGACTTTTTTTGGTTGGTAGGCTATTAATTATTGCCTCAATTTCAGAGCCTGTTATTGGTCTATTCAGGGATTCAACTTCTTCCTGGTTTAGTCTTGGGAGAATGTATGTGTCCAGGAATTTATCCATTTCTTCTAGGTTTTCTAGTTTATTTGCATAGAGGTGTTTATAGTATTCTCTGATGGTAGTTTGTATTTCTGTGGGGTCGGTGGTGATATCCCCTTTATCATTTTTTATTGCATCTATTTGATTCTTCTCTCTTTTCTTCTTTATTAGTCTTGCTAGTGGTCTATCAATTTTGTTGATCTTTTCAAAAACCAGCTCCTGGATTCACTGATTTTTTTGAAGGGTTTTTTGTATCTCTATCTTGTTCAGTTCTGCTCTGATCTTAGTTATTTCTTGCCTTCTGCTAACTTTTGAATGTGTTTGCTCTTACTTCTCTAGTTCTTTTAATTGTGATGTTAGGGTGTCAAGTTTAGATCTTTCCTGCTTTCTCTTGTGGGCATTTAATACTATAAATTTCCCTCTACACACTGCTTTAAATGTGTCCCAGAGATTCTGGTATGTCGTATCTTTGTTCTCATTGGTTTCAAAGAACATCTTTATTTCTGTTTTCATTTCGTTATTTACCCAGTAGTCATTCAGGAGCAGGTTGTTCAGTTTCCATGTAGCCGCACAGTTTTGAGTGAGTTTCTTAATCCTGAGTTCTAGTTTGCTTGCACTGTGATCTGAGAGACAGTTTGTTATAATTTCTGTTCTTTTACATTTGCTGAAGAGTGCTTTACTTCCAACTATGTGGTCAGTTTTGGAATAAGTGCAATGTGGTGCTGACAAGAATGTATATTCTGTTGATTTGGGGTGGAGAGTTCTGTAGATATCTATTAGGTCCATTTGGTGCAGAGCTAAGCTCAATTCCTGGATATCCTTGTTAACTTTCTGTCTCGTTGATCTGTCTAATGTTGACAGTGGGGTGTTAAAGTCTCTCATTATTATTGTATGGAGTCTAACTCTCTTTGTAAGTCTCTAAGGACTTGCTTTATGAATCTGGGTGCTCCTGTATTGGGTGCATATATATTTAGGATAGTTAGCTCTTCTTGTTGAATTGATCCCTTTACCATGTAATGGCCTTGTTTGTCTCTTTTGATCTTTGTTGGTTTAAAGTCTGTTTTATCAGAGACTAGGATTGCAACCCCTGCCTTTTTTTGTTTTCCATTTGCTTGGTAGATCTTCCTCCATCCCTTTATTTTGAGCCTATGTGTGTCTCTGCATGTGAGATGGGTCTCCTGAATACAGCACACTGATGGGTCTTGACTCTTTATCCAATTTGCCGGTCTGTGTCTTTTAATTGGAGCATTTAGCCCATTTACATGTAAGGTTAATATTGTTATGTGTGAATTCGATCCTGTCATTATGATGTTAGCTGGTTATTTTGCTTGTTAGTTGATGCAGTTTCTTCCTACCATCGATGGTCTTTACATTTTGGCATGTTTTTGCAGTGGCTGGTACTGGTTATTCCTTTCCATGTTTAGTGCTTTCTTCAGGAGCTCTTGTAGGGCAGGTCTGGTGGTGACAAAATCTCTCAGCATTTGCTTGTCTGTAAAGGATTTTATTTCTCCTTCACTTATGAAACTTAGTTTGGCTGGATGTGAAATTCTGGTTTGAAACTTCTTTTCTTTAAGAATGTTGAATATTGGCCTCCACTCTTTTCTGGTTTGTAGGGTTTCTGCCAAGAGATCTGCTGTTAATCTGATGGGTTTCCCTTTGTGGATAACCTGACCTTTCTCTCTGGCTGCCCTTACCATTTTTTCCTTCATTTCAACTTTGGTGAATCTGACAATTATGTGTCTTGGAGTTGCTCTTCTCAAGGAGTATCTTTGTGGCATTCTCTGTATTTCCTGAATTTGAATGTTGACCTGCCATGCTAGGTTGGGGAAGTTCTCCTGGATAATATTCTGCAGAATATTTTCCAATTTGGTTCCATTCTTCCCATCACTTTCAGGTACCCCAATCAGATGTAGATTTGGTCTTTTCACACAGTCCCATTTTTCTTTGAGGCTTTGTTTGTTTCTTTTCACCCTTTTTTCTCTAAACTTCTCTTCTGGCTTCATTTCATTAATTTGATCTTCAATCACTGATACCCTTTCTTCCAGCTGATCGAATTGGTTACTGAAGCTTGTGCATTTGTCACGTAGTTCTTGTGACATGGTTTTCAGCTCTACCAGGTCATTTAAGGACTTCTCTACACTGGTTATTCTAGTTATCCATTCGTCTAATCTTTTTTCAAGATTTTTAGCTTCTTTGCAATGGGTTCCAACTTCCTCCTTTAGCTCAGAGAAGTTTGATCATCTGAAGCCTTCTGTCAACTTGTCAAAGTCATTCTCCGTCCAGCTTTGTTCCATTGCTGGTGAGGAGCTGCGTTCCTTTGGAGGGGGAGAGGTGCTCTGATTTTTAGAATTTTCAGCTTTTCTATCTGATTTTTTCCCCATCTTTGTGGTTTGTTGATGGTGATGTTCAGATGGGGTTTTGGTGTGGATGTCCTTTCTGTTTGTTAGTTTTCCTTCTAACAGTCAGGACCCTCAGCTGCAGGTCTGTTGGAGTTTGCTGGAGGTCCACTCCAGATCCTGTTTGCCTGGGTATCAGCAGCGGAGGCTGCAGAAGAGTGAATATTGCTGAACAGCAAATGTTGCTGCCTGATCATTCCTCTGGAAGCTTCGTCTCAGAGGGGTACCTGGCAGTGGGAGGTGTCAGTCTGCCCCTACTGAGGGATGCCTCCCAATTAGGCTACTCGGGGGTCAGGGACCCACTTGAGGAGTCAGTCTGTCCATTCTCAGATCTCAAACTCCGTGCTAGGAGAAGCACTACTCTCTTCAAAGCTATCAGACAGGGACATTTACATCTGCAGAGGTTTCTGCTGCCTTTTGTTTGGCTATGCTCTGTCCCCAGAGGTAGAGTCTACAGAGGCAGGCAGGCAGGCCTCCTTGAGCTGCGGTGGACTCCACCCAGTTCCAGCTTCCTGGCCTCTTTGTTTACCTACTAAAGCCTCAGCCATGGCAAGCACCCCTCCCCCAGCCTTGCTGCCACCTTGCAGTTAGATCTCAGACTGCTGTGCTAGCAATGAGGGAGGCTCCGTGGGGGTGGGACCCTCAGAACCAGGTGTGGGATATAATCTCCCGGTGTGCCGTTTGCTAAGACCCTTGGAAAAGCACCATATTAGGGTGGGATTGACCCGATTTTCCAGGTGCTGTGTGTCACAGTTTCCCTTGGCTAGGAAAGGGAATTCCCTTACCCCTTGCACTTCCCCGGGTGAGGGTGATGCACCTGCCCTGCTTCAGCACTCCCCTGCTGGTGTTCTGTACTCACTGTCACAACCACTATCTGGCCACCCCAGTGAGATGAACCTGGTACCTCAGTTGGAAATGCAGAAATCACCAGTCTTCTGTGTCGCTCACGCTGGGAGCTGTAGCCTGGAGCTTTTCCTATTCGGCCATCTTGGAACCCGAGAAGTTCTGTTTTAGCTGTTCTAGTGTCCACCAATGCTGCCTGCAGGGCAGAACTGTAAAGGCACAGGTTTGCAACATGGTTGCATTCTAGTGATTCTTTTAGTCATATTAACAAACAAAATATTTCTAGCACGATGGGCAAAATAATAATTCTTGAAACATTAGGTGTTGAAAATGTAAACATGTTTAGTTAAAATTACTTTTGAGCCAACCCTAGACGTTATGCTTTCATAATTTAAAATATATCTTAAAATGTATATATATTAATGGTGTGTGATTAGACACATCATTAATATGTATAAAAATGTGAATGTAATATTGTTAGAATCCTTTTTTCTGTCAATGAATTGTAGCAATTTAGACCAAATATATTCTTTTTTTTTTTTTTTTTTGAGACAGAGTCTTGCTCTTTTGCCCAGGCTGGAGTGCAGTGGCGTGATCTCGGCTCACTGCAAGCTCTGCCTCCTGGGTTCATGCCATCCTCCTACCTCAGCCTCCCGAGTGACTGGGACTACAGACGCCCACCATCATGCCCGGCTAATTTTTTGTATTTTTAGTAGAGATGGAGTTTCACCGTGTTAGCCAGGATGGTCTCGATCCCCTGACCTCGTGATCTGCCCACCTTGGCCTCTCAAAGTGCTGGGATTACAGGCGTGAGCCACTGCATCTGGCAGACCAAATATATTCTTAACTAATTTGCTTGCCAGAAAGGAATTCCCTATTCATAACATTGTATTTGAAAATATTTTGTTATATAGTTTATTTGAAAAGGCTTTGCAGTACAGTTTACAGTTTAAACAATATTATTTCTAGTGAATGGGTGTCTAGGCCATGTCATAACATAACATTTTGTAATAGAAATATTAGTCTTTCTTCCCAACATGAAAAGATTGTATGTGGTAAACTTTTTATCAGGAAAATATGTTAAGCATTCAAAATTTATATTGCTGGATTAAAACAAAAATGAAATACCATTTTACCCTAAGCTTGGCAAAAAGTGACTAGTCTTTCTAAGTCAACAGGTGGCAGAGACCAGGTGATAGGACAATCCTGGCTGCTGCTGGTGTGTTTGGACTGGAACAAGCACTGAGGTCCCATGGCGAATCCTGGGACAGAAGGCATCCAGGATCCCAAGATTTCCCTTGGCAGTTCGTGCCTGAGAGAAACCTGCACATGAGCAGTTCAGAAGTAAAACACAGCATTTCATTTAACATCTATATTTATATAATCATTTCATTATAATTGAATAACACAATAGCATTAAAGGAAATTAACTAGACAAGTCTCAGAGACAATCCAAGCAAAACTGCAGAACACAGGCCGGGCATGGTGCTTCATGCTTGTAAACCCAATACTTTGGGGGGCCGAGGCAGAAGCATTGCTTGAGCCCAAGAATTTGAGACAAGCCTGGACAACATAGTGAGATCTCTGTCTATAAAACATAAAGATTAAAACATTTAGCTGGATGTGGTGGCACAAGCCTATAGTCCCAGCTACTCGGGATACTGAGGCAGGAGGATCACTTGAGCCCAGGACGTTGAGGCTGCAGTAAACTGTGATTGTACCACTCTCTCTCTCTTACTCTGTTCCTCTCTGGGCAACAGAGAAAGACCTTGTCTCAAAAAAGAAAAACAAAATTGCAGAACGTATAAAATGTATATATTTTTTCTAAATTTTAAAGGCACAAAAACAATCCTTATATTGTTCTTGGGTTCATATTCATGCCTGGAAAAATATTTAAAATGGACTAAGCATGTCCATCAGGGCCCTGATCATTGCAGGGGATGCAGAGTGGAAGACAGGGGTAGGGCTGGGCCTGAGGATGTTGGGGAACTGTACTTTTAGCTCTAGTCCTTGTTGTTTTTTTTCTTTAGGAAAATTGAAGCAAATATGATATAATGATAATAATTAATTTTGGGTGTACTGGAATAAGACTGTCTGTAATGTTATTCTTTGTATTTCTTCTCACTCAGTAGAAACAAAAGGCTCACCAAGCACCCAGTACCTAGAAGTCAGCAGCCCATCCTAACCTGCACTCCTGGGGTATGGCCTGAGGTGCCCTGTGTCCAAAGGAGAAAGGGGCATAGCTATAATCTGGTGGATAGGCTGGTGTGCCCTGGGAGCTTCCCATCTGAAATGCTAGTGAGAGGTTTGCACCCTGAAAGAGACTGGGTTTCGTTCTCCTGTTTGTCACTAATGCACATGCCCTCTGTCTTGTGCAAATGCCCCACCCTATGTCTTGTGCGGAGTTTGTATGGTCGGTCACACAGTGACATTTCTGGATTGTGCTGGATTGGATTTTGGCATGGTGCTCAGAGGTCTTTGTTCTCATCTAGCCTTAGAAGGCCACTCTGTGCTCGGCAGGTCCTCAGTGGTTGAAAAACTCATTACCTACAGCTAATTTGGGGCTTGTCTAGGTGGCTGGTGGAGACAGGTGGGGAAGCTTAGGGAACCTTGGAATTTCTGTGGGGATTGACTCATCTGCCCTGAGTACCATGGATAGACCTTTTCCTTCTGCTTTTTTTCTCTCTCTTTTCTAGCTGGGAAAACCCTTGGAAATACATTCTCGAGCCTCATGTGTTGGGCTCAGAGGCCAGAAGGGAGAGACCCAGGATGGAGTGACAGGTGGCTTAGAGGCCAACTGGTCAGCCTGTGGGCAGAGCAGATGGGAAGACAGCCAGTCCTGTCTGGGGGTCTCAACTCCACTTCTGTCTCACAGATCTGCCAGTCACCTGGCACCTCCAGTTCTCCTCACTCCTGCTGCTGGGGCAGAAAATGAGAACCCCAGATTGGGACTCCAGGTGCATTATTTTGTACCCGTGGCTCTGGGGTGCTGCTGCTGTTGTCTTGTGTGGTGGGTGGCTATTGCGGCTGCCCTATAGGTGGAGCCATACAGGCTGTTGCCTGGTTCCTGTGGATCAAGATGTTCTGACTTCCAAGTACTTGACATAGAAAATAAGCTTTAAAGCCTGGGCAATGTGGAGAAACCTCATCTCTGAACCAAAAAAACAAAACAAAACAAAAACAAAAACAAAAATTAGCTAGGCATGGTGGCACACATCTGTAGTCCCAACTACTCAGGAGGCCGTAGTGGGAGGATCACCTGAGCCTGGGAAGTTGAAGCTGCAGTGAGATGAAATCATGTCCAGCCTGTGTGACAGAGCCAGAATCTGTCTCAAAACCCAACAACAAAAATAAGCTTTGAAATATGACCATGTCATGGTAAGAACTGCCTGAGCTGCTGATGGTGACAGTGATGACTCCCTCCACAAGCTTCTGTGAACTCAAAGGGTTCTGTTTCCTTCTTCAAATTCATTGAAATGAAGAAATCATTTGCAAATTGAAAGAAAAGGTTATATTTCTTTTTTATTAATCAGTTTAGTATTGTTGAAAACTTACTATTTACTCATCTGTACATGAATCTGAATGTGAAGTCTATTTGATTAACTGTATTTTAAATTGCTCACTGCAAAGTAACTTTATTTTTGTTTTTGAAAATGGCTTTCACTAGTAATCATTATGTCAGGGGCTTTCAAACCAGAGCGACTCCATTTTGAGTGAGGGCTAGGAAAACGAGGCTGAGACTGGCTGGGCTGCATTCCCAGAAAATCAGGCATTCCTAGCCTCTAGATGTTTACGGTAAAGGGAACAGATTAATAATGTTTACTAAAACAGACCCAGACTTGGGAGTGTCCAGATACCCTGATATCTGGAGAACAAAGGCATTCCTAATTTTACTTTAAAGATAATATTGATCCTTGCAAAAGATAGTAATTATGAAAATTAATGCTTTACCACAAACCCTTGTAGCAGAACACATCTCCCCGAGATCTATTTTTATCCTATATGTATAGCAGCATTGTACATAGGGTGCATGCGTTCTTCCTCTTACTTTCAGGAAGGCCCTACTCTGTCTATGGAGTAGCTGTCCTTTCACCATTTTACTTTCTCATTAAACTTGCTTTTACTTTGCACTGTGGACTTGCCCTAAATTCTTTGTTGCTTGAGATTCAAGAATTCTCTCTTGGGGTCTGGATCCGGACCCCTGTACTGTAACAATTACACAATATATATGTTTAAACATATATCATCATGTTGTATACCTTAAATATATACAATCTTTGTCAATTAAATGTTCTAAAATCAAAAAGTCTTTCACATGTACAACAATTAAAAAGTAAACACTTGTTTTTTTAAAGATACAGATCTTTAATTTTTTGGAAGAAAATAAAAATCCGAAAGCAGATAATCTTATTTTAGTTATAGAAAATAATCCTATTTTAGTGACAGAAAATAATTTAAATATGTTTTGGTATTCAATGGTAAAAATATTGGTATTTACTTAGTTGAATTAAAAAGTGAATATCTTTCTAGGAACTTCCCATCTGTCTTGGTCAACTGAGGTTATTATTTTTTTTTTTCTGAAAATATGTCAGGTGCATACGACTGAGGTTATTATGAGAAATTATTCAGTGTTTCTGTGTAGAAACAAAATTCATTCATTAATGCATTTTAAAGAAGCCTATTGCTTAAAAATGCATAAAAAGCAATAGACTTCTTTAAAAGGCATGAGTTGTAAAGGACCCTAATAGGAAAGTTCAGACTGATCTAAATTGAAGGTATTTGAATGTCTTATTATTTGGAAGTTACTGTGATGGAATTGGTGGAAACTAAGGAAAATATTGTCCTGGTGTTAACCTTTGTGGGAGGAAGCTGTGAGCCCCATCCTCCCCCACAGCAACAGGTGGGCGGTCCTGGAAAAGGATTGTGTGTGTGTGTGTGTGTGTGTGTGTGTGTGTGTGTGTTTTGTTTTGAGATGGAATTTCGCTCTTGTTGCCCAGGCTGAAGTGCAATGGTGCCGTCTCGGCTCACTGCAACCTCCACCTCTCCAGTTCAAGTGATTCTCTTGCCTCAGCCTCCGAAAGTAGCTGGAATCACAGGCGCCTGCTACCACGCCCAGCTGATTTTTGTATTTTTAGTAGAGATGTGATTTCACCATGTTGGCCAGGCTGGTCTCAAACTCCTGACCTCAGGTGATCCACCCTCCTTGGCCTCCCAAAGTGCTGGGATTACAGGCGTGAGTCACTGCACCAGGCCAGGGCTGGTCTTTTGTAGGGAGATCAGAGTGGTTCGGAGCTTGACAGGAACAGAGATTTCTCCTTTCCTGCAGTTGTAATGACCTGAAAATCTATCTTGTTCTTCAGTCTATCTTGTTCTTCACTCAAGGGTGTCGGGCATTTCCCAGCTTCACTGGCCTCCCAGGCTGTGCCCGCTGCTCCACTCCCTCTGGGTTCCACCCACAGATCCCCTTCCAGGGCTTTTCCCAACCACCCTGCCTCCTGCCTCGTTTTCCAAAGCGCCACAACCTATTTTACAGATTTCCTTGTTTATTTCCTCTCTACCCTCTAATGCCATTGAAAAATTTTTATCATTTCTACTTCATTTTATTATTTATTATGTAAAATAAAATATTTCCAGATTTTGATTCATTGTTTTCTCCCAAGGACCAAGAATGGTGCCGGGTACAGAGAACACTCTTAGCATCCTTCCATTTGTGGAAGGTATAAATATTTGTGTGTCTATGTAGATCTGTTTTCCCACTTGCTTTGTGATCTGTGTATTTAAAGAGGTGGCAGCTTCTTCACAAGGCATTCTTTCTGGAAACAGAAATGCAGTTCTTCTTCTTAAGGAAAAATGGATCATTAAGATTCTGAACTAGTTTTGCAACTATATAGAGAAATGTTGGGATAAAAGTTAATTCCAATGTTAAAATTCTATTCTGTAATTATCATAGAAACATAGACTTTTAAGAGCTGTTATTTCTGGATCACACAGGTCCACCAGCACTCTCCCTAGTAGACAACCTCAGAGGGGCTCAGAGCAGTTGGCAATATGCCGGGGACGCCCGAGTCCCAGCCGGGAAGTGCCCAGGGAGGAATGAACAAAGCCTATGGGAAGGAACAAGTGAGTCCTGCCAATGCAGCCCCTACCATCCCTTTTTAAAAAATGACAATTAAGCTTAATGAAGGTATTTGCAATTGAACCATGGATCTAAAAAGGTAAAAGTGGGGGAAAGTTAAGAGTTTCTAATTATAAGCATCATCTTCCTGAAACTCACTTTTGCCCCTAATTCAGAAAAGAAACGTGGCTCTTAACCTCCTGTGTTCTTGTGTTGCAGGTGGTGTCTTTGGTGGCTGTTCACCCTTCCACAGTAAACACGCTTGGGAAGCAACTTTGCCAAAAGCCTTCGGACAGTCCAGCGTCAACACTGCAAGCCAAGGGGTAAGGCCCGCAGGGTCAGAACCGTCGCACCCTGGTGGCGAATCTGGGATGGATGAATTTGTTGCTGTTGGGGACGGCGGTGTTCGCAGGAGGCTTGGATTTGCTCGGGTTGGAAAGTGAGATGATCCATTCCGCCCAAGGAGCCCATGTAGACAGGGCTAGATGTACCTTCTGCAGCCTCTGCAGCAACTTGAGGCGCGTCGCTGCTAGAGGGTCCTGGTGCTCTCAGGGTGCGTAAGGTTTGTTTTCCAGGGTGCTGTGAGTTCCTCCCCACACCCCGTACGATCCTCCCCGTAACTGGGCAGTGGATTCGGTGGGCACTGGAAGAACCCGAGGCAGGTGATGGGATGCAGCGCTTCCAGGTGGTGACCCCGGCTGGACGTGCGTGGGTGCGAACCGCCACCCGGGCTGGGGCCAGCTTGCTGCGCCGGGGACTCTGCGGGCTGGACCCTCCCAGCCCGGAGCTGAGTCTGACGAGGATTTCTTACGCGTTCAAGCGAGTGTGGAGCGGCGAGGCAGTGCACTTGCCCCGTAGTTCCCGCGCTGGGAAACCTGGAGGGGAGGGGCTGTGGCGGGCAGGAGCCCCGGGCAGTAGGACGGTGCTTCTTCCTTGGTCCCATTACACGGGAAGGGCAAGGGGACGCGACTCAGTCACACGGGCCTCGCATCGGCGCCTTCCGTTCCCTTCCCTCGCCAGGACGCGGTTATTAAACGCTGCTTTTAGCCGATTCTATTTCCTGTCTTTGAATCCGTTTTCTTTCTCCTCTCTGGTTGGTTGGTTCCAGATCTAAGCCCATCAAAGACAAGGAGCCTCCCTTTGTCAGAATTGGGGCCCCTAGGAGCCGAGTGCGGCAGGTTTCGCCTGTTCCTGGAGCTCGTAGTTAGGGTCGCTAGTGCACTGCCACCCCAAGGGCTGGACAGAGTTCCAGACCTGCCTCCAGGGACCTCCTGCGTGGGGGTGGAGGCTCTTTCATGACCGTGAGATGCTCCGAGCCTTCTCGGTCAGCATGGGCTGCAGCCTCCGCGCTGGGGCCCCCTGCCAAGTCCCGGGCTTTGGTGACATAAGTGCTTTTGCAGTCTCACCACCCAAGGAAAATTTATAGCGGTGTGGATTGAACTTTTGTTCTAAGTCTGTCTGATTGTGTTCTTTAATCTTGCTAAGGGAACCACTAAGGGTAGCCATTAAATTATTTAGTGTCGTTTAATTTGATTTTCCCATAGGTACCCAATAGGACAGCTTAGGATGAGAGCACTTTTTAAAAACAAACAACTGGCCGGGTCCAGTGGCTCACGCCTGTAGTCCCAGCACTTTGGGAGGCCAAGGCGGGTGGGTCACCTGAGATCAGGAGTTCGAGACCAGCCTGGAACATATAGTGAAACCCTATCTCTACTAAAAAATACAAAAATTAGCTGGGCGTGGTTGTGCACGCCTGTAGTCCCAGCTACTTGGGACACTGAGGCAGGAGAATTGCTTGCACTCGGGAGGCGGACGTTGCAGTAAGCCAAGATCGTGCCACTCAACCCCAGCCTGGGCAAGAGAGCGAGATTCTGTCTCTCAAAACAAAACAAACAAACAACAACAACAAAACCCCTTTAGATACAAAAGTCTGAATTTTCAAAAGTATACCTATTTCAATTGTGACTCAAACCAACAAGCCTTTTCATGGCTTAAAACCAAGAAGCCTCTTATCACTTAACCATGGGCTCAAGAAATGCCTCCAAGAGAGGGTGCAAAAACGCACTGTCTGTCCTGGCATCCAAATTGCTCCAAAGATAGCCTAAGAACGACCAGACCTTTTTTTGTTTTTTGTTTTTTTTGAGATGGAGTCTCGCTCTGTCGCCCAGGCTGGAGTGCAGTGGCCGGATCTCAGCTCACTACAAGCTCCGCCTCCCCGGTTTATGCCATTCTCCTGCCTCAGCCTCCTGAGTAGCTGGGACTACAGGCGCCCGCCACCTCGCCCGGCTAGTTTTTTTGTATTTTTTAGTAGAGACGGGGTTTCACCGTGTTAGCCAGGATGGTCTCAATCTCCTGACCTCGTGATCCCCCCGTCTCAGCCTCCCAAAGTGCTGGGATTACAGGCTTGAGCCACCGCGCCCAGCCGACCAGACCTTCTTTTAAACAAGGCAATGAAGTTGAGACAATTAAGACAAACTCCCCTAAGAACTGGCACAGTGGGACAAAGAGATACTTTGGTTCCGGACTCCTAGCCAGTTGGCTAGCCACCTGAAGCAAGCCTGATGACCTGTGACTTCTGCTAGTGAAGACCACAGAGAATATCCTCACTGGTCCCCAAGCTAAGCTCTCAAGACATAAAACAAGATGAAAGCAACATCTTGTGATATTCCTTCTTATGACAAACTACACAAAAGACAGAGATGAGAAAAACAAGGACCATTCCTGGGAGGCTGTGATCAATAACCAATGGGTACTCAGAACCAAATTCACAAAAGTCACAATTTGAGGAATTAATTCTTATAAGTGTTTTCTCCTGCCAATCTGAATTGGAAAGGAAAAGACGAGGAATGATGTTTACCTCCCTTTCTCAACTGGCCACTACAGACAGAGATCGAAGAGCTGAGTGGGTAAGATTTCCTACTTTCTACCATCTTTTGTCAGTCTTCGCAGTCCCATCTCCAAGCTGCAGAGCTAGTGGGCATCCCTGCCTTTTAGGGTCCCTCCCTTATCACCAGAAACTGGAGGGGAGGCAGAACTGCACCTCCATTCCCTTGGGGTCCTGGCTGAGCTCAAGAATTAAATTGATATAAGATAGATTAACAGGAAAAAAACATAACAAATTCACTTAATACAAGTTTTATGTGGCACAGGAGTTTTATGTGGCCTCATACCGAAATGAAGCCCCAAAGAAGCCGTTAGAGTCTGTTACTTCTGTACTGAATTGGACAAAGCATAGTAAGTTGTGAAAATGAGGAAAGACAAAGGGGCTTGGGCTAGGGAGCTAATCGGGTAGAGATGTGTTGGGGAAGATGGGTTCGTATAACAAGGTTTGTTTGTAAAGAATTTCTCCAGCCTCAGTTTTCCATCCTTGATGATAGGAAGGTTGCGTCTGGCAGCAGAATATTTGTCTGGGGGGAGCTGCTGTGCAACCCTCCCCCCCACCTCCACTGAGTTTCTCCTCTCCCACTTTCTCATTGCAGCTAGTGCTCCCTTCACGCCCAGCTGCCCTGTAGAACGGCAGCCTAAATGTGGACAAAAGCTATACCCCCTTCCTTTGATGCCTTTAGTGCAACTAAAAGAGGCTACAAGTTTCCAAATGAACTTTGCATTACAAAACACGAAGATGTGAAAGTGAACAGAGGGAAGATGAGGACAGGCCAACCCCAAAGGCCAGCACTGCTGCTTATCTTGTTCCTGAAGCCCCTTCCTCTCCTGGCCTCTATGGAGAAGCCCCCCTAAAGTTCCTCTCTCTACCCCCAGGGCTAGGTTACAGCCATCTCCTAGGTAGACAGTGGGAGACTACAGAACACAGGCCCCTCCAAATACCCTTGGCCTTGACAGGATCATGACTGTCTGCGCACTCTCACTCTACCTGATGTCGCGGATCACCCCCATCTCCCCTCTGGGCTCCATGCCCTGCCCTGTTCTCCTTCTTGCCACATCAGCACTGTTCCTTAGTTGACAAAAACCTCCCTATACTTCTGGACACTTCCTGCTCCCAGTTAAGCCAGGATGGGCTTTGCCCAACTCTCGCCTTAGGTGTCTCTCCCCATCCCGCAGCCTTTCGTGAGAATTTCTATTACTCCCCAGACCTTACTCAGCACAAGCACGAACCTTCCCGTTTATTCCCACAGATGCTGTACCTGCTGGTGGGAGCGTTTCTCTCCCTTTCTCAGACAGTTTAGGGCAGAACCATCCTTGCACAATCTCATTCTAGTCTCCATTTTGGTTGCATCTTACAAAACCATAGCTCAGCTTCTTTTTTATTTACTATTAAAGCAGAAGAGTAAGTCTGGTGTCACTTTACACGTCCTTGGGGCAGGGGGTGTGGTTGGGTCTTCTTCTGTCACTAGGAGCATGGAACCCCCAGCAAGATGACCTGCTGTCAAACCTGGACAAGATTACCTTGAGGAAAAAGATAAAATAGACTTAATTTTCCAGACAGATAAGGATAAAAATTTTTCCAACTGGCAACAAGATTACCAATGGACACTTCCCTCAGAAACTATGTAAGGAAAACAAATTACAGAAACAAATGTGCTACTCATCTGTCCAAAAATATGTTGCACTCTGTACAAACCTTACCATGGAGCAAATCAAGTGTGTGAAAGCCTGCAGTGCCAGCAAATCTGAGAAAGGAGGGCCCTGGGGCCCAAACATGTCTCAGCTATAATTTTTAAAGAAACCATGTAGATTTTTTTTTCTGATCAATAAACTCTGAACGTTTTTTATGACATAGCTTTCCCCCCTTTAACAGTTTTATTGAGATATAATTCACATACCATACATTTTAAAATATACAACTCAATGGTTTTTAGCATCCATCACAAAATCAACTTCAGAACATTTTCACCCCCAGCCTTCAAATTTCTGTATCCTTTAGCTATCACCCACAACACTCCCAGGCCTAGATAATCAGTAATCTCCTTGCCACTTTCATATATTTGCCTATTCTGGACGTCCCACATAAAGGGAATTACACAATATGTGACCTTTCATGTCTGGCTTTTTTCACTTAGGATGATATTTTCAGGGTTCAGCCATGTTGTAGCATGGATCAACACTTTGTTCCTTTTCATGGCTGGATAATATTTCACTGTAGAGTGTGAGGAGTTGAATTTTGTCCCCTAGAAATTTATATGTTGATGTCCTAACCTCCAGCACCTCAAAATGTGGCCTTATTTGATGACGGGATCTTTCAAGATAATCGTGGTAAAATGAGGTAAGTAGGGCAGGTCCTAATCCAGTGACTGGTGTCCTTATAGAGAAGGAAAATTTCAACACAGTAGTGCATACAGGGAAAAAGCTGTTCAAACACAAAGACAGAGATTTACAAGCCAAAGAAAGAGGGCTGGAACAGCTCCTTTCTCCATAGCCCTCAGAAGGAACCAACCACTCCAACACCTTGACCTCAGACTTCCAGCCTCCAGAGCTGTGAGACAACACGTTTCTGTTGTTTAGGTTGTGGTACACTTCATTACAGCAGCTGTAGCAAACTAGTACATACAGCTACACCACATTTTGTTTCTCTGTCTATCACTGGGACTTTTGGGTCACTTCCATTTTTTTACTATTATGAGTAATGCTGCTCTGAGCATCCACGCACAGGAATTTGTTTTCATTTCTCCTGGGTGTGTACATAGGAGTGGAATGGCCGGGTCAAATGGTAACTCTTTTGAACTTTTTGCAGACTGCCAAACTCTCTTCCAGTGTGGCACTGCCCTTTCACATTCTCTGCAGGAACATATGAGGGTTCTCATTTCTCCACATTCTTGTGACACTTGTTATGATCTTTCTTTTTTACTGTAGTCATCTTAGTGGGCGACCATGGTGTCTCACTGTTATTTTGATTTGTATTTCCCTGAAGTGATATTGAGCATCTTTTCATGTGCTTATTGTCTGTTTGTACATTCTTTGGAGATTAAATGTTTTTAATCCAAAGGTTCTGTGTAATCCAGGCCCTGCACATCTCTGCAGATACATGTTGGCTATGCCACCTTTCCCCTCACTCTGATTCCAGTTACCTGACTTTCTTCAGTCTTTGGAGGCAAGTTCTGTACATTTTCCTACATCAAGACCCTTATACTCTCAAGTCTCTTGGACAAAGACAATTCTTTTCCCCATATTTGCCCTGTTAACCTCAACTCATTTTTCAGAGTTCAGTTCAACCATCACTGCCTCAGGTAAGCCTCCTTTGGCTCCCCCAGCCAAGGGTCCATCAGCTGGCTGAGCTCACAGAGAGCCCTGCATCAGGTAAATGTGTTCAGGCTAGAAAATGGCCTAATCGCCCCACCCAGATAAGTCCTCAGTACAGCTTTATCACCAAATTTTAATCTTTTCACTAGGCTAGGTAATCATACAACTTTAGAACTGACTTAACTCTTTCAAGTAGGAAGCTGAATATCCTTACCTTTCACTTAGATTTTCTGAACTAAAATAAAAATTATACTATAATTTATCTTGGTATGAATCGGTTATTTTCTAAAGTTTCATTTGGGCATTTAACAATCGAACCCATACCTGAGCTAGAATCCTTTGAAGTATCCAGATTAGGGTTGGAGCACTTTAAAGTTTGAGAAAGAAATAACGTTTAAGAGTGGCCAGGCAGAGGGGCTCACGCCTGTAATCCCGCCACTTTGGGAGGCTGAGGTGGGTAGATCACCTGAGGTTGGGAGTTCAAGACCAGCCTGACCAACATGGAGAAACCCAGTCTCTACTAAAAGTACAAAGTTAGCTGGGTATGGTGGCACATGCCTGTAATCCCAGCTACTCGGGAGGCTAAGGCAGAAGAATCGCTTGAACCCAGGAGGTGGAGGTTGCAGTGAGCTGAGATCACGCCATTGCACTCCAGTCTGGGCAACAAGAGCAAAACTCCATCAAAAAAAAAAAAAAAAAAAGAAAAGAAAAGAAAAAAGAAAGAAAAGAAAAAGAAATAAAGTTTAAGAATATCAGGAATAAAGTAAGGCATTATGTTCATTTTCTTAGAACACCACTAAGCCAATATAAGATAAGCACCCATCTGCTGTAAATTGAATCACATCTCTAGACCCAAGGCAGCCTTCTATGTCAAACACATGCCCAGCTACAAATGACAAAGGGTGCCATGTCCTCAGGGGAAAAAAGATTTAGACCAGTACCAAGAAACCTTTTTTTTTTTTTAACGAGACGGAGTCTCTGTCACCAGGCTGGAGTGCAGTGGCGCGATCTTGGCTCACTGCAACCTTTACCTCCCAGGTTCAAGCGATTCTCTTGCCTCAGCCTCCCAAGTAGCTGAGACCACAGGTACGTGCCATCATGCCCAGCTAATTTTTGTATTTTTAGTAGAGACAGGATTTCACCATGTTGGCCAGGATGGTCTTGATCTGTTGACCTCGTGACCCGTCTGCCTCAGCATCCCAAAGTGCTAGGATTACAGGCATGAGCCACTGTGCCCGGCCTAGACCAAGAAATCTTAAACATTTCACACTAAAGGGAGAACAGAAGCCCAACCAATTTTATGATTACATTTGGTTTGCTTTCCTTGTCATCCTTCCATTTTGTGCCAAGGGAACTATATGGTTTCTTTGCTTCATCAGCTTGGCAACATCCTAGAAATTTCTGGGGCAAATAAGTCACTTGACACTGGAAAGGAAAAGGGCACCAGGTTTTAGATTCATTTTGTAATGAAAAGGCAGATAATGGTGCCTTATTATCCTGGGGAAGGAATTATTGTCCTTCCCCAGTTAATAGTCATGCAGGCAAACAATTGTCAGCTGATTTATTTAATAAAATGACACAAATGATTTGAACATAAGGAGTTGAAGTTGGCCAGAAAATGTGGGATCAAAGCAGAGAAGGCCTTGAATGCAACCAGGAAGAACTGGCATCAGGCAGTGATTCTCTCCCACAAGGAATGAGGTGGAGTCACACCATTACCCAAGAGCTTCAAACTGGAATGGGCCTTGCTGTTTCCCCAGATGTTGGTGGATTTTGGTGAATGTCAATGTTCAGGATAGAAAAGACAGACACTGATACTACTGCAGGGATTCAGATATGAAGCAGTGACAATGTAGGCCGGTGTGGGTGGCCATGGGAATGACGAGGAGGCGGCAAATTTGAAAAATAGGAAGTAGGCTTGGAAAAAAGGTGGACTAGCATAAATAAACGAGATGAAGGGGGCTTCCAGAAGTTAATGACAATGTTAAATCACGCGAAAACATTTCTATCTAAGGAGGATTGCCTCTCAGCGTAGCATGTCCCTTGTCTATGTTTATGCCACCCCAATTAGATTGCACCAGAGAACAGAGCCTAGCACTCTTCCGTTTTCTTTATATCTGGGGCATCTACCCATAGAATGGGCTGGTGAACAACAGGGCCTCAATTACTGGTTGACCAATTCCCTTGGGCTTGGGTAGAGACTGTTGTCTCTTCAATTTAATGAACATTGACTTTGTGTTCACTGAGTGATGGGTGCTCTGCAGAAATTAGGAGAAAATCCATGCCGTAGAAAACAGCTTATGGGTTAATGCAACTGTGAGGACAGGGAGTTTTTGTGTATTAGACAAGTAAGTCACTACAATACAAGACTAATAAGACCAGTGCTTTGCTGGCCCAAGATAGAGACTTAGGCCTCTAAAGGTGAGGGATTCAGCATGAGTTTATGAATTTGGATGAGCTGAAACAAGTCTTGGAGGTTAAAGATGGGAGAGGGGAGAGGCATCTCAGAAACAGAAGCAAAAGCAAAGAAAAGGATGTATTGACTGCAGCTGAGAGGTTCGCGTTAGCACTGCAAGCAGAGAAGCCTACCCGATGTAGCCACACTCTTGACAGGTATGTTACAGCCAAGCATTTAGAACCTTTATTAGATTTTAATCATGATGCTTTTATTGGGCATGATACCACCATTAAAATTATTTTGTGTTGGAAAAATGAACTAGAAATGGGATAAGAGACTTGCAAAAGTAAGACAGTGGCCCAACCATGAGCTCAATCTGCAGTCAAGTGACACAGGTGAATGCCTAATGTGGCCTTGGAACCATCCTCCAGGGCTCTCAGGCATGTAGGGTAGGATAAAGAGCAGCAGGCTGAAACAAATGCGTACAGACACATGTTTCTGCACTTGAATAACAAGTCACCCAGGCCAAAAGAGGACCCTACCCTCAGCAATCGCCACACCAGACCCACACCTAGTTTGTGCCTGTAAAAAAAGAAAAAGTTTTTATTTGTCCCAGCTTCAGGGATAGAAGGATGTGTTGCTATTTTCATTAGATATATAAAATTGACAATAACACTCCAGTGTTAAAGAAAACACCTAGTTATTGTATGCTCAAGATTTATACAACTCAGTTGATGCTTCTCTCATCTTACTTTATTGAATTTATTTATTTATTTATTTTTTTTTTTTGAGACGGAGTCTCACTGTGTCTCCCAGGCTGGAGTGCAGTGGCGCGATCTCGGCTCACTGCAAGCTCCGCCCCCCGGGTTCACGCCATTCTCCCGCCTCAGCCTCCCAAGTAGCTGGGACTACAGGCGCCCGCTACCGCGCCCGGCTAGTTTTTTGTATTTTTAGTAGAGACGGGGTTTCACCATGTTAGCCAGGATAGTCTCGATCTCCTGACCCACCCGCCTCGGCCTCCCAAAGTGCTGGGATTACAGGCTTGAGCCACCGCGCCCGGCCTATTGAATTTAAAATAAGGCTAAAAGAACATTAGTCCTAGAGTTGAATTAGATATAAGAACATTTATCTTCTGTTCTCAAGGTTTAAAAAGTTGCGAAGACCCAGATTCTTCACATTTCACTTTTATAGATATTTGTTGAGAATAGTCTTATAGAAAATTGTGAAAAAATGTCATTATCCCATCATTCTAACCTAATGATTATTTCAATACTTTTTTTAAGTCTATGAATGCATGAATGTGACAATCAATTCTAGCCATTAATATAAACAAATGATTTTCTAAAAATGCAAATATATAGTTTAAATTTTGATAATTCAGCTTTACTTAGAGTACCACACCTTTTTATTCTAAGGGGCATCATGTGACCATTACTAGAACAGGGACAGAGAAACTGGATTATAAACTGATACTAATTTTGTACAAAAGGATGATGAAAGTCTTCAAAAAGATCATTATGTTATGATAATTTCCCCAAATGTTGCAGATGTGAGAGCTTTCTCTTCAACAGTAGAGAGAAATAGGAAGTAGGAAAAATAGGAGGTAGGCTCTGCTCCCCATCATGTCCTGACTTCAAACTGCACAGACAAATAGCATTATTGAGTGTGAACCTGAGCTCCTGTCGCACACACCTGACATGCCCCAGGAACCCTCATAGGCTCACAGCACCATCCTCTCCCTGCCCAGTCAGCCAGCCTCCCTCTGCCAGGTCTCCCGTGTATGCAATCCTAATGTCCTTTTTGTTTTGTTTCCCGCCCCCTGCCATCTTTCTTGAGGTGTGATTAACAAATGCAAATTTTACATATTTAAGGTGTGCAACGTGATGATTTGGTACACTGCAATCACAGTAATTAACATATCCATCTCCTCATGTAGTCACCCTTTGTGTGCGTGCGAGGACACTTAAGATCTACTCTCTTCTCAAATTTTAAATGTCTGATTCAGTATGATTAACTATAGTCACCATGCTGTACATTAGATCCCAGCATGTATTCATCTAGTAATTGAAGGTTTGTACCCTTTGACCAACATCTTTGATTTCCCCTGTGCTTCCCAATCACTGCTAACTACTATTCTATTCTCTGTTTCTGTGTGGTCTACATTTTTAGATGCCACAGATAAGAGAGATCATGCAGATTTTTCTTTCTCCGTCTGGCTTATTTTACTAAGAGTAATATCCTCCAGGTTCATCCATGTCACAAATGACAGGATTCCTTTTTTTTTTTTTTTTTGAGACTGTGTCTTGCTCTATCACTCAGGCTAGAGTGCAGGGGCTCCATCTTGGCTCACTGCAACCTCCCTCTCCTGGGTTCAAGCGATTCTCCTGCCTCAGCCTCCCAAGTAGCTGAGATTACAGGCATGTACCACCACACCTGGCTAGTTTTTGTATTTTTAATGGAGATGGGATTTGGCCAGGCTGGTCTCGAACTCCTGACTTCAGGTGATCCGTCTACCTCAGCCCCCAAAGTGCTGGGATTACAGGCATGAGCCACCGCATCCAGCCAGGATTCCTTCGTAAGGCTAAATAATATTCCTCTGTGCATGTACACACATCACATTTTCTTTACCCATTTACCCACAATGGGCACTAGGTTGACTCTGCTATCTTGGCTATTGTGAATAATGCTGCAATAACATAAGAGTGCAGACAGCTCTTTGAAATGCTGATTCATTTACTTTGGTGCTTATTTTGCTGAGCATAATGTCCTCCAGGTTCATCCATGTTGTCACAAATGACAGGATTACAGGCTTGCACCACCACGCCCAGCTAATTACAGGCTTGCACCACCACGGACAGCTAATTTTTTGTATTTTTAGTAGAGATGGGGTTTCAGTGTGTTGGCTAGGCTGATCTCGAATGCCTGACCTCAGGCGATCTGCCCGCCTCAGCCTCCCAAAGTGCTGGGATTACAGTCATGAGCCATTGTGCCCAGCCAGTATTCCTTCTTAAGGCTAAATAATATTCCTCAGGGTGTGTGTGCGCGCGTGCCCACGCGCATGCACGCACAGTGTGAGGCAGTGTGAGGAGTGGGAGTAGGAGGGTGTGCTAATGTGATTCCAGATCACATCAATCGCAGGAGCCAGTAGATGGAGCAGGCCGAGGGAGGTGAGGTGGGATGTGGAGAGAGAACGTGGAAACCATGAAGGACTTTTTCATCTACAATGTACAGGGGTTCCCCTTCTCCCTTTGCTAGATCTAGACTGTTAGAGAACAGCCATTCTAACAGGTGGGCCTACATCCCATTCTGCATTGGCCTCTAGCCCTTCCATCCGGTCCCCTCGGAATCACTCCCCTTCTCCAGTTCTTGTCACTGTACTTTTCTGGCTTCTTGCCTCAGCTAGAACACGCCTGAGAAATGAACAGCTTGAAGAGCTCCCATTCAAATAAAACGCCCTTCCTGTGACCTTACACTCCATGCTCACTCTTGCCTGAACTCTCACTGCCTGTCTCACTCAAGAACTCCTGATTGGGCACAGTTGCTCCTTCCTGTAATTCCCTCATTTTGGGAGGCTGAGGCAAGAGGATCGCTTGGACCCAGGAGGCTGAGGTTGCAGTTACCTGTGATCACACCACGGCACTCCAACCTGGGCAGCAAAGCAAAACCCTGTCTCAGGAAAAAATAAAGAGCTCCTGGTCTTCATTTCTTCACTCCCCGTTTCCTCTTTAACACAGAGCCACCTGGCTTCTGCCCTGCATGTTACCAAAACCTCTTTAGCTGAAGCTCATGACTTTGGCCAGTGACTCCTGCACAACAGACCTTGAGCCCCCCTTTCAGTACTTAGTGACAGCGCTCTCAGATGACACAGTTGACGGGGCCCTCCATGGTTTCCACATCCCCTCTCTCCCCATCCCACCTCTCCTCCCTCAGCCTGTTCCATCTCCTGGCTCCTGGGATTGATGTGACCCAGAATCACGTTGGCACATCCTCCTCTTCCCACTCCTCACACTACCTTAGCAGTCACCTCAAGCCAAGATATTAGATCAAAATCTTTACCTCCTTCCCCGGCCTGTCCTCTGAGTTCTAGATGCCTGTTCTAGATGCCTGGGGACCAGAACCTGGATGTCACACGAGAATTTTACATTAAATATGATCAGCCCTTAACTAATCACTGCTTTCCCATTCCACAAACACCTGCTCTTCCTGACCTGTCTTTACAAAGAATCGCACGCTGGATCCCCTGACTGGACCCTCCTGGTCATCTCACCACCTGCTTCCTCTTCCCCATCCAGCAACCAATCCAGACCCTCCTCCTGGACATCTCTCAAGTCTGTCCTCTGCTCAACACATACTCTGCTTTGGGCTCAGTTCAGGTCTCTCAGTGGCTCTCACCTGGCTGGTTTAGAAGCTCAATGACTGTCCCTGCCTGCAGACCTACCCTCTCAGCTCACCTCTCATGTGGCCATCCATGCCTCTGGTCCCATCTTTGCTAATATCCTCCCGTGGATTCTCACTGCTTCCAGGTAAAGTAGTGTTTCCTGGACATGACACCCAAGGACCTCCCGACCTGTTGCCTTATCTCCCACCCTGTGTGCTCCCCAAAAAGCTTCAGTGTCTCCAACATACCCTGTATCACACCACACAGACACACACCACACAGACATGCCCCACCCTCCCCACAGCACTCTGCCTGAAACATCCTCCCTCTGCCTCCTTCCCCAGGGCCACTGCCTGTGGTCTTGCAGGTCATGCATCTTGGCTCTGGGTGCACTATGGGCATGTAGTATGATGTTGGGGTACCCTGAACTTTCATGTGCATGACCTCAAAAACTATGTGACAGCCCACACTCCCCTTGTTGCCCAAACTTCTGGTCATCCTTCAAGAATAATACTTCTCAAGGGTGGTCTGAGGACCCCAGCAAAAGAACTATGTAAGGTGCCTTCTAAAAACAGTGCTTCCTGCCAGGCACAGTGGCTCACACCTGTAATCTCAGCACTTTGGGAGGCCAAGATGGGAGGGTTGCTTGAGCCCAGGAGTTCAAGACCAGCCTCGGCAACATACCCAGTCTCTACAAAAAACAAAAACAAAAACAAAACAAACCAGTGTTTCTGGACCCACAGGATGAGAATAGTTGAGGAATGAATGAAAAGGCAGGAAGAAAACAACAATGATGTTGTTTGTGATTATGAGTGCTGAAAATCTCCATGTCCTCGTGTAATCATTACAAGAAGTCAATGAAGGCCCTTTAACAAATGCAGAGACTGAGGCTCAGAAAGGTTAATTAACTTTCTTCAAGGTCAAACAGCTAGTAAAATAGAAAATGCAGCATTTGATTCTAGGCCATTAAAACTTTAAAGTCCAACTACCTGCCTATACCCTGCTGTAATGGTTAATTTTAGGTGTCAACTTGACTGAACTAAGGAATACCTAGAGGGATGATGAAGCACCACTTCTGAGTGTGGCTGTGAGGGGGTTTCCAGAGGAGGCTGGTGTCTGAGTTTGGTTTGATCTTCTCCACCCTAGGAGTAGATCCATTATGTTTATGACATTATGCTGCTTGGACCTTTATGAGCATGAAGTAGCAACTACTATGGACCTGTTGGTAAGTAATTTGCATGTCAGAGGGTGGAAAATAAATCCAATCAAAATTTAAGGGCCTTCTACCTCTGAAATTTCTAGGAGTCCAGTGGTATGGAGCCTGTTGATATATCCCTCGTAAGGTGAAGGTTAAGTTGTTGCACCTGGTCTCTTCTACAGCCAAGAAAGAGGCACACTGCCTAGTGGGCCTACTTGGATTTTGGAGTCAACATATTCCTCATTTGGGTGTGTTACTCAGGCTCATCCACCAAGTGACTAAAAAAGCCGCTAGTTTTGAGTAGAACCCAGAATAGGAGAAGGCTCTGCAACAGGTCCAGGCTGCTGTGCCAGCTGTTCTGCCACTTGGGGCCATACGATCCAGCACATCCAATGGTGCTTGAGGGGTCAGTGGCAGATAGGGAGGGTATAGGAGAATCACAGCAGAGGCTCTTAGGATTTTGGAGTAAGGCCCTGCCATCATCTGCAGGTAAGTACTCTCCTTTTGACAGATAGCTCTTGGCCTTGGTAGAAACTGAATGCTTGACCATGGGCCACGAAGTTACCACACAACCTGATCTGGCTATCATGAACTGGGTGTTATCTGATCTACCAACCCATAAAGTTGGGTGTGCACAGCAGTGTTCCATCTTTAAATAGAAGTAGTATATACATGATCAGGCCCAAGCAGGCCCTGCAGACACAAGTAAGTTACATGAAGTGGCCCAAATGCCCATGGTTTCTCTCTCTCCGCCTGCACCCGTGGCCTCATGGGAAGTACCCTATGATCCACTGAAGAGGAAGAGGAGGCCAGGTCCTGATTCACAGATGGTTCTGCACAATATGCAGGCACCATCTGAAAGTGGACAGCTGCAGCACTATGGCCCCTTCCTGGGACATCCCTGAAGGACACGGGCGAAAGGAAATCTTCTCAGTGGGCAGAACTTCAGGCAGTGCACCTGGCCATGCACTTTGCATAGAAGGAGAATGGCCAGACGTGTGATTATATACTAATCCATGGGCTGTATCCCATGGTTTGGCTGGATGGTCAGAGATTTGGAAGGCACATGATTGGAAAACTGGTGACAAAGAAATCCTGGAAGAAGGTATGTTGATAGACCTCTCGTGTGGACAAAGGATGTGAAGATATTTTTGGCCCATGCAAATGCTCACCAAAATGATCTCTGCAGAGGAAGCCTTTAATAATCAGGTGGTTAGGACGACTTGTTCTGTGGATATTGTCAGCCTTTTTCCCCAGACACCCCTGACATGGTCCAATGTGCTCATGAACAAGGTGGCCATGGTGGCAGGAACGGAGGTTATACATGGACTCAGCGACATGGACTTCCACTCACCAAAGTCAACCTGATTACAGTCACCCACTGAAAACCCAATCTGCTAGCATCAGAGACCAAAGATGAGCCCCAATAGGGCACTATTTTCTGAGTGATCAGTCAGGTATGTGGGGGCAACTTGACTACATTGGGCCTCTTCCATCATAGAAAGGGTAGCATTTCGTCTTTACTGGAATAGACACTTACTGAGTACTACAATACTGACACTGACTGGAATAGACACAAGGATATGGATTTGCCTTTCCTGCATGCAATGCTTCTGCCAAAACTACCATCTGTGGACTTATAGATGCCTTATCCATCATCATGATATTCCACACAGCATTGATTCTGACCGGGAAACTCACTTTGTAGGCGAAGACATGTGACAATGGGCTCATGCTTATTGAACTCACTGGTCTTACCATCTTCCCCATTATCCTGAATCGGCTGGCTTTATAGAACAATGGAATGGCTTTTTGACATTGCAGTTACAGCACCAGCTAAGTGACAGCATTTTGTAGGGCTGAGGCGAGGTTCTCCAGAAGGCTGTATATGCTCTGAATCAGTGTCTAGCATATGGTCTTGTTTCTCCCATAACCAGGATTCGTGGACTCAGGAATCAAGGGGTGAAAATGGGAGTGACACCACTCATCATTATCCCTGGTGATCCACTAGTAAAATTTTTGCTTCCCATTTGCACAACTTTATGCTCTGCTGGCCTAAAGTTCTTAGTTACAGAGGGAGGAATGCTTCCACCAGGAGACACAACAATGATTCCATTGAACTGGGAGTTCAGACTGCCACTTGGCCACTTTGAGCTCCTTATGCCCTGAGTTGACAGGCTAAGAAGGGAGTTATGGTACAGTCTGGGGTGATTAACCAGACTTCCAAAAGGAAATTGGGCTACTACTCCGCAATGCAGGTAAGGAAGAGTGTGTCTGGAATACAGGAGATCCCTTGGGGCATCTCTCAGCATTAGCATACCCTGTGATTAAGGTCAATGGGAAATTGCAACCCAATTCAGGCAGGACTGACTACAAATGGCCCAGACCCTTCAGGAATGAAAGCGTGGGTCACCCCACATTGAAAAGTGCCATGACCAGCTGAGGTGCTTGCAAAGGGAATACAGAATGGGTAGTGGAAGGAGGTAGTTACAAATACCAGCTATGACCACACAACCAGTTACAGAAATGAGGACCATAATTGTCATGAGTGTTTCCTCCCCTTTGTTAAAAATACATTTGTATGTATATATACATATATTAAGCAAATATCTTTGTGTTCACTCCTCTCTCTTATGTAGCATAAGATATTGACTTTATATCAGTATTGAAGTATTGTTAATTTTACATCATAGTATTTAAGTTATGGGATCTCACGGGAGGAGTAAACATCAATCAAGGACTTGACCTCCTTTCTGGGGCAGGGGTTAATGCATTTTTGGTTGAATGCAGGATAGCTGTATCACACTGGGTGAACTATTAACTTGTTATTGTCTTTATTTGGAGACCAAGTATGGCTTAAGGCGATGGGTATGGGTGCCAAGTTGACAAGGGGTGGGTTTGTGATGGTTAATTTTAGGTGTTGACTTGACAGGATTAAAGCATAGCTAGAGAACTGGTAAAACATCATCTCTGGGTGTATTTGTTTCCACAGGAGTCTGATGTGTCAGTCAGACTGAGTGGGGAAGATCTGTCCTCAATGTGGGTGGGCACCATCCAGTTGGCTGGGGGCCCAGATAGAACACAAAAAGGCAGGGGAAAGGCAAACTTGTGTCTCTCTTCTTGGAGCTGGGACACCCTCCTCCTCCTGCCCTTGGACATCAGAACTCCAGGCTCTCTGACTCTTGGACTCCAGGACTTAGACTGATGTTCCCTCTGGGTTCTTAGGTCTTCAGCCTTGGACTGAGGATTATCCCATGGGCTTTCCTGGTTCCGAAGCCTTCAGATTTGGACTGAGTCATGCTACTGGAATCCCAACTTGCAGACAACCTGTTGTGGGACTTTTCAGCCTCATAGATATATTTATAATGTCTCATATGTATTATTTATTTTCATCTTGTAAACTTTAACCCATAATATAGTTTACTCTACTACTAGAAACTGTGATACACACACATATCTTATTGGTTTTGTGTTTCTGGAGAACCTTGACAAATACAGTTGGATTATGGTGATTTGGAGGCCGTCAACTAAGCCTGGCCTGTAGCTGCACAGTTTCTAGTTCTTGGGTAAACTATATTGTGGATTAAAGTTTTCAATGTGAAAAGAAATCATTTTCTCTTCTACTTACTTCTTCAGAATTTTAGAAATGGTGATGTGTAATACATTTCTGGTTTCATTTATAGGACTTGAACCTCGAACATGATTGGAATAAGGGCTGGTAGCAGGGGGAAGGCAGGAATTTTAATTGGGAAGACAGAAGGATGGATTTTTGCTGAGACTGAAATTCTTGAAAACACTGAGCAGAGTTACAGGATGGCCTAGATGGAGCCAGGGGTGGCTGGGAGAGCCAGTGAACAGATGAACTGACCCAGCCTGGAGCTGCTTTGGAATCTCAAAGTCTGGATTCAAATCTTAGTTCTTCTAGTTTGAGCAGAGAACTTTACCTCCCTGAAATTCAATTTTCTCATTTGTAAAATAGGGACATTACAGAATTTCCCTGAAATTTAGTTTTCTCATTTGTAAAATAGGGACATTCTAAGATTTTATGAAGGGTATGAGGATGAAGTCAACCCATACAGGCAAGACGATTTCCACAGTGCCCAGGCCCTACTGTTAGGACTTGTTTCCCTTCAGACCCTGATCAAGCCCAGGTGCCATATGAGACGGGTAAACCTTCTCTGACTTCTCAGGTCTAGAAATCTGCTTTAAAATATGGAATTTTTATCAAGGGCAGTGGCTCACACCTATAATCCCAGCACTTTGGGAGGCCAAGGTGGGCGGATCACTTGATCCCAGGAGTTTGAGACCAGCCTAGGCAACATGACAAAACCCTGTCTCTGCAAAAAATACCAAAGTTAGTTGGGTGTGGTGATGTGCACCTGTAGAATCACCTGAGTCTGGCAATGGAGGCTGCAGTGAGATGAGATGGGGCCACTGCACTCTAGCCTGGGTGATACGAGTAAGACCCTGTCTCAAAAAACAATCAAACAAACAAAAAAACCCATGGATTTTTGATGCAGTTTGCATTTTAGTTTATGTCATTTCTACTGCTTCCTCTCTCTCTGAATCAAATGCCTTATCTCTTTAGGACTGGTAGATGGAGTTTTATTAGTAGGTACAAAACTGACTGTTAAGCAAAGGATACACTACATTTTAAAAAGAACATCAGCAACTCCCTAGTGGTCTCGTGGTTAGACAAAATAAGTAAACACATAAATATAACAGCAATGACAATGCAACAGAAAACCTCAGTTATCCTGGGAAAAACTTCCAGACACTGGAAATGAACACTTTTTTAGTGATTAGTTTCATTTACTAAAGAGGGTTCACTCTTCAGGGAGACAGCAGAACTAAAGGGAGAAGCAATGTGAAAACACTTCAAGGCTATAAACTTACATAAAGGTAAATCTTATCAATAATAAGTACAGAAGATTACACGTTTGATAAGTGCAAGTGTAGCAAGCAGACAAATCTTCCTCTCCTGCCCTTCTTTGCTCTGGTAGGTTCTGGGGCAGAGCTAGGCTCAGCTCACTTTCTGCTCATCCTTGCTGATTTAATTCAATGAGTCGACCTGCAAACACGGCTAGGGTTCCGATGATGCAGACAAGCATGAAGACTCCGAGGAGAATGTGGTCCATCACCATTGCAACGTACTTCCACTCCTCCGCTGCCTGGGAGAGAGGAAAATGTTAGACAGAGTCTCCCTAAGGTGGTTTCTGGACTCACAACGTTTGTGCTTTGCATCATCTAAGGGCCCTTTAATTTGTAGATCTCTAAGTCCTGCCATCCCTTGGCTGACATTATCTTTATTTTTTGAATAGATTATTTACAAAGTGATAACTTACTAAGGTGGTCTAGAGGTGGTCACCAGGGTTCATCTCAGGTCAGTAGCTGCCTGTTGTATGCCACCTACTTGTCAAGTCAACTCACCATCTGTGCTTATGCATTTGACCATTTAAACCCAGAGGCGTGGATTTCAAGCCACAAAGCTTACATTGTTAGACTCCTGGTCTGACTTCATGGTCTCTGCGATGTACTTGATGCCCTCGATGGCACTTTTCACCTCAGGGTGTTTGATCAGGGGAGAGTGGAAGCCCATGGGTGGAGGCCCTGGCTTTCCAGAAATGTCGGAGATATCGATGTCTTCTGTAAAAATCTTTTTGTCTTGCTTTTCTCTAGATGGTCTTTTCATTGTGGAGAAAAACATGATATTTGGGATAGTGTCGATAAAAACCTAATACAGAAAAGAAATCCATGCATGAGAATTATTGTCCACAAGGAAAGCATAAAACTCTGTCTTTGAACTATCAGTGTGATTTGGGGCAGGTCATTCAGTTTTTCTGGGCTTCAGTCTTCTTGTTCTTAAAACAAAAGAACTATACTAGATTTTTTCAGAGATCCCTCTGTATCCTTTCTGTGAAATGGCTATGGTTAACAGCGACGATTCTGTAATGTGAGAAGTTCGCCACCGGAGGGAGCCCATGTGCAGTCATCGACCTGGGGCCACCAATGAGCTTAAAAGCTTCAGGATCCCTTACAGGTATGGAAACTGCCTTGGCAATGTGTCACCCGGATCAAATGGTTAAAGAAGGGGCGCCTCCACTTCAAATATATCCCACAAAACAGCTAGACTGTTTTCTTCTGTTTCCTGTTCCTGAAGAAACTGCAGTACAGGTATTGCCAGGAGCCGTCTAACAGCCTTTACAGAAACAGGGACTCTTAACTCTCCTCTTAAAAGAGTACATTGTGAGCAGTAGCTTCTTTTGTCAATTCCTGACAAATATTTTACATTCTGCACAAAAGATCCTGGACTTCAGTGTCTCTGTTAAGTTTTGTCAAAGAAAGACATATTTGAAATGTTAAATTTTTAAATTCAGTAACGTAAATATTTGAGAGCAAGTCCGTCACTAAAAGTCACCTTTTGACCCTCTCTTATCAGGAACCCCCCCATCTCTAGCCCTCATTCTATTCTCAACAGATGATTTCACCAGCAAAAAGCCAGCCAGTCTGTTCACAAATTGGAAAACATACAAAAGAAATCTCGAGAATTTCACGGCATTTCAATAAAAAGAGCCGTTTGTTGATCTTCTCTAATTAAAGAGATTCTTTAAACTTGAATTTGAAATGAGCTTTGTTAATTCTGTTTTTCTTTTCTCTCTGGGAAGGCTACAGGAGTTATTTATTCCTAAAAAGAGGCCAAAGAAAGTTCCTTCCAAAAATTCTAAAGCCCAGAAAGAACTCAGTTCCAGCCGGGCGCGGTGGCTCACGCCTGTAATCCCAGCACCTTGGGAGGCCGAGGTGGGCGGATCACAAGGTCAGGAGATCAAGACCATCCTGGCCAACACAGTGAAACCCCGTCTCTACTAAAAATACAAAAATTAGCTGGGCCTAGTGGTGAACGCCTATAGTCCCAGCTACTCAGGAGGCTGAGGCAGGAGAATGGCGTGAACCCAGGAGGCGGAGCTTGCAGTGAGTCGAGATCGTGCCACTGCACTCCAGCCTGGGCGACAGAGCGAGACTCCGTCTCAAAAAACAAAAAAAAAAGAACTCAGTTCCTAAATAGCCCCAAGTATTAGCTAGAAACCCATTGGTTCCTCGAAGGGGAGGCCTGTAGATGTGCCCCCGCGTGGAGTCTGCAAGGGCCTCCCCACTCACCTTCCGCACCCAGTCGGGCATGACATGGGTGCTGGGTGAGCGGTGGTGTGTGTTGATGACGATGACGGTGATGATGATGGAGGCAATGACGAACACCATGGTGAACAGCATGTATTTTCCAATCAAGGGTACAGCACTGGACGTGGAGGGGATCAGCTCCACGATGACCAGAAGGAACACAGTCAAAGACAGTAAGACAGAGATGCTCAGAGTCATCTTCTCCCCTGGAAAGACAAAAAAAAAAAAAAAATCCCACAACCACCTATCTGGGTTGGGCTGCAGTGTTCCTCCCACCCCACCATTTCTATGTGGAAGTCCTGAGTCCTGGGACCTCAGAACTTGACTCTATTTGAAGACAGGGACTTTAAGGAGGTAATTAAATGAAAATGAGGTGATATGGGATAGTGAGGAATCAAGTATGACCGGTGTCCTTATTAGGAGAGGAATTAGGACACAGATGCGTGGACGGAAGGCCATGGGACACAGGAAGAAGATGGCCATTACAAACTAAGGAGAGAGGCCTCACAAGAAACCAACTCTGCTGGCACCTTGATCTTGGAATTCTAGTCTCCAGAACTGTGAGAAATTACATTTCTGTTATCTAAGCCTCCCAGTCTGTGGTGTTTTGTGTGGCAGCCCAAGCAAACTCATTCACTGAAACCCAAGGGTAAGAGGAATGTGACCGACATGTTCTCAAAGCATTATTCTGGGAAATCTCAAAGCATTTTTTCCTGCAGAATTTCCTGTGTAACCTCCATACCTTAACTTTTCTGACAGCAGCCAGTGGCAAGCATTTCCATTAGAGGCTGCCAAGCAGAAAACGGAACAATATTTCATCTCATGCTCCAGATTTCTGATCCTTGGTGGAACCCAGGAAACTGATAGGAGTCCACTAGGGTGGACAAGCTGGACTCGGTGTGGCATTTCCCATCTGCAGCAGGATGCATTAAACCTCATAAAACTGAATCACCCCTGGCCTACTTATTACCCAGCAGATGAATGGGCAGCCTGCAAGTACACGTTTCTTTCTGTTATTAAGGGAGCAAGCTGTAAGACCAAAACCCAAGAAAAGGACAAAATCTGAAAGGCTAAGGAGTTCTCCTTGGCATCCTGAGTGATCTTCTGATACGGTGGTTTCACACCACTCACTGTCTCATTTTCATGTAAGAGGAAGTTTGTCTTCTCACTTATTTCTTGTTTTGTTTGTTTTGTTTTGCATACTAATGGAGCAGGGATTTCCGCAGCCCCCACCTCTTTTCTGCAGACCCTTTGATCTCAGGAGGGTTTTGGCTGGGCCAACTTGGCAGCAGGAAGGTCAGGGGCTGAATGGCACTGAGGTATTTTTGTGAGGCTTGACCTCACAAATGAATATTTGTTGAACAAATATTCATTGAGTAAATGAAAAATCTTTTACTAGATGCAGCAGAGAAGCTCTGGGAGGGACTTTCCCTGGGCTGGCCTTGCTGTTGGTGCTGCTGGAAACCCTTGTGTTACCCTGCTTTCAATGATGAAGCTTTCCCCTACTGGCTGCTTCCAGATTCTAGAATATGTATAGAATATGTATGTATGTATAGGATACAGCGCGGATGCTAACAAGATATTGTCAATTCTACCTGGTGGGTAGGAAAACCTTTCCAAGTGAAAAAGAAGACAACTACAAATACAAAATATTTGTCCGCTTATATAAAATTTCTTGATTAATAATAATTATAATAATAATAGCCAATATTTATCATCAAGCATAATCTTTGTCCTAAGTGCTTTTCTTCCTTCTTTCTTTCTTTCCTCCTTCCTTTCCTTCCTTTCCTTTCCTTTCCTTTCCTTTTCTTCCTTTCTTTCTTTCTTTCTTTCTGTGACGGAGTCTCACTCTGTTGCCCAGGCTGGAGTTCAGTGGTGCCATCTCGGCTCACTGCAACCTCCGCCTCCAGGGTTCAAGCGATTCTCCTGCCACAGCCTCCCAAGTAACTGGGATTACAGGCATGTGCTACTACACCTGGCTAATTTTTTGTATTTTTAATAGAGATGGGGTTTCACCATGTTGGCCAGGCTGGTCTCAAACTCCTGACCTCAAGTGATCCATCCGCCTCGGCCTCCCAAAGTGCTGGGATTACAGGCGTGAGCCACTGCATCTGGCCCCTAAGTGCTTTTCAAGTGCAAATCATTTAAGGTTTATAGAGACTCTTGTTAGTTCCTATAATGCCCCGACAGTGTTTTTATTTTTAAAAGTTTCATTTGAGGGCCTGGTGCAGTAGCTCATGCTTGTAATCCTAACACCTCGGGGAGGTCAAGGCAGTGGGGATCACTTGAGGCCAGGAGTTTGAGACTAGCCTGGGCAACATAGCAAGACTCCATCTCTATTTATTTTTTTTTTTAATGTAAAAAGTTGCATTTGATTAGAAGGTTGAAAAAATTGTGTTTGTGATAATTTATTTAAAAACGAGTGCAGGGCAGGCACAGTGGCTCACACCCGTAATCCCAGCACTTTGGGAGGCCGAGGTGGGCGGATCATTTAAGCCCAGGAGTTTGAGACTGGCCTTGGCAACATGGTGCAATGCCGTTTCTACAAAAAATACAAAAATGAGCCAAGTGTGGTGGCACATGCCTGTAGTCCCAGCAACTCAGGAGGCTGAGGTGAAAGGATCACTTGAGCTTAGGAGGTTGAGGCTGCAGTGAGCCGTGATCACGCCACTGTACTCCAGCCTGGGCAACAGAGTGAGACCCAGTCTCAAAATAAAAACAAAAACAAAACCCCGAATGCAGTCACTGGACCATGCACTCTGTGGAGTGAGGCACTTTCTGTCTTATTCTCTACGGTCTATCTGCCACATAATATTTGTTCAGCAAATATTCATTGAGTAAATGAATAATCTTTTTTCCTAGTTGGCGAGTTGGATTTAAAGTTTTGTGGGTGTGTTTTTAAGTCATTTTGATAAAAATTGCTACCTGTCATAAGCCTGAGGTCTGTCTGTAGCATCTTTCTTTTTTCCAAACTTGTCTGCCGTAAATGGTTTATGAATAGTGACTTGCGGGCAGGCAGATGGGTACCCTTTCGTCCTTTCTGGTAGATGGTTGTTGTTTGATAAAATTATGTCACAGATATGATTACTCAGTAGGAGGTGAGTAAGTTGTCTAGGCTGATATGTGAGAAAGAATAGCCACTTGGGAAGTAAGGTCTTGTGTGTGAAGATGCCGCCATTTGGAAATAGATTCTGCATATCTCTATATGCAGAATCTATTTTCAAGTGGTGAGCAGCGGGTAAAGGAGCAAGACCAGGATTAGTCAGTATATAGAAAGTGACTTCATCGTGGAAGTGGCATGAGAAGTGTCTGGGATCACACGCCTTACCCAGCACATTTCTGGGCACACAGTTGGTATTCAGCAAATAGGTATTGGTGGCTAATGTACTTTAACCAGCCTGAGCTACAACGTGCATCTTGAGGGTCATGTTCAACTCCCTGCCACTCTGGATGTCTGCCCCAGCTGTGAACTCCACTCACAGTGACTCTCACCACTGCACACGCCCACTCAGCAAATGCACCCTCCTAATGATGATGGTTCGGGTCGATCTGCCTGTTTGTTAGCACATGATTATTTCTGGCTTTCCCCAAAATAGCAGCACGAGACCCATCAGCGTCAGCAGCAGCCGTCATGGCAACCGCACCCACCTGAGTCTGTGGGCAGGTAGAATACCAGGCCAGTTAAGAAGGAGAAGAGCAGGCAGGGGATGATGACATTGACGATGAAGTAGAGGGGCAGGCGCTGCATGACGAAGTGGTAGGTGATGTCCAGGTAGGGGGTGTTGGGGCAGCAGGAATAGAACACCCAGTGCTTCCAGCCTCGGGACTCCTTGATCACCCACTCTCCGCTCTCCATGAAGTTGCTCAGGTCTGGCTGGTCGCTTTCCTGAGAAAGGAAATGAGGTTTCGAAATCCCAGGCAGGTCACCCTGATGAGGGGCAGCGTTTTGTAATCAGCAGTGACAAGGCCACAGATTCCAGCTCTGTGGGTCACACACCCAGGAGGGACTCTGGGGCACTACTTCTTTGGGGTCTTAGATTCCTTTCCTATAACATAAGGGGGTTTGGACTAGTAGCATTCTCCATTTTGGCTACACATTCAAGTCACCTGGGAGCTTTAATACATATTGATGCCCTACCGCCGCCCAGGCCCATTACATCAAAATTTTTGAGACTGAGCCTGGGCGTAACAAATTAATTTAAGCTCCCATTTTGTTCTCCCTTGCCAAACAACTCGAACCATCAACCTGGATGATTCCTGAGTTCTAACTGGTACTGAGAGCCTATGATTTTCCAAGGAAAAGTTGGAGACCCGAATCACACTTTTCCTGAAACCACCCTTATCATATGTGGCCACCACCTACCGGGTTGATGACCACGACAGAGCCGTCATAGGTCCAGGTACCCAGCTTCATGCTGCAGTTCTGTTCATCAAAGGGGAAGTGGGTGACGATGATCTCACAGTAGCTTTTAAAGATGGCTGGAGGTGTCCATGTGATGTGGCCAGTGTGGTCCAGGAGCACTTTGGTGAACTTGACAATAGCAAAGTCACCATCTGCACTACAATTGGGATAAAAGAGGAAAATGGCTCCAAGTGACAGATGAGCATTCCATTCCGCTTGGGAATGTTAACAGGAGACAGCTGTTAATTATTCAGGTGCTAATTATAGAAGCGCTCTTTTGGGCAGTGTCACTTCTTATCTATTGCAATGTTTCCCAAACTTGATAATAAGAATCACTGGGGTGCTTGTTAAAAATACCGAGTCCTGCACACCCTCTAAGTAAACCCTGAATCTGAGTATCTGGGAAAGAATGTAGGAACCCACAGTTTTAAAGAAATAACAGGTAAAGTGGGTCCACTGCATCCCAGATTATTTTTCCAGCCCTCAGGAGTATTTGTAATGTTAATCTTCATCTATTGCCTCCTTGAGGTACTGTGTTGGGGGAAAAAAACAGGAATTTTACATAAAAGCACCTCCAGGGGCTCGTTACTGTGACAAGCAGGTTAGGGAAGGGGCCTTCTACTACCTTTGTTGTTGTTGTTGTTGTTGTTGTTGTTGTTGAGACAGAATCTCGCTTTGTTGCCCAGGCTGGAGTGCAATGGTGCAATCTTGGCTCACGGCAACCTCCACCTCCCGGGTTCAAGCAATTCTCCTGCCTCAGCCTCCCAGGTAGCTGAGATTATAGGCGCCCGCCACCACACCTGGCTAATTTTTTGTATTTTTAATAGAGACTGGGTTTCACCATGTTGACCAGGCTGGCCCTGAATACCTGACCTCAAGTGATCCGCCTGCCTTGGCCTCTGAAAGTGCTAGGATTACAGGAGTGAGCCACCGTGCCTGACTGGCCTACTGCTTTTTAAAGAACGATTTAGAACTCTCTGGAGTGGAGTCACAAACTCAGATACCTCCAGGGCCAGACAGGTGAGGAATGAGTGCAGGGTGACACTGCTGAACAGACTGCGCCTCTCTCCTGTCAGGAAGGTGCCACCTTGCAGTGTTCCCTGTTGTGTTCATGTGGGAATGAAGGCCCAGTTTTGCCAGATTTGGATTCTTCCTCAGAAGCTGGAAACCTAGATTTTTTTTTTGTTTGTTTGAGACAGAGTCTCGCTCTGTCACCCAGGCTGGAGTGCAGTGGCATGATCTCGGCTCACTGCAAGCTCTGCCTCCTGGGTTCCCGCCATTCTCCTGCCTCAGCCCCTCAGAGTTTAAGGTTACAATGAGCTATGATCACACCACAACACTCCAGCCTGAGGAACCGAGGAGAGACCTTGTCTCAAAAAAAATTCTGGAAGTTTCAATGTTGGATTTTTCTAGAGAGGCTAAAAAACAGATTTTAATGTGATATTTCTTGGTTTTCAACTGTTGGCAATGATTTATTATTTTTAAAAATACAGACACCATGGGAGGTTCTAAAAAAACAAAATAAGCCACTTCTGCTGGCCTTATTCAGTGGACAACTTACTCTTTCCATAAACAACAGTCTGTGTTCAAGGGATTTAGCAGAGGGCAGGGTGTTAGAATAGGTGTTGAATGGGCGGGATGGGGTCTGTCTCAGTGGGATTTCAGGGACATAATGGCATATGTTGGTCCCTCATGTCATAAATCAAGAGGTTTTCTTCCCGTTGGTTTTTCCTTGGGACTGAAGTGGGCTCTGTACCTGGAAAACTGTGTGGCACTGGACCCACCCAAAGCAGCCCGAAGGGCAGAGTCATAGGATTGTCTTAGTCTCTCCCAGTAAGCAAGTAAAACAGAGTTCTCTCCTCACCAGGGTGTCCCTGAGTGAGTTTGGCAAAAGAACCAAAGGATTTTAATTGCTCTTCTCAGATTCCTACTGGAAGAGAAACTGAAAGATACTTTATCAGCCCATTTGTCCAAAAAGGTTACACAAATGATCAAAAAATTTGGCTCAAACTTGAACTCCAGGTATAATTGGACAACATGTGGCAGAAAATCGAAGCTTGAAAGGGCCTGCCTTAAAGGGTATGGTTTTCATCCACTAGCCCTGTCACCTTCCCTGAGTCTGCTAGGACACACAGCTTGTAGACCCCCAACACATGTTGTATAATGTCAGACCATAAATCCTCCGGGCTGGTGTCGCATGCTTCTGCCGGGGAAGGATGCTTTTTGAAAATGAGCATTTCCTGACAAATGAAGGGCGTATGCTAATGAATGTGTCATTAGACTAGCACGTCTTGAATAATATTATAATTTCACAACATGCAGTCTGTCGTGGGGCCCAGTGGACGGGCAGTGAAGGCATCCCAGGCCAACAGCAGCAGTGGGTGTCAGGAAGGCGTTCAGGATGTGATGAGTAACAACCCCAGTAGGCTCAGAAATATTTGGTAGGGAGGACACTGGATTCCAAGGAACTCAGCGATAGGGCATTTGGGTGCCTTGGAAAGTTGCCACACGTGCTTCAGGGGCTCTCAGGGATCAAATGTCCCCCACACTCAGCCTGGATTCAATTTGGCTGCAGTAATCCTTTCTCTTTAAGTCATGAGACACTGTATGGCATCCCTAGCCCATCAACTTGGCTCTTGGTTTAGAGTGATTTATTTTTTTAATTTTCTAGAGACTTTGTCTTGCTACGTTGCCCAGGCTGATCTCAAACTCCTGGCCTCAAGCAATCCTCCCACCTTGGCCTCCCAAAGTGCTGAGTTTATAGGTGTAAGCCACCATCCTGGGTGATTTAATATTAGCAGTGGTGAGAAGCATTCCGAGCGCGCAGCCCTTCCATTAGGGCACTTTACTCCACCTGCCCCAGGAGTGCCCTCCACCGCCCATGCAGTTTGCTCACTTGTTATAGAGAACAAAGTCTGGGCGCCAGATCTTTTCTGAAGGAATGTGAATTTTTTTCACACCGCCATAGTCATCTGGATTCCATTTTAGGTTGTAATCCACCCATTGCTAGAAACAAAGACATACAGCTAATTAAAAAGTCAAAAACAAGAGATTATTAGATTTATTTTTAAAATCTAAGATTATCAAGAGCCCTGATGTGCATGGGAATTCAGTATTGACAGAAATTGTGCTTCCATAAGAAAAGTTGGATTCAGAATTCAGCTTTCACTTCAGTAAATAAGAACAGCAAACAGCACTGATGATGTGCTCACACTGTTTCAACCACCTTACCTATATTAACTCATTTAGTCCTCACAACAATCCCATGAGGGAGGGTGATTACTGACCTCATTCTACAGACGAGAAAACAAAGGAACCCCCCAAGTCACGCAGCTGGGAGGTGGCAGATCTACCATGTCACCCTGTCCACCCCCAGGAAAGGAGAAAGATCCTAGTGTGAACATTTTCCTCAAGCAGGCAGCATCATTTTTTAAAAGTACCATATATTTTTCTACATTATAAAAGTAATGGCTGGGCGCAGTGGCTCATGCCTGTAATCCCAGCACTTTGGGAGGCTGAGGCGGGTGGATCACCTGAGGTCAGGAGTTCGAGACCAGCCTGGCCAACATGGTGAAACCTCATCTCTACTAAAAATACAAAAATTGGCCAGACGTGATGGTGGACACCTGTAATCCCATCTACTTGGGAGGCTAAGGCAGGAGAATTGCTTGAACCTGGGAGGCGGAGGTTGCGATGAACCGAGATCGTGCCATTACACTCCGGCCTGGGCGACAGAGTGAGACTCTGTCTCAAAAGAAAAGTAATACAGGTTGAGGATCCCAAATCTGCAATCTGAAATGTTCCAAAATCCAAAACTTTTTGAGCACCAACGTGACACTCAAGGAAATGTTCATTGCAGAATTTTGAATTTCAGATTTTCAGATTTGGGGTTTAACTGGTGAGTATATGCAAATATTTCAAAATAAAAAAAAATCCAAAATCTGAAACACTTCTGGTCTCAAGCATTTTGGGAAAGGGGTACTCCACCTCTATGTGCCCATTGCAGCAAAACTGGAAAGCACAATGCTATGGGTTCAGTTGTGTCCCCCTAAAATTCACGCTGAAGCCCTAACTCCCAGTATTTCAGAATGTGACCTAATTTGGAGATAGGTTCTTTAGAGAGGTAATTATGTTAAAATGAAGTCATTAAAATAGACTCTCATTCAATATGACTGATGTCTTCATAGAAAGGGGGAATTTAAAGATATATACATGTATTTAAATATACATATATATCATACGTATATGTATTACATACACAAGAAGAACGCCATCTGAACATGAAGACAGTCATCTACAAGCTGAGGAGAGAGGCCTAGGACAGATTCTTCCTCACAGCCCTCAGAAGGGACCAACCCTACCAATACCTAGACTTTGGACTTCTATCTTCCAGAACTGTGAGATGATAAATTTCTGTTGTTTAAGCCACCCAGTTATGGCAGCCCTAGCAAACTAATACACACAGAAAAAGCCCTAAAGTTAAAAAAAAGAAAAAAAAAAAAAAAAAAGCAAAACTGAAACCAAACAGGATCCATGCTTTCACCATCTCAAAATATCTACTTTCAACATTTTGGTATATATCCCTGTTACCCAGATTGATTTCCTCTGGGCCCAGGTTTAATTTCAGGTGAATAAAAGTGACATATATGCGATTATCTGGCTAAGTTACCTGTTTCAGACGCACATTGGTTGTCACGATCTGATTTACTTCATCCTGGAAAAAAAAAGAAGGCATCATTTTTTGGGGGGAGAGAGGGGACCCAGGGGAGGAAACCCAGGGGTGAGAGGTCCGGGTGTGTGGGCAGCCCCCAGTGCTCTTGTCTCACCACATTGATGAGCTGTATCAGCTGCAGGCCCACGGTGACCTCCACGACCTGGTGGTGGTCTTCCACTGGCCGCACCACGCTGCTGTAGTCTTTAAATAGCTTTGCCACCAGACGGGTCTCATGTTCGGAGCCCAGGACGAGGCCAGCTGAGACAGCAGATGACACCCACACTGTCAGATTCTGCTCCCCACCCTCCAAACACATGAACATGAGGAACTGAGGCATGAGCCTCAGTTCCTTCTAATGGAAGGCACACAGCCCTCCTTGTTGAAAGGCTCCCAAATGCAGCCGTTATTGCCGTAAGTTGTTTTCCAATTACAGTTACTGGTGCAGTCCCTTACCCGGTGACAGTGGAGTATGCCGGATAATCACAACACTTGTACTTTGGACAGGTGACATTCCTTAATACAGCCTGGCTGAATCAAGTTTGCCAGGTACACACACACACACACACACACACACACACACACAGGCACACACACACACAAACGAAAAAAAAGCCCACAAAAAAGCCAATCTCAGTGTTTCAGAGCAGTGTAATGAAATCTTGTACTGGCTGCGTCAGATCTCATGATGCCATGAACAGCCAAAATTGATGCTGGTTCAAACCCTCTAGAGTGGCCATAATTAACAAGTGGAAAATAACAAGGGTTGGGAAGGTTGCAGAGAAACTGGAACCTCATGTGTTGCTGGTGGGATTGTAAAATGGCAGTTCCTCAACAAGTTAAACACAGTTACCATACGATCCAGCAATTCCACTCCTGGGTCCACACCCAAAAGAAGAGCAGCATTATTTACCATAGCCAAAGGGTGAAAACAACTCAAGTGTCCATCAACAGGTAAATGGATGGACAAATTATGGTATACATATGAACTATTATTCAGACAAGTAAAAGGAATAAAGGAATGATGTACTGACACATGCTACAACATGGATGGAGCTTGGAAACATTTTGCTAAGTGAAAGAAGCCAGACATAATGGGGCAAATATTGTATGATTTCATCTATATGAAGTATCCAGAATAGGTAAATCCATACAGAGAGAAAGCAGAGCAGGAGTTACCAGGGACTAGGGGGAGAGAGGGATGGGGTGAGACTCCTTAATATGCATGATGTTTCCCTTTGGGGTGATGAAAACGTTCTGGAAATAGATAGTGGTGATGGTCATATAACATGTGAATGTACTTAATGCCACTGAATTGTATACTTTAAAGTAGTTAAAATGGTAAATTTTATGAAATGGGTATTTGACCACAATTTTTAAAAATACCACTGCTGGCAGGTACACGTCCTAGTTAAGTTGTTAAAGTAGAGTGAAAACTGTGCTTTGTTGACCTGGGTTTGGGGCTCCTACTTGGAACACGAGCGATTCCAAGGAATCTTTACTACATTTCCTTCAGGATAGTGAGCAATATCATCTAATATTCTCAGAACCCACGGCCCCCTTTTCTGTCTACAGCTCTTTTCAATCTTCATCAGCCTCAGATGAAGCAGGCGGGCAGATATCCTCACCTGAGATTCAGGAAGGTTGGACCACTTGTCCAAGGTCATGTGACCAGTAAGGGCAAAGCTCGGTTTAGAATCCTGTCATTCTGCGCTGAGCTCCTGCACTAACTCTTGATACTAACAGTGTGTTGTGAGCTGTCCTGGAAACTCACAACTGCAAGTGCCACTATTCCTAGGAGAAAATGTGTTCCAAATCCCAAGTGTCTTATGAAGGATCTTTGTAACTCAAGCCTTCCGTGCATTGGGGACTGTGTGTTCAGAGCTGGGAGAGGAAGTAGACACATGATACATTTGCCTTCATTCACGTAACCAGATCTCCCCTTTCCGCAAGTTATTGCTGAGGCTGCAGTGCAGTAGCACAATCACAGCTCACTGCCGCCTCGACCTCCCAGGCTCAAGCAATCCTCCCACCTCAGCCTCCCCCAACCAAGCAGCTGGGACCCCATCTCTATAAAAAAATACAAAAATTACCTGGGCTCGCACCACCACACCCAGCTAATTTTTGTATTTTTTGTAGAGACGGGGTTTTGCCACGTTGTTCAGGCTCGTCTCAAACTCCTGAGCTCAAGCCATCCACCCACCTTGTCCTCCCAAAGTGCTGGGATTACAGGCAAGAGCCACCTCACATGGCTAGTTTCACAAATTTTCTGAACCCAAAATGTTCCAAGGGCACTCAGTGCCCAACCATGCAGAGATTTCACATGACATTTCCCCAAAACCATCTGCATCTGAGGACTCTTGAAGGGAATATGTTGTTTGAAGATCCAGTTTTTGCAACCACCCCATTGAGCCCCTGGGACTTGATAATCCTTCTGTCCTCCATGCATTTTCTATCCTGGGCCTCATCCCTCCCACGGTGGGGTTGCAGACTGGAATGGATTACTGAGCGCCTTGGCCACTGAATTTGAAGCTGTTGCTTTGGCCTTGCCTTGGGCTGCTTATTTTTAAATGACTGTTCACTCCAGTTTGACAGGAAGAACATATTAGAAAGCAGAGGACAGAGCAGATGGTCAACATTATGTAGTAGGAGGACTACGCAGAGCAACCCTATGGCCCACTAAGAGGAAGGGGAGGATGACAGAAGCAGGCATAATCAGCATTTCAGCGATAGTCACCTCCTCCTCTCCCACCCTAGCCAATAACAAGGTGTCTGTTCCTTCCATAAGGAATTTGTAAGGAAGGAGGGCTTCATTTCTTAGATTGGTTCACTGGTATTCTTTTCTTTTTTCCTCCCCAAAGCAGGGTAGAGTGATAGAAAACTCACAGGACTCAAAGTCAGATCTCTATGATTCCCTTCCCAACTCCAATATGGCCTGGAGAGTTGGATTAGTTCTTCACGGATTCAGTGAATCACAGTAAATACTTTTGTAAAAAGGTAGGGCATAAATAAACAAATATGCAGAGAAAATATTAAATAATGTCAAATCTCCCTTTTTAGCAAGATTATATTTGTAACCTTTAGTCAGATGATGGTAACATTAATTTATTCATGAACTATTTATTGAGCGTTTACTGTAAGCAAAGCATTGTTCTGGGACCTTTGAGATATTCAAAAGTGAATCCTTCTTCCTACCCTCATGGAGATTGACATTTGTCATTTACGTAAATAACTGTGAACAAGTTGGAAAGTGATATGCCATAAGAAAGATGGCAATGAAGTGCTTGGGATTCCAGAGGCAAAGAGAAGAAAAAGTTGAAGTGAAAAGTGCTGTATAAATAGAACAGAGATCACGCTGTGTTAAGCTAACACAGGAAAAGGGTCCCTGATATAAATGACAATTTTGTCCACAAAGGACTGATCCTAAGAAGGGAAACTCAACCACAATTTCAAAGTGTTCCTTTTGTACCACACTGGTTCAGTTTGTATTTGTCTGTAGGAAATAGCTCCCCGGGCTGGTCAAAACAAAGTTTGAACTGTTACTAGTCCTTATTAGATCATTATTATCTTAGATCATTATTATCTTAACCTGATCCTGTATCTCCTGCTACCTTTGGCTAGTTCAGGCTGTGTTTTCTGACTGTGAATGTAATAAACTGAGTCTCCAACTGACCACATTCCAAAATGTATAAATTAAGTGACCTTGGGCAGGTCAGCTTTAGCTTCCTTGTAATAAAAAATTGAGGATGTTGGACTGCCTGATCTAGCTCTAAATTTCTGTAAAACACCCATGGAAATCAATGCCAGCAAACTCGAGATTTGCCCTAAATACATATCACATACTTCTTTAATAGCTAATCATGCATTTTTGGTTAGCAATAACCAAAATCCTAAGAGCTCTCTTAAGGATTTTGACATTAAAGCATATCATTTAAGAACTTTTCAGTGAGTGTCGTTTTGCACACACACACACACCAAGTCAGCTTTGATTGGACAGAGTCCAAATCCCACAGGATATAATTTATCTGAGTTTAGGCTCTTTCACTCAACTCTGCTATTTGAAAAAATTAATAATAAAGCTTTTTGCCTGTTGCCCAGAAGGCCTGTGTTTTTCAGAGCAATATTGGAAATGAAAAATCACAGGATGTCAGCCACCTTGTTTCTCAGTTAGGATGATATCACCAGTAAACTTTTATGTGAAGCAATCAGCAAACATCTCCTGTTTCCCTCTAGCGGAAGTCTGGGATTCAGGATGGTGTTTCAGCTGCTGTGTTAGGACACATTCCAGAGTAGAATGCAGGTCAAATGCCGTGCAAGGTTTTATAGTTTCAATTCAAACCCAAACCTATATATAGTAACATCCTTTAAAAAAAAAAAAGTAGATAGGAATGCATTCATATGGAATTTCTTTTTTATTTCACAAATTCAAAAAAATTACAAAATACTTCTGTCTCTGTGGAGAGAGTTTAGTTACGATTATTAACTGGTTTCTATCTCCAGCACATGTAGCTGTCAATCAGTCCTCTTTATTATTAGAATTCTCCTGGGGCAGTAAAAGGACTTGTTAATTCCATTGTTTGTGATTATAAGGCACTGTTCTAAGTCTCTGTCATTGTTTAAATATGAACCCCAGGACACTACCATGGTCCACAAGTGGTCCAGGTCCTACAAGTGGTGCAGAGTGTTCAGAGAGATGAGTTGGCTGCCAGGCATGATGGAGGGAGAGACGTGTGTGTGTACCTTGAAGTCTTTGATCAGGCAGTTTCTATTTTAATTAGATAACGCAAACTAAAAATCTTTATCCAAAAACTCAATCAAGCTAACATCAGGAAGAAATTGACAGAGCAGCCTCTGGTTGGGGAGGATCTGCCGTTTTGTGGTCTCATCAAAGAAGCAAGACTTTGATTGGGGGCCTCCAGGACTTTAGCCTCAAAGGAGAGCCCTCCCCCATCCCCTGACCCCAGCACTTACCTGAGCAAAGGCTAAAGAGCAGGAGGAGAGGCCAGGGCTCCATGGGCCACCGGAGCTTGTGTGGACCAGGGCAGAGTGGTGGCCTGTACTTCTCACTGGCACTCTGACTGGGCGCTTGGCTGCTGGAGGGTTTGGAAAGCAAGTCGGCTCACTAGAGCTATTGTTTTACACCACCTGTTTGCGGGAGCGACAGCTGGGCTGCCCTCAGCCCTGGAGCCTAGGGAGTTACTGGCACTGTACACCATTACAAATGTGCCTCGCTTTACACAATTGCTTACCCTTGACAAGCTGAGTATGAACTGCGTTATATTTTAAATGCACCAGGAGTCAGATCTTAATGAAAAAAAAACGTATAGAAAGGAAGGAATTATTTTGAATGGTGAGCAAACCGCCTCCCTTTTGTGTAAACCAGAACCTCATCTCTGTGGGTTGATTTGATTAGGGACATTTGGTCTGAGTAGATAGTCAGCTGTTTGTCCTAAACCACAAAAATCCACATTCTGCAAACATGGCTTCAGTTTCATTTCCTCTGCCTCAGTGTTAGGCTGAGGGTGCCGGGGGTCTTTTGTGACTGCCTGGATTTCAGAAGAGTGTAGCTGGTGTTAAGTCCGCTGCTGGAGAGCCCCCATGCTGATTGGGTTTGGTTTTTAACAAAGACGGCTTCTTCCATAAAACTGACTTTACTGGCCCCCAGAGTGGCTGTTCCAACCCCTGCCTCTGTATCAGGCAATACCTATCCCACACGAACCATTAGCTGGAGCAAATTGCCCACGTCCTGTGCACTGTGATTCAAGTAAAGAGTAATTACCGGGAAAAAGTGTCCCACCGCATCAGCATTTGTTCTGGGTCCCTGCCTCCTTCCATCCGTTCCTCTGCCCACTCTCTCACTCAGGGAAGCAGAGAGCAGAGTGGTTCCGCTTTTCAATTCTTTTGCTTGAAAAACATCCTGAAAACCAGCAGTTAGTAATTTCTCAGTCTGAGAAGTATTGTTACCCGAGCTGCGCTTCTTTGCAGGGCGTGAGGTGGGTTCACAGAAGGAGACGGTTATTTAAAAGTATCCTGCCTGTCCTTCCAGGCCTCCTTCCCACATGGAACTAGGTGACAAAGGTCCTCTCACCTCAAGCCCACGACAACATCCTGACAGATCCTCTCATTCCAGTGGATTCGAACAAATCATTAGAGAAGGGGCTCGGAGGGCAGAGGAGAGAGCTGCAAGCTCATACTATTTATATTTTTTGTTTAAACTGTGGAAGATCAGTTAACTGTTTGCTAAAACAAATTTAGTTCTCTCCCTTCCACGGAATAGCCCTGTGGGAGAAATACAACCCCCACCCTCTGACCAGCCCCTTCCATCTAAATGCAGCCATGGGACTGACCTCTGGCCAGTGGCATGAGTGGAAAAATGTTCTCAGACTCAGCCCTGCCCTTCTAGCTTTCTGACCGGCTAGAATGGACATGGTCCTGAGGGCAACCTTAGAAACCATGTTCTGAAGGTGTGTGTTGCTTTTGATATTCTAAATCCTTGAATGACTGCATGGAGGGGGACCCCCTACCCACCTGGTCACCACCCAGCATTATTTCAGTGAAAACAAAACATGTGTTGTGTTGAGCCATCAAAATCCTTGGGTTTATTTGTATAGCAGCTAGTGTTCCATAATTAATAAAAGGTTTAGCCCTTTGCACTAGTATCCTGAGGTTAAAAAAAAATTCTAAAATATGTAGCACTGCAGCAGAAGGCAAGAACATTGATATTGGAGGCTGAAAAGATGAAGACCCATGTTATATAGTACCAAATAATTTCATAAACTGTTGTCCTCAATTACTTGGTGAACAACGTGTCTACTGAGCCCGTAGCTCCCGGAGAAGAGTTTGGTAAACCCAAAGTTAGTGCACGATAGCTCTTTCTGGCTTTGTTCAGCAAGCCAGTACAAGGAAGAGCTGAGCTGAGGCAAAAATGTGCTGGTTCAAGAGCTGAAATGAAAAGAAATAGAATGAGTCCAGAAATGTGGAGTCTTCTGTTTTGAACTTCAAAGAGTAAGTGAAAACATGGAATAAAGGCTTTGAGCAACCAAAGCCCTTTAAGATTTGTGTTTAAACAGGCAGCTTCATCACAACAGCAAAGATCACTTTAAGGATGCTTTCTTCATAGCCTAGCTTATTTTTTTCAGATGGCTTCACGATGGCTGCTATTAAGTTGAAGGAGAGAGGTATAGTGGTTAGGATGCAAATAAATACATCCGATTGGAAAGGTGTGTCCAGGAAAGAAGCCCATGTGTGTATATAGGCACGTGGGAATGTTGGAAACAAATATTGCAGAAGCTTACTCAGTATTTGAAGGAATTGTATTGCCAAAGAATTCACTAACCCAGGCTACAAAAGTTTTGGTTGTTCAAGGTTTAAAGCAGTCCTTGAGTTCCCAAACACGCACAGCCTGAAAGCAGGCTCCAAGATCTGCACAGTCTTCCAAAAAGGGTGCTCTCTCCATCCCCTCCTTCAAATGTGGCAGTGAGTGAGGGAAAGTGGGCAAGGAAGAACCTCCCAGGGGCATAGCCAGGAACCTCAGACAGCAACGGACACGGGAGTCCCACCCACACAGCAGAACTGGGTCGAACTGAGGAATCTGTTGAGAACTTTTCTGTGCCCACCCAGGTGCCTCTGGCTTTCTGCTTACTGCCAATGCCTGCAACCCTGTAATTGAGGGATTTTTTTTTTTTCTTTTTTTTTTGGCGATGGGAACACATGAAACAAGCCTGAGATGCAGAAGTGTTACTGCCTACAGAAACAGGCCTCAACCAATGTTGGAGTATAAATATCCCCTCTCCCTCACCCCTTGGACTGGGTCACCCCCAAGCGTGCCCTATGATGTCTCTCTGTGGGAGTGAGTCCCTGTTGCCCATGACAGACATGCCTCAATAACCCTCCCTGTATTAGCTTCCTCTCCTTCTCTGTCTCTTCTCTCCAATCTGCCACCTCTCAAGTCAACTCCCTACAGGGTCAGGGGGACCTCAACTCAAGACAGAATTTCTCCCACTGCCTGGCATGGGGTCTTCACAGTGATATCATTGGAGGCTTCCCCCCTCATTGCCACCAGCTTACCAAATTTCTTCTAAAGGTGAACAGTTGAAACCGTAGACTAAAATAAATTACTAAAACTGCTATTAATATTATCCTCAGGAGTAACCTATTTTTTATTTAAAAGTTTATTATTCAAGTAATTTGAATTTATTATAGAGAAATTGGAGAACAGATGAATGAAAATACCTGCTCTCCTTCTACCCAGAATATTTATTTTAATGTTTCAGTTTGTGTCTGTTCAGACCCATTTTCCACGCATTCCGTTCATTCATTCACTAAAAATTTTTTCACTGGGTTTTGCTATGTGCCAAGCAGTGTTCTAGGCGTTTGGAATACATCAATAAACCCAGCAGACAAAGATTCCCGGTGCTCAGGAAAAACGCATTCTAATTGGAGGAGATGGAAAATTTAAAAATATATATATATTTTACAATTTATTTATATATTATATGTTATATAATATACAAATAAGATATATATCCTTTAAACAATTTTATATATCATGTTATATAATATATGGCTATATATTATATATCACATATGTTTATATATGTTTACATATATTATGTAATATATGTTTATATATTTACGTATATATGTTTATATATGTTTACATATTATGTAATAATATGTAAGCATATATAATATATAAATGGTAAAAAATATGTATATATCTTTTTTATTTATATATAAATATATATCTTTATATATCTTTTTCTTATATGTTATATAAATAACATATATGTAATTGATATAAGTAAATTGTTATAACTAGAAAGTAAATTGTTTAATGTGTCATCAGGTAAGAAATGCTACAGGAAAAAGAAAACGCAGAGCGGGATAAAAGGGGACCAGGACAGCTGGAAGAGGATGGCTATTTTAAACACAGCAGGTAGGGTGGGCTTCACTGAGGAGGTGGCATTTGAAGGAAATGCAGACAGGTATCTGTGGCAGGAGCATTGCAGGCAGAGTGAGCAGCAACACAGTCCCTGAGGGGAATGGGACTGGTGTGCTCGGGCATAGCCAGGAAGCTGGCAGGCTGGAGCAGGGCGAGAGTGGGGAAACTGCTAGGAGATGAGGTCAGGGAGCAGCCCAGGGAAGGGGGATGCAACATGCATCCTCGACTTTCATTCTCTGTGAGATGAGGAGCCTCTGCAGCGTTTTGAGCCGAAGGGTGACACCATCTGACATATGCTGTCAAAGGTCGACTGTGGCTGCTTTGAGGATACCAGGCTGTCGGGGTGTAAATTAGGAGCTACTACTGCAGTAATCCCTGAGGTAGATGGTGATGAACTGGACCAGAGTGGTTGCAGTGAAGGTGGTAAGAAGTCGTTAGATTTGGGAAATGTATTTTGACATGAGGGTTAATGGGATTTCCTGAAGGATTTGATCTAGGATGCAAGAAAACGGCAGGTGTTTAAGATGATTTGCAGGGTTTTGGCTTGAGCATAAGGAAGGATTTAAATGCCAACAAGTGGATTTAGGAAGACCGTGGATGAGCAGGTTTAAAGGGGGGGGGGGAATTGAAGGGTTCTGCCAGGGACGTGATCAGTCGGAGGTGCCCATTAGAAATGTGAGCAGGCAGTTGGATTTCTGAGTCAGTAGTTTGGGAGATCTAGAGTAGATGTTGCTTAAAGCCACAACAGGATAAGGTCAAAGCAATCAGTATAGGCAGAGAAGAGAAGAAAACTAACATTAAAAAGTTGGAGGACGGGCGTGGTGGCTCACGCCTGTAATCCCAGCACTTTGGGAGGCTGAGGTGGGCAGATCACCTGATGTCAGGAGTTCAAGACCAGCCTGGTCAACATGGTGAAGCCCCGTCTCTACAAAAATACAATAGTTAGCCAGGCATGGCGGTGGGCACCTGTAATCCCAGCTACTCAGGAGGCTGAGGCGGGAGAATCGCTTGAACCCGGGAGGTGGAGGTTGCAGTGAGCCAAGATCATACCATTGCACTCCAGCCTGGGCAACAGAGTGAGACGCCATCTCAAAAAAAAAAAAACAAAAAACAGTTGGTAAGTAACTTGGGAGGCTGAGGCAGGAGGATCACTTGAGGCCAGGAGTTTGAAACCAACCTAGGCAACATAGTGAGACTTCATCTCTATGAAAAATAATAAAAAAATTAGTCGGGCACTGTGGTGTGTGCCTGTGGTCCCAGCTACTTGAGAGGCTGAGGTGGGAGGAGCCCTTGAGCTCAAGAGGTTGAGGCTTCAGTGAGCCATGATCACACCACTGCACTCCAGCCTGAGCAACAGAGTGAGACTCTGTGTCATTTAAAAAAAAAAAAGTTGCTGGGCGCGGTGGCTCAAGCCTGTAATCCCAGCACTTTGGGAGGCCGAGACGGGCGGATCACGAGGTCAGGAGATCGAGACCATCCTGGCTAACACGGTGAAACCCCGTCTCTACTAAAAATACAAAAAACTAGCCGGGCGAGGTGGCGGGCGCCTGTAGTCCCAGCTACTCGGGAGGCTGAGGCAGGAGAATGGCACAAACCCGGGAGGCGGAGCTTGCAGTGAGCTGAGATCCGGCCACTGCACTCCAGCCCGGGCTACAGAGCAAAAGACTCCGTCTCAAAAAAAAAAAAAAAAAAAAAGTTGAGAAGAAGAGGAGAGTGCAGCGAAGAAGACTGAGAAGGAGGACACAGTGAGGCAGGAGGAGGTCCACAAGAGGGTAGAGTTCTGGAAGCGTGGTGAAGGCCAGTGCAGGAGGTGGGGGTGGGGGTGAGCCCATGAGATGAGGACAGAAACGGCTATGGGGCTTAGCACTATGGAGGCCACTGGCAACCTCCTGTGTGTGAAACCTGACTGAAATCGGCTTAAGGGGGCAAAATTGGAGGTTTTACTGCAAAAGGTAACAAAGAAATTAGGTGGGAGCTGGTGGGAGCAGAGTGAAAATAATTTTGTTGTTGTTGTTGTTTTGTGCCTTTTTCTGAGTAGAAAAAATAACAGCATACAGCATATTTACATGATGAATGTAATGAGCTAACAATAATATTCAACAATAATAAATATATAATGTTTTGATCCAATCAACAACATTACAAATGTTCCAGAGAGGGCTGGGCCCAGTGGCTCATGCCTGTAATCCCAGTGCTTTGGGAGGCCGAGGAAGAAGGATCACTTAAGGCCAGGAGTTGGAAGTTACAGTGAACTGTGATAGCACCAGTGCATTCCAGCCTGGGCAACAGAGTGAGACTCTGTCTCGAAAAAAAACCAGTTTCAAATGGTATTTACTATATATGCTTTTCTTTTCTTTTTCTTTTTTCTTTTTTTTAAATTGAGGCAGGGTCTTGCTCTGTCACCCAGGTTGGAGTGCAGCAGTGTGATCTCAGCTCACTGCAACCTCTGCCTCCCAGGCTCAAGCAATTCTCCTGCCTCACCCTCCCGAGTAGCTGGGATTACAAGCGTGAGCCACCATGCCTGGCTAATTTTTTGTATTTTCAGTAAAGATGAGGTTTCACCATACTGGCCAGACTTATCTCGAACTCTTAACCTCAGGTGATCTGCCCACCTCAGCCTCCCAAAGTGCTGAGATTACAGGCGTAAACCACTGTGCCCTGCCCATTTTCATTTTTAATGCCTGAGAATGTTCTGTTTTTTAAATGTATCATAATTTGTTTAACCAATTTCTTATTGGACGTTTTCATTTTTTATTTTTAATTTTTGCTTTTATAAATAATCATGCAGCGGACATCCTTATACATATAAATCAGCCCAATTTCCTAACTATTGCCTTAGGATGAGCTTCTAAGAGTAGAAGTGCTGGGTCAGAAAATGAAAACATGTTAAATAATTTTAATGCATATCATCAAATAGCTAAATCTCCATTTTAGAATCAACCAAAGTCACTTAGACCTGCTCTTCTCACAGTTACATTTTTCTATTATACCTGTCATGGGTGCATATGTTACATTTATTTGTGTGATTATCTGATTAACATCTGTTTCTCCCACTAGATTGCAACCCAGTGAGTGCAGAGATGGCACCTGTTTCTGCTCACCGCTGTATCCTTAGCTCTTGGCTGACAGCTTGTCATAGAGTAGGCAGTCAGTAAATAACTACTGATGAGGGAATGAATGGATGTAAAGCTTAATTCAGTGAATAGGGTAGAAGATCACACTACCAATGAATAGGGTAGAAGATCATAATGTCATTTGGGGATAAAATAAAATGTGACTATCAATCACCCCCAGTGCCATGCAGGGTACCTGGCATGTAGCTCCAAAAGTGTTTGCAATTGACTGATTAATGCATGAATGGCCGGGCGCGGTGGCGCAAGCCTGTAATCCCAGCACTTTGGGAGGCCGAGGCGGGTGGATCACAAGGTCAGGAGATCGAGACTATCCTGGCTAACATGGTGAAACCCCGTCTCTACTAAAAATACAAAAACCTAGCCGGGCGTGGTAGCGGGCGCCTGTAGTCCCAGCTACTTGGGAGGCTGAGGCGGGAGAATGGCGTGAACCCGGGGGGCGGAGCTTGCAGTGAGCCGAGATCGCGCCACTGCACTCCAGCCTGGGAGACACAGCGAGACTCCGTCTCAAAAAAAAAAAAAAAAAAAAAAAAAAAATGCATGAATGAAGTATATCTCTTTTATAAAATCCACCTTCTTGTGTGGCTTAATGAATGGAATAATTGTGGATCCTCCCAAGGTCACTTCTTTGGAGAAAACATAGTCTGTCTACATTTGGGTGCAGCTCCCTGGGGCCTGGCTAACGCTTAGCCAAACTCCTGTTTCCAGCATGGAGTGCCTTGGTCCAGTGGCCAGCAGGTGGCAACAAATGGTTATTAAAGCGGCGGCTGAGCGCTAGAGGCTCTCTCCGGACGAGGTGTCTCTCCTGCTGTGCCCCCCAGGGCCTGTGTTTTGGAAACTCCAGCAAGCCAGCCCAGCAGGCCGTTTCGGGTGACGAAGGCACCTCAGGAACTGCAGGTGCTCCTCAGAAGAGTCAAGAAAGGGGGGTCAACTTTCAGCCCCTGAAAGAGCCTGACTTTGCATTTCTATTTCACAAGCTTACAGTTCTGAGTAATTGTACTGGAGGGCTGAAGAGTCAAAGGCAATTCATGTGCAAATCTAGGCTTCTTCGGGCGTGAGATTTCATCCGGTTCACACCAGATGACCTGCCTCTGTCATGTCTCAGTCTGTCTGCAATGGTCAGTTTCTTTTGTTTTTTTCAGCCAAGCTCAGTGCCATGCAATCAGGCTGACAGTCTGTAGTAATGATTGGGTTTGTTAGCCCTGGATTATACAAAGGCTTCTAACTACATACAAAAAGGTTACTTGGCTGGGCGCGGTGGCTCACGCCTGTAATCCCAGTACTTTGGGAGGCCGAGGCGGGCGGATCAGGAGATCGAGACCATCCTGGCTAACACAGTGAAACCCCGTCTCTACTAAAAATACAAAAAATTAGCCGGGCGAGGTGGCGGGCGCCTGTAGTCCCAGCTACTCAGGAGGCTGAGGCAGGAGAGTGGCGTGAACCTAGGAGGCAGAGCTTGCAGTGAGCCGAGATCCCGCCACTGCACTCCAGCCTGGGCGACAGAGCGAGACTCCGCCTCAAAAAAAAAAAAAAAAAAAGAGGTTGCTGACCATCATTATGGGTCCCCCCGACCTTGGTGCTCTTTCTTCCAGGGGCAGGAATGGATTTGCCCCCGTCCTGCTTCACACTCTCCCTTTTCCTTTGGGTCTAAGCGTAGAGGGGAAATCACCCTGTACTGCAATCCTATTACCTATCACTTCATTCTCGCAACAGCTCAGCTGTGCACGTGACATATGTCATGTGTCTGAGCTCACTTAGGTACAAGTACCAGGAGGGGAATCTGATATTTCTGACCCCAAACACGATGCTCTCTCCACTACACTCATGGTTCAAATTGTGCTCCAAGAAACTCTTCTGAGGTGGCCATGAGAGAAGGGAAGGAGGAGAGATAGCAGACGGGGAGGAGTGGCCAAAAGGGTGGTGCTCCCTGCTTCCCACCCTTCCTTCATCTAGAACAGCTGTGCTTTGATTTTTAAAATATACATGTGTGTACATTAAATTATATATGTAATCTTTCTCTTAACTTTCCTTTCAGAAGGAGGAGAAAAATCTGCGCCTCTTCCTCTCAAGGGATAATTTGCCTCTGGGGTACTTTCTGACCCAGTGGACCCCTGGCAGAAGTAAGCGTGGACTGTGGCTACAGTACTGCACAGAGTCAACAGGAACCGAAGCCAGGCCTTCGCCACGGCAGCTCCGGGGTCCAACCACTTGATCAATGCAGGAAATGCTTTGATGAAAGAATTCTTCCATGGCCAGCTTCTCATATTCTCTGGGACAGACACAAACCAAGAAAAATGAGTGTGGTGCAGAATCCGATGTGTCCTTCCTGTACCCCCTGCTGGTAGCAAAAAGTATGTTTTGAACTTTTCTTTGTTATACACAGTCTGGGTAATAACAGACTGAAGGAAAATTAAGGAAGCCTGGGAGGCTAAGTTCAATGAAAAATGAACTGAGGCAGAGAAAAAAGAGAATTGGAAAGTATCTGTGTGTCTGGAGAGGTTGGGGAAATAGAGAGGGAGGAGATATAATTGGCTAGATAACTTGAGAGTGGGAGAGGAGTGCAAACATTATTTTTGAGGCGCTTTGTTGGATATTTAAAATGCACTCCTACCTTTGGCATTTTCTCAAAAGGCAGGAAAGATTTGTTTTCAATTCTATTTTTCTGCTGGACTGAACCAGTGCCAAGACTGGACCATGTAGGATCCTGGGTTTATTTCAATTACATAAGCAAACGTTACTGTGATTTGGAATAGTCAAAGCCATGAATGTTTCTCAACTTCCATTTTGTCAGCTGCTTGAGTTTCTATTCTGAGAGGTGCTAACTCTTAACATTGTTATTCACTTGTGTTCCCTAAATAAATTTTAATTAGTTTTAATTTGAACCAAGAATGTTCTACTGTTGACACTATGTCAAGAATGATCAAAAATGAAATTAATAAAGAATTCACTTCAGAAAAAAATTTGCACTAATATTACAGTATTTTATAATATCTATCTCAGCAGAGTCACAGATAATTTAGAAATTTTAATTTTGTTTGTAAGTGATTTTCCTCAAAGCAGTAATAGCCTTGGTAAAGAGTTTAAACATTATTTTTCACCTCTCATGCATTTTGTATAATGAAATTTTTCTATCGTCTTCCAGTGGAATTAATTGCATTGGTGCAAAAAATGCAATCAAATCAGCAACTGAATTTAGCTTTTGAAACCTCATGCCTAGCTGGGATAGTTACTATATTCATTACACACTGAAAAATGATAAGCAGTAATCTTTTCTCCTAAAAAACTGCCAAAGATAAGTTTTTCAGGGCTCTCAAAATATCATAAAGCTGACAATACAAGAAATGTTAAAATATTGTTGGAGTTTTTAATGGACTCTTCCCTCTCTTCTTTTCCTGTTCTTTAAGACAATGGTAGTTAGTTGTCCACTAATCGTTAATACATGATTTTCTAACAAAGACTTGCATATCTTTTTGGCTAAAAAGTGGCCAAATATCAAAGAGCTGGAAATTTGGGAGACAGCCTTTAGTCTTTTCCAAAGCATGTAAACCGTTTTGAATCCTTTTGGGTAAACGTCTGATGAAGATCAAACAGAATTCATAAAGGGTTTCTGATACACAGTGAAATGTGCCTGTGAGGACTCTACACATGATAATAATCTAAGCATGCTCTCTTTTAGTCCTAAAATGTGTAGAGTAATGTTACGTGACATTGATAGGAGGCCATTGATTTGGACTGAGCTCCCGCACTAGGCCTAGCCGACCAAACCAAAATGGAGTCACTCAGGCTGAAGTTCACACCCACCAAGCCAAAACTAAGTTGTTTATCTGATCTTCCAAGAAATCAAGAAAGAAAGGGAGATAACAGCCCAATCCCCAAACAGGCCAGTTTTAGCTGGCATGACAAGGAAGGCCCCTCTGCTTCAACCTTTACAAGGAAAGTAACTTTGAAACAATCAATCTGCTTTTTGTTCTCCGTTTCTGCTTTCCTCAACCCTTTTCTGACCATAAAACCAACATCCTCTGCTCGGCTCACGGGAACACTCATTCTATTTTGTAGAATGAGGTATTGCCCGATATTCTAGATTTGCAAATAAAAGCCAATTAAGATCTTTAAATGAAATCTGTTGTAACTTTGTCTTTTGACACTAATAAATGCACGAACAGGTTTCTTTAGAGAAAGTCCGTGATATGCAGGGTACATTTGACAAGTGCTGTGGTCAAATGTGATATTGTTTACATTCTCATTTTCATAATTTTCTTAAGTACTATGTAATTTGGTCTTGGGAATGCTTCGCTAATTACGGGTGAGGAGGATGGGCCTTGTATGTGACAGAATGATTTAGTGTTCTGCAGTTCAGTGGAAAGAGTGTAGATGTGTTCAATATTTATGACGTTTTACCTTCTCTCTTTGTTACAGAGGCCTTACAACAAATTAAAACATGTGTGTCAGCTCCCTAATTATCTAGCTAGACTTTTAAAGATTGGCTAGTTAAGGCTGAATTTTATTCAAACACTACTTCATCTGTCATACTATTTTAAGTACATTAGCCTTGTTAGCCTATTATATGGCCATGATCAGTACTATTTAAATTGCCAACTTCTACGAGTTCCTTCTGTGTGTTCTGGCTCAGTCAATGCATTAGTGGCACTAGCTTAGTTTTGTCACAATTCTGGGCACATTGGCAGTCCCTGGGTGGGAGGCCTGGAGCTCCTGGGTAAACATAGTGCATCTGCCCGGAGCTTCAATTTTACTTGAGGATTTGGAAAAATATAAATTAATCGATTTAACCATTTATGTAATATGCTCCAATTCTTTATTTAATTTGCTGCAAAGCAAACAAAATTATGCATTAGCTATGTTATGACTAAAACCCAAATGTTGTTGAATACTTTCAGGGATAGAATAACAACTTGTAAACCCAGAAGTATGGCTGCTTAGCTGTTGGAGTTCCAGCCAGAAACCGGCTGAGAAAAAAATGTGCTGACACTCATCCTGAGAAGTGTTGGGACAGAGCCCCACCTGGCTTCCGGGTGAGGCAGTCCAAAGCCTATTCCTATCTCATGTCAAAGTCCCCTGTCATTGCACAGGAACTCCAGGGACTGTTCAAGAAGGAACAGGAAGCCTCCAACCCAAGGGAACGGGACTCATCCTGTTGTCAGGTGAGATCCTGAGAAGCATGGGTGAGCTCAGCATGGGCAGGGCCATTGAGGAAGTTCCTCCTTCCTCAGCTAAGCCACACTGGCCAGGAGGTCCCCGAGTCCTGAGAGCATCCTCCCAGAGCTGTCCTCGTTACTCTCTAGACCTGGCCGTGGCACCTCCCAGCTCCTGGTGCCTGAGTCCCTGCCTTTGACTGGGATTACCATTTATCACCCCCTACTGCACGCTTTGCCCCTCCCCGCCCACTGTGGTGACACAGTCTTGCTTAGGTCCAGTCCTAGTCCTGTGAGAGAGTTTCTGCCCTTGACCTTGGTCCAGATTTCCAGTTCCTGTCTTTATGTGGTCCATTGCCAGGACTATAGATGAGTTCAACCAATGAACAATACAAAGTTTGATTTTTCTGTGAAAATAAATATGAATGCAAAATGCACATGAATGCTTAAAATACCAGACCTCAAAGATGAGTGCTGTCTCTCTGTGGCCCCTTTGAGCAATCCCTGCGCCCCTGGGGGATGCATTCATCCGCTGCTGTTACAGCGCCACCAAAAGTCACTTTTGAGGAGTGCAGCTCCAAGGGACGATGGTACAAGGGAAAGAATTCCGCCAATGTGAGATGTCCTCCAGCAAAATCAGAGACAGTGTCCTTCAGAGGGCACGTGTCCTGCTGGAATCAGGGGAAATTCCATACGGTTCCGGATATTCAGCCTCCTAACTGAACTCTATGCAATGCCTTTATCCCCTCCTCCCAATCTGTGCAACATATCAAAGGAATAAAACCTGTTTTCTTTCTTAGTGGTTGCGCCAATTTTGTGCAGTCTGGTTCTTTTCTGTTTTTCTATAAAATTGTTTTCAGAAGTACTTAAAGTTGTTTTGGTGAAAGTTGACTTTATGATGCTTGTTTTTCGTTTCAAAAACAACAAAGGCAGCTTTGGCTGGTGTTGAGAACCTGAGCTAAGAGAGCAGGAGATAGGATTCCGGGGACTTTTAGCCTTGGCTCTATCTTCTTGCCACCCTGCACCTCCTTTCTTAGAAACATGGGGAGCCCAGGCAGGCATGAGAAACCTTTCTGAGCATGAGACTCTCACTGAACTGAAGGCTCAGAGGATGACTGGGCCCCCCTTGTCCTGGACGAACAGCTGCTGTCCTGATGTTTTCCTCCTTGCTCCTAGGATGGGGGCTTTCAGGATACATTCTGGGTGGGAAGAAATGCACCACAAGGCATCCCTAATTTGAGATGGGACTGTGACAGTCTTTGTTTTAGCCAGGCCAGTTCCAGACCTGATGCAGTTAAACCTGCATTAAGGTCGAAGCTGCTGACCCCTCTCAGAGGGCCCCTCAAGTTCTGCCTCTTAAAAATATAAATATCAGTCCCGGAGACTGATCTTTGGCTCATGTTTCCTAGAGAAAAGTACTTGAAAAATTTGTAGGCATGTACTTCTGTGCTCATTTCTATTCCGAAGGTGAATTGGCATGGTGCTGGTTAAGGAGGACCCTGTCATTGATTAGAATGGTCACCTTAAGAACTTGTTCCTAGTGCCTGACTCTGTGACAAGCATCCCCAGCCTGCCAGTGACACAGCATTTGTGTATCCCTTTTTGTCCTAAACCAGAGCTTATTCTTGTACCATATGTATAAAGACCGATACTTTGCAGATGGAAATTCCTCCCTGAGACAGAGACAGATCATCTGCCCCCTCCCATATGGCTTAGGAAGGGCACAGAAAGAGCCAGAGGAAGCAAGCTTAGAAAGTGAGAGCAAGGGAATAGGGAGAGAACAATTCAAAGACAGAACTGGGAAGCAGGTTTTAGAAATAGGAGGTTGTTGTCAGAGACCCAAGGGAGACATTCCAGGGAGCTTCCTGGGAGTTTATGTGGCCTGAATCTTTACCCTGGACCTGGTGTCTGGGAGAAAGAGACGTGCCTTCAGGGACGAGAGGCTGAAGGAAAAAAACTGGCTGCCTGCTGTGGGGATGCAGTGAAGATGTGGGGTGGGGTGGGGGCTAGAGAGAGAAAGCAAATTGGGATTAAGGAGCGAAAGCAAATTGGGATTAAGGAGAACATTCAGCCAGCCAGGCAATGCTGGGCTCTGCAGATCCGGGACCATCTCTGTATTTGGTGTCTGAATGTTCTCACACTTTAATTAGGCAGTTCTTCCCCCTGGATCGGAATAGGGTAAGTGCACACCCTTTCCTTCTTCCCTGCCACCCCCAAGGAGATGGCACAAGGATACCCCACTTTGGGACATAAATTCTAACATGTTTGATTTTTTAAAGATCAGTGTCATTACCCAAAAGTTATGCTTGTTGCGTTCACGGTCTGCATTTATGCTCTCTGAATTTCCCTTTTCAAAGCCTGGCTTTTCTCCAGAATCCCACTATGGCAGGAGATCAAGGGAGGGCCTCACGCTCTCCAGCAAATGATAAAATTCCACAGCGAAGCTTTCCCAGCATCACCCAGAAAGAACCCAGAATTAGCTGGGTCCTGACAACCATAGCACATGTCCCCACACAGGCTGTGCACCTTGACTGAGCAACACCCCTGTCCTTGGCCAGCAGAAGACTCGCTTGGCCTGGTGTGGGCAGACAACACGCCCCAGGCTTTTCTCTTGGCACAGCTTGCTTGGAGCCCTCTTTGCTCCCCCAGAGCCACAGCCCTGCCCCTCGCCCCAGTGACGGTGCTGTGGTTTGCTTATTTTGACATATTCGTTCCTAACACGCTGAAGATGAAAGGCAGGAAATGTGCAGTTCCAGTTCCCATAGCAGGGGCGGTTGGACCACGTTGCATCACATTTACAGAAAGGTCATGGGATCCAGAAGGCAAACACAGCATAGGCTGACCTCAGGCCCAGGGGCTGGCCTGGCACAGCACATGCTGGGCGCTGCCCGCCCCTGGATGGAATCCCTCCTCACCACAGACTGACCACAGCCTGGCTCACTCCCACCACTGTCTGTGACTGAAGCCACCTCCTCACAAGGTCACTCCTCTTGGGGCTCCCCACTATCCCGGAGAGAGCCCACTTCCTCTCAGACCACTCCCAGTCCTGGCAGTGTGACTGCTGCTGAGGGATGAATATGGAACTCTCCCTGCCTTTCCGCTTCCCTTCGAGCAGGAAGTGCCTCCAGATCTTTGGGGCAGAGATTGGAGACTCCCAGTATTCTAAAAAAAGTGGCAGAACTTGACCCACCAAGACCCAAAGGGAAAAAAAGCTAAGGCCTTGCTGGTTTCCCTCAGTGGCCATTGGCCCTTCCTGCAGTCCCCAGCCAGCTAGATGATTCTTCTCTAAAACATGCCATCTTTTCCATAAGATACAGCTACGCATCACTTCCACCCACACTCAGGTTGTTAAGACATTTGAAGAATAATTTGTTCTAGACCCAAAAAAAACCTTGCAGGAAGAATTCCACTTCCCTTCCTCCAGGTGTGTGCCATGTGGTTGGGTTACGGGGGCAGTGGGGGCTGTAACTGGCTTTGTATGTGGTCATTTCCTGCCTTTGGTGCAGTTAAACCAAGCCCTCGGTCATTAGGCTGCAGGAATACCATTTGTGCATTTCATTTCCTTGGGGATGATTTTTTAAAGTGGCTCTAATGCACCTGATCACATTCAGATGTGTTCCCAGGGAAGCAGGCGATTTGAGAGTGCAGTAAAGCCAGCTTGCATGTGCCCAGATCCAGCTCAGTTTCTTGTTCAACAGAAGCCACGAAGGACAGGCACTCAGGCATGATAATGTTCTTCTGTGCCTTTGTCTGGGGCAGTTCATTAAGGCAGAGACACCTCAGCGCTGACAGGACAACCCCTTCCTGTGTGTTCCAGGGAAACCTAATTGACTACAAAACCTTTTTTTTTTTTTTTTTTGATGTCACCACTGCCAGATACAAATCCAATTAACAGCAGAGTTAACTCAGATGAACCCTGGGAACATGGAAATACCATATTCTACAGCTAATCAGACCCATGGAATGCTGACACATCTGGATGTCGTCAGGAAGGTGGGATTCTGAGGACAGTAGGGGGCTGGATGCTCTCAGAGCCCACATGTTCCACTGATTTCAGAGCCCCCCTCTGTGGGTGAATTACAAGGACTTCGAGGTTTAACAATCAGAGGCCAGCTTCTGTCTGCTCAAGGCCTCTGGGCCTAGGAACATCATCGCTTTATTCTGAGGCCAGAGATATTCAAAAGAAGTCACTCAGGTCTTATTTCCAGGAGAGCCGCTTGGTCCCTCCGCAAGTCCCTCCGCAATTCCCTCCCCACAAATCTGGATGGATTTGAGAAACGCTTTGTTTCTTGTTATGTGACCTTCTCCCAGAGACTCGGGAATCCTGTATTCTGACTCTCCTGAGAGTAGAAGCAAACAAGTCATTTCCAGGCACAGAGGGATGCTCTGGCCTCTCTGACCTCCCTTTAAATAATTAATGTTGCCAGGCAGGTGCTAAAAGGCTAGGCAGAGAGAAAAATGCCAATGCAAAAGGGCAAGTGCAAAAGGAAGTACTCGCCTGATTTTTGAGTGATCATCATGGTGATTATTCATCATTGCAATGTGGATTGTAATGCTGGAAGACACTCCAGGCTCTGAGAACCTTGCTTTTAGTAATAAAAGCTCCATTTAGAAATAATCAGGTAGCTAGAACAGCAGGGCTAGAATCAAACCAACCAGAAGCCACGCAGGAGGCTTGTATGGGGGCTTCTCAGGACATCAAGTTTCATCATGATTGGTGGCCTTGCTGTTTCAGAAGTCCTCACTTGCCCACAGAACAGGTTACTCCTCGACCTACTCGCCTGATTGGTGGGAAAACCCCCACTGGTAGAAGCGGCAGCTGTCAGGGTAGGAGGGCAGGGGCTGGTGCAAGATTTGGAGGCTTTTATCCTTTTTATTTGGCATGTGATATGCTTGGTTCATCTAAGCGTAGTGGGTCTACTCTGGCCTCAGACAGGCGGAAAGCATTTGGAGATAAGTAGGATAGAAGTCTCTGGAACCAAAGCCCAGGGGCCTGGGAAATCAGCTGGAGCTCTCAGATGTAAGCAGCAGAAATGAACAAGGGCTGTTTTCAGCAGGCAGTGTCCATCACAATTACCTTAGGTATTTACTTTACCCTTCTACAAGCCTCAGAATATTTCAAGGCCCCCTTTACTATCACTGGTGGACTGTATGGCTCAACATTCTTCATAGCCACAGGCTTTCATGGACTTCATGTTATTGGATCAACGTTTCTCACTATCTGCCTTTTCAGTGGAAAAGGAGCGTATTGAATGGCTATGGGGTGGCTCAGAGTCAGTGAGGGCTGCAGTGTGAGCTTGGAAAACAGCAGGAAGCCTCTGACACAGTCAGGCTCATGGGCAGAACCACACCAGAAACCTAGGGCCGGGAGGGCTCTGGGACGCCTGCTGTGGGTTGCTGAACATCACAGTCCCCTACGGGTACCACTGGTGCTTGGCCTGGCCACCGTGAGGGAATAGCTACCTCCAAGGCCACTGAGGACACAGGGTTCCACCCCCCGCACTCCCCTGCCATGGTGATCTCTCGTAGCTCCTACCACTCTCAGCTCTGGCACCTCTAAGTCTGGGTGTCCCTAATTGGCCCAGCTCAACCATGTGCCTATCCCCACGGCAAGGTGGTAAATATCCACCATGCCCGAATTCCGATGCAGATCCCACACTCTCCAGGAGGAAAGCTACTGATTGCTCCTTGTATCACCAGCGGAATACAATGAAGACCAAATGAGACAAGAGCCTGACCCTCGTGAGGCTGTCCTTTCCTGCCCCTACCACCCAGCTCTTTTGGTCCAAGCACCATATTCTGCTTGGTGGATATCCAGGCCCTTCACTTCACTTGTCTTTCTTCCTTAGGCTGTTGTCCCTTCTGTATCTCTCCTTAGGGCCTCCATAGGGAGGGAAGGGGTTATGAGGCAAAGTTCAGTGCCACTGCTCGCCAGTTTACAGCGAGGCAGGTGCAGGTAGTGGCCAACTGATGGCCACAGCAAGGATAATAACTGGTTAGAAAATGCCAAACACCTGCCTCAGAGCTCAGTCCCCACCTGTGAAATAAAGCTGCAGCCAGGGTCTGAGGCTCACACGGAGGAGGAGGGTCTCCTCCAGCAAGGAGGTCACCCTTCAGATGCAGAACAGAGCGGCAGAAGCCAGGCGGAGTTCCACCCTAAGCAAGGTAGGAAGAAAATGAAGTGGGCTGCAGAGCACTGGGAGATTTTTGAAAAATTATAACAAGACTTCTTTGTTTATCTTCTCCCTGGCTTCCGCAGCCGGTCTGAGTCGGGATAAATTCAGCACAGGAGGAAAATGTAGCATTTCCTCCCCCTCTCCTCCCATTTTAGGTGAGAGGAGGAGGTGGCATGGGGGATAGAGAAAGATCTGGCAAGCTCGCCAGCTGGCACTGCGGCTGGGCTGAACACAGTGAGCTTGCTCTGCGCCCCCACAGAGCGGGGCCCGGAGCAGAAACGTGGAGGTACCCTCTCTCTTTGCTCCCCTTCCTCCAACCCCTTAGAAGTCAGGTTGGTCTCAGGCATAGAGGGGTTGGTAGCCCCTTGCCCAGTATAGTCCAAGGGTCCGCACACCTGCAGGCCCCAGCAGAGCCCCACCAATCAGGCTCACAGCATACAGCTTCAGAGGCGACATGTGTTTAAGAGCGTTGCTTTCAGAAAGACCCATTTACAATGCAAACCTGTAGCCTGGGAACAGCAATATATGACCAGCTCAATCCCCTCACAGAGTTGACAACCACGTTACTAAGGGATGGCTCAAGGGGCAGTTCTAAGGATGGGAGCTGGAGAGATTTTGATGCAAGTGAGGACATTCAGTGGTGGGTGCCCTGGGTGTAGGGATCACATGAGGGGCTTGGATAAGAAGGGGCACTAGGAAAATTAGAGTGAATAAGGAATGAGATTGGAGACAGGGATTGTGAGCACGAGGCCTCTTCACCCCTTAGGCTTACACTTACAGAGCCTCGCCTCTCCCTAGCATAGGGAAGAAGCTGGAAAGCTTTGGATCCTGTTTTCCAAAACCTTTCACAAGAGCCTGGGTCTGGACAACATGTCTGGTCTCCTGATCCCTGTGCTGGTGGTGGAGAAGGTGGTGTAATGCTGGAGGCCAGTGCACTCCGTAGGGGAGAAGAGACTCCCCTAGGAGCTGGATCTAGGGACAGACTTAAGCAGCATTTTATTTTTTGTATCAATTTCATGCATGGTTTGTTTTAAAATCTGGTTCAAGCCATTGTAGCTATGGAGACTCAGTTATTATTGAGCCGACCCTGGGTGGGAGGATGGGGAGGCCTGCGGGGCTGCTGTTGCCCTTTTGAGTAGGTCCATCCTGGTGCCCAGAGGCCGGCATCACAGGGAGTCCTTGGCCCTTGGCCACTGAACAGAATAAAGACTGAAAAAGGGACCATGGAGGTAGGTGACAGAGGTGCATTGCTAAATATTACATTGTATTTTGTATTAGTCTGTTTGGGTTGCCATAATATACTACAGGCTGGATGGATCACACAACAGATGTTTATTTTCTCACAGTTTTGGAGGTTGGAAGTCTAAGATCAGAATACCAACAGGGTTAGTTTCTGGTGAGGGCTCTCTTCCTTGCTTGCAGACGGCCACCTTCTCACTGTGTTCTCACACGACCTTTTCTCTGTACACACATGGAGAGAGAGAGAGAGAGAGAGAGAGAGAGAGAGCTCTGGTGTCTCTTCCTCCTCTTATAAGGATATCAGCCGTATTGGATTAGGGGCCTTATGACCTCATTTAACCTTAATTCTTTAAAGGCCTTGTCTCCAAATACAGTCACGTTGAAGATTAGGGCTTTGACACATGAATTATGGGGTGATATAATTTAGTCCATAACATACCTATATACATACGTATGCATATATGTTAACAGTAATCTTCTGGTGGTGGAATAGGAGTGCATTTTTTTCTTTGTGTTCTATGATCTCCAGGTTTCTTCATTAAGAATATCTTACTCCTGTACTTACAGGAAGAAAGCAACAGGTAATAGTTTCTAAAGAGAAGGAACACATTTTCAGTTCAAAATAACATGTGCTGTAGGATTATTTCTAGAATTACATCTATAACTTGTGTGCCCATCTACGGACTCACCCGCCTACCCATCTGTCTGTCCATCCGTCCATCCATCTACCCATCCATCCATTCTTCAGTTCGTCCTTCCTTCCATCCTTTTTTCCATCTGTATATTTGCATTGAGAGATATACGGAATGATAATGAACAAATGTTTGTGATGGTTGTTTCCGTATGGTGGAGTTTTAAGTGATTTTGTATTCTTCATACTTATCTCTTTTGCTTGAAATTTGTAATAAGGAGGTACATAAAATTTTTTCTCAATACACGACATTGAACTTTTTATTTGCTTACACACATGATCCGAATCACTTGATTCTGGAACAGCAGTTGGTCTAACACAGCAGCTCTGCTCTATTCATAGGGTGGGTCCTAATCACCAAGCCTAACTGAGCGCAACTCTGACCCCACAGCCCTGGTCGTGCTGAGGTTGCCAAGCTCAGCGTGTAAAGTGGAGGTGTAGCTCAGTGGGGGAGAAAAGAGAGAGTTTGCAGGCTACACCTGGGCTCCATTTAAACCCACAGCCGGGCATCTCAAGCCTTTGATGTATGCTGTGCAACTGGCTGGCGGGTCTGTAGCGGGCGAGGCCCTGCCATTTACAACTCCAGGGTGGCTGCTAAGTGCCCTCAGGGCCTTCCTGCCCAGCTGCAATTGTCATCTCTGTTCCAGTCTCCCCTGACTCCCACTATTCTGAAATTGGGACAGGAGCTCCTGTGGAAAGATCTCCAAGGTCAAGGATGTGACTGTTGAACATTTTTAGCTCCAGTAAAATAGATAAGCAGCCTTCTGTGTTCATGGATTTGCAGAGCATTTTCTGAGTGTTGGAGAGCAAAGGAGTAGTAGGCACTTTCTCACCTGTGGTGGGAGTGAGAATGACACAACGGTTTAGGAAAACAGCCTAACATTCATTATCTAGGAGAGGCGAAGATACACTGGCACCGTGACCTAGCAACCCTGCTCCTAGGCACATGCTTTGCATGTGGAGATGTGTAAGGATGATCACGAGAGTGGTTTTTCTAATAGCCCCATGCTAGAAGCAACCCAATGCCCGTCAACAGTTATAGACGGCCTACATAAATTGAGCTATGTTTGCACAGTGGAATGCTATCCATCTGTAAAGATGAACTAATTACAGCTAGGGCAACAACATGGTCGTAACCCACAAGCATGAAGTCAAGCGAACAAAGAAAATCGAAAAAGAACATATACAGCATTATATTGTTCTTGTGAAGTTCAGAAACAAGCCATATTTTTTTAGGGATGCATAAAAAAGTAGTAAAAATATGGAAAAAAAAATTTATAAAACACAGGATAGGGATACCCAGGAGGAAGGAGAGGAATCAGAATCGACCAGACTTTCTTTCCCAGGGTGGACAGGGACTTCTGGGGTGCCTGGCAATGTTTTTTTTCTTAACCTGGGTGGTGGTGACAAAGATGTTTGCTTTATAAATTATTCATTAAACTCTTCAGTTATATGTCTTACTTTGAATATTTTATATTCACTATGAGAATATGAAAAAGAGAAAAGCAAAATCCAGTCTCCATTTCTAGAAATGGCTGCTTCCTTTACCCCAGGCTTCCTTCTGGGACCTCAAGCAGCATTGGTCCAAGTCTATGACCAGGGTCATAAGTCAGTGTGCTCTTACTTTCCAAGTTCTATGATGAGCTTAGCCTTCTATCTGGGACTGTTGTATGTGTGGAAGTGGGAGGGATGGGAATATGCTGGCCCAAGAAGACAAAACATTAGGAATAACAGTGAAAACACGAGAACACGGTGTAGAGACATCCAGTGTTGTGGAAATTTGGAGAATGAGTCCAGAGAAGGAACACTCCACTGGTACTGAGGATGGACTGGGGGAGACAGAAGCTGGGAGTGGGGAGGGTGAGAGAGGATGTTGTGATGAAGGCCCCTGCGAATGACCAGTGGAAGCCAAGTATTGCTGGATCCACAGGAGGGTTTGGAAAAGCAGGAGGATGTTTGCTCCACCCCACCTTGTGGCTAGTTTTGGTTCACCAATCAATCAATTATCAATTCAGTGGTGCCCCCAGATATGTTATATCTAACAGTCAATAGGAGAATCTTGGACAAAGAAGACATGCAGAAACCTTCAGAGAAAAATAGAAAGTGAATGAGAGAATTAAAAAAATAGATTCCATTGTTCTCATTGCCAAACTCCATTGGAAAACAATCCTCAGCTGCTCCAGGAAACGCATTCATCAGAAGTCTCCGGGGCTTACTGTGGAAAACAGTTTGGTAGTTCCTTACAAAATGAAGCATAGAATTACCTTAAAATCCAGCAGTTCTACTTCGATTATACATCCAAGAGAACTGAAAGCAGGGACTCAAACAGACCCTTGTGCACCATAGCATTATGCACCATAGCCGGAGGTGGAAAAACCCAAGTGCCCACCCACAGATGAATGAATCAACAAAATGCAGCATGTCTATATGATGGAATATGATTCAGCCTTAAAAAGAATGAAGTATTGAGACACGCTACAACATGGATGCACCTTGAACCCATGCCAAGGGAAATAAGCCAGTCGCCAAGGGACAATATTATAGAATTGTTCCATTTCTATTAGGTACCTAGAATAGGCAAATTCACAGAGGCTGAAAGTAGAACAGTAGTTAGTGGGGGCTAGGAAAAGAAGAGCATAGTTATTGTGTGTGTGTTGTTTGTTTGCTTCTTTGGGACAGGATCTCACTGTGTTACCCAGGCTGGGGTGCAGTGGCACAATCTCTGCTCACTACAGTCTTGACCTCCTGGGCTAGGGTGATTCTCCCACCTCAGCCTCCCGACTAGCTGGGACTACAGGCATGCACCACCATGCCTGGCTAATCTTTGCAATTTTTGTAGAGACTGGTGTTGAACTCCTGAGCTCAAGTGGTGATCTGCCTGACTCAGCCTCCCAAAGTGCTGGGTCTACAGGTATGAGCCATCATGCCCCTTGAGAGTTATTTATTTATTTATTTTTTGAGACAGAGTCTCACTCTGTCACTCAGCCTGGGGCACAGTGACATAATCTCAGCCCACTGCAACTTCTGCCCCCTGGGTTCAAGCAATTCTCCTGTCTCAGCCTCCTGAGTAGCTGGGATTACAGGCCTGTGTCACCATCCCCTGCTAATTTTTGTATTTTTAGTAGAGATGGGTTTTACCATGTTGGCCATGGCTGGTCTCGAACTCCTGACTTCAAGTGATCCACCTGCCTCATCCTCCCAAACTGTTGGGATTAGGGGCATGAGCCACCGCGCCCAGGTGAGAGTTATTGTTTCACAGGTACAGTTTCTATTTGTCATAACTATAAAGTTCTGGAGATGGATGGCAGTCATGGTTGCACGATATTGTAAATATAATTAATGCCACTGAATTGTACATTTAAAAATGGTTACAATGGTAATGTTTATGTATATTTTACCATATTCCAAAAAGAAGTCCACAGGAGCTCAAAAAATTGTTCCTGTGTGTTGAGATAGAGGAAAGAGGCCTGGGCTGCGGAATCATTTACTGAATAGCAAGAAAGATAGAAACAAGGTAAACTTTCCTTGTTGAAGAAGAAAAAAATGCTTTCCTTGGCCTATCCCTGGAGCTTCTGCTACTGTTGGGCAAGCCTCTGGCAGCAGCATGGAGATGTTAAACACTGCGGGTAGACCTGGGTGCTTCTGGAAAAGTGGACCCTGCCCCTTCCTCCTATCCTCATCCATCCCTCAACAAAGGCTGAACCCTAGCTACCCTCCAGAAGGCTGTTTTCTGGGAAATTGCCTTTTAGAATTTTTCTTTTAATGTATGAATCCACCCTGAATGCTATTTGAAAAAGAAGAGGAATTTAAAAACTAAAGATGTTGCAGTATGCTGCTTACATATACACAATGGAAAAATTTGCTTCTCAAACAGCCTGAGTAGAAAACCTCGCATTGCCATGGCAACCAGATTCCACTGTGACCACACATCATTGCCAGGTCACCCACCCATTTGTAAGCCTGGGCTTTTCAGCCCTTCCCTGAGAACATATGGGGCCCAGATGATACCACCCACTGCTGTAGGGTGCTTGAAGCTCCAGGATGGCTGGCTGAGGGCTCTGTTCTAGTCACTAAGGGGATATTCCTGGAGACCCATCTAACCTGGGACAGGGAATTGGCTCTTCCTAAAAATCATAGAGGGGGAGGAGACGCTCCCTCAAGCCATTGCCCCAGGGAAATGCAAGACCCCTGTGGCTACTCAGGGGCTTGGAGTACTAGGATGAGTGGTTGGGATTTAAAACAATTGTGTGCTGCTGACCAGAAAACCAGGCCCTTGGTAACACAAGAACTGCGAGTCCTGGATCAGTTAAAAACCTAAAGAATAATCAGATCCTTAATGCTTCATTTCCTTGAACAGACATCATGACCTTTTTATAGAGTTTCTGTGTCATCTTGCCCTTTGATCATTCGGAACAAGTACTTCTTTCCAAACTACACTCTCAGTCCCTTTTTCAATAGCATTTTGGAATGGCTAGCCTATGATAATGCCACCTTCCTTCCTGTTGAGCTTCCTAATGATACCGAAGGGAAGTGCTGGAGGGAAGAGCGTGGTCCCTTTAAACGATACGGAAGGCAGGGGGAAGGGTGTGGCCCCTGGCTAGGGCTCCACCCCCACGAGCCTAGGTGAGGACAGGCATTTTTGTTTTCCTGCTCAAATGTTGCATTTCCCAAGACCACTCTGGCCTGCCACGCCCCCATCCTGTGCCTGTAAAAGTCCTGAGGCCCTCGCAGGCGGACATACAGATGGCAGGAGGTGGAGAGGAGCACAACGGCAGAGGAACACACTGGCAGCTGGACTTCGAGAGGAGCACATCAGCAGGCACCAGCAGGCCACTGACCGGCATAAGCAGAATGAAGCTGGGGCGGTCCAACTGCAGGGGAAAGCCTTCCCACTCCACCTTCTGACTTCCCCCATCTGCTGAGAGCTGCCTTTACTCAAAATCTTGCACTCATTCTCCAAGCCCAGGTGTGATCCGATTCTTCAGTTACAGCAAAGCAAGCACCCAGGATACAGAAAGCCCCCTGTTCTTGCAACAAGGCAGAGGGTCTAATTGAGTTGGTTAATACAAGCTGCCTATAGACAACAAAAAACTAAAAGAGCGCAGGGTAGCGCACGCCCACGGGGGCTTCAGGAGCTGTAAACATCCACCCCTCGACAGTGCCGTGGGGTTGGAGCCCCATAGCCTGCCCATCTGTGTGCTCCCTAAAGGTTTGAGTAGTGGGGCACTGAAGAAGCGAGCCGGTCCCCGTGTCGCACGCCCTGCAAGGGCGACAAGTGAACTTTTCCCATTTCACTAAGGTCTTTAACGAAATTGATATATAATAGTTGTACATGTATATGAGGGTACATATAATATCTTGATACCTGTATACAATTTGTAATAATCAAATCAGGTGATTGGGAAATCTATCACCTCAAACACTTTTGAGCTGTGAGCGTCACAATTCTAGCTATTTTGACATAGACAATAAATAATTGTTAATTATAACTTCCCTGCTATACAATCGAATACTACAACTTATTCCTTCTGTGTAACTAACTGTATTTTTGTTCCCATTAACAAACTTCTCTTCATCCTGCTTCCCAGCCTCTGGTAACCACCATTCTTTCTCTACTTCTATGAGATTCACTTTTTTTTTTTTTTAGCTCCCACATGTGAGTATATGAGTAACATAATATTTTACTTAATGTCCTCCAGTTCCATCCATGTTGCTGCAAATGACAGGATTTGTTTGTTTTGTTTTGAGATGAAGTCTCACTCTTTCCCAGGCTGGAGTGCAGTGGCTCCGCCTCTCAGGTTCACACCATTCTCCTGCCTCAGCCTCCCGAGTAGCTGGGACTACAGGTGCCCGCCACCGTGCCCCACTAATTTTTTATATTTTTAGTAGAGATGGGGTTTCACTGTGTTAGCCAGGATGGTCTTGATCTCCTGACCTCGTGATCCGCCCTCCTTGGCCTCCCAAAGTGCTGGGATTGCAGGCGTGAGCCGCTGTGCCTGGCCAGGATTTCATTCTTGTGGCCGAATAATATTCTGTTTTGTATACATCACATTTTATTCATCCATCTGTCGATGGACACTTAGGTTGATTCCATACCTTGGCTATTGTGAGTAGTGCTGTGATAAACATGCGAGTGTCTTTGACATACTAATTTCTTTTTTTTTTTTTGAGACGGAGTCTCACGCTGTCGCCCAGGCTGGAGTGCAGTGGCCGGATCTCAGCTCACTGCAAGCTCCGCCTCCCGGGTTCACGCCATTCTCCGGCCTCAGCCTCCCGAGTAGCTGGGACTACAGGCGCTGCCACCTCGCCCGGCTATTTTTTGTATTTCTTAGTAGAGACGGGGTTTCACCGTGTTAGCCAGGATGGTCTCGATCTCCTGACCTCGTGATCCGCCCATCTCGGCCTCCCAAAGTGCTGGGATTACAGGCTTGAGCCACCGCGCCCGGCCGACATACTAATTTCATTTCCTTTGGATGTATATCCAGCGGTGGGATTGCTGAATCATACTGTAGTTTAGGTTCTTGAGGAATCTCCGTACTGGTTTCCATAACGGTAATAATACTTTACATTCCCATCAACAGTATGTGAGTGTTCCCCTCTCTCTATCCTTGCCAGCATTTGTTATTTTTTGTCCTTTTGTCTAGGACCATACCATGTTCAATGTGGCGATCCCATCTGAGGTCTTTCCTGTGGGAGTGGCTGGAAGGCCATCATCCTTGCAATCGCCCTCCCCTGCTGACCCCAAGGAAAGCTTTGCGGGGCTTGTAGATATCAAAGCAAGCCCTCGATTTTGATATTTCAGGGGCCTCAGCCCCAGACTGGCTAGCATTCTCATCTCTCCCACAATGCGGTTTTTATAATTGGCAAGGCTTGTTTTTACATTCCAAGCCTGGAGTCTTTTTCCACAACACTGTAGAAGGCCTTGGGCATTCTGAGAACTAAGCAGCTTGCTTTTGGCATTGTCTTTGATTGGGCCAGGCTTTCAATGAAGGAAAACACATTGGGAAGAAAGGAGCTCCCCCATGTTGCTGACGGATCACAGAGATTTTTTTTCTTTACTAATTTTCTTTGTGTTTGGCCAGGTATAGAGTGAGGGTGGTGGTTGGGGAGGCCTCTCCTAGCAGACTGAGCTTTTCTGCATCTTAGGCTAAGGCTGAGCGGGTCCAGTCCTCTCCTGGCCATCTCTGAGACTTCTTGACTCCCCACTATAGAGGAGTTCAGGGGCGTTGGGCATTTCTTCCTTGTGTGAAATTTTCAGCTCCTGTCAGAATGACCTTCCACCAAACCCTTCGCTTCTTCCCATCATAAAGTTGGAAGAAGAAGAAAAGTGGTTCATGGCATGTGGGTAGGTAAAATATTTGATATTTTAAGTTGTTGCAACTTTGCCATAACCCATGTTCAGTTCAGTAGACTTGGAACAGCATGAATTCTGCAAAGTGAAAAACTCTGGCTTCCTCTGTAGATGCATTGCTCTGCAATCTGAAAACTAGCAGCAAGCCAGAGTAATGAGAGGGAGGAAAAAGGGAGAGGGGAGACTGAATCAGTGTCCTAGGGCCTAGCCTGAACAGTTTAAGGTAATGCCTATTTATTAACATATTTTCTCCTTCCTTTCTTTTTTCCCCTTCCTCCCTCCCTCCCTCCCTCCCTCCCTCCCTCTTTCTTGCTGCCTCCCTTCCTAGTGACATGATGCTTCTTCCCTCTGGCAGCTCTTATTTGGCTATACCCAGCCAGAGCTTATAAGGATTCAAGCCTGTCTTCACAGATGTTTCCTTTTAATCACTGTAATTACTATTAGTGATTAATCCTTAATGGGGACATACTAAGAAACACACTTGCAAAATGCTCACTGGCAATTAGAATAACCTTGATTTTGTGAGCCATGCATCGTCTTTGCTTGGCCACCGGTTCCACAGACAATGCATCAGATCCTAGAATTATCTGATCATTTATTAGTTTCTTCTCCCAGACCTGGGACAAAACCAGGGGGTTTCCAGAGTGGAAACAACAGGGAAGTTAGCTGTCCTGACCGAGAGACTGTGAAGGTTCTCAGTGAGGATTTCCTCTGATCTCCCGCATCACCATCTGAAATGGGAATGGGTATCGGGTGGGTGTTCACTGAGTGCTGGTTCCGGGTTGGGCCTGTGTTAGTGGGCAGGCTGCTCAAGTGGCTTTGGGAACTTGGGGCAAGAAGGCGTCCTGGCTCCTCCTACTCTGACAAAGTGGGTGGGTGCCTTGCTGAGGGTGCTTCAGCGAAAGGCCATATGTTGACAGATCCAGGGATTCCAGTCAAATCGAACTTATTAAACACATGGAAACTCGCGGCATAGGGCAGGCCCAGCAGAGGCTCTGCTGGTGGACTGGGGACGTTCTCAGTGTGGGGAGCCTGGGCATCTTGTCACTTCCCATTAGCTGCAGGATGCCAGGATCCTTCATTTCTGATAAATCATTCATCCATTGACCTAAAGTAATGTTTTTAAAACTGACATTAGGAAAGATAATGTTCTTAGAGAAGTTAGTAAGTTTGCGGGAACAACAAGGCTTCCCACACACAAGTTGCCAGTTTGTATAATCTCAGCTTTTTAAAATGCAGAACTTCTCAGAAGCTTTATTATGCTAACAAGATTATAATTTCCACACAGGTGGAATTGGTATACAGTATTTCCCAAGCTCATTTAACTGTCAGTCTCTTTGCTCTTGGGATACCTGTTGAGCTATCTAATGCATCACCAAACCACCTGCTGATAAAGCAAAACTAAGTTAACAGAACTCAGGAAGGGAGAGAACCACAGCATGTAAGCCATGTCTCAGGATGAGGAAGACAGGAGGATTTTATAGGGTCCACGTTGGTTAAGAAGCTTTTTAAGGCAGGGCATATAGTAGTTAAGACTAGCCAACCTAGCAGGGTCTGGCAGGGACTTTTGATAGATAAGCTGTTGTTTGGTAAGCAAGCTGTTTGCTCAGGTGAGCAGCGTGCTGTCTCAAGTAGATGGCTCTGTAGGGAGTTTCTGAAGCAAAAGTGAAGTTATTGCTTCATAGTCTTATCTGCCTTGGGCAAAGATTTCGTGGACCAAACAACTAAGTCATGTTGACACAGGTGGTCTCAGTTCTTAGGACCTATAGCTGTGTTCGATTGATGGAGGTTGTCGTAGTTCTCAGAACAATTCATATTTCTCACATGTACAAGAGACTAGTACATGGGATGCTAGTCTTTTCAAATGCACTCTGAGAAATACAGAATCTTTGCAGTTAACATTTCCAACAGAAAGTCCTTGAGTTTAGTGCCTATTGCATAAAAATGACTTTCTGTGTTTCTAGGGAACCTCCCTGGTCTTCCTAATTAAGGATTTTAGTTAATAAGTGTTCATATGATTCATTCTCCTTGTGATTTGTGATTTTTATAAAATTTGATAAAGTCCCATTTCCTTTTTCTAAGAACAGCTAATTTAGGTTAAGTTATGCAATTTAGAATAAAATTTGAATAAGAAAAGAAAGTATTGAGGACAGAGTCAGATTTGAGTCAGAAACTGGGAGGTGGCTTTGAAGGGAAGTAGGAACAATCAACTGTATGGAATATAGTTTCCAATTTTTTGTTTTCTTAATGCTCTGGCATTTGAGGCCTTGATGGTGGAGAGCCTACTCCTCCCAGGGCTAGCTAAGTCCTACAGAGCAAATCCCCCTTTGAGGACACCTTTGACACATAAACCAACACATCCAGCGCTCGCATCCCCAATCATCTCCTTTGTCAAACTCACATACCAGACAACATGCTCCCTGCTCGAAATCACCCCAGGACCAGGTACCCAGCAACTGGATACCACTCCTGTAGCCCAGAGCCTGCTGAAATATTCAAACTAGCCAATGTAGCTTACTCAGCTACCTACCCTGCCTCATGCATCCTTCCCTGGAGACCCCAATAAAGGTTCTGGGCCATGCTCTGCCCCCTTCTTCTGCCTCCTGAGTGACTGTAGTTCTTGCCAGGTAATCCTGCATAGTCTACCGTGCCTCCTGTTTCTGGGGTCTGTATGAACTTCTTCCTTCATGACAGTCATTTCCACGTCTGCTGTCTTACTATCTCTGATTAAAACAAATTCCAGGAACATTTTAACGCACCAACAGGAAATGAAGCGTAATGTAGTCGGTACAATGGCAACCCATCAGAATCACCTGGGGCGCCGTCTGCCCAGGCCTTGCCCAACAAGCATTTGATTTAATTGGCCTGCAGTAGGGACTCAGGTGGTTCTAATGGACAGCCAGGGGCAAGAAACACAGTCAGCGATCCCCAAAGTGTGATCCTGGGACCAGCAGTGTCAGCCATCACCTGGGAGCTTGTTAGAAATGCAAATGTTTGGCCCCAGCCCAGGCCTCCCAATTCAGAAATTCTGGAGGCAGGGCCTGGCAAGCTGCTTTATCAAGTTTTTCAGGTGATTCTGAAAGATCTAAAGTTTGAAAACCATGGCACAGACCTAAAGCAGAGTAGAGTCAGAGAAGCAGAAGCAGGTCACTAATGGATTAAGGGCCTGGAGCTTCATGGCTACAGTTTCTGCTCTCTGCTAGTGCTGATCAAGCTTCTTCCGGTTCTAGAATCTTAGGACAGAAATTCTGCTGCTGATGTAGCTAAACATTATTATTATTTTTGAGACAGGATCTCACTCTGTGGCCCAGGCTGGAGTGCAGTAGCATGATCTCGGCTCACTGCAACTCTGCCTCCCAGGCTCCCCTGATCCTCCCACCTCAGTCTCCTGAGTAGCTGGGATTACAGGTCTACTTGGCTAATTTTTGTATTTTTTGTAGAGATGGGGTCTCGCCATATTGCCCAGGCTGGTCTTGAGCTTCTGAGCTCAAGAGATTTGCCCGCCTTGGCCTCCCAGAGTATTGGGAGGCATGAGCCTCCACCCCCAACCTGAACTTAACCTTTTTTATATGCCCGTGTCATTGCCTGCTCACAGTTTGGATACCGTTTTTAAAGAACGTGAGCAAAGTATTCCTCCCTATTATGTATATTCACTGGTAAGAACTGTCTTAGGGAAATGTTCACTCATATATAGAGGCTTCCAAACATCAGGCTGGATTTTTTTTGCACGGACAAGCCTAGGGTTGTGCCCCAGTTGTACCTATACACACATCAGAGGAAACCAACCGGTCAAAGCTTGAGGTAATGGCAACCAAAGATTGGTGTGTTTTAAGAACATCCCAAATTTATGGCATTTTACCTCTAGAAGGCCCTTTTTGCTCATTTCCTTCCCGGAGTCTTTGTAATCTCTAAAACATGACCTCCTCGGCTTTTTGTGTCTTACCACAGTGGCATGGGCAGCTAGGTGGTTATGCTTCAGAACTAGAAAAAACAATCCTAAGATTTCTAGCCTCACATGCTCATGTTTCCTGCTACGATGTAATTGAGTGGATCTGAAAAACTGTAAAACCCCCAAAACTTCCAAGGGTTCGCTAGAGCTCCAAAAACTAGGTCAGCCACGTGGCACTTATACTTAACTCTTGGTGATGTTTTGTGCTATTGAGTTGAATAAGCAATAGAGGAAAACATTTACATTGTGAAATAGTCTATGACCGGAAGACTGTATGAAAATATAATCTCTTCAGTAGAGAACAATGAAATTCATAAACCAGGATTTTCCTTCCAGTATGTAGTGATGAATTATAATTTTTTAGCTTAGCTCTCTCTTGATTTGGTTTCAATATGTATAAATATCAATTGAGCAGTATCCTTGTATGAGATACAAAACTAGTGAAATACACTTTAAAAATTATTTAAGCATTTGCTAAGATACCTAATGACTTTAATAAGGCAGAACAGTGATGAAACCAACAAATGTTTGAATTTGTAATGAAAGTATTAATACAACCTTCATTAACAAAATTGATAAGGATTTGGTGTTTTAATTATAACTTAATTCCCTGATTATATAAAACAAAGGGAAAACAGCAACTTTAGTTTTTTTCCTTCATTACTATTTGGGAAATGTCAAGATGGTCACAGCCTGTTTTAGATAAATGGTGAGTGGGATATTTTTACTCAGAACACTTCTAAAACCAGATGTGTGGGTTTTTTCCACACCAACTTCTCTAACTCTCCAGACGCCAACTAGGTGTCCTACAATTCAATTCCGTTCTGACGCTCTCTACCTCAAGTTAGTGTCAGATCCTACAAGTTACAAAACTCAATGCCACAAAACTGCCCCAATGCAGACACCAGTTGCAAGTCCCAGGGAACCACCCATACTTGTGCTGAGCTATGACTCAGGAGTTCCTATAACCTCCTCTTCTGGTTTGATAATTTGCTTGAACAGTCCACAGAACTCAGGAAAATACTTCGCTTATGTTTACCAGTTTATTAGGAAAGATACAACAGGAACAGCCAAATAGAAGAGACGCATAGGACAAGGTATGGAAAGAGGTGGGGGGCCTTCTATGCCCTCTGGGATGTGCCCCCTCCTGGCGCTTCCATGTATCCACCCACCAGAAAGCTTACCAAACCTAGTTGTTACAGAGCTTAATCTCTGGACCTCCCCCTCCCCTTTCTGGTGGTCAGTGGAGAGAAAGTCCCAAGCCCCTAATCACTTGGTCTTTCCTATGACCAGCCCAATTGTGAGGCTATCAAAGGGCCCCAGCCTAAGCCACTTCATTAGCATACAGTCTGGTGTACTTACAAAGGGTCATTATAAATAACAAAAGACTCTTTTCACCCTGGAAATTCCAGGGGTTTTAGGAGATCTAGGCCAGGAGCCAGGACAGAGACCAAATATATATATATATGCCATGGAGATTTTGAGCTGTCAGATCGAGACCATCCCTTGTGTCAGAACGACTGCCAACTGCATGGGATTGGTTAAAATGAGTTAAGTATGCCAGAAGGCAATGGAACTGATAGCATCATCATCTATCCTCATCTGATGCCTGGAAGTTAGGGACTAGTGAGTCCATGGCAGAGAATACTGTAGCTCTTTCATGTGGTGGTGTCCCATCCCAGATGACACTCACCCAAAGGCACGGGCAGCTAAGCATTAGGCTTTTGATTTTTCCAAATAGACTTACACTGGCTCTGCATTTTATTTCTGTGTTTTCCTTATTGGTCAAATGAATGTTTAAGGTCAACTTCAAAGTATCAAATGGAATTTTAAGGGTATGACTTGTGAGTTCACATTTTTCCAAAGAAACACAAATCCATCCATGCTGTCTTGTAGCTTTCTATTGACATCTAGCACTGAGGCTTACAGTACTTTAAACTCTGCCTAGTCCAAATGGATCTCGTGAGTTCCTCAAGAATCAGAACCAATCTTGTTCCAAGTTCTAGCATAGTGCTTGGCACACAGGATCTGTGTATGGAGTAAGTAGCAGAGATGCTACAAGGGATGCAGTTTTCTTTTTTTTTTTTTTTTTGGAGAGAATGCAAGTGAGGACTAGATCTCTAAAAATTAGGCTGACAGATCCTTGCTGATGCCAGACTCCTTAGCATTCCCCTCTACCACAATGCATGCCAGCTAAGGGGCAGAACCAACTTGGATGTTCAGTGGGCGTGTGATGCATGGTGATGACATACATGAAGGGCACTACCACTTCGGCTCAACTCTAATGGACCAATGTGAGTGCCATGCAGTTGTTACGGACAAATCAAGCTATAAAAACACTTTTTGCTCTTTAAGTGGACTTGCCCATAATATATAATCAGCTGTGGGGCAGTAGCCTCTAAATAATTTTATTTAAAATGATCAGAACCCAAAACAAAAGATATAAAAACCAAAAAACTCACAAAAGGAAATTAAAAAAAAAAAAAAACAAAATGATCGGAACCCTGAACCTAATTTATTCAGAGGGCCTCTATTTGACCTCATCAAGTAACCAGAAACATCTTGATAAATATCCATTCTTCCAATTACAGAAACGTTTTAAATCTCAATTCAGTGAAGGACTAGTTCTTCTGGTCAGCTGATATAACTGGCATTTAAAGACAAAAAAATGTAAAAGGGAAGTCTTTGGTTTCCCAATATATAAACAAAAATGATATCCAGAAAACTGAGATGATGTAGAACTTAGCATTCAGGGCAAAGTATCTGTAGTGCTGTCAAACCTGTGGGTGATGGTGGAGTGGTTTATTGGTTCCTTCTCTCACTCCTGATTGTGTTAGAAATAGAAACATCTGCCTCATCATAAAAAGTCATGATTTAAGAAATCTCCCACTGGTCATAGAAAGATATGTGTAGAAGATCCTGGTTAATCATTGGGCAAAACCCTCCCTAGGCAACTGGGAATTGTTTCTTCAAGAAAGTGTCACCCAACAGTCCAAGCATGTTCACCGATGAAGTAGCTGTTATTTCTTTCTATACATCCTGAGGGTATGAACCACACATCCTTCTGTGTAAAAACATACTAAGCACATTCTTCACAGAGCCAGTAAGCAATAACTGTCTGAAGACTTGCTCAGAACTTTCTCTGAACATCTGCTTCCTATTTACTATGACCTTCTGCTCCAAATATACCTCTAATTCTAGTAAGTGCCTGCTCTAAAGTCGAACATTTCTCTCAGGAAAAAATGGTGAATCCATTCTAATAAAGCATACTCCTTTACAACCAAATTTCTCTTTTAAAAGTAAAACTTTGTAGAAAACTGACTTCAGCAACGAACACATAGCAGTCCAATTGGTTTACTTAACCCAGGGACAGATTCGTTTGATCAGATTTCTCAGATTTCTCATATGAACTGTGTTTGATGAAGCACTGCCTTGCTGTTTAGTGCCTTTTAGTGGCCTCCATTTAAAAAAAAAAATTCTGTGCTATACAAATCTCTGTATATTATCAATCCATGTATTTGCTGTTGCTCAGTGCAGTGGTGTTCTTCACAGGAGACTGGCTGACTGGAGAGTTGAGATGGAATATCTACTGAATAAACCATATTTTTCTCAATATCAAGATTAATGAAAGCATACTATCAATTTCCTACTATAGCCTAGGGGCAAAAAATATGGAAACAGTCCATATTTTCATCAGTTCCCATTATTTTTGGAATAATCTTAAAAGTTTGAACATGTGTCTTTTATTGTTAAAAATCTGAAAGCAGGATGGAACTTTTGTTCTAGAAGGGCGTTCATCTGATAGGCACAGAAACGTTGGCTCCAAGCCACACAGGTGGCCAGTGACAGTACCAGGCCCAGAATCCGGGCTCCTGGCCCCTAGCTGCAGACCCCTTCTCTGGCCACCAGGCTGCCCTCTGGGGCTTCTCTCTCAGGCAGCCTTGTCAGCTCAATGCATGTCGATGTCGTACATTTTTGACAAATCAAATGTTTAGAAGAAGTCACTCTTTTTAGTTAGCCTCTTTCTTCTTCTGAGAGCTCTGGAAGGAACTCCTGCCCAACCCCTCGTTAAAAAGTATGAAGAAAATATTTTCTAGATTTCTGCCAGAGTAATACAAGAAGAAAAATAAATATAATTAATGGTTGTTCTAACTGTAAGCAGTTTTAAATGATTATTTTAGGAGCTTATCACTTTTAACAGTAAACAAAAGAGGTCAGAAGAAGTACTCAGTATTTAATAAATGGCCAAACACATTTTCCCGAATATTCTTCCAGAAAAAAGTAAGCTATCAATATTTTTGATTTCTAAAGGCCAATTTAATAAATAAATGCATGCCAGAAAAAATACAAAATTACAACTGAAAACCAATAATAATTTAACAGAAAATGCTGTGTTGTACACTTTTTATTGGTATGGATAACTTATTAAAGTAACAAATCTGAAAACACCTTTTGCTTTTGCTGGAAAGAAAGTACTATGTTAGAGAAGAACTAAGAGAAACCAGAAATCATTTGCAAAATGTAGGCATGTGATATGGTCTATGGTAATGCAACAGCCAGAGGTGCTGTTTTATCCATTTGTGTGTGCATGTTTGTACAAGCATCAGAAACCAATGACATAGACCCCAAAAGCAAAGTCACAACAGGCTTACTCTGTGAAACATGCTGGATTACAAGCACAGACTACCCAGGACGCAGAGGCGGTGCAGGCGCAGGTTTGTTGTTTCTTCTGTATGGGGTTTCCTTGCCAGATAGGGGGCTAATCATGCAATAGCTTGAGTTTCTCTGAACGTGATAAACACCCAGGATTACTAGAACCGGAAAGCGTGTGTTCACTGTTTTACAAGACAGCTGAGCGGTGCTACAAAAACAACAGAAAGTTCCTTCACTTTAATCTGGTTATATGCCCAAACCTCTAATCAAGAAATAATGCAGCTACAGGAGCAAATTAAATTACTATAAAACATTCCTTCATCTGTAAAACATTTCTTTTCCCCTCAAATTAAAAATTTAAAATAAAATGTCTTCGTTTTTGATAAGCAGCTCCACCACCAGTCTCTGATATCGTATATCATTCAATGCAGCCATGGCATCTAGTTCTGGAGATCTCATAAGGGTGGGTCCAAAGACGATTCCAAGGTTCTCTGCATTCATAAGATTCTCCTTTTCGTGGAGGGTCACTCTGAAAAATGCAAGTACCAGGAATAAATGACTTTGTGTAAGCCATATGTTCTTCATTGTGCTTGAACACTAAAACAACAAGATTCACAATAAAAGTTTGCATCTACTTATCAACAGGTTATTTCTCTGTAATATCAAAGTACTGACTTTCCCTAAAGTAAACGATGTTAAGAGATAATTTAAACTTGTGGTGATCACTGAGGCTCAAGCCTGTGTTAATGTGCTGGACTGTATGGATTCAGTTCTATCTATGGATCCTCCTGCCACAACCCACAGCCCACAGCCCACAGCCCACAGCCTATAGTTCTAAACCTACATTTGCAAATAGCTGAGAAGGAACTGGGTCACCTTGATTTAATCCACCCACTCTCCCTTCACTCTGGCTGTCTTTGCTATAGAGTAGTTTTGCAAGTAGACAGTTGAGTAAGTGTCTAGGGAGAGAACAGCAGCGACAGTAATAAGCAATGGCTATGGGTAGGCAGCATCGTCAGGGAGGGTATGTGTTTATATGCTTTTTACCACTGCACAGTAGCACAGAGAATATCATTTGAGAGTTAGTCCTTTGTTTTAGCGTGGAACACTTAATTACATCCCAATAGGAAGCAAACCTGAATTTATAAGTGAAGTTGTAAGCACATTAAACAAAGGTTTTAAATGAGAGGAAAAATTTAAACATTCATGAGTGACTAAAATATCATTTTTGTATAACTCATGCCTTTGGCCACAAATGTATTTTTGTTTCTGATTGGTTTTAAATTTTGAAAACCTAAAACTACCAAAACTTGGTCATATAATCTGGAAACCTTTGCTTCAACTGACAGAGACCAAGGGTGACCGAGTAAGGGAGTAAACTGCATGACTATCAATCGCCTGAAAACATCAAACCACAACTAACTGAAATACTTTTTCTTTCCTCCCTTTATCCCTTACTTCTTTACTGCACCACTTTTTACATCAGTTTGCAGTATTGGCAACATTAATTCAATAATCAAAAAATCCCATCACCAAGTTTGAAGTGCTTTTTTTGGAGCAATAAGACAGGAAAAGTGAGCTGCCTTGCAAGTTCTAAGTTGCTTTCTTCTTGCTTTATTATGCAAAGGTCTCTGCAGCCACAACTCTCCCCACAAAAATTAGTGCACGTCCTTGGCAGAATATTGGTATTTCTAGCATATCTGCAAACATATACTGAAACTGCAAATCCATTTATAACACAATCAAGTCTGTACTCAGCATTGTAGTGTAAAATATTTTTAGCATTCCTTCTCAACTAGTACAATTTCGCAAAAGACAATATAGCTATGCATTTATTCATTCATTAGATCATTTGTCCTTTCTTTCACCCTTCATTTCATTTTGTCCTTAAAATTTGGATGCAATACAAGTATAAGACTCAAAGTCTGTAACTTGCCTCTTTAGATGTGCCATGAGGTACCGGAGGGTTTCGCAGTGAGCAGGTGGCAGTAGTTTCAGTGCTTCATGAAGGGTTTCCAATTGCTCATCAGGATCCATAATTTCTAAAATGGCAAGTTGAATACCAAGAAGAAAAGCATTAACACAAAATTGATACAAATGGTTCACTGAATTCTATTCTTGTGATAATCCTCTGAAACTGGTAAGAAATGCTTTCTTATAATTCCTTGTCCAACAGCTTCGGAAATCATTTTTAAGGTTCAAGTCCAGATTTCCAAAGGCTCTTAGTTTCAATGTGGCAACACTATTTACTTGGACTTTTGGGGATGGAGGGAAAATCTAATTTTGTCACTTGAGTGTCTTGGAGTCTGACAACTTCAGAAATTGGACATTGAATACAGGATGTAACTACAAAAAATTCAGACATGTCGACACAGATAAAAACTTATACATGCAAATGAAGTAACCTTAGAATAATACTTATGGGATGGTACACTGCTTAAAATATCCATTTTCAGCAATGGTATACTAACCATGTCACTCCATTACCCACTCTGACCCCAGGAAAGTCTTATTAATTGATATTCATACCTTTTTCTTTTTAAACCAAGACATGTACCATCCAACATTTACTTGCTTTATTCATTATGTTTAATTTTAAATTACTTTGTTTTATATAGAAAAATCAAATCTACCTTCAAAATGCAAAATTTTCTATGACTCAGACATTCAGAAGAATGCACGGCAGACTTTGAAGGCACTTCCAAGTGTTTTGCCTGATGGCGGGAGCCCTGAAATAAATGTGACTCTTCCAAAGGTGTAAATTTTGAAGGGAACCATCTACATTTGAATGTTTTAGTTCCAAATGAACAAAACCCCAGCACATTCCTTTGAGGTCAGACTGCATTCAATTCATTAGTCATCTGTATAACTGAAAACAACATATTTGGAATTCTGTAATCTCAAAAAAAAGAGCACCACAGTACATTCCTGCTTCTACTCAAATGTCAAAGGATGGGGTGCTTTTAAAAGTTGGGTTAGGCTGGGTGCGGTGGCTCACGCCTGTAATCCCAGCACTTCGGGAGGCTGAGGAGGGTGGATCATGAGGTCAGGAGTTTGAGATCAGCCTGGCCAACATGGTGAAACCCCATCTCTACTAAAAATTAGACAGGTGTGGTGGCGGGTGCCTGTAATCCCAGCTACTCGGGAGGCTGAGGCAGGAGAATTACTTGAACCTGGGAGGCAGAGGTTGCAGTGAGCTGAGATTGTGCCACTGCACTCTAAGACCGGGTGACACAGCAAGACTCCATCTGGCGGGGAAAAAAAAATTGGGTTTCAAGGTAATTTCAATGAGACTACATGCTGCTGAGTCCTAATCAGGATGGCGGCCTTGAAATGCTATGACGACTACATCTGACCAGAATGCAACATCCAAGACACAAGACCAAAAATCCTAGTGTTTCCAACTTATAAAACAAACCAACTCAATGGTAATGAATTGAAGTCAGGTAAAAATTGGTGTAAGATGAATGTGAAAATTTCCTAGCATTGGTAAAGCAGATGTGATAAATTTCAGAAACTGAACAATGACTGAAGCTTTTTAATTCAAACAAACTTTGACCATTTTACAATGTCTACCCAAAATTTCCTCATAGTTCCTGGCTCATTTCTTTGAATGAAGAATGGATTTGCTTTTTGCCATGATAAATGATGTATGGTCTCTGAACTTCGGGGCCTTTAAAAAGTGCCAATTTATAACAGTGGTGCCAGCTCAGATACTGAAATTTAATCATCGAATTTCTAGAATAAAAGAATACTCCACTTACTATAACAACCACTAGTTAGGGTTTTTGTTTGTTTTTTGAGACAGCTCTGTCACCCCAGCTGCAGTGCAGTGGCATGATGATGGTTCACTGCAGCCTTGACTTCCTGGGCTCAAGTGATCCTCCTGCCTCAGCCTTCCAAGTAGCTGGGACTCTAGGTGTTGCCACCACCATGTCCAGCTAAATGTTACTCTTTTTTTTTTGGAGACGAGGTCTCACTATGTTGCCCAGGTTGGTCTCAAACTCCTGGGCTCAAGCGATCTCAGCCTCTCAAAGTGCTGGGATTACAGGTATAAACCACTGCACCCAGCTCTAGTTTTTACTATAAGATAAATTAAATTAATTTGAAACTACACAAATCTGGAAATTAAAGAATAACCATTTCCTTTTAATTCCCACAGTTAATCTCTGTAGGGAGAACTGTGAGACAGTGTTACCGGGCGAGCAAAAAAAAATCTGCGCATGGCGAGTTTACTTGCTACTGAGGGTGACTGACAATAAACCATGAATATGACATATTATAGTTACACGATTGGAATGAGGCAAGAGCGATGGGAAATACAGCAGGATAAAAGCATCGGAAGTATTGGGGCGTTGCAATTTTAAGTGGTGTGGTCAGGATAGACCTCAATGGTAATGAGCCATGTGGAGATCTGGAGAAAGACAGCGCTGGTGGAGGAGCAGCCATGCAGAGATCCTGAGGGGAGAGGATGCCTATAATGTCTGAGGAAAAGCGGGGAGCCAATTGTGGCTGCCAGTTGAGTGAAGAGGGGGATATTAGCAGGTATGGTCAGAAGGGCAACAGGGCACTTGATCATGTCAAGCAAGGCAGGCTATTTTAAGGATTTAGCATTTACTAAGATAAATGGGAAGGTTAGCAACAAAGAAAGGTCACGATCTGACATGTATTTTTCAGTTATCTGTACTCTGGCTGGCCAATGGAAAACAGACTGGAAGGCAAAGAATAAAAGCAGAAAGACCATTCCAGTAATTATTAAAAACATCCAGGTGAAGAATGACAGTAGCTTGGACCAGCGGGTATCAGTGAAGGTGATAAGAATTTGTTGGATTCTGGGTATATTTTGAAAGTGCAGTTCATTGGATTCCTGACGAAGGATGTATGAGAAACAGAAGAATCATGAATGATCCGAGTTTTTGGCTTTGGCAGCTGCGAGGACGAGGCCTCTGTTAACTGAGATCGGAAAGACTGTGGGTGGAGGAGGTTTGGTGGAGAAAAGTTCCATTTGAGATGTTTGTCAGGCATTCAAATGGACATGCTGACTGTGGATTAATCTGGTGTTCAGGGAGAGGACATTTACATGTCCAGGCTGGAGATATACATTTGGAAACAAATGACAAAATGCACTGAATATACTGAGATCAAATTGGCAGACATTCTTCCCTGGAACTCATTTCTCCTTTTCTTTCACTTACTAAAGTAGTACCCATTACCATTTTTTAGAGAACACAACTCTTTAGCCGTAAGAAGCATAATTTAAGAGAGAAATAGACAAAACGGAATGTATTCAGAGATGAATGACCATCAATTGTCAAATATACAAAATACACATGGAAAAGGGTGAGGCCAAGAACACTGCTAATGGGAGGGAGTTATTAAATAAAAATAGGCAGATTTCTGTTGTACACAGAAGGGCTTCATGACTGTTACATCTGTCCACCAGTGAACTGGCTGCCTCTGGAAGCAGTGAGTGAGCTCGCAGGAACTAAATATTTCAAAAAGAATGTTTTATAGAAGAGAGTCTAGCTGCATGACCCCTTAGAATATGTTCAAACTCTAACATCCTACAGTTCTCAATATAAAATTATAAGTTGACTTATTCAACAAATATTTATTACACCTATTATGTAAGTAAGGGACTGTCACAGGTACTGTGGGAAAAGGAACATGAGCGAGAACTCCTCCCTTTAAAAGGGATTCCCGTGAAGTAGGAAGACAAAACGTCATTATAACCTTCCAGCATGAAGGAAGGAGGCAGTAAAGATATCCAATTAGAGGTGATGGGAATCAGAGGAAAGACGGTCTGCAGCTGAGAGGTTCAGGCAAGAGCAGATGGCATTAGAGGACGGCCTGGAAGGATCTGGAAAATGTGAACACTGTCGGAGAAGGAAATAAAGACTCTAAGGCCATAAAGATCTAATTAAAAGCTCTTCTACAGTATGTCTAGTTAATTTTACATAGAGAAACTTGAATACAAGAAGATTAAAACTTAGCAAAAGGGGTGGCTCAGTGGCAGGGCTGAGGAAACACTAACAAGTTCTCCTTCCCAGGCTTCTCTTCCAGAAATTTTAAGTTGCTTGGGACCAAGAACCCTGGGTTTTATTTGAGTTGATCTGACTCACTCAAGGTTACACACTGAGACAAGTAGCTTTTCTAAGATGCTCTGGGAACAGAGCTCTCAGAATCCTTGGCCAGAGGAAGATCTCTCCCCTCATTACCATGAGCGCAACTTTGGTAGTGCTGTTTCCATCGTGACCAGGAAGCATCCATAATGCTGGGTTACTGGAGGCTCTGTGAGAAGCACCTGTCTTTTTATCCTAGGGCAGCAATGTCTTAACTGATGGGGAGAGGGAATGAGGAACGGGGGGGTTAGTGAACCCAGACTTCAGGTGGGTTTATCATGGAGTTTCCAGGGGCTTTGGAAGAACTTCCAGCTGTAGCATGGGATGATCTGGCCTTCTCCACCCTTGCTTTCCTTTTTTCATTTCCTGCGGTCACTCCCTTCCAGCTTTAAAGTTGCAGGTTCCTCCAAGAAGGCAGCAAAAGCAGAGCTCAAACAGCTTTTGTAGAAGAAAAGTTTAATGTAAATTCTGTTTTTTTTTGTTGTTGTTGGCAAAGGATGCTAATAAACGCCAGAGACATTTTTAGGAGCTGAGAGAGAAAAAAATTTTGGAGACTATATCTGCATTAGGAAGGATCATTTAACCCTGTCTCTCATTTGAAAGGGGTTCTTTCCTTCCTTCCTTCCCTTGTGTAAGTCTCATTCCCTGTTCTATCAAGTGAGCCAGGCAGTGTGACAGAGTGGGTTAAGCAAGGGCTCTGACCTTGGAAAAGTGTGTGAATGCCAGTGCCACCTCCCCTAGTGAGCAATGTGACCTTACACAATTTACTGATACTCCATCACATCTCCTCCTTTCTAAAATTACATCATGGATGTAAAGTGCTCGTCTATGGCACCTCGTCTATGCTCTATAAATGTTAATTTCTCTCATCTTTCTTATCTGCCTTTTAAGAGAATGGCTGTATCTGCATATCTAAAGAAAGAAACTTACTCTACTGCCAGAAGAGAGTGTACAAGGACACAATGCTCCACAAACAAGATATTGCTATCAAACATGTACAACAAACATTTATATTATATATCAATATTATGCCAGGGTTTTTGGTGTCACATAAATCAAGACATCCAAATAGCTGAAATTATAAGGAGAAATTTCTACCTTGATTTCCAAAAGTTTCTTTCTTATGATGTGGTTTCCAGAGTTCTCTGAGAGGTGAGATAAGGGGTGCTAATTTTGGACGAGAAGGCTGTTTCAGAAACAAACTCCACAGTGATGACAAATGATTTGGAAGGACAATAAAAAGAGATTTTTTTCAGCAGCTAAGGTGGGTGTGAGGAAAGGAGAGGTCATTTGGAATTGTGGGGGCAAAGGCCTCAAAATCCAAGAGGAAGCTTGGCTTTTACTTCTTCCTAGATATGGCGGTATGTGGAGTTCAGAACCTGGGTTTGCATCACTGCTTTGTCCTCTGCTGATCGTGTGCCCTGGAGTTAGGCATACAGCCAAGCTTCAGTTTTACTTCCAGGCAACAACAGAGTGGGAACTCACCCACTTTCAGTGGGATCAGAGTCCTGGTGATCACAGCACACCGTGGACCACGCAGCTTTTCACAGGCTCTGTGTGTGTGTGTGTGTGTGTGTGTGTGTGTGTGTTGCTTTCTAGATGAGTGGCAAAGAGACTTACTCGTCTGGAGAGGAAATGTCTGCCCCATGAGACAAGGATGTGTGAGATCCCTCATACAAATTTTCATGATCAGCCCTGAGTCCATAAGAGACCTAGAATTTGTCATGCTTTCTAACCTAATGCTTTGAAAGAATTCAGTGTAATTCTCATGGCTGTTCTCTACATGGGAGCTTGAGCTGACCCACAAGAAATCAGGGCTCCATGGAACTAACCACAAAAATCCTCCATAAAAGCCCTGAAAGGGAAACTAAAATTTAGAACAAAGAAAGACTGTACTTCATGAAATTCCCAAGTCAAAAAGCAAATTAGTGTTACTAAGGAAGTGATGTTATCATTTAAAGATGAAGACAACATATGGTTTTAAAGAGAGAAAAGCAAAGTGACAGAAATAGCCTATCTTTTCCAAAAAAACTGGTAATGCTAATACTTAAAACCATTAAGAACTCCCTTCTTTAAAAAATGAAGTGTGAATTACAGGTACGATTTTTACAGCATAAACTTTGACAAATAAACCTTTGCTTTTTCTCATTTTCATTTCAACTAGAATTTAAAAAAACTTCTTGATATAAAATAGTGCTTTTCAAAGTATGATCTGTGGGCCAGTGCCAGTTTGCTGTTAATAGTCTGCATTAACTTATATGAGTACAGAAACTGAGAATAAGAATTTAGAAACATATAGCAATCTGACAGAAATCTTATGCTTGCTGAATTTAATAAAAGATAGTTGGGTTTTTGTTTGTTTTTATTTCTTGAGACAGAGTTTTGCTCTTGTTGCCCAGTCTGGAGTGCAGTGGCGCAATCTTGGCTCACCGCAACCTCCGCCCCAGGTTCAAGCAATTCTCCTGCCTCCACCTCCTGCGTAGCTGGGATTACAGGCATGCGCCACCACACCTAGCTAATTTTTTGTATTTTTAGTAGAGATGGGGTTTCACCATGTTGGCCAGGCTGGTCTTGAACTCCTGACTTCAGGTGATCTGCCTGCCTCGGCCTCCCAAAGTGCTGGGATTACAGGCATTAGCCACCACCGGCCTGGTTTTGTTTTTTTAATTTTACTTTTCCAGTTATTCATTTTTATTTTATTTTACAAAAGCATAGGCCTACGTCTAAAGAGCACTGGTATAAGCCTTATTTTGGAAAATGAGGTTTAGCACATTACAAAGAAGCGTCTCATGGTATTAAGTTATAAAATAATCTATGTTACAGAACAATGCAAAATTCTTGTGAGTATATTAACCATAGAGAGAGGCAAAGGGGAAATATTTCAAAAATGCATTCAAGTTAACCAGAAAACCAGGAAGAGTGATTACCAAGAGGAGGTTGTCAGGTTATTTGAAATACATGCATTCATACTTACTGGCAGATTCTATAAACTTAGGGTAGGCATCATATGTAATGAGTGGAATTGGCAAATCCCTGAAGTACAGTTTAAGTGCACCAGTGATAATGTTGATATCTTCATACATGTTCACAGAAATATCTGCCTTCTCACCATCTTTTAAGGATGTTGAAAGAAACAAAAATAAATATCTGGATTCACAGCACTGTTTTAATGAAAGACATATCTGTATATAAATCAGATTTTAAAGATTAGCAATGCTTCAGTTTTTAACATAAAGTTTAGTGTGCTACATGTCACATATTAATGATTAATTTTCTGTGAAAGAGCCTCTTCTGTCCAGCATGCCTCACCTGCCCTACCAGACAGGTTAAGCTCCCCAGTTATTAATATTTTCCTTTATAGCCCTTATTAAAATAAAATCAATAGCTACTGCGTGATTATTATTTAAAGTGAGCCCTCCATGAGTGCAAGGACCAAGCGTACATGGTTAACCATCGTATCTAAAGTAAAGAACATGGTGCCTGGCATATCGTAGCTGCTTAGTATTTTTGAGTTAACGAATCAATGGAAAATAGGTTTAGACAAGCTAGGAGCCTAAAAGAGTAACATGCTGGGGCTTCCTATGTATGTTGTTATTAAACTGGTTCTTTTAAAACCTGCTTTTTAGTAAGTATACACAAATACACAAATACATTCTTCCACCTGTATTATCTATTTACTTATTTTCTGTTTTGAAATAATGCAAACAGCCGGGCGCGGTGGCTCAAGCCTGTAATCCCAGCACTTTGGGAGGCTGAGACGGGCGGATCACAAGGTCAGGAGATCGAGACCATCCTGGCTAACACGGTGAAACCCCGTCTCTACTAAAAAATACAAAAAACTAGCCAGGCGAGGTGGCGGGCGCCTGTGGTCCCAGCTACTCGGGAGGCTGAGGCAGGAGAATGGCGTAAACCCGGGAGGCGGAGCTTGCAGTGAGCTGAGATCCGGCCACTGCACTCCAACAAGGACGACAGAGCCAAAAAAAAAAAAAAAAAAAAAGAAATAATGCAAACAAATCCTGGAATCTGATATCTACGTACTACATTCTAAGTAGGGCTATACCATATCAGCACAGTCTATAATATCTGTTTCCTGATTCTTTCTTTACTTTCTGCTCTTGCCTCCACCAGACTAGGGCTCTTCTGGGGTAAAGCTCATGAGATTTTATTTGCTTTGACCATGGATCTCTCACTGTACTTGTCACATAAGTATCTGTGATTCCACCAAAGGACAAAATGTAGCAGAGGTATAATGGCAGCTGCTGATGTCAGAGTAGTCAGCTTTCCATTCAGTGACTACGCTGGGGAAGATTTCCCCAAACTTGCCTTTTTACCTTGGCTCTTAAATGAGTTCATTCCAGCATCCTATGGATATTGTCTTCTTTCTTGGATCTCATTACTTGAGGTTTATGTCTCTCAGAAGTGATCATCCTTAATTATTCCAAATTATTTTGCTCTGTTTATTTGATATCCTATTCCTTTGAACATGCATGGAATTGGGCAGTATTTATATACAGAACTGATTTTAATGATCTGAGTCACTGGCTTCCTGTAACTCTTGTTAAAATCCTTTGCATCATTCCTACAGATCTTGCAGATGAGTGCTGGTACACTCATCTGCAAGATCTGGCCTTGGGAGGCCAAAGACTGGCCCCCAGCAGTGTGGCTACAGGGAGCCAAGGTGAGCTCTCCATGAATTTTAAAATCTGTTACTGGTGTTTTCAGGTCACAAAATGGTTGTCTTATATTTTCAATAGAGGAAACTGTGCCATTTCTTTGTTCTCTGGGGTCCATAGGAACATTCAATTTCTTTGTCAGTGTGAATTTAGTTTTGAGACTCGTAGCCAGAGGCTGGGAATGGACATGCTCAGCTGTAGAGCTTCCAGAGTAAAGAGATGCTTCTTCCCGTTCAACCTGTCAGGGATTCAGGACTGCTCTTCCTTATGCTTATTCGGAGTGAATACACCATTACTTCACCTCCCTTTCTTTGCTCTTAATCACGTACTTGGGCTGGCCTTGTTTCCCTCAGGTTGGTAATGAATATTTAATTATTTTTGCTTTCTGCCTCTGTTGCCTGCAGGAGGTCTGTGAAAGGGAGAGGTTTCTGTGATAGAACTGGAATATGTACTTGCAAAGGAAAGTGGTTCTTTAAAACATCACTAACTCTTACTCCTTTACTTCCTGTCAAGGCTATAGGTCTTCTTTGGAACCACCTTGTTCTGGTCCTTAAAGCAAAGACAAATTGGAGAACCATGGAAGCAAATCTTAATTTAAATGTTAGCTAAGAAAATTAAGCTCCACTGAGCTTTTCTTTGACTGGGCCCCTTCTCCTACAGTGGCGGATGGGAGCCCCACGGAAGGCCACTAAAGCTGCTTTCAGCTTTCTGGCCCCAACACACGAGTCCGGGCTTGGGTCTCAGCTCATCGAAGATGGTGATGAAGATGCCAGGGGGGCATGGATGACAGGCAGGGTGAGGTGGGTTAACTCAAGCCTGAGAAGCCTGAGATCTGTAATGGTATAGATTCTACTCTTTATTCTATTGTTTTTGGCGAATGTAATTGCTCTCTATTTTGGTGAACATGGACCAGCCTTGGATACTCAAATATTGGTAACATAGTTTTATTTTATACTTCTTTTGCACTCTGAAATTTGACTGTTTAATAATTACAACTCACAAAAAAGAAAAAATTATAAGCTAAGTTTTTAAATTTGGTATAATAATCATTGATGATTTAGAAAAAATAATGCAAAAAATACCTCATAAAAATCTGGCAAAGAATATTATTGTCTTAAGTTATGGAACATTGTGAAAAACATACCTCTGTCGAAAGCCATCTTGACATCTTCAATTAGGTCACTAAATCCTGACACTCGGTATAGTCCTTCAGAATTAAGACCTGACAAATAAAACTAGTTAGTTTCTCTGAATTATGTCTTTTCTTCAGATTTTAACTTTTCACACTTTAAGCTGGGAGGTAATGTGTCAGAAGAAATAAAATATACATGTTTAGAAATCTTTTCACACTCCCAAAATAAAATGATTTCACACACAGTTCTTTAACTCTTACCTATTGTCACCTGAATATCTCTGGCTCATCATTTGGTCTAATTAAGTCAAATATATTAAGTCTTAAGGGAAATAATTCATCACCCCAATTACATCATAAATTCTTTTACATAACAGAAGACTAAGATAAAATATAGGCCTGTTTTTCCCAAGTGGGAAAGAATAATTAGGATGCAGCTCTGTTTTCGGCTTTAGATAGTTTCAGTAGAGCATTTACACTTTTGCTTCTTGAACCAAAGAAAAATATAAAAACTGAAAAATGAATTTGTCTTTACCTGTCAACTTTTGCAGACTGGAAGCATCATCTATAAATATATGTTTATATAAGCATATTTGCTATACTTGGTTAAATGTACCTTGAAATCAAGCTATTTAATTACTTGTTAAATTAATTCATTTCAGTCTTTGAGATCATTTCACATATGAAACCATTCCCCTCCAAATTACAGAAGACAACCGTATTGTGCAATGAGGTACCCAAAAGGCATCAGGACTGGTACTGGTAGTGAAAGGAGACCACTGCAACCCACACTGCAAATGCCTCACCTCTAGACTCAATCTCTCTGATGCACATGTCTACTACCATTGGCCGCTTAGTGGTGTGTGCTTTCACGAGCGTTGTAAGGTCACAGCTGTACACCTTTTTGACATGCTTCAAGTCTGGTTTACAGTCATTTGGGACCATCTTGGAACACTGCTTATGAACATTCAAACCACAATCTAAGAAAAGAATAAAGAAAGGAAACATTCAATATTATTTTCAGAGTTTTGAGCATTCTGGAGTGTTAATTTGAGCAAAAGGCACTCCAGCTTGAATTAGGTTTTAAAGTGGACTAGACTCCAGCAGTTCCTTCTGGGTGGGAAAACAATATTCTCATCTTTTCTCTTGGAACGATTTGGTTATAAGCCAGGAGACCAGAATTCTTGCTCATGCTTCATCATTTAATTGCTATATGATCTCAGGAGAATACAATGAAAAATGAAAATTAGTAAGTGTTTAATTCAAAGTCCACAAAATATGTCAAATAGCCAATAAAAAATTAACCCATTTCTTTAAAGTTACATAAAAAGTTTATTTAATGTGGGGTATAATTGTATTCTAAGTATATATGATATAAAGTGGAATTGGACCTCCAAAAGTAGGAGTATCCAGGGCCCTCTTAAAATGGTGCTGCTCAGGTTTATATCTATCCGTAATCCTCTCTATATATATGATAACTAATATATAAATTCCTCTAGTAGCTGGAAATAGCTGTAACTATTATTTATTGCTATACTATTACCAGCTAACATTTATTGAGGGCTTACTAGTGCCAGGCACTATTCTAAGTGCTTTACATTTATTATTTCACTTAAACTCACAAAGCTCTATGAAACAGGTACTTTTTTCCCTCATATTATACCTGAGAAAACCAAGCATACAAGTAATAAGTAATTTACCCAAGGCCATGCATTTAGTACACAGTGCAGCAGAACTCAAGCCTATGGATGATTCTAGAGTCCACATTTTAAAAATGTTTACTGTTTAATTACAAAGGATATAGCTGAAAAGATGTACAGAATGAGGAATGGAGAAAGGAATGTGGTGGTTCCAGCCCTCCCTGGGTGCATCACCCTCTAGGAACCACCACATGTTCAGCTATCTGGAAGCCCCTAGAGTCAGTCTACAATTTTAACACCTAGACACATACTGCCTCTACTGAAGTTACTCTTTTGCTTTGTAATTTTACTTAGTTATAACTCCTAAGATGCCAGAAACCAAACATTTTCTAGTTAATATTGTGAGACACTTTATTTTTCAACAAGAAAAGCACAAAGACATTTTAGATGGGGTAGAGAGGAATACAAATATTTTGTTAAATTAGACTGCAGAGTGAGAAACATACCTAAATAATTCAACTAAAATAAATGTCATTTTTATGTTTTAAAAGAACATAACCTATTTGTTTTTAAGTTCATAAAAACTCAATGTTGACCTCTTGTAAATCCAGTCCAAGTGGCGAATATATGATTTATAGCCAGGTCTTAAGGAAGTCAATTTGAAAATCGTACAATGCCATTCAGTTTTGCTTGCTGTTTCTGGCAGAAAAGGGATCCTAATATTCACCTCACAAAATTGTTATGAGAATTAATGAGTCAATGCATTCAGGTGCTTTGAATGTTGTAAAATGCTAGACAAATGCTGGTGATCATTATCATGACTTTTGGTAAAAGTTATTAGCTGTGATCTAGTTATATATAGCGGTAACAGTTAACAGAGACAAGGAAAATTAGCCAAAACTTACAAACAATATCATTGTTTCATTAAATGTGTAGACACTGACAACTTGAAGTAAGAATTTAAGGCCTGTGGCAACTCTAGGGAAAGAATTCATATGAACTGAACACCTCCAGGTACAAAGAAAGGCTAGGTGTCAAGTGAAGCTGGGTCTCTGCATATGTGTGGAAGATGGCATCACCAGTGCTAATGGTGCCAAAAGTTATCACCCCTAAGGAACGTCAGCTTGTGAATACAGAATGGCTTACAGAACAAACAGCTCAATCTGCACTATCTGAACAAATGACCCAACACTATTCCATATCATTAATGTCCAAATGACTTCAGAACCAAGTCCCAAATTCTTCTTTATCTCTGTATTAGAGAATACATAAGAGATCTGATTCAATCATAAGGCAAACCAACTGTCCACTTAAAAGATCTCCTGTCTCCTGAATATTTTAATGTTTTGGGTAACTTTTATAACTTAGACTTCAGTCTAGAATTTATTAGCTATGTGATTTTGAGTGAGTTGCTCAAATTTTCTGTACCTCAGTTATGTAAAATGGGAACAATAATAGTATTTATTAGAGTTCATGTGAGGCTTCAATGTTAATATATGTAAAATGCATACCTGTAGTAAACTGTGTTTACCATAACTATGTTGTTGTTTAGAAAAATGAAATAACACTTTGAGAGGCTTTTTCTATGTAGTACCTCAAGGTTGTCAATCAGCTTAAGGTTAGAAGCTAAGTTGAACTCAAGGCTAAAAATTTCATATTTGTCAGATGTGAAGGCCAGGTCCTGAAAAGGAACTGGATAACCGGGGATACAGATGCTTCCATATCTACACTGTTCTTAATGTATTTCATTTCAATAAAAGGATCCCCAAGTAAGTAATGCATCATTTCTCTCTTGACTGCTTTTGCCATATTTGGGGAGTTTTCAGCTATTAATTTTTTCAAATATTTTTTCAGCCTCTCATTTTTTTTTTTTTTTTGAGACGGAGTCTCACTCTGTCCCCCAGGCTGGAGTGCAGTGGCCGGATCTCAGCTCACTGCAAGCTCCGCCTCCCGGGTTTACGCCATTCTCCTGCCTCAGCCTCCCGAGTAGTTGGGACTACAGGCGCCCGCCACCTCGCCCGGCTAGTTTTTTGTATTTTTTAGTAGAGACGGGGTTTCACCGTGTTAGCCAGGATGGTCTCGATCTCCTGACCTCGTGATCCGCCCGTCTCGGCCTCCCAAAGTGCTGGGATTACAGGCTTGAGCCACCGCGCCCGGCCAGCCTCTCATTCTTTATCTTCTTTTGGGATTCCAACAATACAAATGCTTAAAAGTTTTGTTATGGTCCCACTGGTCTCTGAGGCTCAGTTCACTTTTAAAAATCTATTTTCTAAGCCAAGCATGGTGACTCACCCCTATAATTCCAGCACTCTGAAAGGCTGAAGTGGGAGAACTGCTTAAGGCCAGGAGTTTGAGACAAGCCTAGGCAACATAGTGAGACCCTGTCTCTACAAAAATTTTTAAAAATTGGTGATTGTGGTGGTGTGTGCCTGTAGTTCCAGCTACTCAGCGGGCTTGAGGTAGGAGGATTGCTTGAGCCCAGGTGGTCAAGGCTGCAGTGAGCTATGATCACACCACTGCACCCGCGCCTGGATGACAGAGCGAGACCCTCTCTTAAAAAAAAAAAAAAAAAAAAAAAAAATTAAAAAATACATATTTTCTCTTTGTTGTTTGACTTGGATAATTTCTACTGATCTTCACTTCAAGTTCATCTTCACTCTGTCATGTCTGTTCTGCTACTGAGCCCATAATCCGGTGAGTTCCCTTTAGTTATTATATTTTTCAGTTCTAAAATTTCTATTTGGTTCTTCCTAATATCTATTTCTTTTCTGATATTTCCTTTTTTTTCCATTTGTTTCAAGAGTGTTCATAATTGCTTGTTGGGGCATTTTTTATGACAGCTGCTTTTCTTGTCTGATAGCAACATCAAGATGACACAGATATTGTAGTTATTGGTGTCTGTCAATTATCCTTTTTTATTTAAGATTTTCCTTGTTATTTCCAGAGTAACTTTTGATGAGTAATTTTGAACTGTATCCTTGATATTTTGAGTATTATTTGACTCTCGTTCCTACTAAATCTTTAAAATTGTAGCCTGTAGTCAATCTGTTTGGATTTAGAATGCCCTTTTGTAGCCCGTGATCCAAATGTCAACCTAGTTTACAAAGTTTTTTTTAATACTACTGCAGTGCTATTGTTTCTGCCCCACTTGTCTATCACTCAAATGGCAGGACTCTGCTCCACATTCTCTGTGGCACTGGGTGGGAGGGAGAGTACTGCAGGTAGGGTTGAAGTCAAAGCTGTGCCCACAAACTTGGTTGGGGAATAGTACTATTTTACATGTAACTGCACGGTGGGCATAGATGATAGAGTTTTCATCACTCTCAGCTGCCTCATTACTGCAGGTTAGGGATGAAGATACAGCTCTCCCCACAGACTTGGGCTGAGAGGGTGCTGCTTCTACTATAGGGTGGGGAAGAAAGTCAGGATCCCACTCTCAAGCTCAGCGAAGGAGGAATACCAGTTTCTGCAAGGCAGGAATGGAAGGAAGCTAGGGTTCCACTCACAGGTTTGCAGTAGAGTGCACCACTGCTATTGCAAGACGGTGGTGGAAAACTAGGTTGTACCTACAGACTCTGCTGCTGCAGCATCCACTGACAAGGTGTAGCAGAAGGGTCTCTGTTTACCTAGAGAATGGAAGGTATGGCTGAAAGGTTTCTGTGTTGCTGGGCTGCCCTTTTCCCACTGCGTTAGGTAGAAAGAACAGCCTTTTTTGGGGATTATTTTTCATCTCTGCCAGTTGGCATTTATGGTTCGTGGGCTTCTCTGGTGACCAGGCTGGGATGCATTGGAGGTTAAAACAGACAAAATTAGCCACCAGGGAACTCACTGCTAGGCTGTGGAATCCTGAGGTGCTTAGTCTGCCTTTCAACTTTTACAGTCTTCTGATAGTTGATGTATATGTTTTGTCCAGTGCCTTTTGTTATAATTATCGGGAGTAATAAAAGCATATTTATCCACCTTGTCCAGAACTGGAAGAACTCTTATAACAATGTTTTAGAAGCATGAAATTCAACAAGCTTCAAAATCTAATAATAGTGTTGATATACTTCATACTTTAAGTGTAATACACACAGGTCACAGATTGAGTCAGAAAGGGCTCTTGGTAAAAAGCTATCCCAATATGTTCATTTCAAGCTGAAGACAATGAGGTTGAGAGAGGCTAAATGACTTGTTCAGGTTACTCAGCCAGAAAGTGCTAGAACTGACTTTGAAATGTTAGATTGCTGATTCCCAGCCTGTCCTCTTCCCACTGGGTCATACACACCACTTTTCCCCACGTATACCATACAGTATATCATGTACTCGTGGTTATATTTTCCATTATTGAAGATGAATTTGCTATTTTCAACCTCTTATTCAAAAATGTATATTGTGCTCATTATTCATTGTATAGATTTGAGTTTAAAAAACACTGCTATATTTTACCCAAATGTCCTCTTATAGATATCTCTATATATAATTGATCTGGTAGGGTTTTTAAAATGCAGTGATAAAACTTGTTTTGTTATATTCTTTCCCTATGTATAAAAATCCAGTAGAAAGCAAAAAAGTAAAATTGTGATGCATATACATAAAACATCTGAATGGCACTAATGGTTTGGTATTGACTTTTTTCCTTTGAATGTTTGGAGTCATCCCCCAATTTTTTTTTTTTTTTTTTTAAACAGGGTCTCTCTCTGTCACCCAGGCTGGAGTCAATGGCACGATCTTGGCTCACTGCAACCTCTGCCTCCCGGTTCAAGTAATACTCATGCCTCAGCCTCCTGAGTAGCTGGGACTACAGGCACCCGCCACTATGCCCAGCTAATTTTTTGTATTTTTAGTAGAGATAGGGTTTCACCATATCAGCCAGGCTGGTATTGAACTCCTAACCTCAGATAGTCCACCCGCCTTGGCCTCCCAAAGTTCTGGGATTATAGGTGTGAGTTACCACGTCCAGCATTCATCTCCCATTTTAAACATCAGCAGGTTCCTAAGTTTATTTGTGACTCAGTGAAGACTGGATAAAGTGATGAGTGAGCTCAGATTTAGGTATTTAAGAGGAGGGAAATGTTTTTTAAACTGATGTTCTCTCTTTTATTTAAATAAGATAAAACTATGTGAAAATATTAGTATGTTATGCTCAATTTTAACAATATATCTCAAAGGCTAAATTTTTGGTGGACTGGATATGAAGTCTTTGCCAAAGATGGCAAAGTCATTAAAATCTGCTTTTTATACACTTACATTCACTGTGCAATTCACTAGCCCTGAGCTTGCTCTGAAAACTGCTGCTTCAGGGACTAACAGTATATCAAGATTTCAGCTTGCCATTAAGGCTTTATTTGGTTTTCATACTTATTTATTAAAGTCATATAACTCTTATATAGTTCCATTTCTCTCAGGGAAGCTCTATACTACAAATAATAATAGTAATCAAAGGTCCATAAATGATTTCATTTGTTGAATCTCTTGGTTTGGTAGGTTATTTTTATGTTACTATTAAACCACATTTCTCTCTTCCAATTTCTCAAGTTAATAAGCATAGAATAAACATATGAAAGGAGGAATAAAAAATTCAAGTCACATTTTATTCTATACTTTCTTAAAAATATTTCTATTACTTAGACTACCAACTTTAGGTTACTTTCAAATCTTCTGGGGCTTGATTTTGCTAAAACACAGGTTTTATATCTAGAGAGCACAGAAATCAATTTTTTGAAAGGAATAGCTGATATTTACATTCTATTGACAGGATTAAAGGATAATATAATTATGTTAAGATTTGAAATTATAATCATTCTCTCTGAATGTTCATATTTTAAATAATGGCAAAAATTTGTTTTGAAACATATCTGTTTTTTTTCCCCCAGGAAAGTGGAATCGTTTGTATTTTAATATGCATCAGAATTATTTTCATAAGCAAAATTAAGAAGAATGCTTTATTCTTTGGCATACTGATGAAAATATTGTTTCCAATTAAAAGGGACTCCACGAAACTTAAGCAAGTCTTACCAATTTCTCACTGGCTTACAAGGACAAACATAACTCTTTAGGTACAATCAATCAAAACCGTAGTTAAAATAAAAAACATTACTTCCACTTATTTTCTTCAACCTAAAAGGGCTTGCATACCTGAAGTAATAAATACTTACACTTTACTATTAGGAAAACTCCTGCCATTTCCCTTTGGAAACAGCAAAGATAATGATACACTGAAAATAGGAAGTCACTTTCATAAACAACCCACATTAAACTGACATGTCTGATTTGAAATAATTATCTTTCTTAATTTCTTAGAATATTCTGGTAAGGCTAAGATGAAAACAATTCAGGAATGCTGCTGGAATAATCTTTTTTTAAAGACAAATGTTTGACAGTCTCAATGATTACATAATAATAACCTATAAGCTTTCCTTTCATAAATTAAAAAAAAACTATTCAAAGGAACTATTCTAAATGAACAACGACCATCCTTTGAACTTGATTTTTAAAGGCTACCTACTCGGGTCATAAATATTCTAGCCGGAGGAGCACCGTTTCCAATCTGCAGTTAGCTATGCCCTTGCAACATCACTTTCTTCACTTCAGAGGAGGCTACAGGAAGGGTGACTTCAGTGGGTCAGACTGTGTAATGCCTGCGATGTCACCTTGCACTGCGTGGTTTTGAATAGCCCATGTAATGATTAGCATTCTCAGGATTGTCCCTGCTGCTCCCTCAGTTGTCCTTATCACTGTGGTGTGCTTAGCAGCAAGCCAGCGTTTTCAGTCCTGAAGGGACAGCTTGCCTGGTATTAGCTGGATTTAGTCTGACTCCTACAGCAACTTTGCCAGCCTGGTGGTTGGAACATCACCCAATACCTTTACATGATGTTTAAAAAAGGGCTGTGGTGAGGGCTACAAAATTGCTGCTTTTGGCAAACCCTCCTTTAAACATTCCTGACAAGCTCTCTTTTGCCTTGGTGGATTTTGAAAAAAGAAGGCAGAACAAACCAAGCTGTCTCAGGAATCAAAGGCAGATATATACATTTCTTTTCTGACAGCCTGCCATTTTTCTTTGGAAAGAATACCTTTAGTGTTTAGTGGTTAGTGCATTAGTTTACAATTGCTGCTGTAACAAATTATTAATACCACAAACTCCTGGCTTGAAACATCAAGCATATATTACAATTCTGGAGGTCAGAAGTTCAAAATCACTTTCACTGGGCTAAAATCAAGGTGTTAGCAGGTCTGCATTTCTTCTGGAGGTTTAGGGGAGAATACATTTCTTTCCTTGCCTTTTCCGGTTTCCAGAGACCACCTGCATTCCTTGGCTTGTGACTCCTTCCTGTCTTCAAAGCCGGCAGCATAGCATCTTCTCTTCCCTTTGACCTCTGCTTCTGTCCTTATATCATCTTTATCAACCTCTCGCCTCCCTTTTATAAGGATCTTTATGATTGTGATTATACTAGGCCTCCCTTGACAATCCAGGGTATTCTCCCTGCTGTGGTTTGAGAGTGTCACCTCAAAAATTCAGGTGTTGCCTATGTGACAGTACTAAGAGATGGGACCTTTAAGAGATGATTCGGTTATCAGGGCGCCTCCCCTGCGAATGGGATTAGATGCTCTTATAAAGGGGCTTGACAGAGGGAGTCGGCCCCTTTTATACTCTTCTGCCACCTCCTGAGGACACTGCATTCTAGGCACCTCCCCTCTGGACGACACAGTTTTCTAGGCACCATCTTGGAAGCATAACTTGGACCCTCACCAGACACTGAACCTGCTGGCAGCTTGATCTTGGACTTCCTGGCCTCCAGAAATATGAGAAATAAATTTCTATTACTTATAAATTACCCACTCTGTGGTATTTTGTCATAGCAACCCAAAACTCCCCATCTCAATATCCTTAATTTAAACGACATCTGCAACATTCTTCATGCCATGAAAGGAACAAGGAATGTTGTTGTGGGAATTAGAGGTGGACATCTCTGGGGACCTATTTTTCAGCTGATCACAGCTAGTGTACACTCTCGCTTTAAATTCTCAATTCTTTGCATTTGGATTTAGATAGTCAAAGGCCAGATGAGCCTCAAAGCCACTTTAGACCTAAGAATCCCACTATCAATCCAAATATAATTAGTTGTCATAGAAAACAGAACAAATTCAAATCCCAACCCTCTGTTTTCAAAATGAGTTGATTCGTGCTTGTATTACACATTAATATGGTTCAAATCACACTGAATATAATGCTTTTAAGGACAAGATATAACATAAAATGAAAAATCTCGAGGCTTTTCTTTCAATTCCTGACCTTTACTCACAATAAGAGGTAGAGGCTATTAATGTGGGTGGCTGGGGAGATGGGGATGAATTTTTTCTCCTTTCCCCCATATTATTGTCATGATAAATGTTCCAAAACATTTCTTTCCAACATGATTGGGGTTGTAGCATATTCCCAAAGATTATTCATAGGTGCTGTACCTGTTCTCTATTAATAGCTAAGAATTCTTATGTAGATGGCCTTCACTTTTTCAAAATGGAAATGATATACACCCTTACTCATGAAAGAAGCTTTTGTGACAGCCATAAAACATTTAAAAAACTGTTGCAGAGTATCAGCTGGTCAAGACAGTCTCATAAAGGCAAACTAGGCTCATTAAGATCATTGTTCTCCAGTAGGTAATTTGTGCTTTGGAAAGAGTATTCCATCTGCCTTTTTGAAACTACAATGCAGACTGCCTCAATACTTCCACTTTACCAACACTTTCCATTCTACTGTTTCCCTCCAGAGCAAAGGCACAACCATAGCCTTCTTCATGATGGTTCCTCATCCCAACTCTGGATAACCACCAGCCACAGCAAGGCTTTCCTCATACACTCTGAGCTTCGACTCTGAGCTGAGGCACTCCCTGACGAACACCTCTGCACAGTTCCAAGTCCACACATGTAGGATTCTTATCCCACTCCCTGTGGCAGGAAGGTCCTTGAATGGTGATATATGCCTGGAACCTTATAATATTTTAGTGATACTAAGGGAATAATAACTGAAAGAAGAGTGACTTGGAACATTTTCATGCAACACATATACCTTACTATTCAAAGGAAATGCAATTTAGAAATAAGAATCAGAACCCAGAAATTCCTGCACATAATGGACAACAAAAATATTCCATTTAAAAATCATGCCACAAAAGAAATGATGTTTATAGTGATAAATCTGACAGTTACTATAGTTACCATTTTGAAATACTTAGTATATTTTTTAGTGTAAAGCTTCATGCTAAAAGATACGTATGAAGACATTTTTTAGTTTTACAAATTAAATAGCAGAAGGAAACTTTTATGACCAAATACTAGACATTTAAAATTTACATGATTATTTTTAAGCCTATGTCAGAATTTAGAGTAGTTTGGATAAATGGCCAGTATTCAGTATAGTTGTTCTATACAAATGGATTTCACGTATATAAACAAGTACTTTATTTCACAAAGTATCTCAATACATCCTTGTGTTGGTTATTTCTGTATGTGTAAATCTCATGGTTTCTAAATTTATATCTAAATATTCATGGTCATATTTTACAAAAAGTATTGGATGTATTTGATTTCAAAATGTCACACAGAAAATATTAGTGACTAAGTGGTTTTTCAGAATTTGGTAACCATCTTTGAAGATGAATTCACAGATTTTTAAAGCTTCAATCTGATTTCACAAAAATTTAGTAAGGACAATCCAGCTTAACAAGTTATCTTTAAAATTCAGTTTCCAAGGCAACAATCATAGGTCCCTGTACATTGCTTTAAAAAAATCATTTTTATAAATTTAGTTACTGCAACATCAAAGGCAAGTATTAAATATAACTGCTTTACTTTTATCTCCTTTTATCAGACTTTTTGAACAAGCTGACTTTTCTCTTTTCAGTGGACTAATGCCAGATCCCTAGTGTGCTGTCCATCAAGAGCCAGAAGGTTAAGAGCAGATAAAATATCAAATTTCCAAAGTGGCTGCCTGAAAATCTGGCCTACTGCATGTGCATAACACCAAACCAGGATCCAGCCTACTGGATATGTATAACAACAAGTCTCCTTCTACCTTACCTCTTATAACTTCACAGCTGACTCAATCCAGAGACAAGAGCTCTTACCTGCACATTTCACTCCCTGAGCAATGAGACCCCACATAAAGTTGGCACAGTATTCACACCAGTGTGGCCCTCTGAATGTATGGACCTGAAAAAAAAAAGGGGCAAATTCAGGACGGGGAAACACATGGATGAGAAGACTGTTTCATATCAAAGCACTACTACACAAGCCACATATTTATATATACATGAGAGAGAGAGATTGAGAGAGAGAGACATGGGGTCTCACCGTTGCCCAGGCTGGGCTGCAGTGGTGTATCAGCTCACTGCGGCTTCCCTCAAGTGATCCTCCCACCTCAGCCTCCCGAGTAGCTGGGACTACAGGCACACACGACCACACCCAGATATTTTTTCTAGAGACGGGGTTTCACCATGTTGCCCAGGCTAGTCTTGAACTTCTGAGCTCAAGCATCTGCCTGCCTTGGCCTCCCAAAGTGCTGGGATTACAGGCGTGAGTCACCACACCCAGCCCACAGTTAGTAATGAAGGGGCAACATGGCTGCCTTTAGAAGAATCTTGGTTGAGTGAAACTGACAAGCAGTTAACATTTTTCTCAGAGCTTGATTTCTTCTTTGTTTTAGGAATGATAAATCAGACCAATATTCTGTAACTTACTTTTGAAAACTATATAGTGGAGTTTTCCAATGTCCCCTCAGGTGCAAGCACCCTAATCTATACAAATACTGGCATTTCTATGTACTATGCTATTTCTACAGTACTATGACATGAAAAGGCATCAGCAGCCATATAGAGTATGTCTTGGGTCCTGTCAGGAGCTTTTCAGATAATTTACCTTCTGTGACCATGAGAAGGATCACAGATATTAAAGGAGATAATTATTGATGGGTCACATCAGAATCATTAAAGGCCCAATTTCTGTTTAAAACTTTTGATATTTATTATGTTAGCAAAGAGAATAAATGTATTTTAGAAACTGCAGAGCTACAGTTTATCAGAAACATTGTTTAAGTAATTACTCGCTAACCATTCCAGCTCACAAAGGTTCTTTCTACTGTATTTCTTTTCCTTGAAAAAGAAAGGAATCCCCAAAGAAGAAAGGATTCAAATGTTAAGATACCTATCTCTTTTAAATACAGGAAAGAGAAGGCATTCTACATTAACACCGATGAAAAAATATTGGTAGAATATTTTGCAGAAGCAATGAGTCCAAACTCTAAACATTAAAAAATGAAAAAAAATTTTAATATTATCAGTAAATTACAATTTGATTCCAACATAAATATCTGCCAAACCACTACTGTACACAGTAAAATTCACAGCTAAGATCGTCATTTTTACAACTGCTGTATTAATGTATTGACTAAGTCTTAGAAACCAAGTAAATGATTTTTAAGATACGAAACTTATTTCTTCAGGTGAAAATACCATAAATGTAAGACATACCATTATGTATTCCATTTAGAAAAACCATACCAATTAAATTATGACAAGCCATTGGTTGTAAGATAAATCCCAAATTCAGAGACATTAAAATGGAAAATAAAATGTGCATATAAGAATCAATGAAATACAGTATATCAGAATTCAAAATACTACATTGGCCCAAATATCCATATAAAGCTGCAATGGATAGCCACGGGTTCACTCAAAGCAGGTATGTGCTTGTGACTCTTTGTTCTTGCCAACTGAGTCTGAGTACAAAATTTTATGTTGATTTTGAAAAGAAGGCCATAATCCCTTCTATGTGTTTTATGGAGGAGGGTCAGGAATGCAGGCACAGTTGCCTCTGGATTGTTCACGATGTTCAGAGCCTGTAAACTCAAAGTATTTCCTGGAGTTGCTGAAGTAGAGCCCAAGATCAACATCCAGATACTCTGTAATGTCCCTGTGTTCTTCCGAGTGGATAAAACTGGATAAAGCATGCAATCGTGCTTTCTTCTTATGGGAATGAGTGAAGTAGACAGTGCTGATTCAGAAAGAGAGTTATATAATCATGAAACAGCAACAGAATTGTGAAGCTACTTTTAGAGAAAGTCTTTGGGATGCAAACTCACATAGGTTGCCAAACCTCAGGATAATCAGTATCATTTACTTGGTAAGGTGACTAAAGGTGCAATGAAAGTATGAAGGAAGTCCCAGGAATTATTTTGTGCCTATCAGTTATTTCATGAGAAAGCGTCTGAAAGTTACACAGGGAGAGCAAAAAGAGTAGATGGTGTTTTGTTAGTTATTAAACAAACAGGCATTTGGGAAACAGCACTGGCTACTGAGCTGTTGTAACAGAAGAAGTCCTTTCCTCACCTTCGGGAAAGTAGCAGTGAATGTGGCGTTTCAAAAAGCCTGGGATATTTCTTTGTATTAGATACGCTGAAGGGAGGATTTTAACTGTTTAACTGTCCGAGCAGACCCATGTTCTCCAATGAAAGGGTCACACATGGATCTCAGAAAGCAAACTTTAGGAGATTGTTACTTATTTACAGTTCATTCTTGGGCAGCTTTTTAATGAAGGCATCCTGAGTCATTTGAGGCTGGGTTTTTTTGTTTTTTAAATCGTTTAGAAGGTAGCTTATGTAGCTCTCCATGAAAACGTTCTAGAAATAGGCCTTGCAGAACCAGCAGCTTACAAAACTGTATTTGTATAACAGGGCTTAACTGGATTCCCTTTTGAATTTTTATATCTAAAACTCACTAGAATTTTTATATCTAAAATCCATATATCTCAAGTTTCCTTTGTTCTGTAACCTTTATGACTCTATGACACTGGATTATAGTTGTAAAAAGTTGATTACTGTAGCCTTTGAGTCTTTTTTTATTCCCCTAAAGGTCATCAAAACAAATACTGATTTTATTCATTAATTAGTCATTTTTATTCATTCATAAACATTTATTAAATGATGGCCTATACAAAAATAAAAAGGGGTTTCTCCTATTAAACACAGTGTGAAAATACTCTAAATCAAAATATTTGCGAAGTGTGAGAGAAGCTGGGAAGAGATGCACCCCGTGAGCTAAGTCCCGAGTTGAAAAGCAAAGATACAAGGCATGAGAGAAACAATGTGGTGTTTAGAGAACTGCAAGGAAGTTCAGTCTGGGTGGAGTGGAAACGACTGTCCTGGCAGGAGACAGGAGAGGCAGACAGGGCCTTTTCAACGCCTACAGATTTGTATTCTGTCCAGTGAACAATACAGAGCCACTGAGGATCGTTAAGGAGAGTGACACGGTGAAGGGGACAAGGCTGAGGGAAGACAGACTAGGTAGGGTGGTGCTATGGCAGTCACCCAGACAACGGACGATATGGATCTGAATTCGGGCACTGCTGACTGAGAAAAAGGGACAAACTGGAGTTATTTAGGAGGCAGAATCAATAGGGCTTGGTAACCAATTGAATCAGAGGCAACGGAGAGGGAAAGACACTGGTCTCTTAGGGTTTAAGGTCTGGTGACTGGGGCAGAATGACATTAACAGAGGTACAAAAGTAGAGAAACTGCTTTGGAAGTGAGGTGGGGAGGACTGTGGAAGGGAAAGGGAAGGCTGACTCATAAGAAAGAGAGGGTCACTGATGGAGCAAGGCTCTGGAGAAGTCAAATGTTGGAGACAGAATCCAGGGCAGAGCAATTAGGTTTGAATACAAGGAAAATCACTTTCCCCCTCCCTGAGTTGGAAGGGAAGAGGGTAAGAGGAGAGAGGGCTGGACTCTGCAGGACTGGTGGTGGGGCCTGGGGTCAGAAAGCTACAGGAATTCATGCCTGACAGTCTACAGTCTCTGAGAATCAGGAAGTAATTTCAGTTGTGGAGCAAATGAGGAGTTTTGGCAAAGTGGGGAATAGGAACTAGAGCTAAAACTGGCCAGGAATTCAGAGAAGGGTTGCTGGACATGAAAGCAAGTTTCCTTTTTGGGTGATACATTATAAAATCATACTATACCAGCCAGTGTCAAGCACATTAAAGAAAAAGTGATGAATATTTTCTTTTTAAGTGGGTGGTTATGCTTTATCTAAATGTTTCACTTTATATGCAGTTTTACATGATCGGTGATGTTTACATCACATACTTTGCCAACTCAGAAAAAGATATCTTTAAAAAATCAATTGCACAAATTATACAACTTAGAAAAGCTTTTCAGTTGTACTGTACCATCTAGCATGATGGTAATAGGTGCTGTTTCCTATAGATAATTCTACAGGCACTGACATCTGCAGACAATTTTGTTTACTAGACATTGTTGTATTTTAATTACCTCTTTTAAAAATGATGAAATCCGAATGTAATGAACATTCAAAATATAATTAAAAGGCCATAAGTTGCATCTTGAAGACTATTTGTGTGTCGCAGGATGCTAAGGAAGAACTAGGTGGGATATGTGGGAAAGAAGGCCTGGAGGGGCTCAGAAGGGTGCAGGGGCTTGGGCCTGAAGCTCTAGATCACAACAGAGAGTGACTTTTGCCTAGAATTGCCACACTCCCTAGAAATCTGCAATCCATTCCTTTGGGTATGGTGCCTGATAAGACATAATTCAAAAGAACAATCAGTTTCAGCATATTACATTATTAGTGAAGTCAAAAATGGTCCCAAGAAAGGCAACCTTATAAGTGGGCCACATATTTTTTTCTAGGCCACCTCCAAAGCTTTTGGTCCATCTTGACAAATGAAAGTGACAGAGTATAAGGCATGAATTACACTTTAATGAATAAAGGGCAAAATGAACTAGTTTTAAAGCCCTCTTATGCAACTGGAAAGAAGACCATTTTATTACCATGACATTTGAGGTTGCTTTTAACCTGTGAACAACTCCTTTCACATTAACCTCTCTGTGAAAACAGAGATGAAAGACTGGATTAATTAATTGATCCCCAGTACAGTCTTATCAGTGAAGGCATTGGTCAGAAGCAGGCTGCAAAGGACAGGGTGGGAGAGGGTGGGCTATTGAGGGGCCCATATGGCACAGGCCAAGTGTCATGTGTCTCTTGGGCAATGACTCAGGTAAAAACTGAAGTCATTCTCAGTTGGGCCTGCCATTATTCAGACTAAAATCCTGGCTTACACAAGGGAACAAACACCCTGCTTCTCATCATGTTTATAGCATTCATATCTCCAGTTTGAATGCCAGTAACAGAAACTGAAAAAGAAATCCACGATATGGGAAGATAAAGAAAAATTCACCATTAATCTTCATTATTCCTTTCAAGTCAAAACAGTCTCTTTAGAAATAAGCATGGATGCAAATAGCCAAGAAGCATGCCAGGAAAAGCTTGCTGCAAATGTAAGCCACGTTGGAGGTGATATGATCATTATGGGAAATAAAATTTTGCTTGGGAAGGTGGCAATGACATTTCAGCTGCAGCTTCTCATTTGGGACTATGATGAGTCAGTTCTCCAGCACACTATTGGGCAATGAGGGGAGAGAACAGATGAACAAAATCGAAACAAAAGGAATGTAGGTAGGCAGGCAGCTGGGCAGCAAAGTTTTTTCTTCCCTCATTTTTATGTTTAGGGTAACCAGAATGCACTCTTTTAAGAGACCAATGTTTGTCTCACCAAGATGGTCTTAAACTTTTTGGTCCATATGATATGGAATTTAGAAATCAAACCTTAATTTTACTACTTCAGTTTAAAGTACTTTGATTTATACTATTATGCCATGAAAAGAAAATACATAATACTGGCTACGATCATTAGCAAGAAATACATACAGGAGTACTTAAATTGGGAGGAATACTTACTATAGGAGTATCTTTAGTATCAAGGTAATACCTTCTTGCCTTGTTGTTTAGTTATATCTAGTCAAAACTACTAACCACTCTATAACTCTGGAGTAATAATTTATAACAAAGAGCAAGGTTTTGGTTCAGTTAATCACCATGATAATGTCAGTTAAGCACTGACATTATGCTGGCCATTCCTGGTCTTCTTGTCCTGATCGAACGGATGTGTAATTGATGACCATGGCAGGAAAGGCAGGAGAAATGCATCAGGCACTTGCTGAAACATAGCTTTAAGCATTGGCCAAGGCTAAGTGCCTGGAATAGAGGGGCATGCCCACTGGCCAGCAGCAGGCAGGAGTCAGAGGCACTAGGCAGCTGGGGAAGGGGCCCAGGTGCTAATGGCCTGTACAAGCAGCTGCTACAGAGGTGGTCACACGGGGGAGAATTTGCAGGGTCTTTCTGAGCCACATACTTAACCACACAAGTAGTCGACACAGAAGCATCGTTTCAAAGAGAATGACAAATGACAGAAAATTGGTGACCTAATTTTAAGGGTAAGAAAATTGTTCAAAATTGAGAGAAATACCATAAAATCCTACTAGACATACACTGACCTACCACAAATAAATGATGTCCCTTTAACTGTGAGCAGTAACTACAGGAAAAAGCTAGTAAAATATGGTCATACTACAACAAGACTGACCATTAGTAGGACAGTCACCAGGGCAATATAGTAATTTAGTTCTGCTCTCACATGAATGTTATAAAAATGGTTTATGTTAATTGGTATACAAAACAGTATTTTAAATATGTGCAGAAAAAATAAATTATCAATTCTCATAAAAATACATTCACCACAATTCAATATAGGCCTTATTAACAGAGCTTACATTTTTTAAAAGTTTTCTTTATGATCTATACAGTCCCAATCACCACTATGTTTTTGAGTGAGAAATATATCTAAAATTACAGAATGAATGCAAAGCTTGCACAGAACTTGCTTAGAATCATAAACAACCACATTAATGCTAGAACACAAACACAACTTCTGGTGTCAATGCTCTGTGCGGAGCTGAAATAGTGGCCCCTCGCACAGAACCACCAATCTGAAACCCAGGAAAATATCAAAGTTCTCAAAGCAATCCTTTGATTATTATATGCTACAAGGTATAGATTGTATAATAATAAAAAATATAACCATTAATTCAAAGACACTTTCCATTTCAAAATATGAGTAGAGTATTGTAAAATACACAATTTTAATGTTTAGGCTTCTTTTAAGTTTCAGAAGCAACTTTCTTTTTAATTTCTTTTCCCCTGATAGCTTTCCAAAGTGAATCATGCTCAAGGTTCAAAAATGTTAAATGCCATAACCTAAAACACTTCTACTTAGAAAGTTAGCTTCATTACTTAGATGAATGAGTTTGTATTCAAATATCAGTAGTAAAAATCAACTCTTTGAAATACCAGTCCCCTAAGGTTATATTATGTAGGTACAATAGGAAAATAAGTAAATGGTTGTGCAGTAAAAACCACTTACATTCCACAGCTGAGTGACAGAAAATCTCTATACCCACATTATAGATAGGTAACTGAACACTGACATACAGAAAACCCTCAGACCAGTCTATAAAATGTGATCCACAATTCTTTGAAGTTAAGTCTGCATTAATAGATTATTTCCATACAACCAGGTTTCAATTTCTTTTTGAATTGGTTATAAAAGTAGTCATCTAAAGAAGTACTGTTAACATATATTATAATATGAATGCAAGTATTCCTATAATATACTAAGAAAAAGATCTGACTAAAATGCACAGAAAGTTATTAAAGTATGTAGTTAAAACCTTTTTTAAAATCCCAGTACATTCTTGGATTTTAAAAATTGTTTTTCTTCTGTTTCACTGATTGCTGCTTTTACCTTTAATACTGCCTTTTCTCAAGTACTTGGTCTAATTGGTTCTTTTTTCTAGTTTCTTAAGGTGGAAGCTTAGCTCTTTGACTTAAGACCTTTTCCCCCCCTTTCTAAATATAAGCATTTAATGATATAAATTTCCTGACAAGTACTACTTTAGTCACATTCCACGAATTTTGATATGTTGTATTTTTCTTTTCAATCAGTTCGAAATATTTTCTAACATATCTTGTGATTTCTTCTTCAACCCATGTATTTAGCAGTATGTTATTTAATTTATAAGTATGTGGGAAAATTTTCAGATATCTGTTACTGATTTCAAATTTAATTCTGTTGTGGTTGGAGGATATGCTTTGTATGATTTTAACCCTTCTACCTTTATTGATACAGTCATGTGTCACTTAATGGTAGGGACACTCTCTGAGAAATGCTTCATTAGGTGAACACTATAGAGTGTACTTACACAAAATCTACATGGTAAAACCTACGATGTGTTAGGCTCAATGGTCTAGCCTATTGCTCCTAGGCTACAAACCTGTACAGCATGTTACTGTACTGAATATGTAACAGTAACACAATGGTATTTGTGTATCTAAATGTATCTAAACATAGAAAAGACAGGGTAAAAATACAGTATTATTATCTTATGGGACCACTGTCATAACTGTGGTCAGTTGTTGACTGAAACAGTTATGTGACACATGGCTATATTTGTCTTATGGTCCAGAATATTGTGTATCTTGGTGAATCTTCCAGTTCACCTGAAAAGTATGTGTATCCTGCTGTTGTTGAGTGGAGTACTCTATAAATATCAATTAGGTCAAATTGGTTGATACTGTTGTTCAAGTCTTCTATATTCTAATTTTCTGAATATTCTATCACTGAGACAGAAGGGTTGAAACTTCCAACTATAACCGTGAATTTGTCTATTTCACCCTCAGCTCAGTTGCTGCTTTATGTATTTTGCACCTTTTATTAGGTACATATAAATTTTAAACTGTTATATCTTCTTGATGAATTTTACCTTCTTTATTCCTAACAATATTCCTTGTTCTAAAAATTATGTTTAAAAAAGTACAGTCACTCCAATTTTCTTTGAATTATTGTCTACATATACATATTATTTGCTAGATATAGAATTCCAGGTTAATAGGTTTCCTTTCCCTCAGTTCTTTGAAGATGTTGCTCCATTGTCTTGCATAGTTTTTGATGAGAATTTTGCTTTTTCTTTCACTTCTCTGTGCCCTTTATATTTAATGTGGGTTTCCTGTACACAGCGTATCACTGGATCTTGCTTTTTTATCCAACCTGACAATCTCTGCCTTTTAATGGTGTGTCTGAGTCATTTTCATTTAATGTAACTATCAACATGTTTTCTATGCATTCCATTTGTCCTTTATTCCTTTTTTTTCCGTTACATACTCTGAATTAACTGCATATTTCTTATGATTCCATTTGTCTCCACTGCTAGTTTAACTATATCAATTTTAGTTTTGTTCTAAGGTCTAGAACATACACATCTTTTTTTTTTTTTTTTTTTTTTTGACAGGGTCTCACTCTGTCACCCAGGTTGAAGTGCAGTGGCACAATCATAGCTCACTGCAGCCTCACACTCCTGGGCTCAAGTGATCCTCCCACCTCAGCCTCTTATGCAGTAGGAATCACAGGCATGTGCCACCATACCCAGCTAATTTTGTCTCTCTCTTTTCTAGATAGAGATGGAGTCTTGCCATGTTGCTCAGGCTAGTCTCGAACTCCAGGGCTCAAACAGTCCTCCTGCCTCAGCCTTCCAGAGTGCTGGAATTACAGGCATTGGCCACCATGCCCAGTCTACAATATACATTTTTAACTTGCAGTCTACTTCCAAATAATATTATGTCACTTCATGTAATGCACAAGAATCCTATACATGAAGTATACTTCCACTTCCCCCATCCTCTACTCTACGTTATTGTTGTCATACATTTTGCTTGTATAAACTACATAATATATGACCATTTTTGCCTTAAAGAGTCAACTATCTTTTAAAGATACCAAGTCAGGAAAAATATCTTTTAAAGTTACCCATGCTTACTATTTCTAGTGTTCTTTATTCCTTTGTATAGTTCTAAATTTCCACCTGATATCATTTTCCTTCTGACTCAAAAACTTACTGTAATATTCTTGTAGTACCAGTCTCCTGGTGATGAATTCACTCAGCTTTTGTTTGTTTAAAAAATAAAAATTTATTTTATCTTCATCTCTAAAAGATATATTTTCTAGATATAGAATTCAACGTTAATAGGTTTCTTTTCCTTCAGTTCTTTGAAGATGAAGCTCCATTGTCTTGCATAGTTTTTGATGAGAATTTTGCTGCCATTCTTTATTTATTTTTATGTAATGTGCATCCCCCCAACTGCTTTAAAAAAAAACTTTGTAAGATGTGTGAGTACCAGTGAAAAAGGAAAAGAATTTGTTTCCTCAAAGTTGACATATTTGTCCTACACTAAAGTAATCCTTAAAGATATTAACAGAGAAGAGTATAAAAATAATTTCTATTCTTTTAAACAAATGTGCATTTATATTCTTGAGTGTAAGTGTGCACATTTAAGATTCTATAAAACCATAAAACTATAAACACATTATGAAACTGAAATGTGAAAATAAAACTTAAGACAAACCAAACGTATGTATAATTTCTAGATCTAAGAGACATCCTCTATACATTGTGTGGGATGAACAATCTTGACTCTTAGGCTGAGGCAAAGTATAGATTCTCCTTGACTTATGATGGGGTTACATGTCAATAAACCCACCATAAGTTGAAAATATCGTAAGTTGAGAGTGGGGTGTCTACTTGTGATATTTTTAATTTATGATGAATTTATCCAGATGTAACCCAATCCTAAATCCAGGACTGTACTGAATGAATATTGCTTTCAGACCATCATAAGGTCAAAATCATAAGCTGAGCCATTGTAAGCCAGGGGCCATTGGTATCACTTTACAGTGAAAACTGTTCTTTCCCCAAATTTTCTCACTCTCTCTGGCTGCTTTTACAATTTTCTCCTTAACACTGGTTTTCAGCAATTTATCATGTGCTTTGATGTTGCTTTCACCATATTTTTTTTCTGTTTAGTGTTCACTGCACTTTTGGATCTGTGACTTTTCATCAAATTTATACAATTTTTGGTCACTATGGCTTTAAATAATTGCTCTGTCTCCTGGTTTCCCATCACTGTTCCTTCTGTGACCCAAATTACACTTATGTTAAGACTGCTTGCTATTGTCCCACTGGTCACTGATGTTGTATTCATTTTTTTTTTTTTTAATTCTCTGTTCTTCATCTTGGATACTTCTATTATTGTATTTTCTGGTTTACTAATCTTTTCTTCTGTGGTGTCTAATATGCTGTTAATATAATCCAGTGTATTTTTCATTTCAGGTATACTTTTCACCTCTAGAGATTCAATTTGGATTTTTTAAAACAGCTTCCATTTCTTTCCTCACTACAACCTTTAGTCTACTGCTAATTTTGGTCACACTCCAAAGATGATACCCTCTTGAAGAGTCTTAACCAATGCTCCATGTGTTGTGACTTCTTTCTGTTTCTACTAGTGGGCAGAATGAGTCTCAGTCTTCAGTGAGTTTCAGCCATTGTTTAGCCTATTGCTTTCTGGTGGTTTCCCAATAGTTTCTTCCCACGTATATACAGATAAGTCATCAGCAAAAGACTCAAGAAGGCTCCTCTGCAGATCTCCAGAATGCTTTTTGTGTGCAGCTGTCTCCTCAGGCAGCCTCTGCCCCATATATATGAGCTGCTTTGCACCTCCCCCACAACCCCACCCTAATCTCTTTGTCCTTAACTGGGGTAGACCACAAGACTCTGGTTCGACTCCCCCTCTATGTGTTGTGGCCTGGGAACTGCCTCCAAGCAGTAAGAGTGATCTTAAGGATAATTTTTTTTGTGTTCCTTCTTTCAGTTATCACAGTTTTATACTACCTATTGATCAATGTCTGGCTGTGGTTTTTATATACTTTTTCTGGTTTGCTAGTTGTTTAAGATGGGAAGGTAAATGTAGTTCTTCCATCATGACTGAAAGTAGAAATTTTGTTTATATTCTTGGTTCTATTGATTTGTTCACGTGAGCGCCAACCAGTGACTTCACTAGGCTTCAGTTTCTACACAGGTAAAATAAGATTAACTTAATCAGTAATTTTCAACTCCCTTTATACAGACTGAACTGCTTCAGGATTCTTCTGTAATCCATGTTCTATGAGCACATCTCACCCAGCAAAGTGTTACATTAACACTGTCATATTCAGTAGGCTGTTCACTAAGATGTTGCAATGGGTGATTTCATTTGACATTTAATCTTGTAGAGGGCACTGCTTATTTTTCAGTACACAAAACAAGTTTCTTATTTTTGCATAAAAGCTCCCAATCCATGTGAATTATATAGAGCTGACCTCTTCCCCAGCTGCAGGGGAAGACCTGGATCTAAGCCAGTACATTCCCTTCTCCTGACTGGAGCTACTGGTGCAGAGATGGGTATATGATATAATTGGTCAACGACTGCCAGGCCCAGAACCTTTGTTCAAACAGTCTGTCTTTGAAGCTGACTAGAATCTGGGAGGATATAGAGCTGAAGATTTTGACAGTCATCTTCTTACCAGAGGGAGCCTAAAAATGAAGAAAGAGTTGGGAGATGGGGTTCCGGTGGCATTTTAAGCCCCTAAGTCAAAGGATATCTTCAATTAATGCTAGACTTTTTCTACTATGCGACACAACAAATTTCCTTTTTTCTTAGTCCAGTGTGGGCTGGGTTTTCTGACACTTGCAATAAAAGTCTCTCAACTGTTCCATCAAATAGTAAATGTATTCATGGTAACAGATCAAGAAAAACACACTGAAGTAATACAGTTGTGGAGTAATGAGCTGTAACAGCAACCATCAAAGCAAATTAGCACGCCCCCTAGAGATGGACTTCTCTTTAAGAACAAGGGCATGTGTACCAGGCAGAGCACAAGCAGAGATCAGTGTTGTGTCACATGCAAGAGGTGAAGCTCCAAACAAAGGCAGTTCTAAAAAGAGAAAAAGGGAATATGATATTTTAGGCCTGATTTGGGGAAATCCATTCACACGGATAGCCAAAACGTCACCTCTAATACAAAAGACAGGAGGGTATCACCTAAAGTGACAACAAACCTCTGACTACTATGACCTAAAAATAGATGTGTTCTTTTAATTTTTAAGTCTGGATAATATCTTACAAAACACGGCAGTTCTATTTTTGCTCCCCAAAGAACATAAAAATATAGAAAATAAGCAGCTGATGATATAGTGGTTCTTTAACTGCTGGGCTACTGGCCTTTTCCTTTATAGTTTTCCTATTTTGTAACCAGAAGAATCTCAAGATAATTTAAGAAGAGCGATTAGAAAACTGAAAAAAAAAATCTATTAGTATGTTGCTTGTCAAAAAAATAATTTACAGTGGTTTTCAGCTACCAGAAGTTCTTGTGGAGCAAAAATATTTACAAAGAAAAATCATTGCTTGTCATCTTTTCTCTTCACTTACTTTTTAACCTATATATTCCACTTCCTTTGGTGTACAAGGAAGTGGAATATATAGGTTAAAAAGTAAGTGAAGAGAAAAGATTCTATCTTTTTTTCTATTCTCTATCTCTTATTTTTTTTTAATTCTCTATCCTTTGGGATATTTGATGAAGGCAATGGTATTTTTGTGTCATGTACTATTACATAACAAATGATGAACACTGACTAATACTAAGTTTACTGAGATATGGAGTACTTGACAACATAGACAATAATTGAGGCAAGATGATAAGACATGTACGTTATTCTTTAGGCACATGCTTTAACTATCCTACTAACAGTCACGGTAAACCTTACTCTTTTTTTTTTCTTTTTTGAGATGGAGTTTTGCTCTTGTTGCCCGGGATGGAGTGCAATGGCGTGATCTCGGCTCACGGCAACCTCCGCCTCACAGGTTTAAACAATTCTCCTGCCTCAGCCTCCCAAGTAGCTGGGATTACAAGCAAGCACCACCATACCCGGCTAATTCGGTATTTTTAGTAGAGACAAGGTTTCTCCATGTTGGTCAGGCTGGTCTTGAACTCCCAACCTCAGGTGATCCACTGTGCCCAGCCAAACCTCACTCTTAATAAGACTTTGTCCTCTAGGGAATGTTGACACAGTGGGTCACAAAAAAGATGAAGTGTGATAGCACAATTTGTCAGTTAAACAAGGCTTGAAACAGACATGAAATATTACATATGGTATTTCTCCTATTAACTTACAAAATAAGCAAAAGAGAATTAAGACCCAATCCTCAGTTAAATTTGGAAAGGGTGAGTGAATATTAGATAGAAGAGACTATTAGAAGGGGCATTAGAGTACCAACATATCTCAAATGGGGGAAAAACCAACCCCTGAAGGTTGGACTATTGTATGAACATGTAAACTGAAGTATTAAGAATTTTACAGGCCAGGTGCAGTGGTTCACGCCTGTAATCCCAGCACTTTGGGAGGCTGAGGTGGGCAGATCACCTGAGGTCAGGAGTTTGAGACCAGCGAAACCCCATCTCTACTAAAAACACAAAAACATGGTGTGGGTGTGGTGGCGGGCACCTGTAATCCCAGCTACTAGGGAGGCTGAGACAGGAGAATTGCTTGAACCCAGGAGGCAGAGGTTGCAGGGAGCCAAGATCGCACCACTGCACTCCAGCCTTGGCGACAGAGTGAGACTGTCTCAAAAAAACAAAACAAAACAAAACAAAAAAACAAAAAAACAAAAAACAAGAAAAAAATTTTAGAAGAGGTTACTTAAAAATTTTTTTCATTTTTAATTGACAAAAATTATATTGACTGTCTACAACATGATGTTTTGAAATGCAAATACATTGTGAAATGGCTAAATTGAGCTGATTAATGTAAGCATTACCTCACATACTTATTTTCTGTGGTGAGAACACTTAAAATCTACTCTCAGAGAGACTTTCAACAATATGTTGTTAACTGTAAGAGATGACTTTTAAAAATTGTGTGTTTTTCCTATGCATTTATATCCTTAAAGAAAGTATGGTATATATGTACAATAGAATATGCATTCAGCCTTACTAAAGGAAATCCTGCCATATATGACACCATGAGATGAACCTGGAGGACATGATGTTAAGTGAAATAAGTCAGTCACAGAAGGACAAATATTGCGTGATTCCACTTATATGAGGTATCTATAATATTCACACTCAGAGAGAGTAGTTGCTGGGATGGCAGAGGGAGAAATGGGGAGCTGCTGTTCAATGCATATAAAGGTTCAGTTATAATAGATGAGTACCTTCTAGAAACTTGTGAGCAACACTATGTCTTTACTTCACAATACTCTGTTGTGCACTTAAAGATTTTTTTTTTTGATGTAGGGTCTTGCTCTATTGTCCAGGCTGTTTTTCAGTGGCACAATCACAGCTCATAGCAGCCTTGACGTCCTGGGCCCCAACGATCCTCCTGCCTCAGCCTTTTGAGTAGCTAGGACTACAGGCATGTGCCACCACACCCAGCTAATTTTTGTATTTTTTATAGAAACAGAGTTTTGCCATGTTGCCTAGGCTGGTCTCAAACTCCTAGGCTCAAGTGATCTAGCCTATCTCAGGCTCTCAAAGTGCTGGGATTATAGGCATAAGCCACTGCACCTGACCTTACTTAAATATTTAAGAGGGTAGATCTCATGTGACATGTTCTTATCACAAAAAAAATCTCTCCCCAAAGTTTAAACTACCCTCTGCTGAATTATACTTTGCATACTCACTTCTGACTGTCATTCCATTTCAGGCAGAGATGTCTTTTATATTTGTATATGAAATATTTGTATATGAACCATGAGGAATATGGCATTATTATACATATGTGGCACATAAAATTAAAGGTATTTTGCCAGTATTTATGCATAAAACCTTTCTTTCTTTCTTTCTTTCTTTCTTTCTTTCTTTCTTTCTTTCTTTCTTTCTTTCTTTCTTTCTTTTTTGAGATGGAGTCCTGCTCTGTCTCCCAGGCTGGAGTGCAGTGGTGTGTTCACAGCTTACTGCAACTTCTATCTCCTGGTTCAAGCCATCTTCTCACCTCAGCCTCCTAAGTAGCTGGGACCACAGGTGCACAATATCATACCCAGCTAATCTTATAAATTTTTTGTAAAGATGAGGTCTCTCTATGTTGCCCAGGCTGGTCTTAAACTCCTGAGCTCAAGCAATCCTCCTGACTTGACCTCCCAAAGTGTGGGGATTATAGGCATGAGCCACTGTGCCTGGCCCCAAACCCTTCCTATGTCCTTCTCATCATTCCCATTATATTGACATTTGCTTTCTTTTCAGTCAGTTTGCATATATCCAGCAGTCAAGGACTATATATTGCATATTACTGTGTCTCCTCCTATGTCTAACAGAGTGGTCTGCACACAACAGCTGCTTGATAAATACTTGACGGATGAGCAAGGGGGAAACGGAGTACATGCATGCTAGGAAAGCCTGGAGAGTCTTGTTTTAGGTTAGAGAATACTGTGGGCAAGATGTTTCAACACTGTTAAGGGATTTTTCTTTGAAAAGATTGAGTTAATATGTTCAACAGCAACTTTTCATACATATATTGAAAGAGCCAATCTCTTCAGGGCCCACATGGACATGGAACAAGAGGCTAGAAAGGAAGGTGTTTCTGAAACATGTCTTCCTTATTTAAAACATTAAAAAAAGATATAGTAGAAAGCTTGAATGGAAGAGATTAAAAACATACTGTTAAGTAAGTTGTATAACGGGCAGTATAATAGAGAGGCAGTATAATAGAGAGATGCCAAATTTGGAACTTGGGGAATAAAGACAGATTATAAAACATCTCCAGAATAAAGGGCCATGGTCTGTGAGAATAATATGGGTTTCTCTTAAGTATAGCAATTTAAATTCTCTAGTCAGCTACAAAGAAGTATATGCAACTATGTGCAAACCAACAAGAACTTTGTGAAATGTTTCTTTTTGGATTATTAGTGGCAGGTAGTAACCTTTCTGATAACCTTAATGATCTGAATGACTTGCACTCGGGGTGTCATACCAGTTCCCCAGCCTGCATGACAAACCATAAGAAGGCCACGCAGGGTGAGGCCGAGAGGGCCGCAGTGCTGAGGGGCAGTGCACAGGTTCTGTGGTCCTCCTCACCAGCAGCATTGGCAGAAGCGGAAAGCGGAGCAGTGGCTGTCATTTTTGACTTCCGCAGCATCAGATATGTACTATACTAGGCAGCAACAGAAATACAGGGACCTTAAAGATGATTCTGACCAATTTCCTAGTTTCTCGTCATTAGTCCTCTCCATGTCCGATTGCCCTAGGCAGACAGAACCTACACTACATACTGATCTGCGCTATTTTTGTCTTCTCTTGCAAGTGGCCCACATTAAGAACTGGGGAAAGAGAGTGAGTGTGTGTGTGTGTGTGTGCGCGCACGCGCGCATGCATGGAATAATTCACATTATTCCTTTAAAATGTTTATGTTGGACACTCCTTGTTCATATCCACAGAAGCATAATGAAGCATTCTAGATTGTCATTTCCATTTTGTAATATTGCATTTACCTTCATTTATAATACCATTAATTCAAAACACTATTAAAATTCCTGAGCATTTAAAATACATAGATTCTCTAGTCAAATATCAGATAACATGATGGTATCTTGGGTTTTATTTCATTTTTAAAACACATAAATCTGATTAAAAGAAAATGTAACAATATAGATCTTAAGATCAATAGAATAATCTATTTTTGTGTTTAATTTCCTGCTGTCATGAGAAGAGGTTTTCAAGTAACAACAACCAAGGTCCCTCCCATGTCACACTGTGTACTCATTTAGTCATTTATCAAATGCTTCTTGAGCATCTGTTAGTTACAGGCATTTTACCAGACATGGGGAAAGGGCAAGGAAGAATGGAGGGAGGCAAGGTGTGGTGTTGTGAGAGTTGGTGGGGATAATATGAAAGAGGTGACAGGTACTGTTTCTGAATATTACATTTCACTGCTGTTAATATAAATAGTTTTAAATATTCTTTCATATATAGTTAATTCTAGTTCCTTTTCAAATCAACATATTGAAAATTTGTCTCTATATGAACTTCAATAAAATTTTAATGAAAAATGGAATAATGCAATCCGAGAATTTTAGAGCTGTAAGAGAACCCTTAGACTATGTGGTTTAACTTCACAGTTCATATTAAAATTATTTTTATTTGTTCATTCACTTTGTATTTATTTTATTATAAATGTGAATCAAATAAAGACCAAAGGGGGCTTGGATTTGCCCACGTCCTTGGGAGGAAAGGAAGGACTACCCTCAGCAGGAGTGCCGGCCACTGCCGCCCTTCAGTTCATCAGACCGCACAGCGTCCAGTCTGTTGGCCACGATTGCTGGGTTCAGTATGATCTCTTTTTCCTAGTAGGTCTTGAATCAGTAATTTTATTAACTATTATAAGGTTCACATGACAGTGTTATTTTAATTGCAGTATCAATTCACATTTCAGGATTCACTGTTTGCCTGTTATCTTGGCAACATTAAATCTATTAATATAATATCTCATATCTTTCATTTATATGAAGAATGCAAGTACCTGAAATGAAAATTGACAACTAATTCAAGACTACCTTAAAAAAATTAAACTAATATTTTTAGTATCTACTCACTATAATTCTTAATGTTGTTTTCTTTTAATTACTTAATTTGCCTAAGTAGCCTAGCTTCTGTTGTTATTGTATTGTGCCTGCTCTTGATTTTATTTTACAGAGCTATCTGAATTAAGCAACAAACCAAATGAAACATTTAACAGTTTAATTTGAAAAGAGTAAAATAAATATAGAGGATTTCACTGTATTCTGTAGTGCCTGAAAAATGTAGCTTTTATTTATTTTTGAGATGGAGTTTCGCTTTTGATGCCCAGTGCAGTGATGCGATCTTGGCTCACTGCAACCTCCGCCTCCTGGGTTCAAGCGATTCTCCTGCCTCAGCCTCCAGAGAAGCTGGGACTACAGTTGCATGCCACCACACCCGGCTAATTTTGTATTTTTAGTAGAGACGGGGTTTCCCCATGTTGGCCAAGATGTTCTCAATCTCCTGACCTTTCGATCTGCCCACCTCGGCCTCCCAAAGTGCTGGGATTACAGGCATGAGCCACTGCGCCTGGCCAAATGTAGCTATTCTTATGCAACATCTAACTCTGCCTGAGAACTAGGCACAGGCCCCACAATCATGCTAAGGTTTTCAATCACATCATAATCTCTGCAACTGGACAGGAAGAAGAGGATTCAGATGAACCCTTAAGTATAAATAAATGTCAGTATGGATTCAGGAAAAAAAAAACCACTTAGGGGTATTTGTAGTAACAAAAATAGTGGCTACCATGTATCTACATGTACAGGGAACTCAATTTTTCCGATGTAGAGAGAGATTAAGTAATCGGCCCAAGGTGGTGCATACAATAAGCAAGCTCCTGAGGGCAAAGGTTGGGACTTCTTTTATCATTTTACTCAGAAGGCCTCAGAATGCAGGGCACAATCATTGCTGGAGGGGTGCCTGAGTTTTATTTTCAATGTTAGAGGTTGCTTTGTTTTGTTCTCTCTCTCTCTGTGTGTGTGTGTGTGTGTGTCGTATGTTGTATTAGGATGAGATAGTTCTTAAGAGGTTGATCCAGGGGACAATTACAATTATTTTCTCTCTAATTGATGTATATAACTTATAGTGTAATAGTTTTTAGAGGATTTGGTGCATTTATCTGTAAAATAACCTCCCTAAGGGATATAAGTATCCTTCTTGTGATAGAAGGTTTCTCAAATCCTTATAAGTAACAATAGGAAAAAAAAAAAAAAAAAGACTGTGTTACATAACATAGCAAAATGGAAGCCTTCCTGTTTTATTCTACTAAAAAAAAACCCAAAACTGAAAAACAAACGCCTGTCTGTAGGCTGAGGTTAGGTCCAGTTGGTTTGTTTGGCTTTCACCTTGGTGAGTGCTTTCACCAAAGGTAGAAGGCATTCTTGGCTTCACTCCCTGAAATAAGGTTTGACAGCTGTTCGACTCCACAGAGCACTATTACATAACAAGGCAGTTCAAGAAGCAAAAAAGAAAACCACCTTGAAATGAGGCTTTGGTGAGTGGGCTTGTGACAGAATACACTTCTACCACCATAGAAAAATAGTTAATGGCAAGGACACATGAATGATTATCATCATGGAAATGCTATGGTTTTTCCCCACATAAATTTCTGAACTGTACACATATAGATGTGTGTATCACAATCAGTGACCTTCTAAGCGAGCGTCTGTGTGGGAGAGAACTGCGCCTGCCACAGAGTCTGGGATGTTCCTGGAAGTCAAGTATGACTTTCTTCCCTTCTTTCTTTTTTTTTTTTTATAATGCCACCCCACAGAAACAATTTTCAAATAACAGAGTAATTTCAACGGAAAGAGTCAATTCTGAGATTCCTGACCTTATTAGCAGCTCTAAATAATATGTAATGCAACTTATTGTCTAAAATGAGCTCTTTCTTGAGCATACTCTTTTTTAAAAAGTCCAAGCTGGTTTTCATTATTTTTCAGCTCCAGAGAATGAAGAAGCTTTCTATTTTTTAAGGCTTAAAAAAACACACAAGTATCTTTAAAGCAGTTTAGATACCAAGGTTAAGAGTCACAATTGATTGCAGGGTCAGAACTTTCCGGCTATACAGAATTTATTCATTAAAGTCATGTGTTAAAATTGAGAAACAACTGGAAGATACAACCACAAAAAGAGTTTGTTTATGCAAATTCTTGAATAGACCTCCTAGTTGCTCTTAATCAATATTGATAAAAAGTATGTATAAGGAACTTGACTTAGTACTCAAATGGCATTCTTAGTAGGTTTTTGCTGAACAAATCAGAGTACATCTTTGGAGATATATTTAAGATCTCAGCCATTTCTAAACAGTGTACCTATAATTTCTTCTTTATTAGTAACCTAAAGACTTCTTTTGTGACATAACTTCATACTGGCAAAAGGATTTATTTGGGGTCATTTTCCTGATAAAAATCCTGTCAGACAAGGTTGTATATCATGCAAGAAGAAACTGAGGCCTAGAAGCCTGCATGTATTGGTTAGGTTCCTAAATGAAAGATGTAGTGAAAGCTAGAGACACATATGATATCTGTTTTCTATCCGGTTTTAATTTACTAAGTTGCCTCTTTTTCATTTTAAATGAAGATATTGGTTGAAAGGTAAGGTCCTTAATATGTTTAAAGAAAAAGAAAATGTTATTTATTTTAAAATATTAGCAATTTTTACATAGCCCACATATTTAAGAAACATTATTAAGTAATTTCTCCTTTATCCCAAAATGATCTGAAAAGCACAAAAAACCTATTCCTCACTATGGAAAATGCAGAGCATATGGGTGGGTGGGTGGGGGGGGTGCTGGTACTTAGCAATTGAATAAAATAAATACTGGTGTTAAAAATCAGAATAAATTGTAAATGTGGAATGAAATTATCTAGTTCAGAGCCTGGTGCATTATAGGTGCTGAGTAAATGTTGAATAAATTAATAAATAAATGAAAGATCACGATTTCCAGCTTTATCACATTTTGAAGCCAAATTATTCCCTTTCTAAAATAAAACCTAATGATATTTTGTCTAAACTAAGAACATTCATGTCTCAAGAACCGCATCATAAAGTTGTCTAACTATTGGGAAGTTACTGTAGAAATGCCAGTGCATCTACCTACTAAATGTAGCTGGGTCTCCTTATGCACGACCTCACGTTGTTTAATCTCTGAATTAGATTGCAAAGGACAGAAATTCAAGGCCTTATATCATGCTATAAATACAGACAAGATCTACATACAGCTCGAATCAACACACATATCACCTTGAAAGAAAATTCAAGTACAATTGATAAACCACATTAACACAATAATTAAAAACTACACATACACACGCATACATGGTGAAAGCAAATACTCAAAAAGTGAAGAGAAGCTGCTAGTGTCAGCAGCATCAACAGTCCCATGGTAGCCATCCTCCTTTCATCATGGTCAATTCATTAACAGGGGAGAAAAGACAGAAACTATGAGAAATGCAAACCATCTGCTCAATCCAGATGCAATAGCACATGCCTCTTATATCCAAAGCTCTTTACCAGAAACACAGATAAGATCTAATCCTCTCATAAAATCTCCAACAGAGGTATTCAGACACATTTGTATCACAAATAAAAACAATGCCAAAATCATCATTAACTGAGACCTTTTAAATATCAGGCAAGACTTTTACCAGTGAGTACACATTGATAAAACAGTATTAAACAGCATTAGAGAAAAACGGGGTTGGATTTCTATTAGCTTTATTCAGCTATTCCTTAAGTAAAATCAGGCTGAAAACATCTCACTCCTTAAATAGCAAGCACATTTTAGTCAAGTCATCCTAGTTTTAAAAAGACATAAGAAGATATTCCTTTAATATTATATATTTCAAGTAATGTGTATTTCTTAAAAGACTAAAAGCAAATATTCTTACCTTGAAATTGTGAATCTTTTCATATTTTGGAATTTGCTCGTTTTCTTTCAGAGTTGCTCTTCTAACAAGTGATGTCAACTGCGAATAAGCAAAGAGTTTCAGAGGTTGCCAGATTGTCACAGACGACTTTGGAGAACCCAGTTTCATTCCCAAGGCTGCTATCAATAAATCTTGCTGACGGCCCTCTTGTTTTGATTTGTGAACTGCAGCCCTATTAGTTTTCCTCCCCGACCAAGACTCTTTGGATGGCATTTTGGAATTCACAGGGAAAGAAAACCTATAGTGGTCTATGTCTGTCGATGAAATCTATTCAGCTAACACATGAGCATTCCGCCAGGCAGCACGGAACCCTAACCTACAGAGAGCTGCAGAGAAACACCACGGAGAGGTGGAGGAGGAGGATGAAGCACTTCTTAAACAGAGGTCGACTAACCAGCAAATTCTTCTTTCTTCCTTTTTTTCTTAAAGGGATCTATATTCTAGCTTCTAAAAACTTGAGTATGAACAGAAATAAAAAGAGTAGATGCTAACATACAAAACACTCAGCATCTCTCTCTATCGCTTTTTAAAAGGCATGCAATTTTGACAAATGATACATTTCTAAAAGCTTTCTTCTCTATTCAAGATATTAATGTCCATTCTGAATGAAAGATGCCTACATACTGCCTGCAATCAGTTTCTAGCAACAGACACCCTGTGAAGCCCCTAGCAGGGAAGGTGGGGGGAAGGGAAGGATTTCACAAGGAAGGCTGCATTAGACTGGCCACCGTAAGAAAGGAGATAACCAATGAAAATCAAGCAACAGTATTTAAGTACTGTATTCCTCAACTCACTCTGTCTCTCTGTTTCTCCCTCCTCTCATGTAAGAGTTTCTTGCTGGCTCAAGGCAAAAAAAAAAAAAAAAAAAATCAGTGGGAAGGTAATGAGAAATGAATGAGTCATGCATTACTGCAAAATGGAATTTTTTTAACCTATTAAAAGCAGAGGAAAATTAACATACATACAGCACTAGGTTTTAGAAATAAGGCACCACTGCCACGTAAATTATGAAAGGCTAATCTGTATCCTTTGCTCATTATGGACTGAGGTTAGCTAACCAAAACCCAAGTTTATTAAAGATGAGGAAAAACTGGTGAATATTTTGATGAAAAATAAAATAAGTTTAACTAGGTATCGTACTATTTTCATGCAGAACAAGGAGCATGCATATCACATTGCTAATAGCTTGGAGTGGTCAGTTTTGTCTGTATTACGAGTAGTTTTGTTGTGGGCTATACTTACATAGAAGAAACCATTATTTTAATTCTCTAGTCTCAATATTTTTTTTTTATTCAGAGAGCTTGAGGCCAGGTCATAGTGGAAGCCAGTTGGGAAAAATTCCTTATTTGCACAGGTCCCAGTTGTAGTGTAACTACTTATAGGACTCAGATATATTTTGTTTGCTGGTGTAGCAACAGGGTGGCTAGGTGAGAGACTTAGCACAACTTGATTTAGGAGCAATACCCACATTTTTTCACTAAGGTGCTACAGGATGCTTAAATTTCCCATTTTGGTTCCCTAACTACCTCCCATCATCGATTTCTCATGCTATAATAATAAAGTTAAACCAATAATCATGCCAATGTTACACTGTATTTAAAGCATCTAAAATTCTCTATACATTTAAATGGATTCAGTATATTTATAGTGTAAACACTTTAATCTCAGATTTCATAATCTACAGGGGGTATGTGCCCAGTGCATATTCTAGTTTAATTAGGGCATGAAGTGGTTCTTAAGATATGCTAGACATTGAAAATAACAAATGATTGATTTTCTAAACATCCTCAAATTATTTTTGTTTACTTGATTGAGTCTTTAGTCCCTTTTATTCTTCTAAAATTATGTCTAAGTAAATAAAAGGCAAAATGTATTTACATAGGAGTTTCAATTTCACAAGTTTGTATACTTAGATAATTCATATGAGACATAAAATGCTCCCATTGCAAGAAGAAATGCAATGGAAAGAGTCTCCTTCCCTAGCCTAAATTGCTTTTCAGATTGGACCTATTTTGTCACATGATGACTAAAAATATAAAGGCCAACCGACTCTAGACATGTACAGCCTAAAGTGAAGTTTAACTAGTTCTCAGTAGGAACCAGAAAAAATAGCTCCAAAGGCAAGTTGAACAGTAAATTTTTTCTTCAACAATGTTTGATATCAAGTTACTAAGTTAAAACAATCACACATGTAACCAAAGTAGCATCTTTTTTCTGAGTATTTTTGATCAACATCCTATTTTATAGATCATTCCTGGTTCTTCAGCTAGAGTTACTAAATTCAACCAAGCATAAAAATATTCATGATAGTTACCCAGAAAATTTATAGCTAGGTAAAAGTAAACATTTTGTCATTCAGAGGTAAGGTCTACTGTAGACTCCACAGATTGTACTGTATTTCCTGAGTAATGTTCTATTTAGTCAAGAAATACTGGATTAACTGCAATCTGAACAGCTACCTAGGGCAGTAAGGAGATAGAAAACAATAGCTCAGGATGAAAACAGCATTGGCTACTCTCAAATGGCTAAGGGTTTGGTCACTATTATGCCTTCAACATGGCAGTAACAGCACTTCTGCATTAATTTTGGTGAAGAACTTGTAAATAACAAAAATTGCTAACTCTAAAATTCAGAACCAATATAATCAATAGTCTGACATTCTAGACAAATGTGTATCACTCATGCTTACATTATCTAGTACATTTCCATCTACTTAGATATAGAATCTATTAATTATGGTTATCACTTATTAGTTATTGAGCACATATATTCCAGATACCCAACTAAGCACTTTATATATAGAATCCCACTGAATCCACAGATAAACCCTATGAGGCATAAATTATCTTAATTTTACAGTTGAAAGAGCTGAGACCTACAGTTTACTTCCCAAAGTTGCACAGCTAGTATGTGGTGGGCTTGGGCTCATCAATACTATGCGATATTCACCCAGATGAGAAAATGGGAGGAAACCATGGAGTCTTCTCTCTGATTCTATTCAAGGTGGTTTCTCTAGTTACGTTCTTTCAATTTTGAGGAGCTGCAATAGATGGTAAGACAGACTAGCGATAATTATCAAAGGATGGTAAGAAAAATGTAGTAACCGAACTCATCGTGTGCTCTCTTGTTCCTTGGGCGCTCTCCTCTCTCGCCCTCTGGCTTTGCCATGCCCTGCTCTGAAGAGACACCCGCCATTTCACCCAGTAAGCGGCCCCGGCCTGCAGAGGAGGGCGGCATGCAGCTCCGCTTTGCCCGGCTTTCCGAGCACGCCACGGCCCCCACCCGGGGCTCTGCGTGGGCCGCGGGCTACGACCTGTACAGTGCCTATGATTACACAATACCACCTATGGAGAAAGCTCTTGTGAAAACGGACATTCAGATAGCGCTCCCTTCTGGGTGTTATGGAAGAGTAGCTCCACGGTCAGGCTTGGCTGCAAAACACTTTATTGATGTAGGAGCTGGTGTCATAAATGAAGATTATAGAGGAAATGCTGGTGTTGTACTGTTTAATTTTGGCAAAGAAAAGTTTCAAGTCAAAAAGGGTGATCGAATTGCACAGCTCATTTGCGAACGCATTTTTTATCCAGAAATAGAAGAAGTTCAAGCTTTGGATGACACCGAAAGGGGTTCAGGTGGTTTTGGTTCCACTGGAAAGAATTAAAATTTATGCCAAGAACAGAAAACGAGAAGTCATACCTTTTTCTTAAAAAAAAAAGTTATTCCTTAAAGTGTTTTGGTGTTTTGCACTTCTGTAAACTTACTAGCTTCGCCTTCGAAAAGTACTGCATTTTTTACTTTTTTTTTTTTTTTTATGGTCAAGGAAGAGATCATAAAAAAATAAAACACAAAGCTTTTTGTGTTTGGATCAAAAAGAAACTTTGTTTTTCTGCAATTGATGGTTGTATGTAAATCTGCTTTGTGGTGACCTGATGTAAAGTGTCTTCTTAAAATCAAATGTCAGATTAAAAAAAAAAACCTGTATTTAACTCAAAAAAAAAAAAAAAAAGAAAAATGTAGTAACCAAGATCTTATGATCTCAAGTTTAGCATGTAGTAGGAAATGCAGACTTCAAGGCTCAATTCAAACACCCCCTCCTATGTGATGGCTTTGATAATCCACACCAATTAGAAGTGATCTCATCCACTTGTGAACCTCACAGTCTTTCACTGGTTCATTAGTTATGAGACTACCACATTCTACTTCATATCAGTTATCTGTGTAGCTGTTTATATAGAATTAGGCTTTATGTATATTTCTACACACCTTGAATCTAGCATACAGCTTACACAAAGGTTCAATATATATTTAGTTAAAAAATAAAACCAAACGAAGGCAGTTATTTTTATTGTGGGGCAGTGTGGTATAAAGAAGAAAATATGATTTAAAATCAGAGAAACTGAAGTTTGAATACTGACCTTGGGAGTTCTGCTTTGTTTCTTGGTTACCTCATCTACGTAATATGAATAATAATACTTGTCTCACAGGTTACTGGGAAGTTTAAAGAAATGACCCAAAAACAAAACAAAAACAAAAACCACTATCTGCAGGGAGTAAGTACCCAATAAATGATAGGATTACAGGGTTGCTGAGCCCAATGTTAGCTGTAGGTATATAGTGTAAGTATAGGACACAGGTGCCTGCCCTCAAGGAGTCTGTAATCTGCTTTAGGTCTATACCACATAAGCATGCCTGGAAACGTTGCGCTTCCCATTGTGTTTTGTCCCTACCCAGTTACTCATACTCTGGATCTAATCCTAATTTTTAAAAGGCATATAATGACATGTATGCCAGCTGAGGAAGCAGGGTTAGGAGGGAAGTGGAAAGCGGCAAGAAAAGGAGATACTCAGTATTGTTAAGGATCCAGGAACACTGCTTGATGCCTCCCAAGGCTGTCTTACCTATTGTTCCCACAGCCATCCTGGGAAGCATGTTGCATAATGGTCACTTTAGAGATGAGGAAACTGGGGCTCACAGAGTGAGTTGCTCAAGGTCACACAGTCAGGATGTGGAGGTCTGAGCTCAGAATCCCCATATTTTGTCTTCAAAGCCTAACAGCTCTTTCTGCTACCTTATGAGAGTAGTATATAACATAAGGTGTTAGGCATATAGCACCTCTCATATTCTGGCTCTACAAAACAGAAGAAATGGTTTAACTGGGTGGGAGCCTAAACTGGTTGGGCACATATCTCACAAGGTCATTCTTGATAGAAACATTAACAGTATCTAGCTTGTTATTTTGACTGGGAATCTTTGACCTGTTGTCAGACCTGATCCTGCCCATCCTTTTTTTTTGAGACAAGGTCTCACTCTGTTGCCCAGACTGGAGTGCAGTGGTGTGACTACAGATCACTGCAGCCTCAACCTCCCGGGCTCCATTGATCCTCCCACCTCAGCCTCCCGAGTAGCAGGGACTAGAGGCACATGCCACTACACCCAGATAATTCTTGTATTTTTTTTTTCTAAAGATGGAGTTTTCCCATGTTGCCCAGGCTGGTCTGGAACTCCTGGGCTCAAATGATTCATTAGCCTCAGCCTCCCAAAGTGCTGGGATTATGGGCGTCAGCCATTGCAACCAGTGATCCTGCCCATCCTTGACACAGATATCAATTCTGTAGGTTCATCTGAATGAGGCCTGGAAAATGGGATGGAGAATGGGTGAATTCCACAATCCTCTGTTTCTACTTTTGTCCATACCATCTGCAATATAGAGAGGAGGACTATAAAAATGGCAAGGAGGAAGTCCTAGTCAGAACAATCAGGCAAGAGAAAGAAAGAAAAGGCATCCAAATAGGAAAAGAAGAAGTCAAACTATTTCTTCATTGACGATATGATTCTATACTAAAGGAAACCTTAAATTGGACTCTGGCAAAAGGCTACCAGAACTGATAAATGATTTTAGGAAGGTTTCAGTTTACAAAATCAATGCACAAAAATCAGTAGCATTTCTATACAGGAATAATGTCCATGCTGAGAGTCAAATCAAGAACATAATCCCATCTGGGCACAGTCGCTCACACCTGCACTTTGGAAGGCTGAGGTGTGAGGATCACTTGAGGTCAGGAGTTTGAGATCAGCCTGACCAACATGATGAAACCCCGCTTTTTTCTCTACTAAAAAAAAAAAAATACAAAAATTAGCTGGGCGTGGTGGCGGGCACCTGTAAGCTCAGCTACTTGGGAGGCTGAGACAGGATAATCACTTGAACCTGGGAGGCGGTGGTTGCAGTAAGCCAAGATTGCACCACAGGACTCTGGCTTGGGCAACAGAGATTCTGTCTGCAAAAAAAAAAAAAAAAAAAACCACACACACACACACAAAACAAAACCAATAACGAAAACATAATCCCATTTAAAATAGTCACAAAGAAAATAAAATACCTGGGGATACGGCTAACCAAGGAGGTGAAAGATCTCTACAAGGAGATCTACAAAACATTGCTGAAAGAAATCAAAGATGACACAAATAAATGGAAAAACATTCCATGCTCATAGATTGGAAGAATCAATTCATAAAAATGGCCATAATGCCCAAAGCAATTTATAGATTCAACACCATTCCTGTCAAATTACCAACATCATTCTTCACAGAATTAGAAAAACCTATTCTAAAATTCATATGGAACCAAAAAAGAGCCTGGCTACGCAAAGCAATCCTAAGCAAAAAGAACAAAGTTGGAGGTATCACACTACCTGACTTCAAACTAAGTTATAAGGCTATAGTAACTAAGACAGCAATGGAAGAGAACAGAATACCAAGAAATAAAGCCTCACACTTAAAACAATCTGATCTTCCACAAGGCTGACAAAAATAAGCAATGAAGAAAGGACTCCCTAAGAAACAAGCAACGAGAAAAGGATTCAATAAATGGTGCTGGGATAACTGGCTAGTCATATGCAGAAGAATGAAAATTGGATCCTTACCTTTCACCATATACAAAACTTAACTCAACATGGATTAAAGATTTAAAGACTTCAAACTATAAAAATCCTAGAGGAGAACCTAGGAAATACCCTTCTTCATATCAACTTTGGGAAATAATTTTTGTGTAATTCCTAAAAGCAACTGCAACAAAACAAAAATTGATAAGTGGGCCTAATTCAACTGAAGAGCTTGTGCACAGCAAAAGAAACTATCAATAGAGTAAACAGACAACCTACAGAATGGGAGAAAATATTTCAAACTATGCATCTGGCAAAGGGCGAATAACCAAAGTCTGTAACAATCTATAACAAATTTAAACAAATCAACAAGCAAAAAACAACCCCAATAAAAAATGGGCAAAGGACATGCACACTTCTCAAAAGAAGACATATAAATGGCTGACAAACATATGAAAAAATGTTCATCATCACTAATCATCAGAGAAATGCAAATCAAAACCACAGTGAGATACCATCTCACACCAGTCAGAAATGCTATTACTAAAAAAGTCAGAAAACAACAGATGCTGGCGAGGCTGTGGAGAAAAGAGAACACTTACACAATGTTGGTGGGAATGTAAATTAGTTCAGCCACTGTGGAAAGTAGTTTGGGGATTTCCCAGATAATTTAAAACAGAACTACTGTTTGACCCAGCAATCCCACTGCTAGGCATATACCCAAAGGAAAATAGATCATTATACCAAAAAGACACATGCACTTGCATGTTCATCACAACACTATTCACAATAGCAAAGAGATGGAATCAACCCAGGTGCCCATCGGGGTAGACTGGATAAAGAAAATGTGGTACATACACACTATGGAATACTATGCAGCCATTTAAAAAAAAAAATCATGTCCTTAGCAGTAACATGGACAGAGCTGGAGGCCATAATCCTAAACAGATGAATGAAGGAACAGAAAACCAAATAATGCATGTTCTCACTTACATGCAGGAGTTAAATGCTGAGCATGCACGAACATAAACTTGGGAACAATAGCTACTGTGAACTACTAGAAGGCGGAGAGTGGGATGCATCTAAAAACTACCTGTTGGGTACTACGTTCACTGCCTGAGTGCAATATACCCATGTCACAAACCTGCACATGTACACCCTGTATCTACAATCAAAGCTGAGTAAAAAAACAAATAAAAATTTAAAGTACTGTTAATACTTCAAAAAATATGATCAAATTTTCATAGCAGATCTTTGCATTTTACAAGAAAGTGTTTAAAATACTATATTCTATTTTTCTCATTTTAATACTGTTTTGTGATTATAATTACAATGATCAATTTTACTCAGTGCCAACCTGAGAACCACTTTTCACCTGTTTGTGAAGAGACATGCATTTTAAGCCACAATGTACATTGCCTATGTCACTGAAAAGAAAAAAAAAAGAAAGGTAAGGGGTGGGGTAGAGGAGCAGTGTGAGGAATAAGAAATAGAAGGTGAAATAGGTGACCTTGAAAAGGAACACATTCACTGTTTTTCAAATAAATTCCCACTGATCTTACTACCCTGTTGTTTGTCCAATAAACAAAAATCCACAAATACTGGATTTCCATTGAGCTAGCCTCTCATTTTCACCAAGTGTGGTAAAATAGGAAACTCAAGGGCTCAGGGGCCAGACAAAAGCGCTAACCTTAACTCTGTCATTTACTCACTGTGGCACCTCCTTGGTCAAGTAACTGATTTATTTCTGTCTTTGTTTCTTTATATGTAAAATGAATTGAAAATACTTATGGTATAGAATTATTAAGAATCAAATGAGATACTATGTGGGAAGCATTTTTGCATTATTTCTGGCACAGAAAGTAAATCAATAAATGGAAGTTTGCCTCCCTTCCCTTGTGTCAAAGGACCTACATTTCCAAGATAAGAGTTAGCATAATTTGTGACTATGATATGGATTAAAGACCTACGGTCATTGCTCTATGCAATGTGAGCTCAGGTCAAATTATAACCAATAGTTTAGGGACACATTATCACATTATAAGCATCACTGTTCTTCAATTTTTACCTTACCTTATTTCTGGCAATTTTATAATTAAAAGAACATCCATTCTCAAACTCAGTAATCCCATCAAATCCTGCTTATAGGAAAGGGTCTTATCAATTCACACTAAACTACAAATGACCGATTATACTCTCTTTTCCACAAATATCTAGTTTTTAATGTGGAATCGAGACTTAAGCCAAAGAGATAATTCTCCAACTATTGAATGTCAGTACTTATTTATAGTAAGAATGTTCTCTAGGACACTGGAAGGACCTCATGTAACACAAACAGCCACCTCCTTTGTAACATCAAGGTGATACCATAGAATCATTAGCACAATGCTCCAGTTATCAAAGCTAAGTCAACAATCCATCCAAAAAGCACCACAGAGGAATGTTCTAGCTGGCATGACCCTTATGACTCGGAAGGTGCTGAGTAACTGGATTAACTCTTGGGTAATATGAGTTTCTGGTTCAGGTTTAGCGAAATCCTGCAATTTCTATAAAATGTTAAAATTGAGGCACAAACACAGCTTTCCTGAAACCTCCAATATCAAGTTATAATATAAACATTTGTGGATTCAAGCAAATTCAACTCACTTTAGATACACAGATTATTCCTACCTTCATCCCCTGAATTATAATTTGTAACCTATTTTTTTCTCCATTAGAGTCAAGAGTGAAATATATTCCAAGGTACTTAACAACATGTCAGCTTCCATTAATTAACTGACAATTGCATAGCACTGTACTAGTAAATGCTTTACATGTATGATATAGTTTAGTTGTCAAAACAACCAGTAAGGTAGTTATTACAATTCTCTTTTTATAGATGAGAACTGTATACTTAGACTTAGAGACTTTTAAGAATTGTATACTTTAAAGACTTAAAGAAACACTATTGTAGATGAAGAAACAAAAGTTCAGATAAATTAAGTATCTTGCTGAAGGTCACCTAACTATTACATGATGAAAGTAAGACTTGAACCCATGTCTATTTGATATCAAATTGTCTCCCTCCTCTAGACTATCCTGCCTCTCATATTATCTATTGTTAACATGCCATTTTTGAAAGGCTGCCATTTGAATAAATTTCTGGAGCATTTATATTCTAGTGCCTTTCAGATCACTAGGCCTTTTACTACTGCTATATTTGAATTTATAGTAACTACCAGATTCAACAATCAAGCAAAAATTTCAAATGTATTTTAAGTCAAACATTAGAGACTTCTGTATCAGAACTCTATAAATTCCTTAAATTATGTTGGGATAAATAAATGTTTATGTTACACAGAAAACTCTTTTTTTTTTTTTAATTTTTATTTTTTTTAAATTTATTTATTGTTATTATACTTTAAGTTGTAGGGTACATGTGCATAACGTGCAGGTTTGTTACATATGTATACTTGTGCCATGTTGGTCTGCTGCACCCATCAACTCGTCATTTACATCAGGTATAACTCCCAATGCAATCCCTCCCCCCTCCCCCTCCCCCCTCCCCATGATAGGCCCTGGTGTGTGATGTTCCCCTTCCTGAGTCCAAGTGATCTCATTGTTCAGTTCCCACCTATGAGTGAGAACATAGAAAACTCTTAACATTACGCTAGGACTCAATTTTTATGCTACTGGCAGCAATCACATCATAATTCCTAACTCAGTTTTCATTACATAGCTCCTCTAGCATTAATATAGTATCCATCTAAACAGATAACAATAAGGCACACCAGTGCATTCATCTCCGTATATAATAAATTTAAATCACACTATACTAACACTGCCACTACCAAATGTTGTATACTCTGTGACCGATTCACATGCTCCCTGACCGATTCACATGCAATAAGATTTAAACATAAGACATTTGAAAACAATGCAAACAAAAAAGGATAGCCCTTGCATTCTTCTTTCAAGAAACAACAGAAATATGAGAAATTCTCCAAGCACCAGCTGAGCTGTGAAGGGAGCTTTTTCACACTACATGAAGAACATTATGCCCAAGGAGGAGGGGGTGGAATAGCACACAGCCTGGCTTCCAAGCCTTGTTCTTACTGCTATTAGACAAGCCACTTAGCTTTTCTAAGTCTCAAGCCTGGGGACTAAATGAGCTCAATGGTCTTCTCTATATTTTTAATAGAAATTCAAAAGAAAAGAAAAGGTTCATACTCATTTAGTACACAAGTATGTGCTGAAAGATCTGGGGAAGTCTATGAGAGAAATGCCTGCTGGCTCTTTGATCAAGTGGATCTTCAGAAGGTAGCTCTGGCAAATTTACAGTGGGCTTTTGGCTGGTACCCAATCAGACAGGCTCAGAAATGGGGTTTGTCAGCACAAGGAGATTATATCTATTTCTTAAGGGGAGACTAAAAATACCAAGCTCATGAAACTCATAGGTAAATCAAAATGGCATTCGTCTAGTTTATAACAAAATACGAGATACAGTTATTAATATCATAAAGTAGTGACCAACATGCTCTTTTTGGTAGCACACCTACACTGCAAACAAAAAATAATTAGGAAGTTGGTGGGAATGGAATTGGAGCAAGTGGAGTGAGATAAATTGAACACTTATTATGTAGAGTTAGAACAACCTTTACAATTAGGATGACCTTGCTGATGGACTAGAATACTCAGCATCCATTTCATGGGTCTCCCCTCACTTTAGGTCTGTGCTTGAATGGGCATAATCAACTTCTACCTATTTTAGTCTCCTCTTTTAATTATTTCTTTATGATTTTACATATCATTGCTCACATATCTTAGGTGATCTTAAAGTTAATTCATAAGATACAGTCTTATTTTTTCACTTATAAATTCTTGGAGGGTGGCAGATTGTGGTCCTGATGTATTGGTAACAACTTAAACAATAAATGGAAGATGTCCTTATTCTGAATTATGTAACAGTATGTAAATATAAACAAAATTACATAAGAATAAAATGTTCTGGCCGGGCGCGGTGGCTCAAGCCTGTAATCCCAGCACTTTGGGAGGCCGAGACGGGCGGATCACAAGGTCAGGAGATCGAGACCATCCTGGCTAACATGGTGAAACCCTGTCTCTACTAAAAATACAAAAAACTAGCCGGGCGAGGTGGCGGGCGCCTGTAGTCCCAGCTACTCGGGAGGCTGAGGCAGGAGAATGGCGTAAAAACCCGGGAGGCGGAGCTTGCAGTGAGCTGAGATCCGGCCACTGCACTCCAGCCTGGGCGACAGAGCGAGCCTCCGTCTCAAAAAAAAAAAAAGAATAAAATGTTCTAATCTAACACTATCTAATGTTTGGTTACCAGGAGTGATGGTTGTATAACAACATTCTTCCTTGGCTCTTCCTAATGAAAAGCTGAAACTGGGCTTCATGAGAAGGTCTTCTTGATCCTCCCCCCAACCCCCATGAATCTGAGGGGATACTCGGGGAAATGTGTCATTACATTTTTATTTTTTGTCAATTTTTGTCCAATTTTTGACACCTATTACCTGCGAGACTTAAAGAAACACTATTATTGTTCTGTAACAATAGAGAAGGTGAAATCAGAGAAGGTCTAACACTTTGTCAACAATGAGGAACTTTAAATCTAGTGCAAAATTCTTTAACCATAAACATTTTCACTTTTTCAAAAAGCTTTTGGATATAATATACATATAAAAATACAACTAAAAGGCAGAATCAGATTGATATTATTAGGAGTGTTTTCTGATTTTAAACTGCTATATGAGGTTATTTCAAGTTATTGCATCTCAGCGAACATTCCATACTGACTAATTTAATGGAGGCAATCTAGTATACCAAAACAAAAGCTAAGTGTTATATTTTTAGTTTTCTTATTCTTTTAGTGACTTCTGTTGATTAGGCTAGGATGAAGCCTAAGTGATTTGGTTATTTTAAAAAGGGCCTGTTACAGACTTCTTTAAACTTCAGTTAGAAAAGCTAATTTCCTTTATATGGCAAAAATAAACTACAGTTTGATTAGAATATGTCAATTGTAATTTATTTAAAATATTCACTTTAAGCCTCAATAGAGATATATATTGATTCATGGTATGAGGCAGATTTGTGATGTTCAAACATACTTTTGAAAATTTGCTTTTATTTTGAAAATGGCAACAGTGGCCTGAAGACAAAAGATTTAACTTTCATAACTTTACCCTGGGAAGAAGTACAAGCATGGGCATAATTCACAGATGTGTTAATTGTCCACTGTACCACCACACATTCAATTTTCTTTGTAATGACTCTGCTATACAACTCACGTTTTATAAGATGATGATGTTTGAAAAGTAAAAGTAGCTTGCTTTTGGGCATTTTCTAAAACAAACTTTTTATATCGTGTCCATAGCATTTCACTTATGAAATTCCTGTTGGTTCAAAGGATCCTAATAAAACTAATAGAGAACTTAACAACCCCTAACTTATATGTTCTTCATATAAGAGATAGTCATTAGGTTCTTATTTTTATACATACTGTGTCTCACATGGAACTCGGTATATTAAAAGTGATTTGAGGCCGGGCGCGGTGGCTCACACCTATAATCCCAGCACTTTGGGAGGCCGAGATGGGCGGATCACAGGGTCAGGAGTTCAAGACCAGCCTGGCCAACATAGTGAAACCCCATTTCTACTAAAAAATACAAAAAATAAGCCAGGCGTGGTGGTAGGTGCCTGTAATCCCAGCTACTCGGGAGACTGAGGCAGGAGAATCGCCTGAACCCAGGAGGTGGAGGTTGCAGTGAGCCAAGATTATGCCACTGCACTCCAGCCTGGGCAATACTACGAGACTCTGTCTCAGGAAAAAAAAAAAAAAAAAAAAAGAGTGATTTGAGGCATCTGGACAAGGTCCACATGTGGTCAGTATGTTAGAAGGAAGACACAGAAAGTCAGACTGCAACAAGTGGCACTTGTGAGGAAGAAGAAAGATTAAAGGATGATTTAATATCTTTCAGTGACATTTTAATGGACTGAAGAATCTACCATGCTGATTTCCTCCTCCACCGGAAAAAAAAAAAAAAAAAGGTTAAAGTGAGAAAGCAATTGAAGATTTTAGGTTGGTAAGGTCAAATGTTATCTCAGAATGTACCTAGGCTTGTTTAATATAAAAATATTTTCAGTCCATTACTATTGAGTAAAATTAATGCTCTAGGAAGATATGCCATATTTACCTTTAGGTTTAGCATATCCCCGCCAACTAGCAGGAAAAACACAGTTTCAGGAGAACAGGCTTGGGTGTCCGAAGGAGGCCTTAACCTCATCCAGGCCTCATCCTGATTCTGTAACCATGTGGCATATCAAGAAATAATCTGTGAGGTAACTGGTTTAATAATCTGGTACTAATTCTACTTCACAATAATTTTAATTACTGTAGTCTTCTGCCAACCTGGCTAAAAAGTAATCCAGGCACACTTACACTGCCCCCAAATCGGTAGCACTTAGAAAGAGCTTTCCATTCCACAAAGTGATCTGTCATATACACTATTTCATTGTAACTTCCTATTCTTGTTTTTCAAAAAGGAAATTCACTGATGTTAAGGTATTTGTTCAGGGCAGATAATCAGTAAGCAAAGCAGCCAAGATGGAAACCAGGCCTTCTGACTTCACACCCTATCCTCTCTCCACTTCACACCCTATCCTCTCTCTACTCTACTGTGCTTGCCTGAGACATAGGGATATAATCACTTAACAGGCTGACTCTTAACCCTAAGCAAGGCTTAGCTGTCACGAAGACCCAGAACCATCAGCAAACAGAAACATTCACAACTAGAATGACCACTCTTAATTCACTTCTAAGCCTGACAATCGGTTTACAACATATAGAGAAGTAAAGTCAGCCTCGGTGATTGACTTGAGAATTAAAAAAAAACTTTTCCATTATTTTGATGGTGGGGGATAGGGGGTAAAGTGATATGTTGATCTCATTTAGATACATGCAGTTCTTTGTCAGATAATGTATCAGGGCTTCAAAGAGAGTCATTGAGTAGCATGTCTTTTTGTTTCTGTTAATTTTGCACTGGCTTTTCCTGATCCTTAAATTAAAAACAAACAAAACTACCTCCAAACCAAAGAAATGGGAGTGTAGTCTCTTGAGCAACTAATTAAACTGTTTTAGAAATAGCTAATTAAGCTTTCCATTAAAATCCACCAAATAGACATACATAATTTACAAGGTGGAAAGCCATTTCAATCTTATGGGTAAAACAATTAAACAAGTCTTAAATTTATAACAGAGATTGCAGATTGGCTAATTCAGTGAGTAATTATATAATTAGGACACATTTTATCTTTAAAAGAATATAATGTAAAAAAACAAAAATTTCTGGGTGCTAGACATGTGGCCAAAGTGTAAAAACTTTATAAAACCCACAAATTCATTAAATGAAACTACTGAAATGCTCAAAGTATATATGTACAATACTAAGTGCTCATAGTTTTCACTCAACATATATTTTATTGAGTATCTACTATATGCTAGCCACTAATGAATCTACAGCTTCATACCAGAGACTAGGGTGGTATACTATTTTACAAGGACCAAATATTAAATACATATTTAATAAATAAATTATAATTGAGATAAGTGCTACATGAATAATGTATTTTCCCACCCTATTTTAGTCCCATAATCACATTTTCTAACAAAAGTTGAATTTGTCTATGAAATCTATGACCACGCCCTCCTTCCAAACTGCTCCCTCCTCTCACGGGCTTTCTGACACTCTCACAGGTGACTTCTACACCTCTCTCCATCCCAGATTTCTCGCTCTTTCCAATAGGGATATGTTTTTAAAGAACTCTGAAGTCCAAACCACAGGGTAGTTTTTGACCATCTCATACAATCCTTTTATCAGAAATAACACAGACAGGGAGCTGAAGTTTATAAACTCTCCTCCTCAATATGCCTAATCCCTCCTTCCATAAAGCGTTTAAAAAATTAAATTGTTTTAAATTTAAAAATTTAAAATTTTTAAAATTTAGTGTTAGGTGGTTAAAAGCTTGGCTCTTGAGTAAAGACTATCTGTAAAAAAAATCTTAGCTCCATTTACTAGTTATGGGATCTTAGATAAGTCTCAGTTTCTTTATTTGTAAAACTGGAATGAAGACAGTACCTATACTTCATGGGGACTGGAAGGATGAGATGAGATAATATAGGTAGGATGTATGGAATATACATAAGGCATATATTTTTAGTACCCAGCATGCAGAGAGCTCTCAAAACTCTCAAAGACTATGTGGTGATGCGATGTTGATATTGTTATCATCATTAGCATCAGTCTTATAGCCTAACACAAGACTTGGGACAAAGTAGATGCTAAATAAATGTTAAAAGAATGAGCAAAATTCATGGCACATTCGTAAGCCTCACTGAATTCTTCAGACTCATAGATGAGTGCCTGTCTGAATGATTTCAGTCTCCTGCCCTTATGCGGTCAGAATAGATTTAATACAAAGAAATGTATAAACCTTTTGTCTTTTATCTAGGTTATTCAAAAAGTAATGGCAGGTCAGAGGTGCTAAGAAGAATGGCATTTTAAATAATGTTTCTTCATTTGGCAGTCAAAATATATGCAGAATATGAACTAAAAACATGTTAGAGAGAAAATTTTGATAACATAGGTATCTTAGCAACATAACTGACTAAAGGAGACACTGAATTGAAAACATTTGTTTTGCTGAGAGAACATGTGCCACCTGAAATAAGGAGGATGTTTAGGATTCATGAACTGTAGTTTTCTATTCCACAGGTTGTTGAATCATTGTGGTTTAAACTAATCTGCAGGACCAAAACAACTATTACTGGAGGAATAATGTAAAGTGCCATGAAAATTTTGGATAAATAAAAACCCTCTGCAATAAATTCCAAGAAAATATTAGAAGGAAAAGGGAATTTAGGCAGTATCTACCATTCTTAAGCCTAAAGTCTGATCACGTTTCCTTCTATGAACTCAAACCCATAACTTGCTATAAAATTGCAAAATTAAGTTATTTTCGTTATTTTAAAATGAATGTCTTAATAATAGAGACATGAAAATAAGAAGTATGTTGTTTTTAAAAAAACTTGCCTAAAATATCTCCTCCTGCAGGATCAGCTGTAGAAAGGTTCTTAAAGCATATGCTTTTGTTATGTTTTCACTATCAAAATATCAAACCATGTCCTCAGTTGAATAATGTTTCTTTGTTGGTTTCATTTTTCAGGGTCTTTGAGATACTAGGTATAGAATTTAATACATTATGTTATACCAATGATACTTTTTCTTTTCTTTTCTTTTTTTTTTGAGATGGAGTCTTGCTCTGTTGCCAGGCTGGAGTGCAGTGGTGCAATCTTGGCTCACTGCAACCTCCACCTCCTGGGTTCAAGCAATTCTCTTGTGTCAGCCTCCGGAGTAGCTGGGACTGCAGGTGCGTGCCACCACGCCTGGCTAATTTTTGTATTTAAGTAGAGACAGGGTTTTACCATGTTAGCCAGGATGGTCTCAATCTCCTGACCTAGTGATCCACCCACCTCGGCCTCCCAAAGTGTTGGAATTACTGGCGTGAGCCACCGCGCCCGGCCACGATACTGTTTTTAATGAACAATAGCATATTAAATTAGTTACTGTAGGCTTTTTGTTTGTTTTCATTGTCTCTTCTCCTGTAGCTTACATTAAATTTAGAGTTTTACACTTCCACATTTGAAAACCTCTCCAAAAGAGAAAGTTAGGTTCACATCACATGATATAAAAGGTATTTCTGGGTTCCCTTTAGAGCTGGTTGTCTTGAGGAAAAGTATTCTTTGTTTTACTAGTAAGCTAAGCTAGCACCTTTCTCCACAGAAGTACCATTTTTTACTTGAAAGAATGTGTAAAACAAATTTTGGTTGTTCAGACTTGGGTGTTTGGCATTTTTTTTTTTTTTGAGACGGAGTCTCGTTCTGTCGCCCAGGCTGGAGTGCAGTGGCGTGATCTCAGCTCACTGCAAGCTCCGCCTCCTGGGTTCACGCGATTCTTCTGCCTCAGCCTCTGGAGTAGCTGGGACTACAGCCGCCTGCAACCATGCCCGGCTAATTTTTTGTATTTTTAGTGGAGACGGGGTTTCACCATGTTAGCCAGGGCGGTCTCGATCTCCTGACCTCGTGATTCCCCTGCCTTGGCCTCCCAAAGTGCTGGGATTACAGCCTTGAGTCAACGAGCCCCGCCAGGTGTCTGGCATTTTCTATAAAATGAATGAAGTGCTTTGGCTACCTCAAGGAAAACAACTGACAGTCAATGATAACATTAAAACTTTCAGGTAAAATTAGAATTTTGGAAAATCTGTATCTGCCACCCTAAACTTGACAGCTTCCTGCTACTTAAATGAGTTTTCTGAATATTAACAAATGTGACTTTTTTATATTGTATAAAATATGTCAACATTTGGAAGACCTACATAACTCAGTGAACCAATATTTTCCAAGTGACCAATGCATGATGTTTCAAAATCATGCACAGTTGAAAGATCCATTCAAAGTTCAATAGACCAATGGGTTTCAGTGTAACAGAGTAAAAAAATGGCTATTAATAAGGTTTCAGACTCCACATTACAAGTAACCTTTAATAAATTACCACTTGTCTAGTTTTGGCATGGTATCAACGAGGAATATCACAATTATCTGAAAAGGCTATTAAAATACTCCTCTCTTTTCCAACTGCATGTTTATGTGTGGCCAGATTTTCTTCATATACTTCAACCAAAACAATCTATCACCACAGACTGAATACAGAAGCATTTATGAGAACCCAGTTTCATTTCCTTAAAATTAAGCCATTAATTAAAGAGATTCACAGAAATGTAAAACACTGCCACTCTTCTAAATTTTTTTGTTTTAAAAATTGGTTATTTAATAATATTGTTAACATGTAATTTTTATTTCTTAAAGATATTTTATACAATCTATTTGAATTTCCCATATAGTAAATATCAATAGATATAACCCACACAAACAAAAGCTCTTTAAAGTCTTCTGTAATTTTTAAAGTGTAAAGGGGTCCTAACTCCAAAAAGCTTCAGAATCACATATCTAATCTATTAGTTGTAAATTCTACTGAGCAACAGAATCACACATGTGATATAGATGTGTACATAGAAAGATAAATATACTAATACAGATGTTTAGGCTCCATGTTGATTATACTGAATCAAAATTTCTGCAGACATCTCGATTTTATAGAAAGCTTCATTGGTGAGAACGTTGATCTGACTTAGCACCTTAATAAAAAATTATTTATCATTGCATGTTTCAGAACTTCCCCCAAATTTAAAGTTTTATTCTACTTATTTTATTTTTCATAAGTACTGTCATTAGTAAGACCATCTTTAATTTTTTTCTTTTATAGTTATGAAATGCTAATCCTTCAGTGTTACTGATTTCTCTTCTTCTGAGAGATAACATAGAAAATGATAAACTGACAAACTGTGTTAAAGACCTGAGAGGGTTTTTGTTTCTGTTTTCTTTTCCTTTTTTTAACTTCTAAATAATAATAAACTCTCTAGAGTAAGTGTTACATATAGACTCTAGAGTATTTATTTGGAAAGCACTTCAACTGTCTTAAAAATCTTGTTTATTTGGGAGGTGACTGTCAACTCAGAGGTCTTTTGTCAGTTTCAAAGAGCTAGGTATGCTTCAACTATGACAATGAAATGCTAATAAGCACTTTGAAGACTGAAACGATGAAAACCTGAAACTGTCAAACTGAGTTTAAGTCAACTGTTGAAGATGTAAATGTAAGCTGACTTATCTAAAATATAATAAATGCAATATGCATTATATTATAAATCTTAGTTATCAGATTTCATTAATATGCAAATAAATTAGGTTAATCAATTATTTAAAAAATTTAAAAGTTTACCTGTATCTATCCTTATACTGCTATTTAAAATTCACATGTTCTGGCTGGGCACAGTGGCTCATGCCTGTAATCCCAGCACTTTGGGAGGCGATGCGGGCAGACCGCTTTAGGCCAGAAGTTCGAGACCAGCCTGGGCAATATGGCAAAATCCCATCGCTACAAAAAAAATTAGCTAGGCATGGTGGCGCATGCCTGTAGTCCCAGTACTTTAGAGGCTCAGGCGGGAGGATTGCTTTAGCCCAGGAGTTCTTGAGGCTACAGTGAGCCATGATCACACAACTGTAGTCCAGCCTGGGTTGACAGATGGAGACCCTGTCTCTAAATAAATAAATAAAAATAAAATAAAATTCACTTGTTGAATTAGTGCACACTTATGTGTAAATTTACACAACTACTAAGTCTAAATCCTTTCTTATTTATTTATTGTTGTTGTATGTTGTATTTATTTGTTTATTGTATGAAAGGAACAAGACTATTTGAATCTGTACATCTGTGTGATACTTAATGAAGAGAGGACAGCATTTGACATAAGCAACTAAGAGAGAACTAAGCTACACTTTAAGAAATGGTATTTTATTTTTCTATATTTAAAATTCGGTATCATAGGTTTTCTTATTCAATGAATTGGAATCTTCGTTCCTTCGCATTTGGTAAGAGTTTATTTAAAAAACTGAACATAAGAGATGCAATTCTAGAGTGACATTCTTTAATGATCCGTCTGAACCATGCTTCAACTTCCTTTGGGCAGCTCTAGAGGTACTACTCCCTTTTGGTAACCTAACTACTCAAAAGATAGTGATCTACTTAGTCTTTATTCAGTCCAACATTAAGTCTCTACAGTGATACCAAGGGGCATTGTGTGGAAGGGTCTGGCTGTTCTCTATGATTTCATTCCCAAAAATAGAGGATGCACTATTAAGACAGCCCCTAAGAATATCTTGATAACTCACCATAAATCTATCACCCCCAAAGATCTCCACGTTAATACCTATCCCTAAAAGATTGCATTAAAGATTAAAGGAGATAACCTGGTGAAGTACTTCGCACAGCTTCTGATACACCATGCTCAATAAATGTTAGTTATTTCTGTTATAATTCTAAGCTTTACAATTCTTAGAAAAATACAGTAGGGAGCTAGAAGAGGCTTTCAATTTCTTAAGGCCAAAGGGAATGGTTTGATTGGCTCAAAGATTTATAATCCTAGTCAGTAGCAGATTTAAGTGTTCATGTCTATACTTAAACATGTATATGTTCAGCCTATTCTACCTCTTGGAGTAAGTTGTCAGAAGTACAGAATCTTTAATCGGAAAAACCTCTTAAGGGTTAACGAAAAGAACATATGGGTAGAAAATTATGGCAGTTAGAAGGGACCTTGTGGTCATCTATGAAGCTGAGTCCTTCATTTTACTACTGAGACCCAGAGAGGTTATTAAGACATGCTTAAAGCAAAAATCATTAGCTAAAGTGACAGACTAGGATCCAGATCTCTTCTTCCAAGTAGATGCCCAATTAAAAAGTTGGTTATTTTCTGTGTGTGAGGGAACTGCTGGATAAATAGGACATAACATGTAATAAAGCTGCTTTTGAAGTGTTTCTGTTTAAAGAGTAAAGGTGGATCTTTACGAAAAACAAATCTCAAAAAGTTAAGAAATTAAGGGAGGAAAAGAATAGCAGAAAAAGAACCAGATACTGTGGATCACTCCAAGCTATGACCAAACACTTAGCATACAGGATATAGAAATTCTTTTAGGAGTCTTAACACCAGATAAAACATTAAAGATCCATTACTATTTAAGTACCTTGTTCTAAAGAAAAATAAGTTAGTTTAAAAGTTTAAAATATTTTTGTACGAAATCAAAAGTGATGCAATATTAAAAACATTTATAATCAATGTCGGTATGATTTTTAAAAACAAAATACAGAAAAACCCATCCCTTTGCAGTAACACTGCTTCCAAAAAAAAGCATTTTCATATTCATTAGTTAGGGAAAGGCATTTGGGGGGGGGGCTTTATCTGTAAGGGGACAAAGGGAATTCACTATTCACGTTGAAATACGTGGTAATTAGAATGTTATAGCCACAAGATAGCAAAATAGTTCTGGTTTAAATAACAATTTCAGCTAAGCCCCTCTATGCATGCTGCAGATGGAAATTATGGAAATCCTTTCCTCTCAAAATACTTTGTGAATTTAGAACTGGGCAACTCTAAAGTGTAGACAAGCTTGACTATGATTACATATGAAGCTAATGTACAAACTTTCTATATTCAGCAAACTCAGAAAAATGTTTCTCTCATATAGAAGTTTTATAATTTTAAAGATACTGACTATTTCAAGAAAAACAATTTGCACAAGTTTTTAATTATCATCAAAGGAAATTAATTTATAAATTTAAATTTTTATTAGTTATCCTTATTTATAAATAAATGCTGATTTTTAGAGCATTAAATATTCTGGAAATACATGAAAAAGCCATTTTACAAGAGTAAACAAAATTCTAAACTTACAAAGACTGTTAAAATGACAACTTTTTTTTTACTTAATTTTTCTTTTTTTTTTAAAGGTTACTTAAGGACCAGGCACAGTGGCTCATGCCTGTAATCCCAGCACTTTGGGAGGCCGAGGCAGGGGGATCAGTTGAACTCAGGAGTTGGAGACCAGTCTGGGCCACATGGTGAAACTCCATCTCTACTAAAAATACAAAAAATTAGCTGACTGTGGTGGTGCACGCCTGTAGTCCCAGCTACTCGGGAGGCTGAGACATGAGAATCACCTGAACCCAGGAGATAGAGGTTGCAGTGAGCTGAGATTGCGTCAAACTGCACTCCAGCACAGGTAACAGAGCGAGACTGTCTCAAAAAAAAAAAAAAAAAGATTACTTAAGGAAGATTTATTATTAAACATAGAGAGCACAGGGAAAAAGAGTACTGATTACCAATCACTAAAGAACAAAATGTCCTGGCAAAAAGAGTCTCTCTCTCTCTACTCGTTTCCTCATCTTTAAAAATGATGCAAATAATATTTAAGTTTCTTTTTTTGTATTCTGGGTGTGAATGACAAAAATTAACTTCATGAACAGAGCCATGATGGTCTTGTTAATTACACAATGAATATTTAAAGAATGAATGAATAAAAAAAAGTAAGGGACTAAATTCCTGCATATAAAGGAATATTATACAGGCATTTAAAACATAAAGCAGAAATATATATGTATATTCACATGGAAAGATTGTTCATAGCCTAATGGTCAATAAAGCAAATTACAAAGTAGTTTATATAGAAGAAAGATTCCTTGCCCTCCAACTCTGGAAGGATAAACAGCAGAATATTATTAGTTATAGTTCTGTCAATGGTGTAATCTGGGGTAATTTATATATTCTTATTGTTTCTCATAGTTTTATTATTTTTGTAAGCAATAAACATGAGTTACTTAAAATTAAAATATAAAAGTGTACATTAATCTATGCATAGGAAGACAGACTGAAAGGAAACTCATCAAAACGTTAACATAAAGTTGTCTTCGAATGGTGGAGCTATAAGTAAGCCCCTTCCTTCTTTCTCTGTTTTTCATATCTTTCCAATTTTTTAATAAAGAGCTTATATTTCTTTAAAACTTGGAAAAATATCTTAAATTTATTAATTAGATATATTAGATAATATGATTGGACTTGCTCACAAATATCACCTATACTTGTTGGCATAACATGATGAATTAGTCAGTGCAAATGAAATATTTCTACAATTTTCTACTACTTTGGTACTCTGGTGCCCTCCGCTCTGCAATACGATTCCTGGTGCTCCCAGCCTTAAGAAACACTACACGTCTAGAATGTGGCCAACAAACCATGCAGAATTCTAAAGGTAGGTCACAAGAAGAGATTGTTGAGCTCCTAATGGCTGCTTCCTTAGAGAACAATTCCAGATCACCGGAGGGCCTACTCCAGTCAAGGTGCATTGAAATCAGTTACTAAAACTAATATGCAAATGATTTAATCTTTTTTAAAGAAATTAGAATGAAGTCAAGGTTCTGCCTATATTAACATTCCTCAAACAATTACATTCCAATAAGTTTTCCTAAAGGTAACAGAAGAAAAGTTATAATCATTTCTCTATGAATTTTATACAACCCACAATCTACCCATAGGAGGCTGTTACACAAGAGAATGTCATTCTTCACCTGGGACTCGGTAAAGGAGAACTCCATTCTACAGGGCAGCTGAGTGGGCTGCACCTACATAGTTTTAAGGAGTATAAGGAGAGAAATCTAAATGTTGTAGTGGTGTTCCATAGGAAACTCTGAAATCATACAACTGCCATAATTTTCCCATTTGAGTAAGACTGGGAGAGGGAAATGCAGAAATGATAGTTTTTCTCACTGTGGTACCTGGTACCATGAGGTACAGTTCACACTCAGAGAGTAGGGGGTGCTCTACTTTCCCATCAACTGTGATCATGAGTATCACCTTCTGGGAGACCTGTTCAGGCCAGAAAGGAAGAGCAAAGGTATAGCCAATGATTAAAGGAGGGCTGGCTGAATGACTCTGGCTCAGGTCGAAGATCCCAACAGAGCAGAGAGGCTCTTCCTCCCTGCACCCAGGTATCCTCCCTCATTGGTGTACTCAAATTTATTGAAGCATTTATTACTGATTAAAAGGTGAAGACTCCCTAATGATAAGACAGAAAGATTCAACAAGTTATACTGCCTTGTAATCACTACTATACACCTCTAATTCCTTCGTTGCTCATATTTCCCTAAGAAAAATGATCCGAGAAATTTTACATTCCAAAATCGGAGTTAAGGAAGGTAGATATTAAAGATAATTAGATGATATGCTTATAATAAATAAAAAGAGGAAAAACAAAGAAAGGAGTACTTCAAATATAAGAAACTAAAAATAAGATGTCACCTGTTATGTCAACAATTTAAAATTTTTCTATAAGAAGGCATGAGGGAACTTTCTGGAGTTTGGCTGTAGGGTTGGTTATACAGGTGCATATAGTTGTCAAAACTCATCAAACTGCACACGGAACTGTGCACATTTTACTGCATGTAAATTATACCTTAAAAAGTTGACTTTTTAAAAATTCTTAGAAACATGGAGATAAAGGCTCATTTGTAGAGTTTCCACATTATAAAGAAAAACAGAACTTTCTCAAGGGATGAGGACTATAGCTCTTTTTCTCACTATGAACTTAGGCGGCAGCCCAAAGCCATTCTAAAGTTAATAAGCAAACTATACCCAGAACAGAGATCCTTTCCTGTTGAGTGGGTGAAAGGAAGAGGGGTGTAAAATCTCTTTAGAAGGTGCTAAACAATCTGCAGCTTGCATAAAAGCCCCTGTTTTGGAGGGAAATTTTACCATAAAGATGATCTTCTACTAAACATTGTTAATAAATAAGTACAAGATGAAGTAATGTAGATATTATCAAGGAAAATGTTTACACTGGATGAGATGTAAAATTTAAGAATGTAAATGAAGCCATCAGCAAACCTACAGCATTTAGTGAATGTTGACTGAATGGTGTTAGAAGCTAACGAAATGAAGGTTGATTCCTTCGAGTTACTGACAAACCACAGTGAAAATAATGCAGCATACTTTAAAAGGGACATAAAGACAAGGATAAGATTAGTAGCCATTATAGCTGCCTATAATTTCCTGTTGAAAGAATCCAGTTATTGCAATATAATGTTATGGTTAAGCATTTCTGACCAGTTGTAGTGATTTGAAAGAGGCCCCCAAAGAGTTAGGGACTAATTTATGAGGCCATATAAAAACAAGCGTTTTCATAACTTAAGTAAAGGCTCAGAGGTATGGCTATTGTTTTCCAATCTCTGAGAGGTACAAATATTAGGAGAAAAGAGAAATGATTCCAAACAAAAAAGGAAAATACGATGGAGCAAAACGCTTAAGATGAAAATTACAGATCCGGAGCATGTGGTCTAATGTGAGGATTTACAACGGGAAAGCAGACTCTTTTAGAACTGCCCACAAAGTTAGTGAGCAACGTGGCCAAGACCAGATTAACTGCTTGATAGTCTCATCTTGCTTTGTACCCCAAATGGTGATACTCTTCTATAAGCTACCAGAGTTGATTCCTTTTGAAAAGTTAGAAGAATGAAGATTTTGCCACCAATGATTATTTCCTCACCAAAATAAAGACTTTGAAATAGCAGTTGTGTTCGAATCGCTTTCTTTTCTAACCCTCAAATCAGTAATTTAAGTGATTTTGTTTAGTTGGCCCAGATACAGAAACCTTCCAAAACTGCAGCTGGCTTGGAAAATTACAATTTGGTCTTCTGTTGGCCTGGTTCTTTGGAACTGGGAAACTGATGTTTATCTTCCATCTTCCTCTTTCCATCTGGTTTTCCCTACTGGCCTTCAATTACTAATCTTTTCTGTGGGTGATAAGATGGAAGGATGGATGAGATTAACACAAATAATTTCCTGGGCCCCATTTGAGTTTTCTTTAATCATTACAGCATGGGATTCTCTGTTAAGGTATACATGGTCCCAATACACAACTGACAGCCATGAGCTTGGCCACTTACCATCTTAGCTGCTTTGAACATATCCCTAAAGAGGAGCATCTAGCCACCACCCTCACAAATTATTTCATGTCACAAAAGACAATTGTTTTCTATCTCTGATGCTTTAACCATAGAATGAAGAATGACCCTCTCCACCTCCCAAGGACATTCTAAGGATTCTGAATTCTTTAAGGGAAAAATATATAGTAGCAAATCAAATTGAATGACTGTTTTTCTTTCTCAGTCTCAGGACTGATTTCTATTAGGACCTTGGATTTGGCTGAACTCATTTTTAAAAAGTCATTTATTTAGTCAGTCAACAACTGTTCAAACAAAACTCAAGGTGTCGAGTCACAAATGAAACAATACTGGAGGACGAAAGCCTTGAAACTGGGGTGGAATGCCAGAATCTCATATTAATTTCTTATTCATGATTCTGAAAAATCAGTTTTCTTATCTACAAAAGTGTTTTCTGTGGTCTGCTGGGCTATGATAATGGCAAACTCAAATCAAAGTGAGTCCAACTTAATATTTATTTAATGCCTGTGATAATATAGAGATGATAAAGGCAGCTTGCCTCCTGCTTTCAAGATGCCTAAGTGTTATTAAATAGGTAGAAATAACAAAACATGAAAATGTAAGTTCTTTGAGATAGGGCTTAAATCTTAAACATCTTTTATTTCCTCCAGAGCCTAGCCTGGTTCCTTGCAAATGGGAGGCATATAATAAATGTTGAATTAAGTGCAATTAATTTTGATAGGAGATAAGTTAGTTCAGGAGACTGAAGAAGAGATAGAGATAATATTCCTGCCTTGTTCTTAACTTGTTTAAATTCCAACATAAGGCCAGGCACTGTGGCTCACGTCTGTAATCTCAGCACTTCGGGAGGCTGAGGTGGGTAGATCACTTGAGCTCAAGAGTTTAAGACCAGCTTGGGCAACATGGAGAAACCCGGTCTCTACAACATATGCAAAAATTAGCCAGCTATGGTAATGCATGGCTTGGAGTCCCAGCTATTCAGGAGGCTAAGGCAGGAGGACAGCTTGAGCCCAAGAGGTCAAGGCTGCAATGAGCCATGTTTGTGCCACCACACTCCAGTCTGGGTGATAAAGTGAGACCCTGTCTCAAATAAAAAAGGATCCAACATAATGTCTGAATATCAAGAAGAAATTATTTGTGTAGATGGCTCATGAAAGACTATTTAAAGAAAATGAAATATAAAGATATTAAACAGACTTACAGAAAATCTGAAAGATTGTAATGGGCTCAACATGGAGTGCAGGTTTAATAAAAGTTCACTGACAGGCATAGCAGCAGAAAGTTTGACTTGTATTATATTCAGGGAAAGGAGAGTTAAAATACTGTTCAATACTAAAATGCAAATATCACAGGAAAATAATATATTTTGGCCTTAAAAGTCATTAGAGAATTATTGGACAAAGGCATATGTTTCCTGAGCAGAGATAGAGCTATCACCATATTATTAAAAGAGAAACTCTGCTTTCTTGATAAAGCAATTAGGAGCCCTTTGCTCCTAATACAAGATAACAATCTTGTGAACTTAAAGGGCAGTTCAAGCACTCAAAAGATGAATCTTAAAGAGAAATCTGAACATGCTATTCCTAGCAAAAGCTAGAGGGATAGTACTAAGACTAAGGAATGGGCACCTGGTTGGGAACTACTCTGATCCCAGAAAGCAATAATTCTTCATGCAATGCTTCACATTTACTAGGAAGGCCACATTATAAAATCCTTGCAATACTCCTGCCCACCAGTGTAATGGTATCCATAATCCCCATTTTAGAGACTGGGGCAACTTGAGACTTGGGAGGTTAAGGACTTGTTCAAGACCACACAGACTAATACATACTTTTTAAAAATTTAACTTAATTTCTGAAGGAGGCTGTTTAGAGAGGATAAATGCACTATGAGAAGTTCTGTGCAGAAATTATAGTCTCTCTCATAAATTACTAAACTGGCTTTTTAATGCAAATCAGTAACCCTGGGCACAACTGGCAATCTCTAAGAGCCTGTTCATCCCAGAACAACTGATCTTAACCTTGAACAAGCCACATTGGAGACTAGAGCATGTAAATTTGGGGGACAGTGAGAAGTGGATTTTAAAAGGCAGGGTTAAGAGGGAGAAGAACAAATAGAGGAGCACAGCTTGAGCATGAACAAGGAATGACAAAAAAGGCCCAAAAGACAAAATCAAGAAATCAACAGTTTTCTGCAAACTTCTTTGTGAAATGTACTCCTCTGGTATGGTTACTTTTATTCGTGATTAAGTATCACCTTACTGCTGATTTGTACACTGAGATTACATGGATACAGGTAACGGCCTATATATATATTTGAAGCAAAGTAAAAACATTTAGAAGACTTGCTTTGTGAGAGACTAAGTCAATCAACAAAGCAGACTGACCATGCCCCTTTTGCTATTGCAGGGAACAAAGACTCCTAGCATTTTGTGGAGATATCCAAAGAATTCAAGTAGTTATGGCAGTTTTGGGCAAGGACCCCACTTACATTTCAACTTAAAATTTCACAAGGCTTTTTAATACAACACACAGTCTGGTGATCGCAAAAGAATTCTTCAACAATGGAACTTAAATGTTAAAGAAATTCCTTAAAAATAAATTAATATGACAATGTATCAAGCATTGCATTCATTCTAAGCTTAGAGGGGAAGAAAAAAATACACAGAACACACATAGGTTATGTAGTGTGTCAAAGTTCCATAAAATAAAAAAATTCATTTTGTACACCCTTGACATCGCAGGCACCCTTACACATGTGTGGGACAGGTTTAGATCTTAGATAACAAAATCCCAAAGTAAGGACATTCTGCCTAGATTCAGAGATCTGGCTCACAGTATGGCTTCTGAAATGTAAATTATATCATGTTTGATAGTTTATATTATTAACAATTATATGAGACATTTTGAAAGCATGGCTTGGGGGAATTAAAATTATTAAGTGTAAAATTATCATAAAAACTATTGCATTCAGCCATTGGTCCAGTATCTGCTGACGTAAACATATTGTATTCACCACTTGGAATACCAAACTATTCAAATATAGTTCCAAGATAAATAAAAAGAAGTAACTAATAAAAGTTGGGTTCTTGGCCAGTCTGGACTACTAAATTAAGCCATTTTAGAAGGGAAGAAAGTCTGGCTTCTCAAGATGCTGCAATTTCATGATTAAATATTTTTATCTATTTCAGTGTTTTCCAATCGATATTTCAAGCTGAGGAAGCAACTTAAATAGTTAATGAGGAAAATGACATAGCTATCACTTGGAAAAAAATATTTTTCCCTCACAACAGGCTACCAGATCCTAGGGACAAGTAAGAATCTTCAGGATTCACTCCTCATGGTAAAAACCTTCACGGCCATGAAACCATCCTGCCAGCCTTTCCCAAAAGCTCAGATGCACAACTTACACCTTTAGGATTGCAACAAAAAAATAAAAACACTTGGAATTCTCATCTTTCTATTTTAAAACAAAGAAAGGCCTTAGGAGATTAGCTGGCTCAAAATTTTCCAAAGTGGGTTTCATGAAACATTATTTTTCAAAAATGTTCTTAATAACGGCAGGGTGATCAAATAAGTATGAGAGCATTCTTAGAGAGTCATAATCACATTAGGTCATGCATAACGCAGAGAAGGCCTACAGAAAGGATCAGACTTTTAAAAAAACTGAAATTTTCATCAAACCTATTTGAGCATAGAACCCTTTTTGCAGTATTTATTAAAATCCTGTGTAATTAATGTTTTGTAGAAAATACCTTATCTCATACAAAGAAACTGAAATCCAGACAGGTGAGGTGACTGTCCCAAGGTCACACAATTAGTTGGTGAATAAGCTAAAAACAGACCTCACCTCTCAGGACCCCATCAGGTATTCCTTTTGGTACGATATTGTCTTTCTTCTACAATACCTACACTCCTTAAAGGATCACAGACTAAAAGAACCACATCTTGGAGACCACCTAGTCCAAAGCCCTCCCATAAAGCTAGGGAAATACAGTCTCAGAAAAGTAAAGCAGTTTGCCCAAAGTGACATATAAAATTCATTCTTGTAGAACTAGAACATAGCTCTTAATTCCAACACTAGTATCTTTCCACAACAGCATGCTAATTCCTGCAAAGCCAACACTTTTGGCCTCTGAGGTAAAGAATTCATGAACAAGAGGGGTTTTAGCTATTAAGGGCCCATTAAATATTTATTAAACCATACTTGTGTCAATAGATACTTTAAATCAATTAAACATGATTGTCTTTACTTACAAATGTCATCCATTGTGACAGGGAATCAATGTTTCAAGCTGTTGAACAGGTCATCAACCCTGTCCTGTTGGATGACACCTGTAAATAAAATAAATCTATTTTTGAGTGAGTAGATTTTAAGCCAGCTAGATTTAAGATGCATGCGGTTTAAAGCAAAGAATAATTTTAAAAATGATTCTTAATTATGTACTGCCGCGGAGAGATATTTCCCAGCGCCAGCAGTTTCACTCTCAGTAGCTATTGCTGTCCACCAGCACAAAACAATCCAGGGAATTCAGCACAGAAAGTTGCTAGAATACATAGGGAACCATGACTCCTGGAGCTACAAGGGTCTTCTAGGTATCTACCTCAGCTTACTATCTCTGTGAATATCACTTCCACTTTGATGGGGGGACAACCAAGGCCTGGTGAAGTCAAATGACTTGCCTAATTGTTAAACAGCTAAGTGTCTTTAGCTGAAGTCCCTTGGTGTTGGAAAGCACGTACAGAATGCATTAACAAAGGTTATCACTAGGCTGATCAATTTTGAAGACTCACATGTACACATTTTTAAACATTTCACAAATGCTGACTTAGAATGTTCTAGCAAATCTGCAAAGAATATAATGTCAGTATTAGATATTCAAATATAAGCATTACTGAAAAATGCCATAGATGGAAAACCAACCAATAGTGAGAAAATAGGAACTAGACCATGAAAAGAACAATATTAAATACAACAGGTATTTAGGATTTTAAGCTCTGGCTACTTCCAAACAAGATTTGTGATTCCTAGCAAATATGAATATATAAAAAACCATTTTTACATATTTTCTACAGTTTATCCTTTTAAATGCTGATTTCTCCGTAGCCACAAAATGCCAATGTAAGATCTGCCAAAAGCTAAAATTTGAGCTGGACACAAACTTTCTTATTTTCATTCTGTACCCAAATACTCTAAGGTAATGGGAAATTATTTGAGGATGCTGCCTTGAGGTAAGATGGCTGCTATATAATAACATTACACCAGACTTACACTGAGTGTCTACATGTGCCAAGTGCTGATGGAGCATTTTACACTAGCTATCTCACTCACTCCTCACAGCAACTTGACCATTATCACAATTTTACAAATAAGACAATCAAAAGCACAGACAAATCAGGTATTACAACTTGCACACAGATCTATTTGGTGATAGAATCCAAGCTCAAGACCTACTGCATTTCTTTGATTTAGCAATTGAAGATACTTAAAAACATAACTATGAATTAACACAGTTCCAATTACAATACATAAAATGCCCCCAACTAAATGTCACATACTATAAAACATCAGGAAAATCTCTTACTTTTTTCTTGGGGGTGAGTAGGAGGCTGGGGACAATTTTCAGAAGTAAAATAATCTTAATGCCAAGAAATTAAAACTTTTATGTTAACCTGAAATATATCACAATTAAAATATGACAGCTAAAAAACTTAAATTGTCTTTTATAATTAAAGAAAAGTAAAAGTAAATCATACTCATTCAATTACTTCTTAACAGATTATAAAGAGAAAAATCGTCCTCCTACTCAAGAATGACTGACTCCCAAAATGTGTGTGTATATATATATACACACACATATAACATCTTGCTAAGAACACAACTATTTATAAAGTAAATTATCTTCAAGGAAAACAGAAAAGTAATTTTGTGAGACAATGCAACCCCCTCAATTACTTATGTAATAGTTGCTATCTTTTCTTGACCAGGAGTTATGCTTCTGACCAATTCCCTGAACTATTTTTTATTAGGGGCCATTTTTCCAACATAGTTTTCAAATTGTGAAACGGATAAAACAGAACACAATGAGGAATATAAAAATATACCTGACATATTTTAATAGAACAAGAATTAATTATATGCAAAGCTCAGCATCACAGAAACTAGACATTAAGAAAAATGCATATACTTTCCAAAGCACTGTGGAGAAATCAATCTCTTCTGGCAATAATGGCTTTCTTAAAAGAACCCCAAACAGAAAAAGATAAAGTGTGGTTTCATAGTAGCTTACCCTTTTCTCTGACACCCCATCCTGGCCTGTAGAATCTCTCTCATCATGTGTCTCTTTCAGGACTGGCATATGTTTTTTGTATGCTGGCTCTCTGTTTAAGGTTGTGTATCCTATGTGCTCATATATTGGGTTTATCGTCATCTTGGCAATGTATTCTGCTGCCTTGGTTTCAATATAGAGAGTAATCAAGCCATCAGTCACCAGATCGTGGATGGACTCAAAGCGCTTCTCCCCAACAAAGTGCTTGCCATCGTAGTAGAGCCTGAAGTTTCTGGTTTGACTTCCAAATCTGCCTCAATGAAATGGGAAAGATGTTTTTAAGAAAAGTAAGCAACTGAATTCTTTCTGAAAAACAAAACAAAACAAAACAAAAAACTATTGCTTTGTTTTGTGTGTATCTTCTTTGTTTAAATAAGCTGTGGCTAATCTCTCTGAATCGTCTGGAATATATAAAATTAAACCTTTGAACACAAAGAATGAACTTGTAATAACTAGGGACAACTAGTCAAAAGCATGCCTACCATAGAAGGAAGAATTTTTTTTTTATTTATCTTTTTTAACCACTTTATTGTGCCTGTGGAAAAAATGGGAGAAAATAAACCTCACACCACATTAAAACATAGTCAATATTCAATTGGCCAACTCCATAATAGATGACATTTCTATACTAACATTTTTTCTTCAAGTTGATCAATAAGAATATTCAATGTACTTTAGACCTCAGCAGTCATGTCTTTTAAAAGGAAAGCTCCATTTAGGGCTAACCAGAATATGATGCCAGCAATCAAAGTAGAGCTGACTCCAGAAACCTGAGCCATGCAAGGCAGCATGGCACAGAAACACACTTTTGCTACTTCTAGCCACAAGCCAAGGACTTATTCTTTCCTTTTTAAAAAGTCATTATTCTGTCTGCTGGTTAGGTCTGTGCAAGAAATGTTTGCAATATATATATTGCACATATATGGCACAAATATGGCACAAAAGGCATAAGCTACTGGACTATAGAAATTCTGTTTTCAATTTTATGTTCTGATGATGTGCTCTAACAACTGAAGAATAATGGTTTACTTTTATGATAATTTCAGTATTTTGTTTCCTGCAGCAAGCCTCAGAAATGGATCCAATTTGGCATGATTAACATCAGTGTCCTTGCAGGAAGACACAGGCAAGAAAATGCACTGACTCTAATGAAAGCAGATGTCAAAAGGCAACATGGTAACAAGAGCTGCCAATGTCATGGTCTCCTGAAGGTAACCCTGAGTGAGACTAATTAAAAACTAAACAAGTCACAAAGGATATATTTAATTTCACTGTTAAAAGTACACAGAACAGGGATGAACTAAAACACTAAAATAAACGCTGTTTAAGTAAAGTGTTAAATGGGACTACAACCTTGTTACATAACAAAATTGTTCTGGTGTAGGTTATATTCCAAATGGATAGGAGTTAGAAACATCTTAATGTGGAAATAAAATATGGAAAGGAAATAAAACATTTTAAAAAATAATGGCCAGAGGCATGTCTGTTTCTTTGGTTCAAATTAGACTTTAATAACGATTTAATCTAGAATCCAACGTACTATCCATGTTGGCCCTTCTAAAGTATAATTTATCCATCCTTTAGTAACAATCAAATTTTGATTTACACTTAAGTGAACTATCCATATAATTAAACTTTCTTGTTCTCCATTTTCCTCTAATGTTAAAGATACATTTCTCCCAAGCAAATTTTCATTATAAAGCCTAAAAAATTAGAAAGGTGAAATTTCTACAGCAAAGTTAAATACAAAAGTTTTTCAGTTTAATATACTGCTTTCATCATTTCCTTTTTTTTCTAATATACAATATCTGCCACATGGAAAGTAACTTCATAGCTTTTACAAGACTCTTACAATAATAAACACACATAATACTGAGTCCCTTTATATTTCAGTTGTATCAGAGACATTTCAGTGAGGGCTCAGACCATTTTACTCCTGCTGGGACTTACGATTTTACAGTGGGCATTTCCACAGTGGATATAGCATTTAAAAACAATTCAACAATGGTGTCATTTAAGTACTCAATTGCCTTCTGAAATCTGAGAAGTATAGGGGGGCACAGGGCATGAAGGGAAGATGGCTGCACTGGGAATGGTTTGACTGAAGAGTGGAAGTCTATCTAGAGTTAACTTTCTTTCCAATGGACGATGCCTAATTCATCCGAGAAGAGGCCTGGCTACCTGAAAGGAGCTGTGCAAAAAACCCCATTTGTCCTTTTTTCACAACTCAGTGACTTCAGAAGATCCTACCCACAATTTCTAATTCCCGCTCTGCCTGTACTTCAGCTCCAGGCTTCCAATTCAATAAAACTTTCAGTCTAAAGGGAGATGATCAGATAACGAAAAAAATTTATAACATGGTTTGATTAAAACTTGGCTTCAAAGGGCAAAAAAAAAAAAAAAAAGAATTTCCATTTTGGAATTATGATTGATCTTTTTAAAGAAAAATTGCATTATATTTTACTAAGAGAACTGCCAAGCTTTCGTTGCCTACTCTGAGCTACTCTCTTTAACTTGGGAAGTTACCTAGGAACAGCACCACAGCAGACTATCAGAGACTTCTCCACTTTATCTGAAAGGCATATTGTGCTTTGTGGGATTAGAAGAAGAGAAAGAGGACAGAAAATCTTTGAGAAAGGTGGGAATGGATGTGCCTATTCTACATAGGAAGAGCCATAAAGGGGGAGATTCCAAATCTAAGGTCAAAGAAAGACTCTTTCCTTGAAGTTCACTGCTTGCAGATTGTCATTTATTCAACAAATAGTTAACAAAACACCCAGGTACTTTACTGTCAAGTATTAGGTGGTTCACAATAAAGTTCCTAGTCCCTTGGTAACCCCAATGGTAAAAAGATAAACATAAAACAGGGTCAATACAAAGGCACAAAATGCTAAATTTTAAAAAGTCCATCTTCAGATTGATTTATTTTAATAACTATATACATATAGAATCTTGCTCTTATGTAGAAAGATTCTGTAAAGTGATTCACAAAACCAAGTGAATCCAGTATCTCCCTCACACCATAAAACCAAGAAACTCACTGCCTAGTACAACAGAGCACAACAGTTAAGCTTACATAAGATCTCAGAGCTACTGCTTATGTCCAAGTACAAAAGCACCCTTGCAGTCTTCTCCTGTAGTCTTGAAATACGGTTTGGCCAGGGGCAGGCAAATGTGGGTCCTATATGTTTAAGAGAAAACCTTAGGCTTTGGCATCAGACAGTTGTAAGTTTAAATCCTGGATCTGCCACTTCCTAGCTGGGTGACTTTGGGAAAATCATTCGTCAGATTCTGCATCTAAAAAATAGGAATAACATCACCCTACCCCAGATGGCTGGGAGGATTACATGAGGATATTTAAGTGAAAGCTAAATATATATAGTAGGCTCAAATGGTAGTTTCCTTTCTCCTTCTCTGTTAGCTTAGGCCCCTGCAGAGAATGACAGAATGAGTTACCAACACTAAAGTAAAACAGCAAAAATATTCAATAGATATGCATGGAAGATGGCTAAATAAATAACTGGCAACACTGGCTGTACAGAAACATCTCTGCACTGATTTACTTTACAGTTAACAAAAGGCAAGGAGGGGCTCTTTGTGAAATTTTCTTCTGGATGTCTCTGAATAAGTTTGTATTTGCCACTTGGTTAAATAGAGTGGGAAGACAACAGTGTGCAAAGCGGGGAGGAGAAGCAAGCAAAGAAGGTCTTTCCACTGCGTCCTGGGAATGAGGCCTCTGAATTCAAAGGCGAAAGCCGAGAGATTTACATATATTGAAAGCAGGACATATTAAGTGGACCTAGTGACAACTACTGAACCCTTGACTGCAGAGCACTGATTTGTAAAAACTATTGAGGGCTACTCATATTGCCTATGAGTCCTTAAGAATCGGTTATTAGTTTTACTTACTTTAAAGCACCAGAGACAGGCATAGTACTTGGCATATATCATGTCTCCTAAGTAAGTGGAATAAAATTAGTAAAGACTTCATAAAGGGTTTCCCCTAAGTTAGCTAGCTATATGTAATAATAAAAAGAATTTTAAAAAATATACAGAAATTACATATAGCTGCCAAAATCATTTCCCTTTGACTTTTATAGGATAATTTTCTTTTCATCTTTTCCTTTTATTATCTGACTCTGCCCTTGCTTAATAGCTGTTTATTCCTTGGTGAACATACTTGAAGCTGAATAGGCCCAATTCTCATCTAGGTAGAGTTCAACAAGATGAAAATTCATTTTTTCCAGAGTGGTACTATAGTAAACAAATAGAAAAGAAAGGCTTTTAACTGCTACTGTTGTACATAATACCGCTTTCTAGAAAGAACATCTTCCTCCAGTGATTCCAGGTTTTGGGTTTCCTATTTTAAAAAGCTGTTTAATGCTGTGCCCAGATGCATTTAGATGCCTTTCAAGATATATAATTCTAACATCTTTTCCAAAATAAACAAAATCCTTAATATACCATATTTTCTATTTTTCAGCAAATCATATCAGCAACAAATTCAGTCTAGAAGAAAAAAATGATGAAAAAATGTATAAAGAATAGCTTTCAGAATTTTACTTTACTTTGTACAAAACCAAGAATTAATTCTAATTTGAGGCCAAAGTGATTTGAAAGAATCTCTTCGAAGGAAAGCTCCAAGCTAACAGATGTTTTGTGTTAACAAACAGAAAACAAAACATATACAACACACTGGTCTAAGCTAACAATAAAATGTTAGAAGTATTTCCCGCAACCAACATACAAAAACACTTTTATTTATCATAAATATAATTTGTGTGTTGTTTGCCAGAGTCAAAAAAGCTAATCTAATGGTGAAATATAAATATCTCACACATTCATTCAATCATAAGACACTCTTGGAAGAAAAGTTGAAACAGAAATAAGAATATGATGATGCATTCAATTAAATACTAAAAAATAAATTTAGATGAATTCTATGAATTAAGGAAGGCTATGGAAGACAAAGCCTTAAATGATCTCCCATCCAAAACTTTGTTAAGCTATGACTTTTGTCTATCTTGCTATATAATTTTGGATTATGGGGAAAAGTATTAAATTATGTCAACTCATAATGATATTTCCTTGGCCAAATAAATCATTTTCAGAAGAAATCCAATTTGCCTAATTAAACTTCCAAAGAAGCTATCTTCTGAACAGTGGAACTGACATAGCTCTGGAAGGATTAACTTGAAGTCTGTTAAAGAAGCAGTTAGATATTCCTCCTGCCCTCCCCAATCCTGTCCCCATTGTTATCCCTTCCCCACCATGGCAGAAGGCTTAAGTTCTGTTTTCTAGGCAGGATAAAACATGGAGATAGGGAACTAAGGGAATACAAGCAGAGGTATCATCTTGAAAACTAAGTGAAAGTTTTAAATACCTAAAATTTAAATACTGAGGAAACTGATACCTCCATTTCTCTTCAACATGAGGTTATCAGAAGGCTTGTACCTTCCCTGATAGGAGACTGAAAGATTCTACTCTTGGAAATCTGATCAACTCAACTAAAAAGACTTAAGAGTAGAGACCATCATCCTATAATTGTCAGGCTTCCCCCAAGCTCTCATAACTACAAGCCAGCTTTTTAGTGTCCCATATGCTTGAGTATGAGCAGACAGCCAAGGATCACCTGACATCCGAGGAAAACTCCTCTCATGAAAGACAAAGACTATGATAAACAAACAGAATCAAGGCAAGTTAGAGGAAACAAAATCATGCATGGGAATGAAAATACGCTCAAAAACCCAAAATAAGATGTTTCCTGTTCCTATTCTTGAACAGAATTTAACAAAAAAAATTAGAATGCTATAAAAAAGGAATACAGAATACATAGAAAAATAAGTAGAAAAAGGAATATAGCATAAATGAAAGTCTTTTTTAAAAAAGATAAAGTTGAGAAAATTTTAAAGAACAAAAAGACAAAAAGATAAAAAAAAAAAAAAGGAGAGAAAATAATTAAGATAGAGAATCAATCCAGAAAGTCTAACATTTATAGAAAGAGAGAAGAGACAAAATGGAAGGGGAAGGAATCAAAGTGATAACTCAAAAATTTTTATTATAATGGAAGAACACACATTTTCACAATGGATGAAAGCACACCCACACCAAGAACTGGTCCTCACAAAATAGTCCAGTAATTGCAAATAAATCCTCAGACTGGCAAAATTTAACAAGCTTAACAATACTAAGTACCAGCAAGGATACAGAGTAGCTAATATTATCAGTACCTGCTATATTGTTTAACAAAGGAGTTTTATATTATTTACTAAAGTTGAATATATACATACCCTACAACATATTAATCCTACTCCTAGGTAATATCCTAGACAATATGTGTGATTATATGTACCAGCATATATATACATCTGGCAGCAACATCCATAAATAGCTAAACCTGGAAACCACATTAAGTATCCAGTAAAATAGAAAAAGTTATGGGACATATACTGTGATAATTACTATTATGCGTTTGAGGGATCCTATCACATGCTTTTTCCTTCTCGAAAATTGTTAATGGTTTGCTATTACCTGTGAGTCCTTAAGAACAGGTTATTAGTTTTACTTACTTTAAAGCACCAGAGACAGGCATAGTACTTGGCATATATCATGCCTCCTAAGTGGAATAGAATTAGTAAAGACTTCATAAATGGTTTCCCCTAAGTTAGCTAGCTATATGTAATAATAAAAAGAATTCTTAAAAATATACAGAAATTACATATAACTGCCAAAATATAATCAGATTACTGTAGTTTTGTTGGACATAATTTAAAAAGTGATAATTACCATGATAGAGTGTTTGCCATTTACGCAGCCATAATGGTCTTAGTGTGATGACCAGTATAATATGAAGCTGCTTTTTCTATTGACAGTTGGGAGTAAATAAATGATAAACAACTTGTCTTTTTTTTTCTGAGACAGAGTCTCCCTCTGTTACCCAGGCTGGAGTACAGTGGCATAATCTTGGCTCACTGCAACCTCCACTTCCCTGGTTCAAGTAATCCCGAGTAGCTGGGATTACAGATGTGCACCACCAAGCCCAGCTAACATTTAGCAGAGTTGGGGTTTTGCCATATTGGCCAGGCTGGTCTTGAACTCCTGGCTACATGTGACCTGCCTACCTCAGCCTTCAAAAGTGCTGGGATTACATTAGTGAGCCTGGCCTACAAACAACTTTTTTAATGTAGTGAGCCAATTATAGTAACTTCTGCTACCTACTATGTTTCATTTTACTGCTAAACCATAGGACCAATACTAAATATTGTGTCCCGCTACTACATAAATTTGTATTTGTACTTACAGAAAGGTATTTTACACATATTCCAATCATTTAAAAACTAGAATAGGCCTAGAAATAATCAATATGTTTGAATAATTAATAATAGACTTGGCTTATTCAAGAGTTGGTGTTTGGTCCCACTAAAAGCTAACTGAAGTCTTACTATAAATGAGGCTACTACTATGTCAGGATAAAAAGTCACACCGTGACAGAAGTCTAGAAAAGCACAGAGTAATACATAAGTGTGAGCGTGTGTACAAACACAAACCCACAAATTCATATGTAGATTTTTCAGATCCCTATTTAATTCTGTTAAACAATACAATGCTTTCATTTAATCATTTCTATATAAATTACACCATCCTAAGTATCATATGTGGAATACAATTTAACATTTTTCTTGATGACTCGAGTTTATTAACATATTACTGTTTGAATACAGAAACATCCCAGAGACTATTGTAGTGTATTGAGTTGCCTTTCTCTAACCTAAATTGACCCCAATTATTGAACTTCTAGTTCTTAGATCTAGTTTTATATTTTTAAATCCTCCTTGCAGGTTATTAACTGTGTTCTCCTTCCAATTTGCTTTTTATCCACTGTAAGCTTGGAAACAAGACAAAAGGATTTATTAATTTTTATATAAAACTGTCTTAAATAGACTCTGATTGGGATTATTGAGCACTCTTTTGGAATAAAGGTATGGGTTTTGTGATGGGTATTTAGGCATTTCCCATTTATTTCCAGCTTCAGGACCATATTTTGGAGGTCTGACGCTGCTAACAGTCTGATTTCCATATGGGCAGGATGCTACTATAAATGAGCAGACACAGACCTAAATTTGGTCAAGTACATGCCTTTAGGTTTAGGACTTAGTATTCATTAACAATCAGGAGAGTACCACATTTTTCTCAGAAAAAAAGTCTTACTAAAAAAAAATCCGTTTATTAATGTATAATTTACATAGAATAAACTGCTTCCACTGAAAGTGCACAATTCAATGTGTTTTGGTATATATTATTATCATGGTCAAGATGTAGAACATTTCCAATACCTCCAATGGCTTCCTCATGCTTTTCTGCAGTTTGGCCTTGTCCTATTTAACCACTTAATCTGTTTTCTGTTGCTTTAATTTTCTATTTTATATAAATGGAATTATATAACATGTATTATTTTGTGCTTGGAGAGCTAAGTTTCTAAGATAAAAAATTACATTAAGCTGCTGGCTATTCTTATCAGACTTTAAATACAACTATACTAGGATTTCTGACTCTGGAAAAGCAATAAACCATATTTGTATTTGCTACTTAGTTTCTGGGGTTAATTAGCTTTTTCTCTCTAATGAAGATATTAGGCATCAGATATAATCAACCTATTAGATGAAAAAAAGAATTATCAACATAACAATAGTTACCACTTGTTGATTTTTAATGGCTAAGAAGCAAAAGGCTTAAAATGTAACACAGAATGTATCTCTGTGTGTTTATTTTAATAATACTATCTAACACTTTTTTAGTGTTATATCCTAGGCACCACGTATGTATTATCTCAAATAATCCCTCCAGTATCTCTAGGAGGTATTATTATTATTATTATTACATCCTCATTTAATAGATAAGGAAACTGAAATTTAGGGAGATAAAGTAACTTGCCCAAAGTCATATAGAAAATGTAAAACAGAATTTGAATCCAGGACTGTCTGACTGCAAAGGCATGTTCTGAATAATCAACCACCTATATTTATTTTAATCACAGGGCCAAAAAGATTATCAAAAGCCCCATAATTAGGCTATGTATTTTTTAGAGCAACATAACAAAGAAATCATAAATATCTGTCTACTTAAGAGGTCCTAAGACAAGAGTGGTAAACAGAATGAAAAATGGATTTCTGCAGTTTCTTATTTATGCCAAGAACTGTATCACAGAAAAGCGTTCTAAGTCTGACAATTTATTATTCAATGCAATTCTACTAAATAAGCCCAGTATATGCCAACCACTGCACAAGGTTTAAGGAAACCAAGATGTACAAGATGTCATTTCTGCCCTGGAGGACCTTAGTTCATTTTTAAAGACAGATAGACTTATAAATATTTACTATAGGTAGTGCCTGCACTTAGGTATATTTATAGAACATGTGAAGATATTTTCAGAAAATAAATTAATAACTATATGATCAAAAGCACCAGGAAAAACCATATTCAATAGAGACTCAAATATAACCTTGCACATTAGGTACCATCTCTAAAAATCAAAACACCTGAGTCATGAAGAGACTTTGTTTTTTTTTCAGTGAACCTAAAAGCCTGGCAGCAAACAGTTATTGGAACCCTTGGCGAAATTTTGAAAGTCCTAGCAGGAAAGGTCAATCTGCAGCTTGGAGAATAACCATAATTGAGAGCAGAAGCTGAGCCAAAAGCTACACAATTGTCTGAAATAAGAGCAGATGGGGAGCAAGAGGAGGGAGAAACACTCACTCGGAAGGATGACAAGAACCATAAGGTGGCGATTGTAGCCTGGGGATAACATGAAGCATTCACAGATCTGTACTATACTCAAGGAAGAAAGGGCAATATGGGGTGTTGAGGGGAGACAAATCAAAACAAACATTCAGTGCATTTAATAAGGGTAATATATCAATAAATCAAAATACCTTTATGAGAACTTCAGAAACCAATTAAGAAGTTGCAGTACTCCAGGTAAGTGCAAAGCCCAGAAGAGGTGCATTGAAAGGTAAGAAGAGCCATTTCACTTTATCCACAATAACCTCTTCCCCAAGCTGGCATAGTTAAGCTCTTTTTGCAGCTTCTGGGTGATGGGGGAGAGCAGCAGGAAGAAGAACATGCATGCAATGTTGGCTTTTCAGAGGGTTTCTTGAAGGATTGTTTTTCCTCTTGCCTCACAGAACTCAAAGCAATAATGGAACTGGTAATGTAAGGATGGCTTGCAGCAGCAAAAGAGGTCTTATGGTGCCACAGAGAAGCCAGTGCAGCCCGGTGTGAATCCACCAAAGGTGGGAGGGAGAAGACTGGAGTGTGAATATGGTGCTCCAACTTTTCAGGGAGCCATTCAAGGGACTAACGTCTCACTTGATTCAGGGGAGAGTGGGACAGATTGCTGCTGCAGACCAAGAACCTGCAAAACTACCCACAGATACCAGAGGGAGCAAGAGATTAAAAGCTCCTGAAAAAGAAACCAGCAAATCTCTCTAACTGGGAAATTACACACACAAGGCCAGAGAAAACACATCTCCCCTAAAAGGTTTTAGAGGCCCCTAGAATCTCTACATAGGTTAATTGATAAAGGTTTTCTCCTGTATGAAACCAGTCCATAAAGGCTGAAAAAGGTGGTTATTTTTTTCAAACACACTCAGCTAAAAACAAGAATGAACTTATAAAGCATATGAAGAAACAAGGAAATAGCACAATCAATGGAACAAAATAAATATCCTGAAACTAAACCCATAGAAATGGGTATCTATGAAATATCTGAAAAAGAATTCAAAATAAATGTCTAAAAGAAACTCAATGATCTACAAGACAACACAGATAAGCAACTAAACAATGTCAAGGAAAAAAATGCATGACAAAATAAAATCAACAAAGACACAGAAACTATAAAAAAGAAACCAATAAATTCTATAGCTGAAGAATACAATAAATGGATTAAAAAGGGGTTCAACAGCAGACTTTATATAGCAGAAGAATCAGCAAACTTAAAGACAGGTCATTTGAAATTACTGGCCCCAAAGAATAAAGAGAAAAATGAACTTAAAAAGGTGAAGAAATCCTAAGGGACTTACCGGATACTATGAAGTGTATCAATATACACATTATGGGAATTCCAGAAAGAGAAAAAGCAGTAGAGCTAATTTGAAGAAATCATATCCCAAGTTTGAGGAAAGGAAATAGAAATCCAAATTCAAGAAGCTTGAAGAATTCTAACCACAATAAATTTGTGTGTGTGTGTGTATGTATATACATGAAATATACAAAAGAAAATGAGAAGGGAATCAAAGCACATAAAAAAAAAAGAATGAAACAAAAATGAAAGCAACCAGAGAACAGTGACAATAGCTATAAGATAAGCAGAAAACAATTAACAAAATGGCAATAGTAAGTCCTCCACTATCCATAATTAGTTTAAATGTCAATGGATTAAACTTTCCAATTGAAAGATAGAGAGTGGCTGAATAAATATACAAGCAAGATTCAACTATAAACTGTCTACAAAAGACTCATCTTAGACGTAAAAACACCCAGGCCAAGAGTGAAACGGTGGATATCTTTATATTCCATGCAAATGGTAACCAAAGGAAGGCAGGTGGCCATACTTGTATCAGGGAAAACAGACTTTTACTAAGTAAAAAACTGTTACAAGAGGCAAAGAACAACATTATATGATAATAAAAGGGTCAATTCACCAAAAAGATATAGCACGTATAAATATAAGGATACGGGCACCTAGCCAGATGCATAGTGTGTACCTGTCCTAGTCCCAGCTACTCAAGAGGCCAAGGCAGAAGCATCATTTAAGCCCAGCAGTTTGAGACCAGCATGGGCAATACAGCAAGACCATCTCAAACAAGAAGAAGAGGAAGAAAAATATATATATATATATATATATATATATATATATATATATATATATATATATATATATATATATATATTCACCTAATGGAGCACCCAAATATAAAAAGCTAACACTGACAGAATTGAAAGGAGAAATTCATAGTAACATAATAGTAGGAAATTTCCATACCCTACTTTAATAATGAATAGAAAAATATGAGATGAACCAGTAGCAAAGGAATAGGAAGACTTAAACAGCATTATACCCCAACTGAACCTAACAGGCATACACAGAACACTCCACCAAACAGCAGAAGAATGCACATTCTTCTCACATACACATGGAATATTCTCCAGTAGGCCTCAAAACAAGTCTTAAAAAAAAATTTAAGAAGGCAGAAATCATACCAAGTATCTTTCTGATCACAATGAAATGAAACTAGATATCAACAGCAGTAGAAAAACTAAAAAATTCGCAAATATGTGGAAATTAAATAATATACTCTTGGAAAAACTATGGGTCAAAGATGAAATCACAAGGAAAACGAGAAAATATCTTGAGACAAATGAAAATAAAAGCACAACATACTTTTGGGATGCAGCAAGAGCAGAACTAAGAGGCAGTTTATAGTGGTAAATACTTACATTAAAAAAGAAAGATCCCAATCAAATAATTTTATACCTCAAGGAACTAGGGGGAAAAAAAGGTCCAGTAAAACCCAAAGTTAGCAAAAGGAAGGTAACAGCAGTGATTAGAGCTGAAATAAACAGAATAGACCCTAGAAAAACAACAGAGGAAAAAAAATCAACTATGAGTTAGTTTTTTAAAAAGATCAACAAAATTGACAAGCCATTAAGAAAACTATAGCAAAGACTCATATAAATCAGAAGTGAAACAAGAAACATTACAACAGATGCCACAAAAATAAAAAGTAAAAGAAATGACCATGAATAATTATATGTCAACAAACTGGATAACCTAAAAATGAATTAATTCACATAAATATAAAACCTACCAAGACTGAATTATAAAGAAACAGAAAATCTGAACAGACCTATAACTAGCAAGGACATCAAATCAGTAGTAATCAACAGCCTCCCAATAAAGAAAAGGCCAGGACCAGATGGCTTCAGTGAAAAACTCTACCAAACATTTAAAAAAGAATAATTGTCATTCCTTCTCAGACTCTTCTAAAAATTTGAAGAGGAGGTGTTATTTGAATGTCTGTGTCCCCTGCAAAATTAATGTTAAAACTTAATCTCCAATGCGGGAGTATTAAGAGGTGGGGCCTTTATGAAACAATCGGTTCACGAGGGCTCTTACTTTGTAAATGGAATTAAAGCCTTTATAAAAGAGGCTTCACAAAGGGTTTGGGCCTTTTTCCCTTCTGTTCCTTTCACAATGTGAGAACACAGTGTTCAAATTGTCATCTTGGAAGCAAAGTCTGGGCCCTCACCAGACACCAAATGTGCTAACACCATGGTCTTGGATTTACCAGATGCCAGTACTATGAGAAATAAATATCAATTGTCTATATATTACCCAGTCTGCTGTATTTTGCTACAGCAGCACAAACAGACTAAGACAGGAAGGAATATTTCCAAACTCATTTTATGATGCTAGCATTACTGTGATACCAAAGCCAGACAAAGATTACTACAAGAAAACTATAGACCAATATCCTTGATGAATATTGAAACAAAAATCCTCAACAACCTAGTGAACCGAATTAAATAGCACATTAAAAGAATTACATACATAAAATGAAATTTACCCCGGGATGCAAAATGAGTCACCATACAGAATCAATAAATGTAATATACCACATTGACAAAATGAAGGGCAACAATCACATGATCACCTGAATTGATGCAGAAAAAGTATCTAGCTAAATTCAGCACCCTTGCATGATTTAAAAACAAAAATCAAAAAACAAAAACACCACTCAACAAACTGGGAATAGAAGGAAATTACCTCAGCATAAGAAGGGTCATAGATGAAAAGCCCTCACCTTATATCAAATTTAATGCTGAAAAACTGAAAGCTCTTCCTCTAAGATCAGGAACAAGGCAAGGATGGCCACTCTCACCACTTCTATTCAACCTAGTACTGGAAGTTCTTGGCAGAGCAATTAGGCAAGAAAAACAAATTAAAAGCATCCAAATTGCAAAGGAACAAGTAAAATTACCTCTGTTCACAGATGGCATCATCTTATATGTAGAAAACCTTAAAGACTCCACAAGAAAACTATTAGAACCAAAAAAAATGAATTCAGTAAAATTGCAGGATATAAAAATCAAAACTGAAAAATCAGCTGTATTTCTACGCAGTAACAATGAACAATCTGAAAGGGTAACTAAGAAAACAATTTCATTTACAAGGGTATCAAAAAGAATAAAATACTTAGAAATAAACTTAAGAGGCAAAAGACTTCTATACTGAAAACTACAAAACATCACTGAAAGAAATTGAAGACGACTCAAATTAATGCAAAGACATTCATGTTTACGGGTTAGAAGACTTAATATTGTTAAAATGTCCATACTATCCAAAGCAATCTATAAACTAAAGCAATCCCTACTAAAACCTCCATAGGATTTTTAAAGATATAGAAAAAAAAATCCTGAAATTCATATGAAATCTCAAAAGACCACAAATGGCCAAAACAATCTTGAAAAAGACAAACAAGGCTGGAGGCCTCAAATGTCCTCATTTCAAAGTATATAACAAAGCTACAAAGCTACAGTAATCAAAACTGTATGGTTTTGGACACAGACCAGTGAAAGAGAATAGATATAAACTCTCATGTGTATGGTCAAATGATCTTTAACAAGAGTACCAAGACTACACAACAGGAAAAGGATAGTCTCTTCAACAAATAGTGTTGGGAAATCTAGATGTCTATATGCAAAGGAATCATTTGTATACACCATGTACAAACATCAACTCAAAATGGATTAAAGACCTAAATAGAAGACCTGAAACAATAGAACTCCTAGAACAAAACACAGGGGAAAAACTTCATGACATTGGAATGGGCAGTAATTTCTTGGCTATGACACCAAAAGCACAAGTAACAAAAGCAAAAACAGACAAATGGCACTATAGCACAAAAAACTTCTGCACAATGAAGGAAACAATCAACAGAGTGAAAAGGTAACCTAGGGAATGGGAGGAAATATTTGTAAACCATATTATCAGATATGGGGCTAATATCCAGAATATATAAAACATATAAAGAACTCCTATAACTCAAACCAAAAGGCAGTAATAACCCAGTTAAAAACTGGCCAAAGGAATAGAAATTTCTCCAAAGAAGACATACAAATGACCAAAAAGCATATGAAAAGATGTTCAACATCACTAATCATCAGGGAAATGCAAATCAAAACCATAATGAGATATCACTTCATGGCCATTAAAATGGTCACTATCAAAAATAAAAAGCCAGAAAATAACAAATACTGGTGAGGATGTGGAGAAAATGGAATGCTTGTGTACAGTTGGTGAGACTGTAAAATGGTGAAAAACACTATGAAAAACAGTATGGGGGTTCCTCAAAAATAAAAATGACCCAGCAATCCGACTACCGCATATCTATTCAAAAGGATGGAAAACAGGATCTTGAAGGTACTTGCACAACCATATTCACGGCAGCATTGTTCACGATAGCCAAGATGTGAAAGCAACCAAGACGTCCATTGATGGATGAGTGGATAAAGAAAATGTGGTACAGTAGTCCACCTTATCCATGGTTTCGTTTTCTGTGGTTTCAGTTACCTATGGTCAACCACGGTCTGAAAATATTAAATGGAAAATTTCAGAAATAAATAATTCACATGTCTTACATTGTGCGCCATTCTGAATAGTATGATGAAATCTTGCCTCTTCACTCTCTGTCTCTCCCAGGACATGAACTGTCCCTTTATCCAGCATATTCATGTTGTATAAGCTACCTACCTGTTAGTCACTTAGTAGCTCATTATCATCTGGAAAAAACATAGTATACACACACACACACACACACACACACACACAGAGACACACAGGATTTAGTACTATCCACAGTTTCAGGCATCCACTGGGGTCTTCAATGTATACACCGCAGATAAGAGAGGACTACTGTGTGTATACACACACACACACACACACACACAATGGAGTATTATTCAGCTTTTAAAATGAAGGAAATCCTTTCATATGCTACAACACGGATGAACTGTGAGGACATCATGTTAAATGAAATAAGCCAATCATAAAAAGAATCCACTTATACGGATATCTAGAGTAGTCAAAATCATGCAAACAAAAAGTAGAATGGTGGCTGCTATGGGGTAGGAGGAAGGTGGAAATGGGGAGTTGTTCAATGGGTATAGAGTTTCAGTCACACAAGAGGAAAAAGTTCTGGAGATCTGTTGTACAACAATGTGCATAGAGTTAACAATACTGTAATTGCACTTAAAAATTATTAAGTTAAAAAAGATAAATAAGCAAGTTCAGAAAAACAGGGGTATAGATTAGAACCAAACGGACAATCCATTGAGACAAATTAATAGCTGCCCTTCCCTCTGTAAATCCAAGCACATCTCTTCATGCAAGACAACAGAAGTCATTACCCTTAATCCAAAAACTGAATGGACCATCTGAAAAATTATGCTATTCACAGCAAACTAGGTCTCTGAAATCTCAATCCCTTCAGATTCTACTATAAGTATTAATTATATATATGCAAAGTTTCCATTTTCTCCTCAGCTCAACTCACAAAAAACTGTTCACAGAGGAGAGTTGAAGGTTCATCAACAGTTTCAGTGAGCAGAGAGAAGTCAATGTGCTTAAAATCAAGACATTGAAACATTTCTGATAAAAGAGGAAAGTGACTTCGGACCAATTAATTAAGAACACCCAAAACACCTATACTGACTCTAAATCCACATCTATGTATGCTTATATGACATTTATAAAGTTCTTAATAATTTTGGGCTTCAGTTTTTTTTTTTTAATTATAGAAGCTGGAAAATGAGAAGTCACAAAGACCAAATCTAAAATTAAAAAAAAAAAAAACTCCTTTATATATGAAATCTACATATGTTCATTATAAGCCCCAGTACAGTATAAAGAGCCTGGTGTGTATTCCTAAGATAGAACTGGATACTGCTACATAACTCATTAACTTCTCTAGGTATTAGATATGCTAAAAATTAAGCTTATAAAAGAGAAAACACAAACCTCTTAACTTCACATATTTATCTGTATTCTCCTCCCTCTAAAAATCAAGTTCCTTATTTTATTTCATACTGTTTTCAAGGCATGTTACCAGCCTGTCACCTCTTCCTAAGCTTTGCTAATTTCTTAAAAACTAAACACTTTTAAATCACAGTTTTCTAAAAAGCATATGGTGACATCTGGCTGGGCTAGAGAGGACAGTTTAATTAGGCAGGTAACTATATGAACTTAATATATATCTTTCAATAAAAGTATTTTAGTAACCAATACATGTATTTGTGCTGAAAATTATGATGTCAGTCCAATTCACAGTTTGTCACATCACGCTTTTACACAATTTTGAGAAAGACATGCAGACAGCACTACACAGAAGCCCACATTTTGTGTATATCATATTCATCCTCTTAACCTGCAAAGTACATGAGTAAATTCAGATAATGACTACATTAAACATTTAACCTTCAATGGTGATGGGTATTGGTGCTTCTAGTTTTTCTGTTTCCAACACCACTGTACTTAATTCTGTTTATCAACAAATCTTCAAAATTTTTATTTATTGGTTAATGAATATCACCAACCATATATATATATAAAAAATATACATATATTATCTAATGGTATAAATTACCTTTTTACCTATGCTGTAAATATCATATCAACGTTCAAATTATATATATAAATTTAGTGAAATGGTTTATAATTAAATGTGAAAGAGTACAGAGAGGAGGGAAGCAAAGAAAGAAAGGAATTTCTCCTCCCACCTTCTATTGATACATTCTGGCAAATTCTAAAATTGGTGTATTCCGAAATCTGTGTGTTCTGGCAAAATTTGGATATAAAATGCTGGATAACCATTTGCAACCTTGTTCTCTTATCCAGTTTCTGAAATTTGCTGATTTTAAAGACTGAAAAGATGATTATTCCTGAATAAAGCAATATCTTATTGTGTACACTTACTGAATTTTTATTGTTTGGCACATTATAATGTAAGAGAAATGCATTTACTCTTTTGTATTTTGGCAGAGCAGAAGCCTGTCCTTGAACGGTTGTCAGCATAAATGACAGAAGACCAACATTTGCCTTAAGATCACAACAGAATTATCAACAGAGAAAATAAACCTCTGGGTGCTTGTGTGTGTTATACATATATACACATATATATAAACATATACATTTTCAGATACGTCTTAGACGTGTTAGTTCTACTGGCAGGATAGTTTAAAAAAATCAAAATACTCCAAAGTTTAGCTCCATGTAATAAAGTATTCCCCTCAGCTCCTAAGGTAATTCAAAGAAGCAATGTAGAGTTTCATCAGCCCGTCTAGTGGCTAGTTAAGCTACCTATATATGTAAGTACTTTTATTTGGAAAACAAGCAAACTCATAACTCGATAGAAAACACAAAAATAAATACAATGAAAATGAAAGCTGGCTAAGCAAGACAGTTCAGACAACACAGAAATAATAGGTTCCTTAGAACTGATTCACAATCTATTCTCTTCTGGGACTATTAATAAAAAAAGGCCTGCGGTGAAAAAAAGAGGCAGAGAGAAGGAAAGAATGCACTTAAAGTATTTCTGCAACTGAATGACTTGCTCCTAAATCTGACAGAAATCCATCTTTTATTTCTGCTGCAGAGACTACTGATAGCCTCCCAATAATCATTTCTCTCTTTTTTATTAGTGATAGAATTCTGGTTTTCAGGTGTGAACACGGCTCCCTAGACTAATGACTACATTTCTCAGCTTCTTTTACCTTGCTGGTAGGAGTGACAAATGAGAATAAATCAAAATGGTATCTTCACCCCTCTCCGTCTCATTAGCTGGAATGTGCATATGAAGTCTGGTGCCTTGCAGCTACCACGAGATAAATTTGGGTGCCACACACAGGAAAAGCAACAAAATGGAACTAGTCTGGGCCTCTCACCTTGTGGAGAGCCACACCAGCCTTGAAGTCACTCCCAATTCTTTGAACATGGGAGAAAAATAAACAACTATTTTGGGAAATAAATTGTCACTTCTGGCCGTGTGCGGTGGCTCACACCTGTAATCCCAGCACTTGGGAAGCCGAGGTAGGCGGATCACGAGGTCAGGAGATTGAGACCATCCTGGCCAACATGGTGAAACCCTGTCTCTACAAAAAAAAAAAAAAAAATACAAAAATTAGCTGGGTGTGGTGGTGCGCACCTGTAGTCCCACCTACTTGGGAGGCTGAGGCAGGAGAATCACTTGAACCCAGGAGGCGGAGGTTGCAGTGACCCAAGAGGGTGCCACTGCACTCCAGCCTAGCAACAGAGCAAGATTGTCTCAAAAAAAAACAAAGAAATTGTAACTTCTTACTGAGTTACTTGTAGTCAAACCTAATTCCAGTTCTCATTCCTTACTGCAAAGATAGAATAATTTCATTATTTCAAGAGTTTTTTTCTACAAGATCATGTCTCTCTGGGCATACTACGATAAATTTTTAAAAAGGTGATTCTATGTTAACTTTCTCCCCAACAGTGGCAGAAAATTCTTGTCTAAGAATTCTACCATAATAACAAAATTAATAAACTAAAAAAATATATAAACAGGAAGTCCCTAAAATATTCTCAATTACCTATTATTGCCACCCCAAAATATGCTCTTGTCTGTCTGTTACAATGATATAGGAAAAATAAAGAGTACAATTTTAGTTATTTTTATGGGAATTGGGCTTGCTTGGAAAATTCCAAGAAAATCCTGGGGGAGTCACAGAGATTTAAAACTCCTTGGCTGCCAGTGGGACAGGCTCCTTTGGTTCCTAGACCCCCACACAGCCTTGTTACCTTCTCAATTCCTTTTTTATATACATTTATACCAGTAGATGCTTTTTGAATGAAAAAGTGGTTTAAGAAGCCTAGTCTAAGAAAAATTTTGGTAATTGAAAAGGTAGGGCACTCAGGAGAAGACAGACACAATATATATGAATTAGAAAGAGTCACAGTATAGGTAAGTTTAAAAATCATCAGTAAAAAATAATAGTAATTATATGAGAACAACAAAAGCAAAGTGAAAAAAAAAAAAAAAAAACACTTACATCCTGTGAATATCTTCTTGTACCTGTGTTTGCGACTGAGTCTGAGTAGATATGTCAACTCTAGATTGTGTAAAGAGGTCAAAGATTTGCCACAGATGGTAGCAGTAACAGACAGAGGTCGCCAAACTTTAACTCTAGAGGGAAATCTAGGCCACTGCCTATTATTGTATCACCAACAGGTAAAACATTGGTTTTAAATTTTTCAGTGGTTACATTTTAAACAGCTACACAAGTATCTATATAACATAATATTCTCAATTGGTCTGCAATGCCTAAAATATTTACTATAGGATCCTTTACAGAAAAAGCTTGCCAAAACCGGATCTATGTGCCTAGCCATGTCTTTTTGTCTAAAATTAAGGATAGGAAAAATAAATGTAACCTCAATTTTGAGGAACTTGTCAAATTCCAAAGTAGAGTTGACAGCAATAAGACGTTAAGAATAATTCCCCAAAATTGGGAAGGGGGACAGAAAGGCCGCCAGGATTGAATTTGAACCACTGCTTGGCTATTAGCAAACAAATCTTAGAATTATACTATGTGAAATTCTGTGAGGCATTAGTGTAATCTATCTTCAAAAAAGTTAGGGAAATAACAAACTGTCAGTTTTTATGTGTATATGTATGTTCATTTTGTTTCATTGCAAAACTTCTCAGAGTCTTTAAAACTATCCCCAGGTTGGCCGGGCATTGTGGCTCACACCTGTAATCCCAGCACTTTGGGAGGCCAAGGCGGGCGGATCACAAGGTCAGGAGTTCGAGATCAGCCTGGCAACACAGTGAAACCCTATCTCTACTAAGAATACAAAAAATAGCTGGGCATGGCTGTGGGTGCCTGTAATCCCAGCTACTCGGGAGGCTGAGGCAGGAGAATCTCGCTTGAACCCAGGAGGCAGAGGTTGCAGTGAGCTGACATCACGCCATTGCACTCCAGTCTGGGCGACAGAGCCAGACTCTGTCTCATAAACAAAAACAAACAAACAAAAAATATCCCCAGGACAGGGATACAGTATGCAACAATCCCCAAATATATTCTACTTTACTTCTGTGGTACCTATTAATATTTTGAAGAAAGTATTAAATACAGTTGGGAAAATATTTATCTCATATAATATATAATATATATAACATAATATCTCATAATAAATTATTGGTAGATAAACAAGTTACATGTATAAAACACACCACAAAATCTAGAAGAGAATAAATGTAACTACCAAGGCCAGGGGCAGTGAGTCACAACTAAAATCACAGCACTTTGGGACCCTGAGAAGGGAGGATTGCTTCTCGGGCCAGGAGCTCAGGAGGCGGCCAGTTCAAGACCGGCCTGGTGGCACCCTGTCTCCACATAAAAATGAAAAAATTAGCCAGGTATGGTGACATGTACCTGTAGTCCTAGCTACTTGGGAGGCTGAAGCAGGAGGATCACTTTAGCTAAGGAGTTCCAGGATACAGTGAGCTATGATCACACTCCAGGCTAGACAATAGAGCGAGGAAGGCCGTCTCATAAAAATTTTTAAAACGTAACTATCAAGGCCAGGTGCAGTGGCTCACGCCTGTAATCCCAACACTTTGGGAGGCAAAGGTGGGCAGATCACCTGAGGTAAGGAGTTCAAGACCAGCCTGGCCAACATGGTGAAACCCAGTCTCTACTAAAACTACAAAATTAGCCGGGTGTGGTGGCAGGTGCCTGTATGCCCAGCTACACGGGAGGGTGAGGCAGGAGAATCACTTGAACCCAGGAAGCAGAGGTTGCAGTGAGCTGAGATTGAGCCATTGCACCCCAGCCTGGGCAAAAAGAGTGAAACTCCATCTCAAAAAAAAAAAAAAAAAAAGTAACTATCAAACCTCTTGTGGAAGTGCGCTATCTAGGGCAAAGAAAAATGGAATAAATTTTATAAAATAAAATTTTCACTTAGAAAAAGATTCACTAAAGTGTAACCAGGAAACACTAAATTATGTCAAAGACTGACAAAAATAGAGAAAACTTGCATGGTAAATATAATAAATGGTTGCATAAGTACTATACACAAAATATATAGGGCAATGGACATGAACAGGTTACTAAGAAAAAAGGTAACAAGAAAAAAGGTAATAAGCAACTTTCTTGTGTTCATCCACTATTGATCTACTTCAGCTGTTTATTCTTCAGAAGCCAAAGGGAAATTCAAACTTGGGTCATGTCACCCTAGCTCTTAGAATAAAGAGCAAAATTCTTAACGTGGCCTACAAGAAGCAGATGTGCAGCCTCATTTCTTCCCTCTCCAACTCACTGTGCTCCTGGCCATCTTCTTCTTTCAGTTCAGAGATGTGCACTGCAGCCCTTGCATGGACATGCTGGTCCGGCTTCTAGGCTCTTTTTCTTTGCCCTCTCACTCACTCTCTTCCTTTAGATCACTCTAACAACCCTTCAGTTCTTAAATCAGATTTTCCTTTCTCAGAAAAGCCTTCCCTGACTGCAATTTAGATTTAGAGTTGAGACTCCGGGTTTAGATCAGCTCCTCCTTTATGCACTCATAGTTCCCTTGCTTTCCTTCCACAGCAACTTGCCTCAGTTTTTAGCTTGGCATTTGTGGGACAATTCATTAAAGTCTAATCCTCTCTCTACCTAATAAACTGTTAAGCTCCATAAAGCCAAGGATCTTGACTGTTTTGTTCTTCCTTGTATCTCCAGCACCTAGAAGGAGACTGCAGTTTTCTAAAAACAAAGCAACAACAATAACAACAAAAATACATTTAATAAATGCCAAAAAATAATGTTTGTCTTTGAGGGCCATGAGATTATAGGTAATATTTTTCTTTTCCTACTTTTCTGCATTTTATATATAGTACACATGGTAATAAAAACAAAGTTACTGATAGACCTACATTTAAATAAGTAAATATAAGTGAAAATCAGAATTTTTAAAAAGGGGAGGTGAAACCTGACCTTATGAAGAATTAATTCAAATAGCAAACTTCCCATATATTTATCAACATGGAAAATATTCATGATACACAGCTAACTGAAAAAAAGCATACCATAATATAGTGTACCTGGTATAAAGTCATTTCTGTATAACTTGGGAAAATGCTAGAATTCTATACAATAGAGTTTTAACAGTGATTATTTCTGGATGGTAGAATTAGGGGTGCTTTTTGCTTTTGTGTTTTTCTACATTTTAAAATATTTTTTGTATTGTATATTTGTCAGGGAAAAAATACTAATCTTTTTGAATAGCTATCTCCTCTTGTGCATTTACAATACAGTTCAATTTGCAACACATTTTCAGGAACATACCAATTTTTTCAAGTAAGGGATGCCTTATGTTAAACTACCCATTTCCTACTGTGTCATATCAACTACTTTCTATAGTTTGCTTTATTAAAGAACACCTGAGCAAGAATACCTTACATAAACTGGAATTATTATATCAATGTTTTTTAAAAGCTTTTTAGCAATAATATATTTTTAAATAAATTGTGCTATCCCCTTCATCAATATTAATTTTCCAGTACTGCAGAACTAAATGTTACTGTCATTATGTGTTATCACTTACTCTTACATCTTAAAATTTTCTCATAAAATGATTCATAATCTAAACTAAGAGGAGAAAAACAGTTTTGAAAAATTTTCTACAGAACATTATTTTTCATTTATTCCAAATAGCACAACAAGAAGGTTTGCAGGAGATGGAATGAAACCATGGTAACCAACTGAACCTATCATGAGCTATCAGATCAAAAGAACACACAGTACATTACACGTCAACGCCTACTAGCAGCATAATCCTTCCCCAGTTCCTTTTGATCCTTCTTCTTTAACATGAAAAATGCTTTCAACCAATTTTCATATTTTAAAACTGCAAAAGCCCCTTTATCAATATCTACTATGATTCTCTGGCTTTACTCAGGAACTCTTTGGCTAAGCTCACTTTGTAAGTCAACCTAATGTTTCGAGATTCAGTTATGAATTGTTGGGTGTTTTCAATCATTAGCAAAATTACATTTTTTATTTCAGTGCATTTTATCATTTTCTAATATAGCAGCAATAGTTTCTTCACACAAAATCTTCAGAACTGTAAAGATTATATCACCCTCTCACAGAAATCCCTTGCTTAATGGAATCTTATCAGTATTTTAAACTCAAAGCTACAATAAGTTTAGTTTGGGCACTGAAGCTAAACTCACAGAATCTGGCTCAACATGATCTTAAACTACCAATCAGCCAAAACTAAATAAACAGGTAATGATGGCTTTTGTCAGGCATTAGCTGTTTATTGCACAACTATATAGTCAGGCAGACAATAGGGCAAACCTCTGCAAAGACTGGAGATCATCTTTGCTGTTCTGGTTGGCCACTCCTTAACAATTTTCACTTAAAATAAAGCACGATATGCATATATGCCATAAAAACAGAAGTATATTTTATGCATGACCAGTTTCTGGAAGGATAGACAAGTAATTGTGAATGGTGTTATCTCTAGGGAGTGGAATTAGAAGTATGTCACGGTGGGAAAGTACTATAATTTATCATTCTAAACATTTTTATTTCAGTTTTTTTTTTAACCATATCTATGTGTTGCTTTTATAATAGAAATATAATAAATTACATAGATGCAAATATGCTGTTATTTTTATAAAGAATTATTGCTGTTTTTCTTTGATAAAGTTATACAAAGTTAATTATTTTTATAAGTACAAATAACTACCAAGTGATCTTATAATGGGATTTTTGTTTAAATTATTAAACTTCAAATGCACTTAATTTGGCTTTTCTCTTTTGAGAGTGGTGGGGGTGGAAAGTGAACCCTTGAGAATAAGTTGGAATAAACCTTATCCTTAAAGGCTTTAAACAAGGTATATCTGTTTATAAAAATAGTAATGTGCTGATAACTTTAAAATCTTAATTACTAAAATGGCATTGATTTAAAAACTAAGAGTTTACTTGTGTGTCACACCTCTTGACAACTTAGAAAAAGTGCTGCATGTTTTTTGACATATATATATATATATATATTTGTTTGTTTGTTTTGAGATGGAGTTTTGCTCTTGTTGCCCAGGCTGGAGTGCAATGGTGTGATCTCAGCTCACCTCAACCTCCACCTCCCAGGTTCAAGCGATTCTCCTGCCTCAGCCTCCCGAGTAGCTGGGATTACAGGCATGTGCCACCACGCCTGGCTAGTTTTGTATTTTTAGTAAAGATGGGGTTTCTCCATGTTAGTCAGGCTGGTCTCGAACTCTCAACCTCAGGTGATCCACCCACCTTGGCCTCCTAAAGTGCTGGGATTACAGGCGTGAGCCACCAGGCCCAGCCAGATATTGTTTTTAAACAAGTTATATTTCTCAGTTTTTTTGCTGTTTGTTCTTGAGCAAGTTAAGCCTTAGTTTTCTCATCTGTAAACTGGGGAAAATAATAGTATCTACCACATGGTCTTATTTTATAGATAAAACTTAGTTTTCCAACCTGTTGCCAAGAACAGAGGTTACGGGTTATAAGACAGCAAATCTGTCCAGCCCTTTCAGAGGCCAGAAAGTATCTGATACACTGAAGTCCTTGAGCCAGTCACATTGGCCCATGATCAATCTCATACATTTACCTTAATGTACCACACAACATTATCACTTTGTATGGGTGTGGCAGTATGAAAAAAGTTTGGGTTATCTAAAAGATAATTCACATAAAGTATTTACCGTAATGCCTGGAAGAGTAAATATTTGGAAACGTTAGCTATTATTATATTTATAAAACTGTTCAGTCCATTAATAAAATATTTGGTGGCTCCAAATCATTCACAGAAAAGGAATCACATTATCCACCTATGCTAGGACTGTATCTAGTTACTAAAAAACAGATATTAAGAGAATCTAGCATGTCTTCCACTGTACCTTAAAGCAGATACACAAATGAGATTCTAGCTCTTCTCTGCAAAGTAGATAACTGGAGAGACAGCCATCCTCTTTATGTAAAAGTTTCTATTAGCCCCAAAATGTACTTGAAACTCAACTCTACCCTTAAATAATAAAATTTGCTTTATACCATGCCTTAAAAATACAAACGCCAAAAAGACCTTGAAATCAGCTTTTTGGCTTTCTCTGCCTTCTACTTTAAATCCACTGCTATGTATGCATACTTTTGAGAGAGAACTGAAGATTGAATAGACAGAATACTAGTCAATAAAAACCATGCTGGGGATAAAATGTTTTTAAAGATAGCACTTCACATATACTAGGATGTCTATATTCAAAGAGACGTAACACAAGTGTTGAAAAGGACATGAAGAAACCGGAACCTTCATACATCACTGGTGGGACTATAATGATATAACCACTTTGGAAAACCATTCCATGATTCCTCAAAGATTCCTAAAAAGGTTACTTTTGAGTTACAATATGACCCAGCAACTTCACCCCTAGGTATATACCCCAAAAAATTAAAACATATGTTTATACAAAAACTTGTACACAATTTTATTCTAATAACGTTATTTACAGCAGTATTATTCATAATAGCCAAAAAATAGAAACTCAAATGTCCATCAACTATTGGAATATTTTTCTAATATTATTCATTAGTAAAAAGGAATAAAGTACTTATACATGCTACAACATCGATAAACTTTGAAAACATTATGCTAAGGGAAAAACGTCAGTCACAAAAGAATGTATATTATATAATGCCATTTATATGAAATGTCTAGGTTGTTTACATCAATAGAGACAAAAGTAGATTAGTGGTTGCCTAGGGCTGGGAGAGCTGAGGAGAAATGGAAAGTGAGGGTGAATGGGTATAGAGGTTCTTTCACGGTGATTAAATGTTCTGAAATTGATTACGTCATAATTCTGTGAATGTACTAAAAACCACTGAACTGTACACTTGAAATAGGCGAATTCCTATGCTACGTAACTGAAGAAACAGTTTTTAAAAAGTAAGATATGAGAACACGCAAAAGCCATGCTTGCAAATAGAGTAAGAAAAAAAAAAGGTGCAATTTATAATACATAGAAACAGTGCTTGGTTGCCTTCAGTAGATGTTTCATGACACTCTTTGGATAGGAGGCAAGTCTTTTTTGGTCCAGGAAAAAAATCAGAAAACAGGAAGAAAAAGGATCAGTGAGGCAATTAACCCTTAACGTTTTTTCTCTATCAAGTTAACACTTTAATAAGCAGTGGTTTTAGGTTCACTGACCAAAAAAGGGTGTCTTTTAAAAAGGGGGAAAAATGAGGGCTGGGGAGTACATGTTTATCTGAATTTACCAAACAGAAGAAACCTGGTAGATTTTCTTCCTTCTTTTCCTCCCGGTAGTACCAGCACTTAATCTTAATTTGTTAATTGAAAATGAGAAATAATAACTCAAAGGCTCTCAGCACTCAGCCTATATATTTTAAGTTTTCCCACTCTGTAGACAGACAACATGGGAAGCCATGCTTGGTGAGCATGAGGTCCACAGCAAGAGGAACTGAGGGATTGAATGTTGAATGGAACATTTCTCAAAGTGTGTTCCACTGAGAAAGTCCATGGAAAGGGGGTCTCATGACCAAATGAGTTTGGGAAATGCAGTACACTCCTATTAACAATACTCATAGGCTCTGGGAACTACTACTGGAAAAAACATTCAGTTGATTACGTTTAATGGCAGAGAGACCCACATGGCTCCTTCTTCCTCTCCATGCCAGCGACAGCACTGCCAATGCTGGTCAAGACTCCCTTCCCATATAGACCTTGGATGGAACAGAGGCCTCTATGACTTTTCTTTCTATTGCCCCAGGGCTGACCAATCCTTCTTCCAAGGAATTATTTAAATAAATTGATACATTCTGTTTAGTGTCAAATCTTTGGAGATTTAGGAGGTATCATCTTTTGTTTTGACCCAAGGTTACAACTAATGTCTTCATTTCTTCTCAAAATAAAAATAGCTCTTTTGTTTTTTTCTGTTTATAAAATGATACATGTTCATTGTAAAAAAAAAAAAAATTAGGTAACTCAAAAAATACAAAGAAGTAACAATCATGTTTAAGTTAGTCACTAAGCAATAAACACCAAACATTTTGATGATCATTCTTTTAGACACTGTTCTACTTAAATATACACCTATAGGTATGAAATTTTATATAAGTAATATGATACTATATACATACTATTCTGTATAATAAATTCAGACTGATAAAAGTTATGTTTCTGAATTTATGAAATGTGACATATTTTTAAAAGAAAATATAATTTTCCCAAACATCATGTTTTTTACAGGATTTATCATTTGTTCTCAATTACTAAAATTTTTCCAAATAATTCTTACATTATAGTCAGCATAAAATCAACAGGAAAGTGCCAAGTATTGTAGGTATAAGGCATTCTCTGGAGTATGTCCAAATATGCCCTAAAATATCCAGATACAGAGTTTGGGGATTATCAAGACTCTTGCACATGTCACTTTGTTCTTCTCCCAATTTAGAGAAGCTAAAATGAGTCAGACTAACAGAAATGTCTCTGGAGTTGCCAAATTTGGAGTTAACAGTTCTCCTCAAAGTGAACTCTTTAAAATCTATATGGTATACAGAAGACCTTTTAAATATCAGTTCTCCATAGCCAAAGAAAAACTGCTTACTAAATTAATCATCTAAATAATTCTGGTAAAACATAGTTCCTACCACCCTTTCCACTCAGCATTCTAATTCCTCCAGCAAATCTTTCTAAACTGTAAATGTAACCCTTATTGTCTTCTACCAAAAGCCTTCAATTTCCTACAGATAAAGTCCAAATTCTTAAGCATGAAATTCTAGGCTCTCCTGGCACACTAAGTGCTAAAATTTCCCCTGCTCCCAGTCCCTCAACAGACTGCCATACACGAAATGCTCCATGGTGTTCTACATTCTGGTACCATTTCTTCTTCCCAAAATGCTTGTTTTTCATCATATTCTACCCTTTTACTTGGTAAGCCAGTCTACCTTTAAGAGTTAGCTTAAATATCTTCTTTCTTGACCCACTTGAATAGTATCTGGCACAATATAAAAGCTCAATAAGTGCTGCTCTTTTGATAATTCAGAATCTGGAGAATTATTTCAATTGTCCAATTTAACAGTGAAGAGCACGCCCCTTCAATTTCCATGAAAAGGCCTTGACACATATTAGTGACATACCAGGAATAAATTTTTTAGATATTAATAAAAATCTATGGATTTCATTATGCTAAAATTATTAATATAATTAGGTTTTCCATATGACCTTTAAAATGCTGACCTAAAGTCAGTTTGGAAAACAACATTTCAAATCAAATTTCTAAAATATTATAGACAAAAGAACATTATCAAAACATGTTTTACAAAACTCTTTGATGCTTGCCCTCACATAAAACTGTCTTTGGAACTCACACCTGATTTTCTTACTACAGTATTTACTAAAGCTAAAATTAGATATACAACTTTAGTAAGAGATTGACCAGAGCTAAAATATTTGAAAAATTACACCATGGGTTGATCTGCCTAACAAAGAAATTGCTTTCTAAGTACAGCCTGTACTTGGCTATGGTTAACTATCTAAACGGTATACACGTTCCCTTCCTTCCTCCAACCTTCTTCCTTCACTTAAAACAAGAAAAGAAAACCAGATTTTGTTTGGTCGTTCATTCTTCCTTCCAAAGCCTTATCTTCCAGAAGAAGCTGACTCATTTCCCAGTTCTAGGAGCAGGTGCTAGGTTAGACAAGCAGTCAGTACATGCATTTCCCTGAGATGTTATTGGTCCAGGAATGGGAAAGGCAGACTCATGCTAGCCTTATCAACCTGAAGGAAAGGATGCATACTGCAAGAGAGAAGAGAGGTTCCCTTACACTCTCCTGCTGGGCATAAACAAAAAAGCTTACAATTCTGATTGCACTGGCAGCCACCTTTTGACCGCCAGGAAAATCAACCTTAGACTGAAGCTGATGCTGTGACTGGCCATGAATACAAACAGAAAGATCACAAGTCCTTCACAACATCACTAGAATACTGACCATCTATGTTATTATTACATTTCTGAACTTAGTATGTGAGATATTACCTTAAATAACTTATGTTTAAGTGGGCAGAGTTTGCTTATTTTGAATGTCAGGTAATACTTGCGGCTGAAAGCATCTCAATTGATACAGAATATGATTCTTGAAAGTGGGATGCTGCTAATAACAGAATTTTAAAGGGTCTATTTTGAGATATACTGGGATTATTATCCCCATTTTATAAACAGGAAACTAAAGCATGAAAAGGTTAAATATACAAAATAAGGTCAGGCAACTAGAATGCAGGTTTGTCTAATTCTAAAGTCTACACTACAACTTCATTTCCAAAGTTCTAACAGTGAGAGTGGGTAACTGCAATTCTTTTCTGATAGTTTTTTTTTTAATCTCAATTCCTTATTCTCTCTGATTTTCCTCTATTCTTTCAATCTATACATTACATAGAAAGTGTTCCTGTTTAAGTTGTTAACATTTTAAATGTTTCTTTTTCCAGTTTTAGTAAAATACACACAAGATTTATTTTTCTTAGTAAAAATGAACTAATTTAGCAGCTCAAGTCATTGTGAAAAAGGGGTATTTTATATCAAAGGGAGCCAACATTGACAGAGGGCCCAATAATAAGTCAAAGTTAATGCATAACTTTAGTCTTATGCCATATTAAATGTCCAATAGTGATAAAGAATTCTTTTTTTTTTTTAATTTCCAAGAAAACTCTTGGAGAGTCTAAGCAAACGTGCTCTGCAATACATGGATGACTTAGGAGAAATAATAGAAAGATCTTAATTTTAGGCTATAATTCACCTATTTGCATTATTTTTGTTAAAGGAGGAAAAGTAAACAGTCATTAGGATAAAAATGATACAAATTTGTTGAGTTAGTAAAGGCCTTTTGGCATTTACAGCAATCCCCCCAAAAATAAAATGTTTAGATAAAAACAGCAGGAAAAAAATTAGTTCTGAATGGGCTATGATTGCATTTATGCCCATAAATTGTTTGGGTTTTTATCCAGGACAGTGGTGACAATGAGAAAGTAGATATCAAATATTTAAAAGATTTCATATATTCACTCATATTAGCTCTCCACAAGGTTTTTCACCTCCTTAAACTTCACTATTTCCAAAAATCAAATGAATATTCTGGAACCAAATAACATAGTATTTGACATTAAAAACTCAATGGATGGGTCTAACAGCAGATCAGAAACAGCAGAAGTCAGGAATAGTAAACCAGAAAAATGGCCCATAGAAAACGTCCAAACTCAACCTAGTATTTTTTTCTTTTAGTGAGAAAAACTAGAGTGCCTTATAAAATATATCTTTTAAATAATTAGTTCTAAAATGATGAAAGCCATGTGTTTTCAATCAAACTGCTTAAATTATTTTAGGTTACTTGTAACTGATATTTGCCATATCTCATTAAACTACAATGAATACAAATGTTGTCAAAATCAGCATACAGAAAATTTGAGAATCACTTTGAAACACTTCATGAGTCATAACCAAGTGCCTGGCTAGCATCTTCTTTACAACTACACACTCTGAACATGCAAATGTCTGTCTATATGCTTCCCTTGTGTGACAAACTTTCACTGAGTCAAAATCATTTTTCCTGAGTCAAGAGATGAATATGAGCATAGGTAGGAAAGCCAGACAAGGCTCAGCCTAAAATTTAGGCTGGATGGGGCATGGAAGAAGATGCAAATGAAGAGCAAAAAATATCTCACCCATAGAACACCTGACATGCCACATGGTGAAAACTTCTTTTCTGACTGCAGATAGTTGGTATTGTGACAGCACACATACAATACACACTTCCCTAAAGAGCACCTCATAGCATTCATTAGGGTCCTCAGTGGAGGGCTAGTCCCTTTTAAGTCAAGGAGAGATGCCAATGTGTGAGGGAGGTGTGTTCTTTGAAACTCTGTGCCTTCCTTAACCTTACAACCTCGCTGATCACACCATCGGATTTTCAGGTGGATCATTTATATTACTGGGGAGGATACATCAGAGGGATGAAGCTGGACACACAGATATTTCTTAGGCAGTTACTCAACTAGTCCAGGAAGTGGCTTAGGGTTGAAAAGGAGGGGTAATTTTGAGAAATACTTAAGAAATAAGATTGTTGGACTTGGCTGTGTGACATGAGCAAGAAAGAAAAAGTCCTCTTAATCATTATCATACAGGTACAGTACCCAGGGCTTGCCAGGGTCTAAGAAAAGTGAGAAATACAAAAATATAAAAAATATGAAACATGAAAGATGTGGCTCCAAAACACAAAAAAAGAAAATTATAAAACTAAAGCTAATTTCAAAAGCAATTTACATAAAATCTTTACACAATTTTAACAGCAGAAAATATGTATTTGATATGAAGTACAGTGTGTGGTATAATGTAAGGTAGGGGCCTCTAGATGAATAGTGCCAGGCCTTACAAATATACAATAAAATATACCTAAAAGAAAAAGTGAAAATAATTTCTTGGTTTCTGTTTTATGGAATCGACTGATAATAGTGTCACCAGCTAACAAAGGAAATATAGATACCACAGCATATTTGGGAGAAAAGCATTGAGTTCAGTTTTAGATATATTGAGATTGAGGTGTCTACGAGGAATCAAGTTCAAGGACTTATTCCTAATTTTAGAGGCCCCAGTTGACACAGTAAATGCATAAAGAACACTGATGGGTATAAAATAGACAAACTGGATACCCCTTAATGGATTATGTGTATGTTAAAAACAAACTGATGTGAACTGGGAGAATCATCAGGTGAAATGCGAGTATCAGATAAGAATAATACATATATCAATATAACTTCTATTTCAGATTTTGCCTAACACTTCTCAGCCATACAATAAGTTTAAAACAAGGAAACTGTCAATCATATTTGGGCACATAAATTACTCAATGTATATTATGAGTAAAATTCCTCTATCTATGACCATTACAGCCCCCTTTTACTCACTATTATTTCTTTTCCAAGTAATGATTTTATGGTAATTTTCAGTAACAAAAGAAAGGCTGTAAGTTACCCCAGAGATATGAATTTGAAACATTACCATCAAGATTTACTGGGCCAAAGTGGATGGGAAGTGATTATAAATGTAAAGCCCTGAGTAGAAAGAGAGAGGGCAAGAAGGCGGGAATGAGAAAGAGATAGGAAGGTCTGGGTGCTACTTTTCTCCAAACTAAATCCTTAGCCTTCAAATATTTGCTGGTATCAGCTGGTGAAAACTGTGTGACAGATATAAGATGATAGGCAATGTGGTGTAATGTGGTGAAAGTACCTGAATTTTGCAGTTAGGAAAAATTGAGTTCAAATTAAAGTTTTATAACTTCTATGTGATCCTGGAGAAATGCAGGGGAAATGGCAACCAAGGGGAAAGAAAGAGAAGTTTCTGTTTCTCATTTTACCCCACCTTCTTCCTTCCTTATTCTGGACCACCAGCATTTACATCAAGGCTGTTTACCATAGACAATCAGATGACCAGACTATTTGGAAATACAGTGGTGAAGAATTCCAGAATTATAGTATGTTAGGAGTAGAAAGATGAAGAAACCAACTTCAAGAAATTCTGTGATTTGCCCCAAATCAGTCTTCTATTTCAATTAATGATAAATTAAATAGGTATTTGAATTACCATACCAGAATTTTTTTTCCTATATACCACAATTTAAACCTGAAAAAAACAGTATAATTAAGTAATTGAAGGGGAATTTACACTTTATAATTTACCATAGAAAGCAAATTTCCATGAACTCCTGTGGCAAGTTCTATTCTCCAAGTATTTAATTATTTCAGCATTCAGTATGAAATAATACTGAATTACATCCTTCTATTTAACAGAAAGATTAATATGAAATCTTGTGGACAGGAATCAGAGCAGGCCCTGCTCATTCACACAGGTATAAGTGATTGGAGAAGGAATTAGACATGTTAGTCCTAAACATTAACATCAACTTTCTATCCTCTATTTGTGACTACCAAAAGAAATTTCATATATTTGATCTCTGTCTTCAGAAGTCTCTGCTTTTAAGTCTTTTCCAAATAGATGAATGTATACATGAATGAACAAATAAAGGGATGAACAAAGACAACAGATAATTACTCTAAGCCTTTGGTGAGGCAGCAATGTAGAAAAATTAAGAGCAAAGACTCCGAAGTCAGACAATCTGGGTTCAAATAGGAGCAATACAACTTATTAAATGTGTGACCTTCACCCAGTTACTCAATCTCCATCCAGGTTGTCTGTTTCCTCATCTGTAAAATGGGGGGTAATAACAATACACAGAGTTGTTGTGAGGATTAAATGAGGTTAGAGGCCTGGCATAAGGTAAGTACAATGGATAAGTATGCTCTTGTATTACTGTTCTTACTGTTGGGTTATTATTGCAGGATTAACAGGAGTATTTGTTTCTGGGCACTGTACTGTAAGCTAAGAACAGCCAAAACACTAAGTGAAGATCAGCTGATAGGGAAGAGCCAAGAGCTCCCAAGAAAAACTGCTCCAACCAAAAGGCAACCTAAGAGAGATGGCACTGACTTTAGCTTTACAAGTTATGAAGATCTTTTCTCTTGGTCTCTTTCCTTATTCAAGAAATTGATGGAAGCTGACAAGCTAGACAAACAGTAAAGAAGGGGTAAGATGGAATGGAAGGAAGCAGCTCCCACAAAATGCTTTAAAAGTTGTTCAGGCCAGGTGTGGTGGTTCATGCCTATAATCCCAGGACTTTGGGAGGCTGAGGTGGGTGAACCACAAGGCCAAGAGATCAAGACCATACTGGCCAACATGGTGAAACCCCGTCTCTACTAAAAATGCAAAAATTAGCTGGGAGTGTTGGCACACGCCTGTAATCCCAGCTACTCAGGAGCTGAGGCAGGAGAATCGCTTGAACCCGGGAGGCGGAGGTTGCAGTGAGCCGAGATCATGCCACTGAAAGCCTGGCAAGAGTGAGATTCCGTCTTAAAAAAAAAAATTTTAAAAAAAGTTTCTCTATTCTTAATTACTGAGTGCTACCATTCACGAGGAATTTTTAAAGGGTCTCAAAGCTATTAAAATGGTAATTAGATCCCAAGAAAACAAGAACCAATTCAATTACATGCTGGATGCTTTTAAAATTGAAAGCCCTCTATTAAGAGAGTTTTAAATAAAGCACAGTAGTAATTGCAGGTCCATGACCAACCTTAAAGCCAAAGTGTAGGTCCCTGGCTGCCGCTGGCTCTCCCGGATGAGGTAGCTCCCCTCAGCCACAATCAAGAGCTGGTCGGCTGCTTCTCTGGAGATCATGCCATGAAACCTAAGAAACAAAGTCTATTCAGAAACTGTGCTTTCTACATTTTTCAATAAAACAAGATAAAACAACATCCCACTACCACCACCTTCTCCTGTTGTTTTCTAGACAAAGTACTGCCACATAATGGAGGGGAAGCGCTTGGGTTTAACTATGCTTGTGTTTCTCTGGGCCTGGCCCCCAGCCAGCTTCTCTGTGGTGATAAGAACAGCACCAAAGGACTACCCAATCCAGTTAACAACCATGGAATCAAAATCCACAACCATCTAAGGGAAGATCAACCACCTCTCTCAAGAGGACAATTCCTTTCTTATGTATCCATTTAACCATACGGCTTGCTTTTAAAAAAAAAAAAAAAAAACCACCCAGAAATGTATCCTATTTTCCTTTCTTCCCATTAGTAGCACTAATTAGTAGCCAAAATTTTGGCTCTGAGTCCATGTTGGCAATTTTCCAGGACCCTGGGTTGTCCTTAATTGGCATGATTGCCCAATAATGTGCATAATCTGCGTTACTGAACACTCAAGCCCAAAGCAAACAAGTATAATACTTGTTTTCATTCCCTACTAAAACCTTATCTTTGATTAACACAGAAAAATAGAGAAAGAATAAACATAAATAACATAAATAACATGCTCTTTACACAAACACAGATGAATCTATAACAATCTGGCATAAAACACTGAAAAAAAAATGTCGGTGACACATATTAAAAATAAAAAACCATCTTACATTTGTATAGCGATTTACAATTTACAAAGAACCTATATGTCCTTGTATAACTCAAAGATAATGAAGGAATTCAGGACATGTCACCCCAAAATACGCCACTTTGCTGTATCAAGTATTTTGAGCTGAAGGCACTTAAAAAATAACAAATGCAGAGACAGGCTTTCTCTGACTCTCCCTATCTACCTAAAGACAGATCATCCAAAAGGAACTCAATTGTTATCAATGCCCTCCCATCAGTTTCAGCAACCAGGGAAGACTGACTCTTTTTTTTTTTTTTTTTTTGAGACGGAGTCTCGCTCTGTCACCCGGGCTGGAGTACAGTGGCCGGATCTCAGCTCACTGCAAGCTCTGTCTCCCAGGTTTATGCCATTCTCCTGCCTCAGCCTCCCGAGTAGCTGGGACTACAGGCGCCCGCCACCTCGCCCGGCTAGTTTTTTTGTATTTTTTTTAGTAGAGACGGGGTTTCACTGTGTTAGCCAGGATGGTCTCGATCTCCTGACCTCGTGATCCGCCCGTCTCGGCCTCCCAAAGTGCTGGGATTACAGGCTTGAGCCACCGCGCCCGGCCTGACTGACTCTTATAGAGGAGAGGAGACTAAAAGTCAACAACCTACTCAGACAAACTCTGTCACAAACTACCATTTACCTTCCCATCAATGGCCAGAAACTTCCCTCCCATTCCCGTTATGATGGCATACAAACTCTCAAATCTCACTTTTTGGAGTGGTATTCACTTTATTTTTTTCTGTGATGCCCCTGTGCAAGTAGTATTAAAAATTAATAAATTTGTATACCTTCTCTCCTGTTAATCTGCACACTGTTTGCTTATTTCATAGACCCAGCTCTCAAACATAGGAGGTAGAGGGAAAGTCTTTCCTCCCCTACAATAACCGCAATGACCCATTGCTCAGAAGAAATTTTGCAGCTTTTACTGGTACTAAAGAAACAATAGTCACTTGAATTTGGAATGATACATTTAAAAGGCGATGAAATGGCACTTTAAGAATTCAGGAACATTATGAGGGACAAGAGGAAATTTTCTGGAGTTTTTCCTGATAGGGATGGTTCAGTCTCTCAGTTTAAGTCTTCAAACAGTTCACAGTAGGCATGTTCAAATCATGACAGCTAGGTTTACAATGGGCTCCTGAATTTCTTATCTCCATAAATTTCCCAATCTTTGAGAACTAGGTCCAAAGGCTAATGCTCTGAATCTGCTGGAAGCAAGGAGATGGTAACCTATCCCTTGCTATTTAGCACATTGGTATATATTTTAACTTTACATAATATCAAATAATACAGTTGGTAAAATATAGTTATCTATTTGTTTAAAAATTCAATTAACTGGCCAGGCACAATAGCTCATGCCTCTAATCCCAGCATTTTGGAAAGCCAAGGCGGGTGGATCAACTGAGGTCAGGAGTTTGAGACTAGCCTGGCCAACATGGTGAAACCCCGTCTCTACTAAAAACACAAAAAATTAGCCGGGCGTGGTGACAGGTGCCTGTAGTCCCAACTACTCGGGAGGCTGAGGTAGGAGAACCGCCTGAACCCAGGAGGTTTTGTAATTTTTAAAACCTCATTGCAGGCTGGGTGCAGTCGCTCATGCCTGTAATCCCAACACTTTGGGAAGCCGAGACGGGTGGATCACCTGAAGTCAGGAGTTCAAGACCAGTCTGACCAACATGGTGAAACCCCGTCTCTACTAAAAATACAAAAAATTAATGGGGCGTAGTGGCGGTGCCTGCAATCCCAGTTACCCGGGAGGCTGAGGCAGGAGAATCGCTTGAACCCGGGAGGCGGAGGTTACAGTGAACAGAGATCGCACCATTACACTCCAGCCTGGACAACAAGAGCGAAACCCCATCTTAAAAAAAAAAAAAAAAAAAAAAAAAAAAAATTCAATTAACTTAAAAGAAAACAAATTCTGAAACAAAACTTGACAATATATTTAAAGAATTTTAAAACTATTTGCACAAGTTAATCAAAAATTTCTAACTCCCCAAGACCCCATGTACTGAGATGTTTCCTATAGTGTTACTTCCAATAGTATAGTTTAAAAGCAACCTATAACACCAAAAGCAGAAGAATGACTATATAAATTACAATACAACTGTACTGTAGAATACCAGTGGTTCTTAATTTTGAAATCACCCTTTCATCAACTCATAGGTGTGCATCTGTAATCCATTCCTACGTCCTGAAAACATATAGAATTTGAAATAATTTAAAAATATTTGTTACGTATACTTTTATCTGCTATGATCTCCAGTCATAAAAAACAATTTTGAGGAATGATGAGATTATGAGTGATTTTTATTCTTTTCCTCAAAGTGCTACATTTCTGTTTTTCAATAACCTGAAAAATTAAGGACTTTAAAAATCATTGCATTTTTCACAAAACAGAAAAATGCTCGTTGTCAATTTTAAATGGTAACAATCAGGCTATAAAATGGTATGTATAATATCTCAATTTGGTTCAAATCCATTGGGAAAATATTTCTTCAGATAGTAATACTTCAAATTGTTAACATTAATTGTTTCTCAGTAGCATGAATTATATTTTTCTCATAATAAATGCATACTATTTAAGAAAATCTGAAAAATAAAAATATATAGAATAAATCACTCACATCCCACTGTACATACATGTGTGCATATGTACATGTCTATATGCCTAATATACATGTACAGAAAAACACAAATATGTATATTTTTCTCATATACATCTAAGATTATTTACTTGTATGGTTTGCATCCTTAACATTATTGCATGTACATTTTCCCATGCTATTTGCTTATTTATGCTTGTCTTTATTGTCTATATTGTTCACCAATTAGATCACATTAGAAATTTTTAAGAAATAAATGTCACTCCACCGAACTTGAATACTTCTGCCTCTTGCTTTCATTTAAAAGCATCCATTTACCCTGTCTCTTTTACATATACCAATCTATAAAATTATTTCTAATAATTCATACTTACTCTCTTCCATAATACTTTGGTCTGTTTTCTACCTATTGGGAAGGGAAAAAAAGGCATATTTGTAAAAATGCAAATGTGCAGAACATAATTCAACATTTTGTGCATGTGACAAACTAAAGCATATATTAAAAAAAGAATTCAAATAACAGAGTATGGAGTCCCAGTTCTACCAGCAGGTTACCTGTGCCATTTGGACTGGTCACTTCATCTCTCCAGACCTATTTCTTATTTATAAACTGCTGTGTATGTAGTTGGACTAAACTATCTTTAATTTCTAGAATCTAATGAGCTGAAAAAATTTCACTTTATTCAAGAGTAAACATAACACCCCAAAACATATAGCCACAATTGTGACACACTCAATTGTAGCTTTCTCCCCCATCCTCCCCTGCTATTCCTCTCCCTTTTGCTCCAGACTCTCCATTCTGTTAGCATCTCCATATACTCTTGCCCTTCTGTTCTCCCATCATCTCTTCCCTCACCACAGCTTGTGAGGGCATGCGTGCTGGCTATAGCTAAGAAAAGCCCCAGCAAGATAAATGCCCAGGAATTTTCACAGGAAGATTGAGGGCATGTACCCCACTCATTCAAAATACACTCACTGAACAGCAAATATGTGACAGGCATTGTTCTACCTGCAGGGACACAGTACTATATAAGACCAAAATTCGTTCGGAACTTACATTCTAATAGTGACAGACAGATAATAAAGAAGTTTAAAAAACAAAATAGAAAGTAGTAGTAAATACTGTAATGAAAATAGGAGTGGGTAACAAAAGGGAAGACCAGTGAGGTACTTATTAAGCTGGGTGGTTAGCAAAGCTCTCTCTGAGATGACATTTAAACTGAGTCCTGAATGACAAGATGCGAACTCTGACTACAAAATCACAGGAACAGCAAAAAAGCTTTTCCCTAGTAGGTATTTTGATGACACCACGTACTATGTTATTGAGCTCTTGCTATTTGCTACGCGTTTAGTTACATTTAAAGATCACTGAATCCTCAAAATAAGAGGAATTATTCTACTTTTTATGAAATAGTACTATCATCCTCATTTTATTTATTTTTCTTGGCAAAATTCACCTTTTCTTTTAAATGTGCTTATAATTAACAAATAAAAGGGGTATGTGTGGTGTATTATGGTATATGGCATGATGTTGTGATATTTGTATATATTGTAGGATGGCTAAAACAAGCTAACACACATTACTTCACATACTTATTTTTTTGTGGTTAGAACACATAAAAGTTACCCTCAACAATTTTCAAGTATATAATACATTGTTATTAACTATAGTCATTAAGTTGTACAGTAGATCTCTTGAACATATTCCTCCAACCTAAATGAAATTTTGTATCCTTTAACCAGTATCTCCTGAATTCCCTCCCCAACCACATTCTTTCCTTCTCCTTCCCTCTGCCACTGATAACCACTATTCTACTTCTTGCTACTACAAATTAAATGTTTTTAGATTCCACAAGTGAGATCATACAGTATTTGTCTTTCTGGGCCTGCCTTGTTTCACTTAACATAAATAAAGTCCTCTAAGTTCATCCCCATTGTTGCAAATGACAGGACTTCCTTTTGTATTCAATTTGAAATAAACAGTATTCCACTGTATACTGAAATGGAATATACAGTATTCCATTATGTATTTATACACCACATTTTCTGTATGCATTCATTAACTGATGAACACTTAGGTTGGTTCCGTATCTTGGATACTATGAATAATGCTGCAATGAACATGGGAGTGCAGATATTTCATCAACATATTAATTTCATTTCCTTTGGGTATACACCAACTAGTGAGATTGCAGAATCATGGTAGTGGAGAAACTGAGCATCCGAGAGATTACGTAACTTATTCAAGGTTACTTGTTCAAACGGTGGGACTCAAGGCACAATTGGGATTCTTAAGAATGGCAAAAAGGGAACACGCCCTCTGTCTATTTAACACTGACTCATGTGAATTTGGTTAAATATGGCAGTTCCCAAAGCAACTCAAAGCCTATCTTTTCAGTGATCTTCTCCCTTAGTTCTGCATATAGCTTGCGTGCCAAGTCTGGTACTGTTTTCAGCAAACTTGATATATTTACTCACAGCATAGAAAAACTTTTGTTTCAATAAAAAATTGTTCTTCATCTATAGCAGTGATCCTCAACATTTTTAGCACCGGGGACTGGTTTTGTGGAAAACAAATTTTCCATGGACCGGGGCAGGGGTAGGGGTATAGTTTCAGGATGATTCAAGCACATTGCACTTACGGTGCACTTTATTTCTATTATTATTATATACTCACCACAATGTAGAATCAGTGGGAGCCCTGAGCTTGTTTTCCTGCAACTAGACGGTCCCATGTGGGGGTGACAGGAGACAGTGACAGATCATCAAGCACTGGATTCTCATAAGGGGCATGCAACTTAGGTCCCCTGGCATGTGCAGTTCACAATACGGTTCATATTCCCATGAGTCTAATATGGCTGCTGATCTGAGAGGAGGCGGAGCTCAGGCAGTAATGTGAACAACGGGGAGTGGCTGCAGATGAAGCTTCACTGGCTCACCTACCACTCACCTCCTGCTGTGCAGCCCGGTTCCTAACAGGCCACACAGTGGTACTGGTCCATGGCCTGGGGACTGGGGACACCTAATCTATAGCATACCCTACTGGCTTATCAGATTCTAGCCCAGTGCCTTGTGTCTGAGCTATTTTGGTGCTGCCTAAGTTGTAGGTAACTAATAGATACATTTTTTCCTGCATATTGGTGGTTGAACTGACTTTTCCCCTACCTTCTCTCCGAGTGGAAAAACTAGTTTTGTCTCCATGTGCAATTCATCTCAATATTCCTTGACTCCATATAAGAGTTTTTGGCATTTTCCTTTCAACTGATTATAACATCTGCCTAGTTCTCTCCTATCTTACGAGTAAAATAAATTTTTAACATGTGTTCATTTTCATATCTATAGGAGAGTCATGATTTTAACTTTTCATAAAAATTATACCGTATTAGTTCATCCTCACACTGTTAATAAAGACATACGTGATGAAACTGGGTAATTTATAAAGGAAAGAGGTTTAATTAACTCACAGTTCTGCATGGCTGGGGAGGTTTCAGGAAACTTACAACCATGGTAGAAGAGGGAGCAAACAGGTCCTTCTTCATATGGCGGCAGCAAGGAGAAGTGCCAAGCAAAAGAGGGAAAAGCCCCTTATAAAACCATCAGATCTTGTGAGAACTCACTCACTATCACGAGAACAGCATGAAGGTAACTGCTCCCATGATTCAATTACCTCCCACCGGGTCCCTCGCCCAACACATGGGGATTATGGGAACTACAATTCAAGATAAGATTTGGGTGAGGACACAGCCAAACCATATCATATACTTAAATAATACTTTATCCCTCATGAATCTTCTGTTATCTGTGAGGTTGTAGTCAGGTTATTTATTATCTTCCCGAGGTGAGTTCCACCTGATTTGGCCTTGTTCCATAATAATTTCTCTGCTCATAAAACTCAATGTACTAAGAATATGCCAGCTGACTCCTACAGCTACAGATGATGGCTATTCTAGTTTTAGTCCAGAGCTTATAGAGTGGGGTCAGGCAACTGCTTGAGAATAAATCTTTGCTTACGAAGATGAAATTTCAATGTTTAAGTCTTAGAGAATTAATTTTCTATAGCATTATATGATAAAATGTTACTCAAAAGAATCATTCAGCAGTGTTCTTTCCAACTAAAAATGTGAAGATGCTCAGTATTTACTCTAGAGGAAGATATACGTGTACATGTACACATGAAAACGTGAATAAGAATGTTCTCATATGCACTCTTCATAGTCATTTTTTTTTGAGACGGAGTCTCGCTCTGTCGCCCAGGCTAGAGTGCAGTGGACGGATCTAAGCTCACTGCAAGCTTCGTCTCCCAGGTTTACACCATTCTGCCTCAGCCTCCCGAGTAGCTGGGACTACAGGTGCCCGCCACCTCGCCTGGCTAGTTTTTTGTATTTTTTAGTAGAGACGGAGTTTCACCATGTACGCCAGGATGGTCTCGATCTCCTGACCTCGTGATCCGCCCGTCTCGGCCTCCCAAAGTGCTGGGATTACAGGCTTGACATAGTCATTTTTAAAATGGGGCAGTCAGACATGGTGGCTCATGCCTGTAATCCCAGTACTTTGGGAGATCAAGGTAGAAGAACTGCTTGAGGCCACAAACTCAAGGCTAGCCTAGCAACATAGCAAGACCCCCATCTCTACAAAATATTTTAAAAATATTTTTTTGGTGGTGGCACGTGCCTGAAGTCCTAGCTAGTCAGAAGGCTGAGAGGAGAGGATTGCCTGAGCCCAGGAGGTTGAGGCTGCAGTGAGCCATGATCACATCACTGCACTCTCAGCCTGAGTGACAGAGTAAGACCCTGTCATTCATTTATTCATTCATTCACTCCTACATAAACAAACAGAAATATTTTAAATATACATCAATAGGGCAATAACTAACCTGATTTATAATATAAATAACATACACAGTTTGAAGGAATAATGTAGATCTATCGGGACTAATATGGCAAAATCATTAAGACAAACTATTGAATACAAACATAAATTATGAAATAACAATACAGAATGACACCATTTAGGAAAAAGCACATATACACATGATATGTATTTATGGCATAAATAGAGATCTGGAAGTATGCATACTAAATTCAAATTGTTACCTCAAGGAAAGTGGGTGGAGAACAGACCTGAGGGGGCCAAGGAAAAGGCATAAAAGGAACTTTAATCTTGACCATAATATCATAACTCTTAAAGAAAAATGTATTCATACATTAATTATATACCTAATATTACCTTTAACAATATAAATTAAGATTAGCTTTTGTGTAACCTAATATCAAAGCTGGAGACACATTAGAATGGGGTCTCCCAGCATTTTGAGAAGAGATCATGGCCTTTCCTTCAAATCATGAGAACTTTGAAGGTAGTTGAAGGTATATGGCACTGAAGTTAAAGGAGAGTTTTTGAAAATACTCTACTTACCAAGGAAAATCCTGGGCAAGTACAAGTAAGTGGTGACAGTAGTGAGATTGGTGGCTGCAAATGGTGTGGCAATCCACTACATTTCCCAATCTAAAAGAAATGCTGATTATTTATTCAGTAGTCCTATAGTAAGTCCATAGTCTGCTTCCATTAATTGCCTACGTAATCATCTTCAGAAAACAATTGATTATGGCCTTATGTTACTAAATAATTATTTGCTTTACCCAAAATAATTCTAAATTAAAGGAAATTAGGTAAGCACTGATAATTAAGAGCATTTTATATATAATAAGCACTATATCAGAAATAAAATTCACACACCAATTTCATCTTTTCTGTATTTTTATAATTGAAATGTCAATCAAAACTTTAGATTTTTTTCCTCTCATGTCTAGATAGTAAAGGGGATCACAATACACTACCCTAAAACATGGTATATTGGCATAAGAATTATTTTAGCTGGGCGCAGTGGCTCACACTGTAATCCCAGCATTTTGGGAAGCTGAGGCAGGCGGATCATGAGATGAAGACCATCCTGGCTAACACGGTGAAACCCTGTCTCTACTAAAAATACAAAAATTAGCCAGGCATGGCATGATGGCAGGTGCCTGTAGTCCCAGCTATTCAGGAGGCTAAGGCAGGAGAATGGCGTGAACCCGGGAGGCAGAGCTCGCAGTAAGCCGGGATCATGCCATTGCACTCCAGCCTGGGCGACAGAGCGAGACTCCGTCTCAAAAAAACAAAACAAAACAAAAAAAAAGAATTATTTTAAACTGAAGGCAATTTAGAAGCATCAAACATAGATGCTTTCTGTACTCCCCCTTTCTGTCTAAAAACATAGCATAAATTCCCTTTTGTAAAAGAAATTTACATTTGTAAAGAAATGTAAAGACATACTCTTCCACCATACTAGGAAGAGGAAACCAACTCCAGACAATTCTAATCTACTGAGATGACCTGAGTCTGCATAACAAATCTTACTAAAAATCCTTATCTACTACATATTTCCTTCCCACAACTTACCACCCTGCCAAGCCCAAATCCCTTTTTCTTTGTCTAGTCTCTTATCTCTATCACCCTTTGTTAAAATGGTATATAACCCCCAAGTCTAACTGCCTTCTTGGTGTTTTCACTTATTTTCTGTGATATCTCCCTTTCCATGTGCATATGAAATAAACCTTTTCTCCTGTTAATCTGCCTTTTGTCAGTATAGTCCAAAAATCGCAGCTACTGAACCTAATAGGGTGGAGAAGTTTTTCTTCCTCTACAATAGCATTTAGATGTTTTGCTGACATCTAAGGTATGATTACTTCAGTGATTTGGAATCGTCTTTTCAAACTCAGAGACAATATAACATTACTTGGATAATTAAATTAAGGAATTCATAATATAAAAATGATTATTAATAACCCCAAATTAATTTACTTGCAAATACATCAAATGAGGAATTTCAAGTGTTACATGCTATAGGAAAAACATCTTTATGCTTACACAAACATTTATATGCTTGTTTCTAAGTTTTATAAATTAATAAGAAACTATTTACAGACTAAAACTGGTTGAACTCAATGTAACTAAGATATGTTTTAAAATGAGTACTTGTATTGAATTATATGCTTCACTTTCTCCAATTTTCTGTATTTAGTAGTTAACATTTTTTCATGATACCATAAAATGGGTAGGAAAAATGAGAAGAAAAATGATTTCTAACTGAAAATAAAAGGTACCTATAAAATGTTTTACCACACAAACAAACAAACAAACAAAAACCCTAAGGTCTCCAACCACCTAAATGGACTCCCTCTTGACCAAACGGGGCCCCAAAGAAACCTGAAAAACTGAATTTCTAGCCATGATGGGAAGAGACGTTGAACACACCTCCTCATACCCCCCTCCCTTTTGGTGTTTAGGCACAACTAACCAGCATTAACATTGAAATAGAGATCATAAGGCTGACAACACAGACTGTGGCCATAAGATACCAAATTCCAATCCAGCTCTGGTATGGTATCATATGACAGACAGCAGATTCTAAAGGAGATACAAATATTTTATCCCAAAATATATTTCTTTGACATACTTTGAAAAGGCCCTGCAAAGCCATCCCTTGTGGGGGAATTTGCAACTGTGGAGAATTTCCATTAATACATCCAGGCCTTCCCTTTCTAGGTCTTTCCTGGACCTAGGAGTGATTAAATGAGAATGTGACACCTTTAAGGTCTAAAAGAGACATTTACCATCTTTTCTCTCCAAAGGCTACTATCCAGAGGCTTCATCTACATAACAAGAACCTTGGTCTCCACAACTCCCTCTACCTTAACTCAAGTATTTCTTTCTATTGACTTCAAGTCTTTAAGCAAAGTTTAACTCTTTCAACCAACTGCCAATCAAAAAATATCTGAATCCACCTATGACTATAACACTTCAAGATATACCACCTCTTTAGGCTGAACTAATGTTCTTCCATGTATGGATTTACAATTTTACCCATAATTTCTGTCTCCCTAAAATGTATAAATGTGAACTAACCCAGCTGCCTCAGGCACATTTTCTTACAAGCTCTTGAGAATGTTCTCTGGGCCTTAGTTACTCATATTGGCTCAGAATGAATTTTAAAATATTTTACAGTGTTTGGTTTTTCTGTTAACAATAACATGGTTTGCATAAATGCTACATGCTATTTCACTGGAGAAAAAAACCTTTAAGTTAATCTACCATTATTGAATGTGGTATAAAATACATAGTACAATATAGGAATTCAATAAATAACTGAACAGCAGATCATTTTACAATATTTAAAATATCAATGAAATTCATTAAATTAACATTTACTGTGCAGTTTTACCCACAATGAACTACTTTCATTTTTTTTTTTCTTTTGTGAGACAAGGTCTCACTCTGTCATCCAGGCTGGAGTGCAGTGGGGATCATAGCTCACTGCAACCTTGAATTCTGGGGCTCAAGCAATCCTCCTACCTCAGACCCCTGAGTAGCTGGGACTACAGGCACATGCCACCACACCAAGCTGATTATTTTTTTAAATTTTGTAGAGATGGGTGTGAAAGAAAAATAAATTATCAGGACCCCCAAATCACTAAGCCAAAGGGAAAAGTCAAGCTGAGAACTGCATCAGGCAAACCTGCCTCTCATTTAATCCTCTTGACTTTCACCCTGGTAATGTAAATTGATAGCTTATTTTCACAAGTACTGGACAAAGGACAGAACTCCAAGTCATCCCTGTGCCAACCTGAGACAAATGCATGTCTGACTGCTTCCTCTGATGGAAAAATGCAGATTCACTGAGCTAGACAAAGGCATAAGTGACTATTGCCCTATTCCCCCTCGCAAGGTAAATTGTGTATTTGGTGAAAGTCTGATCAAAGACTCAAGAATGCAACCATTTGTCTCTTGTCTACCTACACCTTTTTGAAATTCCTTCCTCCTTCCTCAATATCTGCCCTTTCCCCTTTAAATACTGATGCCCTCACAATCATCTTTAGAGAAAGGCACAGACTCCTGCCTCCCAAGCACACGACCTTAACTCTGTCTTAATTAAGACCTGTCTCACATACTTTTGGTTTACATGGGATTTTGCCACATTGCCAAGACTGGTCTTGAACTCCTGGGCTCAAGCAATCCTCTTGCTTTGGCCTCCCAAAATGTTATGATTACAGGCGTGAGCCACCATGCTAGGCCTATTTTCCTCATACATAAACATTTTAATCTAATTCACTACATTATATTTTTTCAAATTAAAGTCTGACTTCTTATATCTTATTTTCAACAAAGACAATAAAAGCTTTTTTAATGTAGAAGTATTTTGCTCTCCACAGGAAATTTGAAAACAGTAGAAATAAACAATAAAAGTATTATAAATGTTAATTCCCTTCTCTTCTCCCTAACAATGTTATTTCTTTTAGTAAGGAAACTTTTCCATGGCTACAGTTCAAGACAGTAGTCCAAAAAAAAAAAAAAAAACCCAAAAAACCACAACAACAAAACTCTGCAGGTAATGCCACTAAAACATTTATAAAATTTCAAAAATGTTTAACGTTGTTCTTGCCTACAGCAGTAGTGATCTGGTCAGAAATCAAAGGAATCATTATCTTCTTTCTTCACCCTGTGAAAAATGATACACATAGGCAGGCAATTTAGCATTTTAAACCTAGTCTGGAAGTCTATATGATGCTTCTTAAAAGCTAGCACATTACATACATAAAACAATATGACTACACTGACAAAATAATACTTTTTTTCAGGTAACAACCTAGAGAATATGTATATAAAGATTATACATTAAAAAAATAAGTATTCTCAACTGAAGATTTGGTTCTGCATTGTACTTCAAAATGGCTCAGTTGTCTGGAGAGGGAGAAAGGAAGAACAATATGCACTTCATATTTGCTATCTACAGAGTTATATTCCGAATTAAAGGCTAGCAAGTCAGTTAGCATTCAACTCTAGCTTTGGATCTATTTTAATTTCTTATACTAAAGTAAGGAAGGAGGAAGGGCAGGGAGGAAGAGAAACAGAAGCCACTGCCACTGCCTCGTGGCTTAGGAAAATAATCATAGTAATTCTATATATACACTGCTATCACATTTTAAATCAAAATTAGAACTGAATAACAAACTTTACAAGTTTCTTATAAATTATTCATCATATTAAGATACAGTTATATTTAAGTGAAAAAATCAAAGTAAGGGATCTGTTGTTTAAAGAGAATTCACAAAGGAAAATTATGACTCATACATATATAAAAATAAACACGTTAAAAGTTTAATTGTAATCATTAATGAGGGGATCAGGCAGATGATATAACCAGTTCAAAAGATAATCTGAAGAACAGACACATTTATAAATTAGAAATTTTGAAATGAATGTGCAAATAAGGGCAAAATGAGTTTTTCCACAATGGTAGGCATGGCAGAGGTATATGACTGAACCTTCGCTGAACAAGGCAAAATGTACATGTCTATAAATGCATTACTACCAGTTATCTACAAGTTACAGAGTTTAAAATAAGCCAAAGCCAATGAAAGACTAGAATCAGATAACCTGGGAAAATGTGCTGCATGCAGACAATTCAGTTTTCCATTGAAACACATATTTCACTATGTTTTCTAAATTATTTTTCTCACTGCACTTTAAGCCATAGAAAATATCAATATGGTAACAGCTAAGCTTCAACTTACAATAAATCAATAAAGTTTAAACTTACAAAATCTTCAAGAAAAAAACTGAGTAACAGCAAAGTGGAGGAATACTTATCAAAGAGCTACATAGAGTTGGAAGTGACTTACAGGTGAAAAATCAGGAAAATGAGAATCAGATATGTTATGAAACTTACACAGATTATTTTACTTTTATTACTCCATTTGTAGTAAGGCAGACTTTCAGATACCTGCCTTCCTACTCAGTGCTATATCATTCTAGTTACCAGAACTAGAAATGCAGCTTGTTTTTCATTGTGTTTTCCATTTTCTCAAAGAAAACCATTAACCTTCAGCATGCCAAGTAAGTTAGCTCACTATGATCAAATTTTACTAATTCAATAAAGAATATTTAAAAGTTTTTTCTTTAAGACTCTATAAATACTACTTAATAACTTGCAAAGTCCAGACATGGTGGCTGATGTCTATAATCCTAGCCCTTTGGGAGGCCAAGGCAGGCAGATCACCTGAGGTCAGAAGTTCAAGACCAGCTTGGCCAACATGGTGAAACCCTGCCTCTACTAAAAATACAAAAATTAGCCACGCATGGTGGTCCGTGCCTGTAGTCTCAGCTACTCAGGAGGCTGAGGCACAAGAATCACTTCAACTCAGGAGGTGGAGGTTGCGGTGAGCTGAGATCGCGCCACTGCACTCCAGCCTGGGTGACAGAGTGAGACTCTATTTTAAAAAAAGGAAAAAAACTTGAGAAAAACTTTTGCGAAAAACTCAGCTTCTTAAGATTACTTTTTTGGTTTTCAGTTTTCAAAAAATCAGACTGCATTGGAAAAGGATAATACATGAGTTTGATAATTCAAACGTCTTTGTATTCACTATTTTCCTACCTTAGATTCAAGTAACCAGTAGTGGTTAAGGTGTGGAAACTACTAATCTGTTTATTTAACTGGTAAGAAGTTCCTTTTGGAATTGTCACTGTGATCTTCAGTTTTACAAATGTGTGTCTACATTAGGATACTACAGACTTTTACTCCAATGCATATCTTACTACTTGTTTGTGAACTCTGATGTGTGTTTTCCTCTTAGTGATGGGGTAGTCTCTCTCTGGAGAGTGGCTATAAATTCAAGCCTGGCCCTAACAGGGTTCCAGGGGAAGTGGTGGTCACGGATGTACATAGCTTGTCTTTCACAGGATGCTTTTTTATCCAGTTGATGGCCTAATGCCTAAGTCTCTGACCCATGACCAGGTGTCCCTCTCACAGGAAACTTGTTTATACCAGCAGATACACTTGTGGCTCTTGTCTGACCTGTGTCCAATTTATTTCTCCCAAGATAGCCACTTTCTAGGAGAGCCCTGACCAGGAGAGTCAGGTATGGATATGTCAGGTGAGACACAGAGAAGGAAACACAAAAAAGCAAAGTGCATGACACAACAGAAGCAGTGTTATTACTTGGTGATTATTGCAGAGAAGAGGACAGCACACCTCAAAATGCCAGAAAAGTGAGGAAGCCACCTGCATGCTCAACCAGCAGGTCAGATCACAAGAGAGAAAGGAAGAGATCAAAGCACTTTATTACGACCCAGGGTGTTACCAGCGGGCTTACAGAAAGCAGGCATGAGCTCCATGGAGTCATGCTAGGTGGTCAATGAGACATATCTGGGCAGCCCATGCAGGGTATGGGGGTTAGAGGGGGCAAGTCAAGTAGGTTGCACCTAGCTGGCCCGAAGGGAGGTCAACAAAGGAGGCTGCATAAGGCAAATATCTGGATTGGCAACATTAAGAAACTGGCAGGGGGAAGGGAAATAGAAACTGTGTCAAGGGTGACTAAGCCCTGTTTCTGGTATGAAAAAGTCCAACTTAATATTCAAGATGGATGCCTAGGTAGCAAACAATTATAGGAATTTACTACAGCTGAATTTTAAACAGGAGCAAAAGATAGCACTAAAAGACCACTTCAAAAGAAATATATAGCAAAAAAAAAAAAAAAAAAAAGCCTTTGAGTGATAGGATGATTTTTAAATAAATGGTTGGTTTCAATAATTCACAGCTATCACTCAGCATTCATATAAAATGCTTCTATCTGCAAAACATATTATAAGTGTTAAATAACAGATTATCACAACACCAAGATATATGAGCATGTGAATCTATTTTTTTGGAACCAAAATAGGCTGTGTGAGCACATAGTGCAACCAGTGGCCAAATTCTAATTTCAATTAGAGTGCTTTCCTCCCACTCCTGTGCCAAACTCAATGCTCCCACCGAGCAGAACATGTCCTCTAAAAAGGACTAAGTATAAAACAAGCACACTGTACCTCCCATCCATTCAATTAAGAAGTCTTTATTAAGCACCTACTATGTGTCAAGCACTGTTCCAGGAACCTGGGAAATACTGATAAACAAAACAGACCAAAATTGCCACCTGCATGGAGCTTCCATTCTATTAAGAGAAAACAGCAATAAACAATAATAAGTAAGTGAACTATATAGCATGTAACAAAAGGAAAAAGTGTTGTGAAGATAAGACAAAGTAGAACAGGAAAAGACTGGGAATGCTGGGGGGATGATAAAGTATAATTCTTAACATAGTGGTCACAATGGGCCTCGCTGGGAAGATTTGAAGGATATGAACGAATGAGCCAAGTGTGTATCAGAGAGAACATTCCAGGAAGAGGAGTCAGCGGGAGGGCTGAGAAAGGATCACACCTGCTGTATCTGAGGAGCATGAAGACTGGTGGGGCTGAAGCAGAAAGGGGGCAGGGAAGAGGAGGCAAGGAAGTAGTAAGACATGAGTTAGAGATAACTTTATAAGGCATTGTGAAGGTTTGGCTTTTACTCTGAGTGAAAGGGAAAGCCAATGGAGAGTTCTGAGCAGATGAGTGACATGAGCTGACTGTGGTTTCAAAAAGATTACTCTGTGCTGGGAATAGACTATGAGGGGAAAGATCAGTTAAGAACTAGCTCAGTAACCCTCCTGAGGGATTACTGTGTGGTAAGGTAGGATAATTTACTATGACAAATCAACCTAAACATATAATAACTAGACACAACATAAGTTTATTTCTTGTTTATATAACATTCCTGTATATGTACTCAGGTTGGCAAGACAACTGTCCTACATCCATATCCCCTCCATCTTGTAGCTACACCACCTCCTTGTGGAGATGTTTTTATCTGAATGCAAGCAGGATTTAAATTGGCAAAAAGTTTTAATGGGTCCAGCATTAAAGTGAATGTCTGCCCCACTAGAGAAAACTGTCAAATTGACATAAGTACCTAAAAGAGGCTGGGGAAATTTAGGCTAGCCAGGTTTCCAAAGAAAGGAAGACTGGATTTTGCTGAGTATCTCAGTTTCCACAGTTCATCCTCAACTGGTAGCCATGAAAACAGGTAACTACTAAAAGTTAGTGATATGGTTTAGATCTGTGTCTCCACCCAATCTCCTGTTGAATTGAAATCCCCAGTGTTGGAGGTGGGGACTGGTGGGAGGTGATTGGATTATAGGGGTGGATTTGGATCTCTGGTATTGTTCTTGTGATAGAGTTCTCACAACATCTGGTTGTTTAAAAGTGTGTGGCGCCTGCCCGCTCTCTGTCTTCCTCCTGCTATGGCCATGTGAAGATGCCTGCTCTGGCTTTGCCTTTCACCACAAGTAAAAGTTTCCTGAGGCCTCCCAAGCCATGCTTCCTATATAGCCTGTGGAACTATGAGCCAATTAAACATCTCCTTTCTCTGTGTATTACCCAGTCTCAGGCATTTCTTTATAGCAATATGAGAACAGACTAATACAGTTAGGATTCTGGACATATTCTGAAGGTAGACCCAATATGATTTCCTAATTTTGATCTGGGCAACTAGAATTAAGTAACTGCCATCAATTGAGATATGGAAGGCTGTGGTAATAGAAGGTTCTGTTCTGAACATGCTATTTCTGTTTGAGATGTCTATTAGACATACGAGAGGGGATGTAGAGTAGGAAATTGGATATATATGTGTGTGTGTATGTGTGTATGTGTGTGTGTGTGTGTGTATGTGTGTGTGTTTGGGAGAAAGGACTGGACATATAAAGAAATGTAAGTCACATTAAAACCTGAAACTGGTAAGATCATAATAAAGTAAATATAGGTAGAGAAGAAAAGAGGAGAGGATTTGGGGGCACCCCAAAATCAAGAGATCAGGTTGAAGTAGCACCAGAGAAATAGACTGTGGGGCAAGAGAAAAAACAAAAGAATGTAGTATCCTGGAAACGAAGTAAGGAAAATGTATCAAGGCGGAGAAGGTCATCACTTGTATCAGATGCTCCTAATGGGATGATGAGAGAAAAACCAACTATTAGATTTGTATGTATGTGGAAGTCAGTGCTGACCTCACCAAAGCAGTTCCGCTTGGAGTGGCAGTTGGTAAAGGTCTAAGTGCAGACAGCAAGTACAGACAACACTTTGAAATATTTTCTACAAAAGAAAGCAAAGAAATTGAGCGAGGCAAATAGAGAAAGGGTCAAGAGAACTTTTTAAGATAGGAGAAATAATAGGATATTTGTGGGCTGACAAAAACGATCTTGTAGAAAGGGAAAAGCTGTCGATGGCGGAGGAAAGGACAGAATTGCTAGGATTATGTCTTTAAGCAGATGAGAGGAAATGAGGTTCAGTGTAGTGAAGAGTTGGTTATCTTCTATGAAGATAAGCAAGAATGCAGAGCATACAGACACAAACGCTGATGGTTGGGTGGATGTGATGGTGGGAGTTTGTGGAAGTTCCCTTCTGATGGCCCAGACAACACAGCAAGATTCTGTATCTTAAAAAGATATTAAAAGTAAAAAAAAAAAAAAAAAAAAGCAGGGGTAAAGTAGGATATAAAATTATGAGCTGAAAATTAGGAGAGGGAGTCAGGTATCAGAGCAGTGGTCCCCAACCTTTTTGGCACCAGGTACCAGTTTCGTGGAAGACAATTTTTCTACAGACCGGGGTCAGAGGTAAGGGGATGGTTTTGGAATGATTCACGCACATTACATTTAGTGTGTACTTTATTTCTATTATTATTACATTGTAATATATAATGAAATAATTATATGATGCATCATAATGTAGAATCAGTGGAAGCCCTGAGCTTGTTTTCTTGCACCTAAACAGTCCCATCTGGGGATAACGGGAGACAGTGACATATCATCAGGCATTAGATTCTCATAAGAAGTGTGCAACCTAGATTCCTTGCATGGGCAGTTCACAATAGGGGTCACACTCCTATGAGAATCTAATGCCACTACTGATCTGACAGGAGGCAGAGCTCAGGCAGTAATGTCAGCGATGGGGAGTAGCTATAAACACAGATGAAGCTTCACTTGCTCACTTGCCTGCTGCTCACCTCTTGTTGTGGTGCCCAGTACCTAACAGGCCACAAGACAGTACCAGTCTATGGCACGGGGGTTGGGGACCCCTGTATTAGAGGTTTGAGAAGAGAGAAAGGGTGTGACATGAATAAAGGCAGTACAGGGAGCATTAAGTACCAACTTGAAGTTCAGAAATTCCGAAATATTTCATTGTCCTCCAGCCATACTGCTACTTGGCAGAATGTACAGAATAGGCAGAGATAGCAATAGGGTTGCAGTTTTGCCAAGCAAGTATGACATAAGAGAAGATTAGGAGAGTTGACTGGTTCCTGAAAATCTACTAGACTCCCATGCAACCCATGACCATCTTGTCACCAAGTCCTGAGAATTCTACTGCTTTAAATATTCCTGTTTCCTAATCCCTCTTGACTATTCTCAGAACCAGTGTCTTATAGGTTCTTTCCACTTATCACAAGAACTATCATAATAGCCTCCTAAACCAGTTTTTTTGTCTCTAAAATATCCATCCTCTTCCCTGAAGCCAGATGTTCTTTCTAAGCCTAATCAATCATGTTTTTCTCCTGCTTAAAATACTTTCACTTCTATAGTCTAAACTCTAAGCTTAGGACATAGAACACTTTATTACTAATGCTGGTTAGCTTTCCAGACTTATCTTTTACCACTCTCCCACAAGTACTCTGCCCTTGGCCAGAGGAGCTGCATACATATGTATCAAGGTAAGTACTACCAACTCTGTGCTTCAATGCTAAGTAAAGGTTGAGCTACTGCTCCGTTCCCTACCTAGACTGGAAGCTCCTTCAGGACAGGGATCTTGCTTTATTTGACTTGAAACCTGAGGGCCTGGGAGATGGCAGCCCCTCCAAGAATGTTGATTGAATAAACAAATACACACGTGACAGAAAGAACCAGAGCATCTCTAACAGATATAGGTTTTTTTTTTTTTTTTTTGAGACGGAGTCTCGCTCTGTCGCCCAGGCTGGAGTGCAGTGGCCAGTTCTCAGCTCACTGCAAGCTCCGCCTCCCGGGTTTACGCCATTCTCCTGCCTCAGCCTCCCGAGTAGCTGGGACTACAGGCGCCCGCCACCTCGCCCGGCTAGTTTTTTGTATTTTCTTTAGTAGAGACGGGGTTTCACCGTGTTAGCCAGGATGGTCTCGATCTCCTGACCACGTGATCCACCCGTCTCGGCCTCCCAAAGTGCTGGGATTACAGGCTTGAGCCACCGCGCCCGGCCAGATATAGGTATTAATGCACACATTTTGTAAGCCATATTATAAGAACATTGTATTGAAAAATAAATTAGACAAAGATATCTCATTCATTCATTTCACTCTACAAGCATTTAACAACCTATACTACACACCAGTCAGCATACCTAGGTGCTGAATATAATCTGCTTGCGAGAGACAAGTGAGTAAAATGATTACAGTCAATTTCCTACTTCTATAAGTAGGTCTGAAGAAAAATGTTTTTAAAACATGTGTTGGCCTGGCACGGTGGCTCACGCCTATAATCCCAGCACTTTGGGAAGCTGAAGCAGGAGGATCGCTTGAGCCCACAAGTTCAAGACAAGCCTGGGGAACATAGTAAGACCTTGTCTCTACAACAAAACAAAACAAAACAAAAAAACCAGGCATGGTGGTGCACACCTGCAATCCCAGCTTCTCAGGAGGCTGAGGTAGAAGGATCACTTGAGCCTGGCAGCGCAAGGCTGCAGTGAGCTAAAATTGGGCCACGGCACTCCAGCCCAGGCAACAGAGCAAGAATCTGTACCTAAAAAAAATATTAAAAGTAAATAAAAATAAAACATGTGCTACCAAAATACATACTCAGTATTCCTCTAATTGGTATTGTAATTAGAACTTGAATACAGTGTAAATTGTGTAATTTTATCTACATTTCTCATTACATTAATAGCACTGACTTGCGTTTCAGTACATTTTGTCCAGCCTCAGTCTACTTTACCCATTTAGCCTAGAGAAAGACAACCTCATTGTTACCATAATGTGCACCTGTACTCAAAAATGCTATCCAGGCCGGGTGCGGTGGCTCACGCCTGTAATTACAGCATTTTGGGAGGCTGAGGTGGGCAGATCACAAGGTCAGGAGATTGAGACCATCCTAACACGGTGAAACCCCGTCTCTACTAAAAAAATACAAAAAAATTAGCCAGGCATGGTGGTGGGGGCCTGTAGTCCCAGCTACTCAGGACGCTGAGGCTGGAGAACGGCATGAAACCGGGAGGCGGAGCTTGCAGTGAGGCAAGATGGAGCTACTGCACTTCAGCCTGGGCGACAGAGCGAGACTCCGTCTCAAAAAAAAAAAAAAAAAAAAAAAAAATGCTATCCAACTCCCTGCAATACTATCTTGAAAAATGTATCATAGGGAATAGAAATTTGGTTTTATGTGTTTAAAAAAAAATCACTACATTTCCCACTGTGTGGATAGCAGGGGAAAAAATGCGTCCACTTTGAAGGTCCATGTTTAATAATGGTCAGATGCCAAATACACTGTATTAATATCAGTGAACAAAAGATATGGAGCTTCTCTCATATCTCCATCTGAATTAGATAGATTTTATACCTATGTAATAAATAGATATAGTTTACACCTATGTAATTTATACCTGTGTGTACTCAGTCACTCTATATACATACACGTGTGTGCGTGTGTGCACACAGACACACACATATATACACATATATACATTTACTTGAATTCAACCAGGTGCTTAACATGAAATAACAAACAGACTATAAGCTGTGAATATGTAAGGATAGTTACAATGTACAAGGAGAGTCAGTCACAGTAAATCTTTTCATTCTGAACAGCATTCCTTGCCCACCAATTTAGTCATTAAAACATGACTGCTATTTTTTGGAGAAAAAAAATATAAATATTTTAAAATATAAACAAACATAGAATATTTACAAAAAATTTATATTTTTGTGAAACATAAATATTTCACAAAATATTGTGAAAAGTTAATACAATAAATATTTTTTATATTACAAAGTGGAAATGATGAATACATTGCTCAATTTAAGTAGGAAAACGTCACTTGTACAATTTGCTTTTCTGGTTTTTCAATGCTTTCATGCCTGCTTTTAACCAAAGGAGAGAATACAACTGGTCTAGTTCCTCACGGGATAGCAGCATTCAATCAATCATAGAGGAAAGGTAAATAAAAAGAAATTATTTTCAGAGACTCTAACATCCATCTCTTCCTCCAATATCTTATTCTATCTTGTGTCTCTGCATCAGGGTGAATCACCAGAAAGCAATCTACTTTGACCACATCAGCTTAGCCCTTTAAAAGTCAGTTCCATTGATTTATCATACCTTAATGTCATGCCAAATGAATTTTTTTAAGAACAATTTAATTCAGGAAAAACCTGGATAATACTGGCCTTCAGAGTTTTATATACTTTATAACTGTGAAACACTTTTCACGCAATTACATTGATCCTCAATCAGCACTGCAATCTACTGGCATTTTGCTGTTTTTATTTCCTCAACTTTTCTTTATTCTTTTTATTACATCTTCATTTGTGTGGTTTCAAATTATTTTAAGAAAGGAATGATATAGCTGTTTTTCAATAAAGATAATAGTCTTACTAATAAATACTTCAGGACTTTCCAAAGTACTGCCAATTTCTCACCTTCAGTTTCTCACATACTTAAAAGTATGTCTGAAGAGAACATGAAACAAAATGAAACATCTTATTAAAAAGCATTTTTAAAATTCCCATTACATGCAAATTGTTTAATCATCCTTGATCACAGCATAGTAGCAATGAAAGGCAATAATCAAGTACCTCATACTTATTCTATGCTTACAAATACACAGACTGGAAATCTACATATATCTAAAATGCAACTGGACATTCAAAAGACAATCCCATGAAACTCCTACCTAATTCTCTAAATTGGTTCTCTTTGTAACTAACTATATATTTTCAAAGCTATATTGTGTTTTAAAACAGATGTCACAATGACAAAATCCATTTTAACATTTTTATCAACAGAAAAATAATTATTTTATTAGTTTTCTTTTATTTATTTAATATATATATATTTTTTTTTTGAGAAAGAGCCTTCCTCTGTTGCCCAGGCTGGAGTGCAGTGGTGCGATCTTGGCTCACCGCAACCTCCATCTCCAGGGTTTAAGCAATTTTCCTGCCCCAGCCTCCTGAGTAGCTGGGACTACAGGCATGTGCCACCATGACCGGCTAATTTTTTGTGTTTTTAGTAGAGATGGGGTTTCACCATGTTGGCCAGGCTAGTCTTGATCTCCTGACCTCGTAATCCACCCACCTCGGCCTCCCAAAGTGCTGGGATTATAGCCGTGAGACACCACGCCCAGCCGAGAAGTAATTGTTTTTCAATAATGTGTCATCTAGGAAAGTTATTATGATTCCATATTGCCTAACACAGTTCATACTCAAATTTATCCAATTGTACCCAAAATTTATAGCTTTAAAATATATGTATAAAGTTGAGGACCTGATCAAGGTCCTTGAATCTGATTGCCATGTCTCTTTAGTCTCCTTCAATTTTATATCGTCCCACCACTGTTCTGTTTTGTGTGTGTGTGTGTGATAACGACATGATTTATAAACCCAGGGCAGATGTATTATGGAATGTACGTACTCTGAACTTGTCCGATTCATACTTTATAATTAGATTTAAGTTAAATAGTTTTGGCAAAAATATTATACAGGTGATACTGTGTGTTTCACTGCATCACTTTAGTAGACACGTGTCAGTTTGTCCCATTACAGGTAATGCTAAGTTTGACCACCAGATCTCTCCACTATAAAGGTGTATTTTTCTCTTTGCAATTAACACATAATTGGTGTTGTCATACCTTAAGACCATGTAAATATCCTGTTCACCTACAGCCTTTCACCCAATGGTTTTAACATCCAATGATTGATGATCCTTGCCTGGAGTCAATCATTAGTGCAAATTAGTGATTTTGTAATTTTATATTTTGTCTACATTTTAAGTGTCATTTCTTCTGTAACGAACAACTTTATATTTCCCCCTTTTCTCTCTTTGTAACAAAGTGAGTTTTTTTTTTTCAATTTTAAAGTACGATTATGGACTTACAAATTCTCTTTCACATAATGTGTTATAATCTATACCTACCATTATTCTTTTAGATGTTCAAATTGTTTCAAGTTTTGATGGTAGGAAACTTTCAAATAGGCTCCTGTGCCTTTTTGACATGTCCCCATCAGTTTTTGAGCACGTTCTTGCTTTCCGACACGGTATGTTCCAGGACCTCTTTGCCCCCCATTAAGAAATCAGGAACTTCTCTAAGGAACATTGCCTCCTTTTGGTAGGAAACCATATTTGGAACCCAAAATCTACACCCTGGATATATTCATTCTTACTGGGGCTTCTAGGCCCTTTCCTTGGACTGAGATAGAAAACAAATTTTTTAAATCTATGAGTTAATATTAATGCCACCAATTCAAAACTAATACCACAGTACACTTTCTAATTTCATCCCATTCTCCTAATTAATATCTCCTAAGAACCCTGGTTCCCCCTAATCCAGTAAAATTATTTCTTTGCTCTATCCTATATTACAAACAAAATAATTTCAAGATTACTATACATGTAGTTAAGGATGGGAGTGAGACTTCTCTAAGTCTGTTTTTATATAGTTGTGACTTTTGAACTATGTAAATGTTCACATGTTGAACATCTGATCATCTACTCCTTATGATAATTGTTTTACTGGTCTCTGGTTTAATCCTTCAGTGCTTCTCTTTTGCAAAAATAAACTATTTTTTTTCTTTTTTGTGGAGAACAGTATCTCGCCATATTGCCAGGCGGGTCTTGAACTCCTGGGTTCAAGCTGTCTTCTCACCTCTGCCTTTTGCAAATTTTGTCCTTAGAATATTTCCCTCTGAGTTCGTACAATCAGAATAATATGTTTAAAAGTTACTTAAGCCAAGAAGTATATGGAAAAACGCTCAGTATCACTAAACATCAGGGAAATGCAAATCAAAACCACAATAAGATATTTTATGTCACCCCAGTTAGTATAGCTACTATCAAAAAGACAAAACAAATGCTGGCAAAGATGCAGAGAAAAGGGAATTCATACACTGATGGCGGGAATGCAAATTAATGCAGCCATTACGGAAAATGGTATAGAGGTTCCACCAAAAAACTAAAAATAGAACTACCAATCTCATTACTGGGGTTATATCCAAAGAAAAGGAAATCAGTATGTCAAAGAGGTGTCTGTGTTCTCATGTTTATTGCAGCATTTTTCACAATAGCCAAAACATGGAATCAACCTAAGTGTCCATCCATAGACAAATGGATAAAGAAAATGTGGTTTATTTACACAACGGAATACCATTCAGTCATTAAAAAGAATGAAATCCTGTCATTTGCAGCAACATGGATGAACCTGGAAGACATTATGTTAAATGAAATAAGAAAGGCACAGAAAGATGAATACTGCACATTCTCATTCATATGTGGAAGCTAAATAAATTGATCTCACAGGAGATGAACAAGACAGTGGTATCTAGAGGTTGGGAAGGGTAGAGAAAAGAAACGGATAGGGAGAGGTTGGTTAATAAATATAAAATTATCCTAGATAAGAGTTACAAATAATTTATTGTATATTTTCAATTAGCTAGAAGAGAGAATTGTGAATGTCTCAACACAAAGAAATTATAAATATTTGAGGTAATGGATATGCTAATAACCCTAATTAATCATTACAGTGTATACATGTATCAAAATATCGCTCTGTACTACACAAATATGTACAATTATTATGTGTCAATTTAAAATATAGTTTTTAAAGCAACTTAAAAGGCCAGGTGCCCTGACTCACACCTGTAATCACAACACTTTAGGAGGCCACAGTGGGTGGATCCTTTGAGTTTAGGAGTTTGAGACCAGCTTGGGCAACATGGCGAAACCCCATCTCTATAAAAAAAATACAAAAATTAGCCAGACATGGTGGCACATGCCTGTAGTTCCAGCTACTTGGGAGGCAGAGGTAGGAATATCACTTGAGCTCAGGAGGTTGAGGTTGCAGTGAGCCAAATCACGCCACTGGACTCTAGCCTGGGTGACAGAGAAAGACTCTGTCTCAAAAAAATTAAAAGTTATATAAATAAATAAAAGCTATTTAAGTTTATTTTTTTGGTGATTACGTCGTGAATTTGTAAGGCTCATTTGTTCTTGTTTGTTTTGAATTTTAGGGTTCACTTTTGTGTGTGTGTGTGTGTGTGTGTGTTTGTTTTTGTTTTGAGATGGAGTCTTGCTGTGTTGCCCAGGCTGGAGTACAGTGGTGCGATCTCGGCTCACGGCAACCTTTGCCTCCCAGGTTCAAGCAATTCTGCTGCCTCAGCCTCCCAGTAGCCGGGATTACAGGCGCCTGCCACCGCAACCAGCTAATTTTTGTATTTTTAGTAGAGACGGGGTTTCACCATGTTGGCCAGGCTGGTCTCAAACTCCTGACCTTGTGATCTGCCCGCTTCAGCCTCCCAAAGTGCTGGGATTACAGGCATGAGCCATCATGCCCGGCTGGGTTTGCTTTTTAAAAATCATTTTTCTTTACCTTTTTTGTTTCAATACATGACCATTTACATGGGTCAAAAGTCACAACTATAAAATCAGAGTTAGAAAAATCTCACTCCCATCCCTATTTCCTCCACAGTGCTCTTCATCCAATCCTTATCATAATTATTTTACTGGTCTCTGGTTTAACCCTTTCTGTGCTTCTCTTTTGCAAAAAATAAACTATATCTATAAATATACTTTTCCTTTTTGTGGAGAACAAGCTCTCACTATGTTGCCCAGGCTGGTCTTGAACTCCTGGGATCAAACTGTTCTCGCCTGTGCCTCGCTAAGTGTTGAGATTACTGGCATAAGCTGCTTTGCCTGGCCAGACTACATATTTTTTATTTTCTATTCTTTCATATGAAAAAGGGACCATACTCACTATATCTATATACATTGTATATCTGGAAATCTTTCCATATCAGTACATAGAAATCTTCCTTATTCTTTTTAGTATTCTATTCTATTCAATCCGTCTCCTCTGGACAGACATTTAGGTTTTTTCTGCTATTACTAACAATCCTATAATGAAAAACTTTGAGCATATGTTATTCTATATTTGTACAGGTGGTTCATCGGGATAAATTCCTAGAATTTGGACTGGTAAGTCACAGGTAGGTGATGGTATAATTTGGTAGATACTACAAAATTCTCATAAAATTACACTGTCACATTTCAGTCAGCAACATAAGTGCCTGTTTCTTCACAGGCTTGCCAATTAAGTATATTCTGAGCTTTTAACTTTTGCCAATCTGCAAAGTAAAAATGATCTCTCTGTATATTAATTGGCATTTCTCTTATTATCAATGAAATTTGAACATCTTTACAAATATTGTCATACATCATATCTTTTTTTTGGTGAACTATCCATATCTTTTGTTCATTTTTAAAATCATAAGTTAAACACTTATTTCAATGTAAAAAAGAATTCAATAATCCTATAATGATGGCTTCAAACTTTGTTCTAAAAAAAGAATATTAAACAATGAAAAAACAATGTAAGAACTAACTGAAAAGAATACGAACAACCCTTAAAACTATATCGTCATATTCTATACTGTGTTCCAAACAGTCCACTAAAAAGTGGAAGTTAAATCAAATGAGAAGGATTAAGAAAAATGTATTCAAGTTATAATTTTATGATATCAATTAGTGTTAAGTGGTTTATCTCACAAACAACCAAGTCACTGAAGAAGGTGAAAGTTTGGGAAACAGATGGTTGAGAGACATTTTTTGGTAGCAATTTCATTACACCCACCTCGCAAGTACAGGTAATTCTTCGAGGATGAGGGGCTTCCTGTTGTAGCTGATATACTGTGAGAAGGTAGAAACAAAAAGTGTCAATGTCCCTTCCATAGAACTTATCAATATATTAGAAATAAAAACCTGGCTGCTTTTTATGTTCACAAGAAAACTGGTATAACCTTATTTATTAAATGGTGTTATGAACAAAACAAAGAAAGTAAACAAAACTACATTTAGTGAAAGCCCAGGAGCAATACAAACAGAAAAATCATAATCCAAATAAGTGTCTTTTTACCTTGTAACAAGTCAGTGCTGGATATTTGGCTCTGTTCTCTGAAATCTGGTCATTTATTTTTCCCAGTTCTTTGTGGGGATATTAAAGGATGTCTTTGATATAAACCAATAATGGTTATATATACATATATTTAAAGCATGTTATTGTCAAGCTTGAAACTAAAATCAAGATTTACAGGCTAAATGTAACGGATACACTGTTTTTCTCCCCTATTTATATTGCAAACATCTACCTTCAAAGATAATCTTCCTCTTTCCCTAAAAACAAAAGTTCTGAGCCAAAGTTACCACTGCTTATTCAACTAGGGCAAATATAGCAAAAGAAAGAATTCAGATATTCAAATAACTTGCCAAAAGAGTGAATCATTTTCAGGGCATATGAAAATGTATCAGTGAAAATTATACCGATACCATGACTTCCTTCTAGCCTCACTTCAGACTTTTTTATTTAAAATGAAAAAAGAATGAATAGGATGTGTGGCTACATATGTCTAAGTTTATCTCTTAGAGATTTTTTTCTATTTCTACATATATAATCACATATAATTTAATATTCTAAATACTTAAGATATTTTGTCAACATAACATCAAACTACCCAGTAATCTGGGACCATCAGGTAACAGATGACTCAGATTTCAAAGGGATATCATTACACAGACTCTACTTCTGACCACACTGATTCATCTACATCATAGGAACATATATAGAATAAATGCAATTAGACTATACATATATACACACATACATAATTAGCCTGTGTGTGTACATATAAATGTGTGTGTATATATACACTCTCTCTCTCTACACACACACACAGTGAACACACACAGATACAATCACCATGTGTACTTCTATGCAAAGGGGATACAGCACTGTGGTTAAGAATTTGAACTCTTGAATCGAACAATCTGGAGTCTGAACACTGGGGCTCTGTCACTAACACTGCATTCTGTGCCTTCATTTTCCTTATTTGCAAAATGGGATTAATAATAATTTCTACTTCACAGATAAGGATATAAATAATTTATGTAAAAGATGTAAAATAGTCCCTAGCTCACAGTAAATGCTCAATGAAAATTACTCATTATTATGCATAGGCGACTGGTATTAATACATAAAATTCTTTATAATAATACTTGATTACTAGGATGCATCTTGAGTTCCTCACTAAAACATAGTTATCGGAGCAATGCTATAATTTAAAAGGAACTGAGAAAATACAGCTTTATTGTTTAAAAATCAAACACAAAGCCACTTCATCAGTAATGTTTAAATTCTACTGGTAGAAATGTGTTCCTTTACCTTTTTCTCCTGATGGCAAAAGTCCCCAAGAGAAGTAATACATTAAAATAGTTTTAGATACCCATATTTCATTGAGAGAGTTAATAAGAAATATTCCTGTGGATACAGTTTTATATATTGTTACGAGATGACACAAAGAGAGTTAATTCTGAGGTAGAAAAGGGAAGAAAAAGCACTAAAGTCAAATTTGTCTGGCCCTGATAATGAAAAGTACATGTGTATCACCCCATGATATGTGTAAATCTCCACCCTCCTTAAAAGCGGCCAAAACATGATTTGTAAGAAAGAAGCATTCTTCAAGGGCCAGGCACAGTGGCTCCCACCTGTAATCCCAGCGCTTTGGGAGGCCCAGGTGGGAGGATCATTTGAGCTTAAGAGACCAGCCTGGGCAACATAGCGAGACCCCGTCTCTAAAAAATGTAAAAAGAAAAAAAAAGATTCTTCAAGTCCATTCCTCCATATTGGTAATCATAAGGCAAAAATTCAGTTCACATTTCTACTTTGATCAGTAATTCTCAAAACATTGGTATTTCCCTTTGTCAAGAAAATGCTCTGGAAAGTGCTGCCATCTATGAAAATCCAATTCTGAGAACTGAATGATAGTCAAGAAGAACATTAAAAGTTAATACAGAAAGTAAAATGTCGATTTTGACTCAAAGCACAAATACTGTAGTATCTGGTTATCAGCAGTAAGCATTTGCCTGTTCAGTAAGCATACATTAAGATGAGCCACTATGAAAAAAGGGGAGACAATATTGTCATATGAGAATTGATTTGGGTTTCAAATTTGTTTCATCAGAGTTTCAAAGGGTACAGTATTTTCTTAACATTAAGTCACATAAGGTTATTTACTTTTCAGTTTCTTTCAAATCCTCCTAATTGTCTCAAAGGATAAAGCTCTGTTTCATAAAGAGAAACTTTTAGACAAATGCTTCCTGATTGGCTACCAGTGGTTACCAATGGTTAATCTACCTTTAAGACTCGCTTTTTTTAATTCCTGTTTTTTTTTTGTTTTTTTTGTTTTTTTTGAGACAGTGTCTCACTTTGTCATACAGGCTGGAGTACAGTGGCACAAACACAACTCACCGCAGCCTCAACCTCCCGAGTTCAAGCAATCCTCATGCCTCAGAACCCAAGTAGCTGGGACTACAGGCACACATCACCACGTCCAGTTAATTTTTTTTTTTTTTTGAGACAGAGTCTCGCTCTGTCACCCAAGCTGGAGTGCAGTGGCATGATCTCAGCTCACTGCAAGCTCCACTTCCCACGTTCATGCCATCCTCCTGCCTCAGCCTCCCGAGTAGCTGGGACTGCAGGCGCCCACCACTACGCCTGGCTAATTTTTTGTATTTTTAGTAGAGACAGGGTTTCACTATATTAGCCAGGATGGTCTCGATCTCCTGACCTCGTGATCTGCCCGCCTCGGCCTCCCAAAGTGCTGGGATTACAGGTGTGAGCCACCGCGACCAGCCTAATTTTTGTATTTTTTATAGAGACAGGGTTTCACCATCTTACCCAGGCTGGTCTCAAACTCCTGAGCTCAAGTGATCCTTCCACCTTGGCTTCTTAAAATGCTGGGATTACAGGTGTGAGCCACTGTGCCTGATCAAGTCTTGGATATTTTATAACAAATATAACAAATTTGGATTCAAAAAACACCTATCAAAAAGATCATTAAAAAATTATACAAAGTAATGACGTCTAATTCAGGCCCTTCTCTCTCAGTTTAGAATTTTTGATAATCTGAATTGGAACTCAGCTGAATTTAAATCAGCACAATCATTAAAAGATTCACCAAAAATCAATAGCTAAATTCAAGATGAGGGAATATATGATTAAAGTACTTAATATCTTCAATCACCTTAGAAGTGTCAATCATATATACTTATTAATGAAATTCTCAATCCCTACAGACAATAAATTGTTCATCAAGTCCAAACATCACAATTGGTATCTTGAAGTCAAAATTGGCCCACATGTGTTTTGTTTGCTGTCTTTTAAATTTGAGTAGGTATTTAACATCAAAAAATTAAGAAACTTAAGGACAACAAAAGCAAAAGAGAATGCCAGCCTCTCTTGAAAACTCAGATCTAGCAATATTGAACCCAGAGTCTAACAAGACAATAAAAGATGCTAATTTTGAGCTACTCTCTATAGACAGGGTCTCCACGGTCTACTGTCTCAGAGTCCTAATCTGGCTTGCTTGCCTCATTTATTACATGTAAGGTTCCTGGTTTAATTCACACAACAAGTATTGAAAAGCAATAAAACCATATTTGTTTAAAAAGAGTCCAAAACTTAGACTTCTTGCTAATTTTATTTCCCTATTGGTTTATATTTGTAAGACTTCAGAGTTACATTTTAACAAGATCAGTGGAACTAACAGTAAGAAGTACAAGATAGGCATGGGTAAAATAAGTTTCTTCTAGAATCAAATTGTGAAATGCTGTTCAGATTCCACCACGCCAAAGATAGAAAAACAAAACACACTAACATGTAGCAACTTTTGACATTAAATTAAATCATCTTGTTTACTTTTATAGGTCTATTATAGAAGTGAACAATTAGAACTTCTTGAGTAGCTTTCAACGGGTGTACCGCCTTACATGAATTGACATACCTAATTATTTTTAAAATTTCAGCCCATGTCTATTTCATTACCATTTTAAGAATTTTTTAATAATTAAATTTAAGTCACATTACGGAGACGCTGAAGCATTACAGTTTGTCGGTCCCAAAGAGTATTAGTAGAAAATATTGTCAATTATCAATTCTAAACTGTATACATATATCTGGCCTAAGATTGTCATGGCTCAAATATTAAGGAAACTGAACAATGCCTCCTACCTCAGTTATTTAAAATTCCAGTCTCTATTGATGACATCAGGGTATTACAGGCCTATCAGTCTTTAAAATTTTTCCTACTAAAATGTAAAGACTCCTAAAAGATGAAGTCCTTAAGGTACAATTAATAAACATCTTACTGAAGATTATTTAGAGCTAGTTGTAAAAACCGTAAAACTGCCTGAGTGGTAAAGATAATATAAACAAAAAGTTCAACTTAATCACATTTTTTTCTAAGATCGGAATTTGACAAACACAATAACCATCTATATGATCATAAAAAGTCATCGTTAGAATGCATTTATTTATTTAATATGAATGAATAAATGAATGAGACAGGGTCTGGAGTTCAGAGTCCTGATCAAAACTCACTGCAGCCTCCACACCCCTTGGGCCCAACTAATCCTCCCACCTCCACCCTGGAAGCAGTTCCTCCCACCTCCACCTCCCAAGCGGCTGGGACCACAGGAGGGCAACACCATGCCCAGCTAATGTTTTTATTTCTTATTTTTTGGTAGAGATGGGATCCCCGTATATTGGCCAGGTTGGCCTCAAACTTTTGGGCTCAAGAGATCCTCCCACCTCAGTCTCCCCAGACTACTAGGATTACAGGCCTGAGTCACCATGCCTGGCTGCAATTTTTATGTTTCCTCATTTGTTAAAATTTGTACATACTCAAATCTTGGAAGATTAATATCATAATCTTATAAGAAAATTTCTAAAAAGGATTTTTCCACTTGCTTTTAATATAGTTTAATTATAAAATTTCCTTGAATCAGAAGTTTTTTTTCCTTTGACAGTCAAAAGATAAAATATTTATTTTAATAATTTCCTACACATATCTACTATTAAAATGATTATGGGGAGTTCAGACACTGAAGTCATTAAGAGAAATGATAAAACTCAGTAACAGAATTATAGTCTTATTAAAGAAAGATTCAGCTGGGCACAGTGGCTCACACCTATAATCCCAACACATGGGAGGCCAAGGAGGCAGGATCACTTGAGGTCAGGAGCTGGAGACCTTCCTGGGCAACACAGTGAGACCTTGTAGTCTACAAAATAAAATTTTTAAAAATCAACCTGTGGTCACAGCTACTCAGGAGGTTGAAGCGGTAGGATCACTTGAGCCCAGGGGGTCAAGGCTGTAGCATGCCAAGATTGCACCACTGAACACCAGTCTGGGCGACAAAGTAATAGCCTATCTCTTTTTTTTTTAATGTGTTTTTTTGTTTTTTGGTTTTTTTTGAGACAGAGTTTTGCTCTTCGCTCTTGTTGCCCAGGCTGGAGTGCAATGGTGCGATCTTGGCTCACTGCAATCTCTGCCTCTCAAGTACAAGGGATTCTCCTGTCTCAGCCTCCCAAGTAGCTCGGATTACAGGCATGCGCCACCACACCCAGCTAATTTTTTGGTATTTAGTAGAGACGGGTTTCACCATGTTAGGCTGGTCACGAACTCCTGACCTCAGGTGATCTACTCGCCTCAGCCTCCCAAAGTGCTGGGATTACATAAATGCCATTTTTTAAAACAAATGATAGCTACTGCAAGACATGCAAGATATGTGAAGCTACAAAAAATACCAATTGCATATACTACATTTACTAATTGATATTTTTCACAGAGGAAAAGATCACCACAAACTCAATAATAGTCTGAGGCTTCATAAATGTTCTTACATTAAAAATGTGCAGGGTGCAAGTCAGAGTCAGAGAATAAAGATAAACTGAAAACCAGAAAATGCAGAGAAGTTTTTGTTGTTGTTGTTGTTGTTTTGTTGTTGTTGTTGTTTTGAGATGGAGTCTCACTCTGTAGCCCAGGCTGGAGTGCAGTGGCATGATCTTGGCTCACTGCAACCTCTGCCTCCCTGGTTCATGCAATTCTCCTGCCTCAGCCTCCCAAGTAGTTGGGACTACAGGTGTGTGCCACCACACCCAGCTAATTTTTGTATTTTTAGTAGAGCTGGGTTTCACCATGTTGGCCAGGCTGGTCTCAAACTCCTGACCTCAGGCAATCCGCCTGCCTCAGCCTCCCAAAGTGCTGGGATTACAGGCATGAGCCACAGCGCCCGGCCAGAGAAGAATTTTAAATAGGCTTCCAGCCAATGAGATTACGAGACAAAATCTTTAGGAGGTAAAGAACATTAGTCATTTTTACATATTCGTATAACTATACTCCCAAGGGAAAAAGAAAAAGGCACCATCAGCGTTGGGGCAAAGCATCTATGGCAATATTTTTAAAGATTGTTCATGTTTTACTTATAATTAGCCCAAAGTGGCAATCTATTAAAAACAAAATTATCTCTTCTGAGAACATAAGACCAATGAGAATCTGAATCGCTGTTCCTTCAGTCGGCAAATTTCAGCAACCTACAAACATCAAATTTATAATAAACCTCAACATTTACAAAGATGTTAATCTATAATTAAAGTACAGGTTTCTTAGGCTGCTAATTCAACTACAGAAACAAACAAGAACTTATAGTGCTTTTCCATAATAATGCATTCATAAATTTTAAAAAACCATTTTGATTATATTAGCCCTATTTCAACTCTTAAAATCTGAAATATCCTTTACTTGATGAAATAATATTCTCTAGAAAACAAGGAAATGAAAACAAAGAACTAAAACCCTAGACGTTTAAAAAGAAATATTTATCCTAACGCAGTTTAAAGAGCAGCATGGAATCAAGTATCTCCCTTATATTTTGGGAAAGTAATTATTTAAAAGTTAGATCACCTTTTTTTTTGTTTTTTGGTTTTTTTTGCCTCTTTTCACTTATTCTTTCTGTCAACATAGCCTCCTGAATTATTGTCATTTAAATATTCCTTTCTTCACATAAAGAAACAGGACCTGAAAATAATTAGACTGTTTGAATTCTCAGTGTCTCCTTGTATTAGCTTTATTAACCACTCTTAACAAGTGGTCTCAAGTTTCACTACATGAAATTCATGCAAGCTCAGAGGGATGAAATGCATTCCAGACAGAAAACCATACACTGAACAGACTTTGTGGAAACACTTACTTAACCACAATTACTTCTATGCTATTCCCAAACCTTGTTGTAAATTAATTTTTCAACAATGGATACAAAATGGAATTTCTATCTAATAATCCCATATTTTTATATTACTTATAAAGCACTATAACCCACACAATTAAATTTATTTGTAGACTTACAGTAAGATTTCCAAACAGGAGGTCTATATTCATCTGTATCTGAAAGAAAAAACATCAAATTAACATTACCGAACATTTAAATTTTAAATGAGACATTTTAATAATTAACTCATTTAATACATATTTGAGATCTATTTGTTCTAGGTATTGTGCTAGGCATGAAGGGGCATTCAAGGGTTTTTTTTTAGCCTTGGTCCTTACTTAGTTGGAGAAATTTTCCAAAGATGTTTAAAGAAAGTTATTGTATTTATTCAACTGCTTATTACATAAAACATCAAGGTTAACTTTTACTGCTAGTACTCATTTCTTACTATCACTGAAGTAATAGTCAATAAAGGCTTTGTTTCTTTGGGGTTAATGATTATTTCACTGAAAGATCCCTAAAATTATTGAATTTTTCTTTTTCAGTCAAATTTACCAGATTAATAATTTTAATTACCCCAAAAGTTAAGTATTTCTATTATTTTCCCCCATTACATTTAGGGGATTCCAATGTACATGGTTTTACTAACATGAAGAGAGAACAGCAAGATTCAGATCTCAGTCCTCACACATCCTGGACAATCAAAACCAGGAAATGAAAAACACTTCAATGGAAGAGAGCGTATCTAGGGAACGACAACGAACATGAGGTGAACATCTGCTCTTCAAGTCCATTTCCCCTCACGTTGCCTGAGTGCAGATGTAGGAGACAGCATAAATAGGAAGTGGAAAGAGATGAAAATACAAACACATGAGGGACGTGAAGTAATCAGAGAAAGGAGAAGGAGCCAGTGTGGTCTGGCTTCTCATCAGTAAAGTATAGCTGGGGGCTAATTTTGCCAGCCAAAAGCTCTGCCTGCAAGACTATATAGCCAAGACTGCAGAAACATTTTTTGGTATAAAGATATGGGCCGGGTGCGGTGGCTCAAGCCTGTAATCCCAGCACTTTGGGAGGCCGAGACGGGCGGATCACGAAGTCAGGAGATCGAGACCATCCTGGCTAACACGGTGAAACCCCGTCTCTACTAAAAAATACAAAAAGCTAGCCGGTCGAGGTGGCGGGCGCCTGTAGTCCCAGCTACTCGGGAGGCTGAGGCAGGAGAATGGCGTAAACCCAGGAGGCGAAGCTTGCAGTGAGCTGAGATCCGGCCAATGCACTCCAGCCCAGGCGACAGAGTGAGATTCCGTCTCAAAAAAAAAAAAAAAGATATGGCCAGCCACATCACCTGGCTCTGCTGGAAACCAACATGAACCCATTAGGCAATCTGATCCTAAAATCTTCATCTTCAAGGAAGCAAAAAAATCCCTGGAAAGTTTATTGAGAAAACTAAACAAGTAGCTCAGGTAAAATGGTCACAGACGAAAGACATTCAGCCTCCAATTTGCAACCTTTAAACTGCAATATCACACTTGGTTTATAATGTGTTATCAAAAATCACACAAATACTTTGAGAAAAAGGATTATAGCAAGACTACTAATAGTGGGCATATTAACATAACATGGAAATTTTAAATCATGTGGAAATTGCTTGGGACCCCATAGGAGTGTTCAAATATGTCTGCTTCAAGATGCTTCAATGAGCATCCAAATTGATAAGGAGGAAGTCAACCTGTCGCTGCTTGCTGATGACATTATCGCACACCTAGAAAACCCTAAATACTCATCCAAAAAGCTCCTAGAACTGGTAAATGAATTCAGCAAAGTTTCCAAAGTTAATGTACACGAATCAGCAGCTCTGCTATACACCAACTGTGACCAAGCTGAGAATCAGGTCAAGAACTCGATCTCTTATACAAAAGCTGCAAAAAACAAACAAACAAACAAAACAAAAACAAAAACAAAACTTAGGAATACACATAACCAAGAAGGTGAAAGACCTCTGCAAGGAAAACTGCAAAACACTACTGAAAGAAATCATAGATGACACAAACAAATGGAAACACATCCCATGCTCATGGATGGGTAGCATCAATATTGTGAAAATGACCACACTACCAAAAATAATCTACAAATTCAATGCAACTCCCATCAAAATATCACCATCATTCTTCACAGAACTAGAAAACACAGTCCTAAAAATCATATAGAACCAAAAGAGAGCCCGCACAGCCATAGCAAGACTATGCAAAAAGAACAAATGTGGAGGGATTACATTACCCAGCTTCAAACTATACTATAAGGCCACAGTCAGCATAGTACTGGTATCAAAATAGGAATATAGACCACTGAAACAGAATAGAGAATCCAGAAATAAAGCCAAATCCTTACAGCCCACTGATCTTCAACAAAGCAAACAAAAACATTAAGTAGGGAAAGGATACCCTATTCAACAAATGGTGCTGGGATAATTGGCAAGCCACACACAGAAGAATGAAACTGGACCCTCATTTCTCACCCTATACAAAAACCAACTCAAGATGGATCAAATACTTAAATCTAAGACCTGAAACCATAAAAATTCTGGAAGATAACATTGGAAAACCCCTTCTAGATATTGGCTTAGGCAAAGACTTCATGACCAAGAACCCAAAAGCAAACAGAACAAAAGCAAAGATAAAGAGATGGAATTTAATTAAATGAAAGTTTCTTCATAGCAAAAGAAATAATCAGCAGAGCAAACAGACAACCCACAGAATAGGAGAAATCTTCACAATCTATACATCCAGCAAAGGACTAATATCCAGAATCTACAAGGAACTCAAACAAATCAGCAAGAACAAAACAAGCAATCCTATCAAAAAGTGGGCTAAAGACACAAATAAACAATTTTTAAAAGATGATATGCAAACAACGTGAAAAAATGCTCAGCATCACTAATTACCAGGGAAATGCAAATTAAAACCACAAAATGGTATCACTTCACTCCTACAAGAATAGCCATAATCAAAAAATAATAGATGGTGTGGATGTGGTGAAAGGGAACACTTTTACACTGTTGGTGGGAATGTAAGCTAGTACAACCACTATGGAAAACCATGTGGAGATTCCTTAAAGAACTAAAAGTAGAGCTACCATTTGATCCAGTAATTCCACTCCTGGGTATCTACCTAGAAGAAAAGAAGTCATTATATGAAAAAGACACTTGCACACGCATGTTTATAGCAGCACAATTCGCAATTGCAAAGATACGGAACCAGCCCAAATGCCCATCAATCAACAAGTGGATAAAGAACATGTGGTATATATATCTATATATCTACATATAGAGAGAGACAGACATATATATACACACCATGGAATACTACTCAGCCATAAAAAAGAATGAAATAATGGCATTTGCAGCAACCTGGATGGAAGTGGAGACCATTATTCTAAGTGAAGTAACTCAGGATTGGAAAACCAAACATTGTATGTTCTCACTTATAGGAGGGAGTTAAGCTATGAGGATGCAAAGGCATAAGAATGATACAATGGACTTTGGGAAGTGAGAGGAAAGGATGGGCGGGGAGAGGAATAAAAGACTACACATTGGGTACGGTATACACTGCTCAGGTGATAGGTGCACCAAACTCTCAGAAATTACCACTAAAGAACTTATTCATGTAACCAAACACCACCCAAAAACCTATTGAAATAAATAAATTGAAAAACAAACGAAAAATAAAGAAAATGTGGTATGTACACACCATGAAATACTAAACAGCTATAAAAAAAGAATGAAATTATGCCTTTGCAAAAATATGGAGGCAGCTGGAGGACATTGTCCTAAACAAACTAACACAGGAACAGAAAACCAAATACCATATCTTCTCACTTATAAGTGGAGCTAAGTATTGAGCACATAAGGATATAAATATGACACAATGTCTACTATGGACTACCAGAAGGTGAGGAGAGGGGTGAGTTAAACTACCTATTAAGCACTATGCTCACTGCCAGGGTGACAGGACCTGTACTCCAAACCTCAGCATCATGCAATATTCTCATGTAACAAATCTGCACATGAACCCCCATATATAAATAAAAGCTGAAAATTAAAAAAAAAAAATTGAGGAAAACTTAAAGACAAAGAGGAAATCTTGAAAGAAGCAAGAAGAAAAATAACTTTTCCATTGAAGAATAATGGTAAGAATTACAAGCAGACTTCTCATTAGAAACCATAAAAGCATTAAGAGAGAGGAGTAAAATATCCGAAATGTTGAAGAAAGAAAAAAATAACAGCTCCAAATTTTATATCCACTAGAATTATCCTTCAAATGAGAAGGAAAGATAAAGACTTTCTCAGACAAACAACAAATGAGAGAACTCATCACAACAAACCTGGCAAAAAATAAATGTTAGAAGAAATTCTTCAAAAAGAGGGGGAAAAGGATGTAAGTCAGAAACTCAAATCTACATAAAGAAAGAAAGAGCATCAGAGAAGGAATAAATGATAAAATGAAAAAACAAAACATACACACAAATATGTCTGCTTGAAGAATGAATAACAGGCTGGGTACGGTGGCTCACACCTGTAATCCCAGAACTTTGTGAGGCCAAGGTGGGCTGGTCACCTGAGGTAAGGAGCTCAAGACCAGTCTGGCCAACATGATGAAACCCCATCTCTACTAAAACTACAAACATTACAAACATTAGGTGGTGGGTACCTGTACCCCAGCTACTCAGGAGGCTGAGGCAGGGAGAACTGCTTGAACCCAGTGGGCAGAGGCTGCAGTGAACCAAGATCACACCACTGCTCTCTAGCCTGGGTGACAGAGCAAGACTCCATCTCAAAAAAAAAAAAAAAAAAGAATAACAGATTACATGAATAAATGAATAAAATGAATAATGAAAGAAATAATGCAGCAAATACAGTCATTTCTCATTATTCACAGTAATTATATACTATGAAGTTACCTCAAACACTGAATTTAGCAGCATATACTGAACCACTGCTCCTAGGGGCAACACAGGGTTAGGTTCCTTGGTGCCTCTGGTCACAACATTTTCATCAACCATTAAATACATAAACTTGTGTTGTATGTGTATCTCTTTAAAGATACCTTATTTAGTATATACCGTTGATTCATTAACACTGAACTCACATCAACAGCACTATAACCATGCCTGTATGAAGCTTATCTAACATATGCATATTCTCCAAAAGATATATCACAGCCTTCTAACTCTTAGGAACACTGTCTAGACAGCACTTCAGCACGAGGCTTGGGGACCATTTTAAATGGCAAAATCACTAACAACAACAACAAAATCCCCACAAAAATGTAAAAAGGTGTGGCCCTGAAAAGACCATGAAAAGAGGACTTGTTTACAGCATGAGAGCTGAAACAAGGCGGAGCACTGCCTTGCTTGGCCACAGCCGGGAACAGGCAGGTCATATGACTCAAATTTTTTGCTGCTCTGTGATTATTTGCAAGTGACCACAAAAATACCACAATGATTTATTTTAGGGTTACAAATAAATGTTAGAAAGGGGGCAAACTTGCAACTACGGAATCCATGAATAATAAATAAATAATAAGCAATTATTTAGGAAAACAGCTTGCTCAGGTGAACTTATCCAGTGATGATAAAAAGTTAGAATGAAACACAACCTTAATGCAGTGATGATACATACATCTTTCCTGTGCTAGAAGGTGTGTGCATACGTGTGTGTGTGTGTGTGTTGGGGGTTAATTATATTGAAGTTTGTCTTAATAAGTAAACCATAATTAATTCAATTGTAGTTTTAATACCAGAAAAAATTTGCCTGTAAGTATTCAAGTCATGTTATTATCTCCTTGATATTTTGCTGTTATTATTCAATCCTAAGGAGTATGACATGTAGTGAGTTTCCAGTTTATAACAGGACACCCATACCCTATGCGTGTCTCCACTTCCTTGTGGGGCTCCAAACCATAAGAGGTAGTGACCAGGCACCTCCTGATCCACCACTATGGGGGACTAGGAAGGGAGGAGATACTCAACCAGCCTTGGACCCTATGTAGTAAATAATTTAATCTTGTCTCAGAAGAGGTCTAGACTTTGCCTTCAACTCCTGGAGATAATTTTTGTTTGCCTGGGGCTAGCCAGAGAGTAACTTGGGGCTTTCGGTCACTGGTATCAGTTAAGGAACCATATGGACAATCAACCATGCTTATGCAATAAAGCCCCAATGAAAGTTCTGAACACCGAGGCCGGGAGAACTTCTCTGGTAGGAAATATCCCACGTGGATCATCACACATAAATGCAAGAAGGAGCCAGGGACATAACTGTAATCCCAGCTACTCTGGAGGCTGAGGCAGGAGGACTGCTTGAGCCCAGGAGTTTAAGACCCGCCTGGGCACCAAGGAAGGAACGAAAGGGAAGGAAGGGAGGAAGTAAGAAGGAAGGACAGGAGGAGAGAAGGGAGGGAGGGAGGGAGGGAGGACATGTGTCCTGACTCCAAATAGAGAGGGCAATGGAAGCTCTGCGTTTTGCATTTCTCCTGGACCCTGTCCTATGCGCATCTTCCCCTGGCTGATTTTAATATGTATCCTTTCCCGGCAATAACCATGACTGTAAGTAATGTTTAGTGAGTTCCGCTGAGTCCTTCTAGTGAATTTTAGTCCGTGAAAGGTGGTTGGGGAACTCCCCCCACCCAATTTGCAGTTGGTGTCAAAAGTGAGGGAAGTCTTGGAGACTTTGTAGTTGGCCCTAACGCCTCACAGACCTTGTGCAAAGCTGCACCTATGAGCGGTGAAGGCCTCCCGGAGGTCATTCTGACTTTGGAGAAGGTGAGAGAGAAAGGCTAATTCTCACAGTCCTTACTCTGAGAACTGTGTACTTAGTGCTAGGTGGGGTTTTCTTAGGGAATATCAACCTTTACTTGCTCTGTGACTTTAGAAAATTTACTACCTCTCTGCATCTTAATCTATTTATTTATAAAAATGGAATAACAATATCATCTAAAATGGGAATAGTAACAACATAGGTTTGTTGTTGAGAATTAAATTAGGTATCATCTAAAAAGCACCTTGTACTTAGGAGACCCTTCAGTAAATGAGTACCCTCTCCTGCCTTCACCAAAAGTGATTCTGAAAACACAATATTACCATATTAGCCTCAAGCCACTGTTAATGATTTCAGCCCTTCTTACTATTTTGGTCTTCCATGTACACCTGCTCTGTTATAAAAGACAGTATTCAAGATGCTACAGATCACAATCATGGCCAAACAAATTTAGTATTTGTCAAAAAAAATAAGAAATATTAGGCGAAAAGTTTGAGTTTCTTTTAATATTAAAACAATTCTAATTAATGACATTTAAGAGCACTGTTTAGGTTTTAAATATATTTTCCTATTTTTTGCTGGTGGAAGTGTAAACTGGCATAGTCTCTTTGCAGAGCAATTAGCTATATATACCATAAGCTTAACTGTGTAACAGGTATCTGTTACGGCAGAGATTAGATGAGATGTTCTTTGAAGGAGAACACTTAAAAATTATTTCAGCCTTTCTTATGTTTATGTGTAGAGACCTTAGATCACTGGTGTGGATCCTTTTGCTGAGAGAAAAATGGCTTGAATGTTCCTTTAGTTGACCAGTGGGTAGGTGCCACTGTCCTTAGGACTCAGAGGAGGAGGGGACACTGGGAGGGGAAAGTTGAATGGCTTAGGAAAAAGTGCCTCAATCTCTTGATATGCAGAATTAGTTGCTAAAGGCAGGAAGACCAATTTTCCAGGACCCTAAATCTACCTGGAAAGGAAGAAACATTACCCCAATCTTTCATTCCTGAGATTCAAAAATTAAAGAGTTCTGTCACAGAAGACACGCCTAGCTCAAGCCAAGTCCCACTGGCAAGAAGAGGCAGAGACATTCCTGAAATAAAATGGCCTTGAAGAAGGAATAACTGAAACTGGTGATCTAAGGTCACACAAAAAGCTTCTGTGTTTATCAGGGAGGACAGACTCTGGCACAGCCTAAGGTGGATGCTGGAAGTGTCTCTGACCTCAGCCTCCCTGGTACACTAAATCCTTGAGTAAAAGAAAATGAACTTTTAAAAAACTGCAATCTTGACCTTTAACTGGGGTGACGGCTGTGACCTGGGCCATGGTCTGACTAGAAACGGGATCCTAGTGGCAGTTCAAGCAACTATTGTTCAACAGTGTGGGGCTGGTCTTAAATGCTGACAGAAAATGATGATGGAAAGGAAGAGCAATAGTGTAGTCAGTTCTCCTTCTGGCATTTGGAGGCAGATGAGACAACTCTTGGACTGGGAAAGCCTCCTGGGGCTCAAACTTGGAGGTGGAGAATGTCTAAAAAAGAAGATACTAAATTTCCTGCTGATTAATAGAAAAAAATATGAGAGTACATTTGGCCCCTGAATTTATGTAACACGTCATGCCAGTTCCTTCTGCATACCTCTTGACCCAGCAGTTCTATTTTTAGAAATTCACTGTAAACAATTAAGGATGTTAGAAAAATATTAATACAGAAGAATATCACCACAATATTACTTTTAAAGACTAAAATACTGTACTCAACCTAAACGTCCAACAACTGAAAACCGGCTTAATCAATTATGATTAAGTATGATTAAGTATTCCAGTTTGAAGATACCTGGACTACATGAAAAGGACTTTACCTTTTAATCTATTAGAAAGTCTATTCTCTGTTATCTTAAATATTTAAAAACTTATAAACCAGTGGCTGTCGATCTTTTGGGTCTCAGAAATCTGGATTCTAAAGAGTTTTTAATATTTATTGATATTAGCCACATTGGAAATTAAAATACGGCTGGGGCCGGGCGAGGTGGCTCATGCCTGTAATCCTAGCACTTTGGGAGGCCAAGGTGGATCACAAGGTCAGGGGTTCGAGACCAACCTGGTCAATATGGTGAAACCCCATTTCTACTAAAAATAGAAAAATCAGCCTGGTGTGGTGGTGCGCAACTGTAGTCCCAGCTACTCGGGAGGCTGAGGTAGGAGAATCACTTGAACCCAGGAGGCAGAGGTTGCAGTGAGCCGAGATCGTGCCACTGCACTCTGGCCTAGGTGACAGAGCGTGACTTCGTCTCAAAAAAAATAAAAATAAAAACAAAAACACAGCTGGGCACAGTGGCTCATGCCTGTAATGTCAGCACTTTGGGAGGCTGAGGCAGGAGGATCACTTGAGTACAGGAGTTCGAGACCAGGCTGGGCAACAAGTGAGACCTTGTCTCTACAAAAAAGACAAAAAGAAAAAAAAAATTAGGTGGTGCATGACTGTAGTCCCAGCTACATGGGAAACTGGGGTGGAAGGATCACTTGAGCCCAGGCACTGGAGGCTGCAGTGAGCTGTGTTTGTGCCACTGCACACTAGTCTGGGTGACAGTGACAGAGGGAGGGAAGGAAGGGAGGAAGCGAAGGGAGGGAGGGAAGGGAGGGAGAGAAGGGAGGGAGGGAAGAAGTGAGGGAGGGAGGGAAGGAACAGAGGGAGGGAGGGAGGCAGGCAGGCAGAAACTTGAATCATATTTTTTGTTAATTCATTTAAAAATAATAAGCCTATTACATCTTAACATTTTTATGAAAAATAACTATTTTTCAGAACAAAAAATGGTTTTACATTTTGCAAATCTCTTTAATGTCTAGCCTAATATAAGACAGCTGGATTCTCATATCTACATCTGTTGTTATACCACATGCCATGTAGCTTCTAGAAGATTCAATTAGATACTTGCAACAGAATGAGAGTGATGAAAATAATGTCTCAGTATTATTACAAAAATAGTCTTAACTTTGTAAAAACTCCCTCAGGAGTCCCTGGACCATGCTTTGAAAATGAATATTTTAAACCATAATTTCCTTGGCATATCTAAGATACGGGATAAAGTAGAGGTAGTAAACATTTCATCTAAGGCCAGGCACAGTGGTTCACCAATCACAGCACTTTGGGAGGTCAAGGCAGATGGATCACAAGGTCAGGAGTTCGAGACCAGACTGACCAACATGGTGAAACCCCGTCTCTACTAAAAATACAAAAATTAGCTGGGCATAGTAGCACATGCCTGTAATCCCAGTTACTCAGGAGGCTGAGGCAGGAGAATTGATTGAACCTGGGAGGCAGAGGTTGCAGTGAGCCAAAATCACACCACTGCATTCCAGCCTGGGCAAAAGACCGAGACTCCGTCTCAAAAACAAACAAATATTTCATCTAATAGAAGAAATACAAAAATTAGGAAGAGAAAAGAGAGAAAATCATGTGTTCTTTTGGCAGAAAACAGCAGCTTGTTCAAAGTTATCCAGGGCTAATACTCCGAAAATGTTTGTGATCGCCTTCAGCTGAAGGTCTCAAGAGCCCACAACACCTCTTTTTGATTCTGTCACAAAATCTGCCCAGACCCATCATACGAACATGTCAAACTCCAGTAGAATATGACTGAGAATGAGAAGCAGATAACCTATGACTCAGGAACAGCTGCTTAAAATATCTTTATCATGGTATGGCTGGGCATGGTGGCTCATGCCTATAATCCCAGCTCTTTGGGAGGCCCAGGGGGGCAGATCACCTGAGGTCAGGAGTTCGAGACCAGCGTAGCCAACAGGGTGAAACTCTGTCTCTACTAAAAACACAAAAATTAGCCAGGCATGGTGGGATACGCCTGTAATCCCAGCTACTCAGGAGGCTGAGGCAGGAGAATTGCTTGAACCAGGGAGGCAGAGGTTGCAGTAAGCCAAGATTGTGTCACTGTACTCCAGCCTGGGCAACAGAGTGAGACTCTGTCTCAAAAAATAATAATAATTATTATATACTTATATCCTTATCATGATATGTATGACTATTTAAATTAAGTATATACCCATAAAATCTATTAAAAGGTTTTCTCCATTGCCATGAAGTGTCAGTAATACTTTTCATACCTAATATAAAAGATAACTTTATAAAAATATCAGTTATGGTGGCATACAGAAATGTTAAAACAATCAAAGTTTCACTCATTCAGTAATTACACATGAAACACCTTCTATGGGTGAGGGTGTCAGTTACGAGGTGGGTCCAGATACAATTTGTGCCTTCAATGGCAGTAACAAAAATATGATGGATATTATTTACAAACAAGGTAATAAAGTAAGAGCAACAGAAGTTTTACAAACCATTGTCTTGTCTAAATGACTGGCAAGAATAGGTCTACACTATTTGCTGAATTGATGAACGAATGGAAGGAAAGAAGGAATCACTTTTGCCCAGAGTGTCAAGAAACACATACCAGAAGAGGTATTACCTGACAAGGCCCTTAAAAGATAGACAGTTTTTAAAATAAAGGGGCTGAGAAAAGGCAGAAGGACACTAAACAGAGGAGAATGCATGAATAAGAGGGCAGAAACAAGAAAGTTCAGTATACGTTTGAGGAACTGTAAACAATGCAGAGTGGCTGAAATAAAGATATACTGAAGAAAGTTTGTGACTTAGGCCCTGCAGGGAACCTGGGCTGAGTTGTCAGGAGGCATCCATAAATAACGCACTGCAAGGTTTTCTCTGCTTTGTACGTTCTTCCAATTAAATACTGTTATTTGAGGATAGAAGAATGCTATAGTCAGGTCCAGCTCACTTCTCAAGAGTTGGAGAAAGCAAGTCAGGCAGCAGGAAAGCCAAAGGCAGAAGACAACAAGCACAACTCATGGAGCAGACTCACAAGAGCACAAAGTAATGAACTGAAAATCGCAGGTGGCAGCAAGGCCTGGGAAAGGGGAGAGACAGCTTCATGTCTAAGCTAGGTTCTGTGCGAGACATTCTCCTCGAGACTTGATGTAAAAACATAAACAAATTCATGAAAACGAAAGAAAAAGATGAGATCAAAATAAGCCTAAGTTAATTCATATGTACAGTACAACCTCATCAGTGAATTTTTTCATTTTTTTTATAAATGAAAGAAAAGATATTTCTGCATGTGTACATAGAGGGAAGAGAGAGGATGAAAGAACTAGAAAGACACACACTAGAAGGGTAACAGTCATCTCTAGATCAGCCTTTCCCCTCTTCTAAAGCAAGCCTGGATAATGTTTCAAGTGACTGTTTTCCTAGTTCTCCCAAGTATGGGAGATAACAAACTCCTTGTGGAAGACAGGAGAGAGGTCACCTTACTACATGTAATAGATGCTCTATGGTCTTAGGGTGTTATTCTCTCCCAGAACCAGGAGGAGAAAGGCCTCTCTATTATACAACGAATATATTACATTTGTGCTGAGAGAACTATTAAAAACAAAAAAGTGCAAGTAAACTATCTATAAGATGAAGAAAACATGGAAACTGAATCAGACAGAGAAAAGTCCTCTTTAATAAACTCCACAGGAGGCTCTAACTGTTTTAGGTGGGTCCTTGAACTGCATGTACTACCAGAGAAATCCCAGTCTGAGAGGCTTAGCAATCAACTATAGCTTTGTGGCAAACTTATCCATAATAAAGCACCATATTCTTCTAAAGTCTTTGAATTTCCCCTCAGAATCCCTGTGGAGGTCTTCATTTTACCTGTTCTGCCGGTTCTAATGGAATTTACTGAATGTCAAGTATTCGTTATAGGAAATGAAAAACAGTTTCTTAATTAAATTTTCTTTCATTTTTGGTTAACTGCTAGAATTGCAAGTCAAGAAAACTTTACGTAAACATATTTTTACATATTCTATCATGTTTATGAAAAGTGATTCCAATTTTTCTTGCTGTTTTAAGCTCAAACTTAAATTTTAAGCAAGATTTAGTATTAAACTCATTGTTGCCATAATCGTTTTTGTTTGTGCTGCTTTTTCTCTAAATATTAGTATTGTCAGGACATTCATTTTTCTTTAAATAACAAAACTTTCAGGATATTTATCTGTGCCTTTAGGCAATGATTTAAAAGTCCCTAGTTAAATCCATCTTTGATATAATTTATAACATTATGGTTATTTAGGAGATACTCAAAAGTATTCATTTACTGACTGATAGGATTAAATTTACTTATAAATACCTTAATGTGCTGATTTTTTGGATTAATTTATAACATTTTATGACTGAATACATCTTCATGTTCTCTCCAATTAGATCCTATTTACATCCACTACATCTATAGAAGTTGTTAAAAATGACCTCTGAAAACAAAAATTATTTCTTTTTATTATATATTCTTTTTGTATCATTATATAATCTGTATCTTATGCATTCTTTGGTTTAGAATAATATTCCTCTGGTGAAGTTTAAACCTGCTTAACGTTTTACTTTTAAAGTTAAACAGTTCATTCTGGAACAGACTAGAATGTTAAATTTAAGCTGTTTACTGTTTTAGGGTCAAGCCAAAGGCTGTTACAACTTTTAAACAATATAATGAATTCTCAAAAAGGACTATATTGCATTTTAAATGAGGTTTAGACAAATGACCTATAAACATTCAAAAATTGTGATTTAGGTTTTAAAGCATATTAGTTTCAGATTGCCTTTGGTTTGAAAATTAACAATTTTGAATTGTATAACCAGAATGACATTTATCGGCAAGAAAAAAGACCATTTCTTCCCTTCAAATGACGAGTCGCCTTTCAACCAACTGGTGAGATTTCCTGTACTGCTTTAATCCAAAAATGTAAGGCAATAATAATCCCCACCTGTTGCTGTTCTGTTTCTGTTCAATATTTAGACACACCAAAATAATGACAAGCTTAAATTGTTATTTTACTATAAAGTGATTTTTAAAAGAACAAGGGCATAAACAGTAAATACCAAACAAGTACTATAGGTAATATGTGAAAGAGTCACAAAGAAAACATCCAAGCTCTTTAATAAAAGAAGTTTCTCGGAAAACAAAAATTTGCAGTGAAAATGAAAAGGCTCCTAATAACATACACGATTCTAAACTAATTAGAAACAAAAATGAGCCTTGCTAGGTTTCTAGGTATCTCACATCCTGACTAAACTTCTTTCCTAGAAGATGCTTCAAAATGTGGAAAGAAGGCATTACAACTAAGATAATTAAAATTCACCCTGCAAAGTCATGGCCAAATCAGGTCAGTTAAATTCACCGTTAGAAACAACAAAGTCATTTAAAATTGTTCCAAGTTGAAAACTGATGTGTCATGATTCAACTCTGATGGAAATAAACTATTTTTAAAACCAAAGACAATTATTTTTAATTCTTCAGAGAATAGTGACCCAGAACTGTTAATACTAAGAAAAAAAAATAAAACTTCTGAAACTGTGCAACTACAGTGCTCACATGTAACTTCATCAAAGATCCCCAGAAACAAATATTTCGCAAGTGCAGTGCTCAATTCTTCACCATGGACCCACAGCCTGGGCAAACAAAGCCTCCTAAATGAAATGTGAAGCAAACTTGGAAACCTCTCCTATTTAAAGCTTGGTCTTCAATAAAAGACCTAAGCAGTTTCCTCTAACCAGCTTGGCAGACCTAGCAAACAGATTACACAAAGTCCTTCTGCTTACTCAAATCTTTCACTATACTCTTGAAAATGAAAAGTTATACACAGGAAATGGGTCGCTTAACTCAATCCAAAGGTAAAGAGTGTCACTCTCCAACCTACTAATTAGTCTTCTGGACAAGTCAAATCTGAGGTGAGAAGAAGAGAACTTCTGATAATGTTTCTCCTAACATGTCGGCATAATTACAGAAAGTCCTCAGACAGGCCTGTTTACGTACAGGTTTTCCAAAAGGGAACTCCAAGATGATGTTTAATTCCTGTCAATCCTCTCAATGACATCTCAACATTCCCAACTGGCTCCCATTTGGATTTTGCTGGGTACATTTCAAAAATTCACCTTTAATAATATAATACATTTCCTAAAACCCTCTGCCCCAGAAAATAGAATATGCAAAACTCAACAACGAAAATAAAGTAGATCCTTCTACTTCTCGGCATCTCACGTCTAAAATTAAAATGCGGCTGGGTGCAGGGACTCACACCTGTAATCCCAGCACTTTGGGAAGGCAAGGCGGGGGATCACTCGAGCTCAGGAGTTCAAGACCAGCCTGGGCAATGTGGCGAAACCCTGTCTCTACAAAAAATACAAAAATTAATCAGGTGTAGTGGCATGCATCTGTAGTCCCAGCTACTGGGGTAGGGGCCAGGAGTGGCATGCAGGGAGGACTGCTTGAGCTAGGAGGGTCGAGACTGCAGTGAGCCGAGATGACATCATTGCACTCTAGCCTGGGCAACACAGTGAGATCCTGTCTCAAAAATTAAATTAAATTAAATTAAATTAAAATGCAATATGTTTATGAAGTCTTTATAATTCATCCTTAAAAGAATATACTATCAGGAGATCGAGACCATCCTGGCTAACACGGTGAAACCCCGTCTCTACTAAAAAAAAAATACAAAAAAAACACAAAAACTAGCTGGGTGCGGTGGCGGGCGCCTGTAGTCCCAGCTACTCGGGAGGCTGAGGCAGGAGAATGATGTAAACCCGGGAGGTGGAGCTTGCAGTGAGCTGAGATCCGGCCACTGCACTCCAGCCTGGGCGACGGAGTGAGACTCCATCTCAAAAAAAAAAAAAAAAAAAAAAGAATATACTACATGTTATATATGTTTTACTACAATAAAATAATATATGCTTGATGAACATTTTTTCCAATATTCATGTTCCAATGTTTCAATTTTTTCCAATTCAACAACTTAGACTTTTAACCATTTATAACACTTGAAGTTCCAGATATTAAAAAATGTAACCATATGAACATTCTTTGCAGAATTTTTACTTTTTATAAGTACAAGTTCTGGAAAATTTTAGTGGAGATTTTCCTTGTCAGTTACCTTTCCAACTATAATTCAGTGGTCTCAGATAACCCTCACCTCCTTCAGCAGACCCAGTATATAACCTCCTCAACCTTTTCTTAAAAGAAAAATTGCAAACGATGTTTTTCTCCTTGCTATTATTCATTCTTTGGCACAAATTATTCCTAACCCATGCTTTCCCCATACTCCAACATAGTTTTGTAGCACTGACCTACTTGGATTCTTGCCCTAGGAACAGGAATCAATCATCATATTCCCTAGCCTGGGAGTATTTAAAGTAATGTGTTTATTAGAATGTGCATTATTCTGTAATGCGGATTCATAGCATTTTCCAACGATGAGAGTCAATATGTCATTTTGCCAGCAGGCATTAAAACAGCAACCCTTCAAAGTCTTCCTTACATCCATGTTTTCAAGCTTTATCAAAAGGACAGCTGCTCAGAAAGTAAGATAAACTAACACTTAAATGAAACTACTGGGAAAAAAGAGATAAGGCCTATTACTAATACTCACATCACAGGTAAATGAGATGGGAAAAGATCACAACATTTCTCATCTTATTTTGATCATTTCCAAATGCATTTCTTTTAAACTGGATACCTCTGGGAAAACCACTCAGTCACCAAGGAAAAAAAAAAGTGGATTCTGAGGAACACAGAGAGGTTTGCCTTAGATTATAAATTGTAGAGCCAAATGTGGAATAAGGCAGCTCACAGCTGTAAGGAAGAAAGCAAAGTCAGACATGGAAGTAATACTGTGGCAACCACAAATGAGCAGAGTTGGATAATTCTAAAGCACGTTAACTATCCTAAAGTATAGTAAAATGCTTGGCATCTTTTAATTAACTACGCTTTTATGGCATACACAACAGAATAAGTTGCCAAGGGGTAAAAACTCTTTATAAATGAGAACCTGTGTTTCAAATTGATAGGTACTTGTTTTTCTTCCTGAGAGCAGAACCAGAACATGAAAGGCTGTAATGTTTCTTGCTGACACTTGCATACAACAAGGCCTAAAATGAACGTGTAATGGACTGGTTGTCTTAAAGAAGTTCCAGCAGTGTAGGGATATGAGTAACTAACAAGTATAATACCAACAAAGGTCCGTATTTTCTCAATTATAAAATCCAAATGCCTTAAAAAGTGAAAGTATTTTTATAACGCATTTGGCAGCAAAGCCTGGTCTGACCTGAACGTCAAAGTATTTTAATAACTATAACTCATTTGGTGCCAAAAACCTTACCTGGTCAATGTGAGAATATTTAGTCTTTATTTATCCCGTTGAGTGTGACTATTCACTTATTTCATTGCAGAAATACTAATGTGTGATTACAGAGTAATGCCTCAGACACTGTTGCGACTGTTATAAAATATATTATACATATGTGAAATGTACTACCTTTCTGAAGTCTGAAAAATCCTGCATTCCAGCACAAATCTGGTCCCAAGGGTTGTGGATAAGGGATTACAGGCCTGCTACTGTTATTAATATTTATAGCTGATCATGTTAAAACATAAGTCAGAACATGCCGCTCTTCTGCTGCGCTCTCTCCAATGACTTCCTGTGTCACTCAGAATAAAAGCCAAACTCTTTACAACTGCCTATAAAGACTGCTATTTAAAGAGGACCACAACAGTGCCATCGTCTTGTAACTTGGAAATGCAGAAATACAGAACCCAACTCCCAACTACAAATCAGAATCTGCATTTTCACAAGACCAAGTGATGTGTGTGCACACCGATTTTTCAGAAACACTGACCTACAAGACCCTGGGTGATCTGTCCCCACTAAGCCCCCAAGTTCATCTGCTTCACTTCCTCTCACTCACTCTTCTCCAGGCTCTTTATTCCTCTGCCATTCATCAGACATATAAGACACACTTCCACCTAGCTGTTTCTTCGGTCTGGAATGTTCCTGCCCAGGTGTCTCTATAGTTTGTTCCGTCACCAACTTCAGTTCTTGACTTAGTGAAGCCTTCCCTGTCATTTAAAAAGTTCAAAACCCCCTGGCACTTCATATTCTTTTTTTTTTTCTACTTAGTACTTATTGCTATCTAAAATGCTATATATTTTATCAATTTTATATTGTTGTTTGTCTCTCTACACCACAAGGTAAGCTCGATGAGGGCAGGATATTTTTGTCATCTGTTGTTCACACTGCTGTGTTCTTACTGCCTAGAACGGTAATTCTCAGTGTGGTCTGTAAACACTTGTGGGTCACTAAGACCCTTTCAGGAGAGGTCCACAAAACCCAAACTATTTTAATAGTAATCCTAAGAAGGATTTTGCCTTTTTCACTACATTGACATTTGTACTGGTGGTACAAAAGCTATGCTGGGTAAAACAAAGCTGCGGCAACTAGGCTGTCACTGTACTTCACCAGTACACACTCATAGTAAAAAGAAAAATCGTTTAACCTAAGAATGCCCTTGATGAAGCAGTTTTAAAGTATTGGTTTCATTAAATCTTGATCCTTGAGTACACTTCTTTTGGTCATTCTGTTAAAAAAGTGTGAAGTGTGCATAAAGCACCATGTGTTGTTGCATATACCAAGTATGATGGTTGTCTTGAAGAAAAGCACATCTGAGGTCATTGGGGTTGCAAGCTGAACTAGCTCCATCTTCATAGTAGCCATTTCACTTGAAAGAAGGACTCAGAAACTATGATTAATCAGACTTGGGTATTTAATAGATATTTTCTCAAGAATAAGCAAAGTGAGCTTGCGACTCCAACAAAAATAACTAACAGTATTTACTGTCAGTCACAAAAATTCAAGCTTTCAAGTGAAAATAAGAATTCAAGGAAACTTGTATCCACCACCATGAGTTTGACAGTTTGTTAATATTTAAAGACTTTTCCCATGAGATCGATGGTTATATTAAAGAAGATGATTTAAGATGTATTGCATGATGAAACGTGTTAACATTCACAAGATTTACATAAATCAATGAACTAATATTTTTGAAATGATGAATGTATGATAACACAGTATCATGTGTGGGCAAAAGATCCAGTCAAATACAAGATAGAACAGTAGATTATAACGTACTAGAGTAAAAATGTCATTGATATGGTTTCAAAGTCTACGTTGCAACTGACCTTTAAGAAACTACCACTTGTCAAGTGTTAGTGTCAAGACAGATATCCATAACTATTTGAAAAGATTATTAAAACACTGCCCTTTTTTCCAACTATATATCTGTATAAGGCCAGATTTTCTTCATGTATCCCAAACAAAACAATATATTTCAAAAAATGACTGCAAACAGAGAATCTAGCTCTCTCCTGAGCCAGACATTAAAGAGTTTATAAAAATGTAAAAGAATGGCTCTTCTTACTACATTTAAAAATATAGTATTTTTCATAAAATGTGTTATCTATGTTAACATGTAATTATTTTTTAATTGATAATTTTTTAAAACTTCTCAATTTTAGTTTCAAATTCAGTAAATAGCAACACATATAACCCACATAACAAATGCACCTTAGGATTCTCAATGTTGAAGAATATAAATGGATCCTGAGATTTAAAAGTTTGAAAACCACTGACCTAAAACAATAACTAGAACACAACAGTAAATTATGTCGCACTGAACACTTACAATGTGCCAGTCTCTTGTTAAATGTTTTTATACTTATTTATGTCTCAAAACAATGTTATAAGGTATTATTACTATTACCATTTTATGAATGAGAAAACCAGTAATTGAGAGGGATCAAGGCACCTGTTTAAAGTCACGAGGAGCAGAGCCAGTCCTTGAACCAAGATCATGTGCCTCCAGATCACATACTCCTGACCAAAACTGATAGTATAATAAAGGGATGCTAAGTTAGAAACAAGGCAAAAAGTGCCATGCCAGGTGACTACATCTAAAAATATCAAGGCAATAAGTAGCCAAAATACAAAGCAAAATGAATTGGGGATTGAAGGGAGATAACCTAAGCAAGCTCATATGAGCAGGAGAAATGCCAGGACAACTTCTCAGAGGCAGATGCAGATGCTTGAGGAAATGCTTCAAGTACAGTCCACAAGGGCCAGACAACTATCACTAGGCTAAACAATGAATAATAATAACCCTGAGGTATCTGGCTTCAAGTGTAGCTTCCAGGACAACAAACTGGTATCCCTTATAGTCAGGTTCATTCGTGATGCTATTAAAGTATTCTCCTTGCTACTACTGGTTTCCTTGTAGCTCAAGCTTAAGTATAACCTTCAATGAAATGTTTAGGATGTTTTCTGGTTCCCATGTCCAAAAAGAGTTGACATCTCATTAAAACCATCAAGTCCAAGAAATATCTTCTCTCTGACCCAAGGCAGGGTGCTATCCTGATGCTTCATCACTCCAATAAGCTTAGTGACAAGACAGACACTTACTGTCTGCATCTCAAGGAGTCCTGTAAGGTCAAGAACAGTAATCCCTTACCCAATTTCAAATTGCCCTAAGCTAAACATTCCTGCTAGAATATGCAGACAGACTTTCTAAAATCTTGGAATTTACACTTCCTGTAATATTTAGTCTATGAATCACTTTGTTGGGGATGATTAATAAATGAGCGATCTAGGATTGGGAAGAAAAAAAGAAGGTGAAGTGGGTGGCAAAGCAGTAGTCATAGTTTGAGCTATGCAGCATTCAGACAATGGAAGTTGGGGCAAAGCAGTAACGTGAGATCCTGGAACTGTCCTCCTCACTCATTCTATTAGGAGGGAGGGAGGGAGGCCATAAAGTCAGGTTGATTCAGTGCCAAGGCTAAGTGTTATCACGTAAGGAATTATACTACATAACTCTATCAGAGAGAATGTTTTAAAAATTCTGACTCAGCTATGCATAAGGAAGATCGGAAATAGAAAATATAACCCCTTAGTAAGCATAATATCTGAATCCATGGAAAAAGTGAATTTATAAACATATTCTCCAAATTTTAAATGAGGGAGATCCTGAAAAGTTCCTAATATAATCACTGATATTCTCTTTTTCTAGTGTTCTATTCTCATTTTATATCAGCAGATACAAAAAGAAAATTAAGAGGGCTTTCATAGCTTTACTAGTGACCCAGGATCACCCTCACACTGTTTTTGCCTTGAACCCTTCAGTAATTCAACCACAAATTCTTCCATACTGGGTCATCATAGTAAAAGTCTGAGAGTTAGAAAGAGAATACTGGATAACAATGATTATGCTCACTGGTATTTTCCACAGTTGAATGGGCAACTGGGCAATCTGCATGCCTCCTTCCTACTATAGCCCATGCTTCAACATATGATATGCAGAATTATCTTGACAACATTTTGCCAGATCATGAAACAGAAAACATACATATGAACACAGTTATTCAGTGTTTTAGATGCCACAGAGCACTGGAAATCTTCCTGATGATATCAGTAGGCCAACTCAGGCTGCTGGAAGCCCATTCACAAAACACGTTTTTTTCAGGAAGGGCAGAAACCTAGGCAGGAGGTGACAAAATATACATCAAGGCCAGGGAAAAAAACTAATGACTGAAAGTAAGTTCTGGGATATTTCTCCATGCACAAGCAAAACAAGGGAAGACAAAGTGATGAAAAAGCAGCAGCAAAAGCAAGCAAAAGATGAAGGATGCCTGGGCACTTCACTTCTGGGTGCTCAGGAGGAAGACAAGTTACACATTTTCAGCCAGGTTGATGTGAGTTTCAGGATTGACAATGTGGACCCACCTCACTTTGTGCTGCCAGCTTTGGCAGTGCAGGACAGCAGTTAGAAGTGTGAGCCCTGGAAGTCTGGAAACCTGCCTGTACCAAACCTGCCTGGAAACCTAATTGTGAGTCTGACCCCGGGCATGTCAGTTGGACAAATGAATATTAGCTATTGTTATTATTATTATTATTACCATCAAAAAATCTTTTAACTTTATTCCTGAAGTATCTGACATTAAAGAAATTTCCAGGGAAAGAAATACAGATGTAACTAGAAAGCAATATGAATAAATATGTGAATTAAAGTAGTGCAAGGTATCTCTTATACGAACATATGTAAACAGAATACCTAAAAATCTCAAGATATCATACTTTAAAGAATTTTCCAAAATGTCCTTATTTAGAAAATATTATTTCTTTTTTTCCCATTTCCACTTCAGGACTCAGAACACTGTGACAATGCCAAACATACTTCACATATGAAATGTTATAGTCCAATAGGTTTACCAAAATGGAAAGGTGGATAATCGGTTTTTAAATATTCAAATAGAGTCTTCTTTTGTTCAACTCCAGACTTGATGTAGACTTCTAATAAGCAATATTATTTGTTATTCAAAGAGCATTCTGAGTGATTTATGTCATGCAGCTGTGAACAAGCATTTTGTTGAAAATATCGTCTGCATGCTTTACTGCACTAACATTGTTGGAATGCCCGCAAGGATGTTGAATACTAGGAATTGAAAAGCAAAAGGTCATTGTCACTGGAAAATGAAAAAAGTTATCTGATTCAAACCCACATCAGCACAGACAAATGACAGCAATGAAAAAAAATTTTCATGTGCTTTTATCAGTCTATAAGAGAGAATTATTTATCTCTAATAAGACTTTTCAAATTCCCATAATATACCCCCCAAAAATGAATTTTTACTGTTCACAAGTGACAATTAGATCAAATTGTTTTCTCATAAATTTTTAAATATTGGCCTACTCTTCAAAGTCAAGGCAAATATGCTAGTAGTAAATGTTTTCCCAGCACCAATAAAATGTTCAAAAATAAGGGTAATAATAAAGGTAAATAAAATAAAGGTAAGAGTAATATACTTTTGTTCATATCATTAATAAACACACAAACATGAGACTGGTTTCCTTCATGCACATATAACATATATGAAATAAATTCAGAAAACTTGAGTTCTCAGTATATATGCCTGTAACTTTAAGTTCTGATTTTCTGCAAACAGGCCATAAGAAATGATTTAAAAAAAAAAAACAAAAACAAACACACACACACACACACACAAAGAACAAATTGACACAAGCTAAATTGCCCACTGGGGTCAACTGTTGTAGCAATCTTGCCTAACAGACAAGGAAAATAATTTATGCATTTTACTGCTAAACGTAACATTTTCTGAAAGCATAAGAACTTCTTAGAAAACCCCTGGTGGCCAACAACTGCATATTATTAACTTCACCATTTTATTCCTCTACTGCTCAGTAGCAAAAAGCTGACACAATCATAATTAAGCTAAACTAATAATTTAAAAATATGTATTTACAGTATAAATGCAAGTACTTCCTCTAAAAGGGACAAGTACTGGGGGGAAATGGCTCTTTACATGTGTTTGAGAATCAAATTTTCATTTCTTAGATTTTATTTCATTTTTAATTTTTAAAATATCCAAGCCTACAAAAACATTGAAAGAATAGTATAAGAAATCAGTATTCTTTCATCTAAATTCACTAACTGTTAGTACTTTGTCCTATTTGTTCTCCCTTCTCTACATTACGCCCTCCCCAAGCACTTCAAAGTAAGCTGCAGGCATGCAACACTTCACCTTTAAATCTTTCAGCACTTACCTACTGAAAAAATAAGAACCTTCTCCTATATAACCACGAAAACATTATCACACCCAAGAAATTAACCCTCTGTGCCTGGAAGAGCAGTCATTACCATTTATCAACGAGGTCCATAAACTCTTTTAATTTATATAAATTTTAGCCAGGCAAAAAAAAAAAGAAAAAACAGAAGCAATGATAAGCTAGAATCTATTTCATATAAACTAGATGTATTTGAAGCCTGGAATCAGTATTTACATAAATGGATATATCCCAGGTTCATACATGACAGAATTAATGAGTAGTTAGTTGATGAGACTTCAAAGAATGCTGCCCATCTGGGGTATGTATCTTTAAAACAAACAAAAAAATATAAAAAATAAGATTTCGGCTTTCCTGTTTAAATTTTTATTAAAATTTCTGCCATGTTATGTTTCACTATCCTTTTATTACATCTGTAAATCATTCATAAAATGACTTCAAATTTATATAAATTTCACCCAGGTTGGAGTGCAATGGCGCAATCTCGGCTCACTGCAACCTCTGCCTCCCAGGTTCAAGCAGTTCTCCTGCCTCAGCCTCCCGAGTAGTTGCGATCACAGGTGCCCACCATCATGCCGGGCTAATTTTTTGTATTTTTAGTAGAGATGGGGTTTCACCATGTTGGCCAACCTGGTCTTGAACTCCTGACCTCAGGTAATCTGCCCACCTCGGTCTCCCAAAGTGCTGGATTACAGGCATGAGCCACGGCACCCAGCTGCTTCTGGTTCTTCTGCTTGCACTTACCCTGTCAAAATGCAATCAAGATTCCAGACTTCAAAATTAGCTTCATTAAGTTCTAGCTTATCATTACTTCTTGTTTTTCTTCTTGCACTTGCATCTTCAAAACAGAATACCTTAAAGAAATCAGATAGCTCAAAATTTTGTTTAAGAAAGGACAGCCATCTTCTTTGCTCCATAATTGCAAAATATTTTCATTTTTAGATTTATAAAAACCAATTTAACTGATCAATCCAATAAATTTGTTCATTTCTATATCACTCATTTCCTTCCAGTCATTGTTATACACATACCTGTCTTTGGCATTTGTCCACTAAATAACTGCATCAAGTATATTCTGGCACACAAACATCATAAAAGATGAAAAAATACTGTCAATGGTCCTATTAGCAAACGGGATGGTCCAGCATCTTGCTGCAATAAAATCCTTCCTGTTGAATGACTACGTGAGTTTGAATACTATTTCTCCTTCTGTTCTTCGACACATTGTTCACTGTCAATTCTTCAGTTCGATGAAATTCACCTTAGACAAGTAGGTTGGCAAACTTCTATGAAGTTTCAGAAAGTAGATATTTTAGGCTGGCAAAACAAACCATCTCTGTCTCAATGACTGAACCCTGCCTTTGTAGCAGAAAAGCAGCCATAGATAATATGTAAATGAGTGGGCATGGCTTTCCTGATAAAACTTTGGCCGGCTTGTCAATCCTAGACCTAGGATATCATCATCTGGTAATTTATATTGACATTTCTTCTATATAATCAATTTTACCATTATCATTAGAGTCTAGAGTACCATTATCAGTTCATCTGATTTATCTAATAATTAGAAAAATCTTCCTCTGTCAAAGAATTTCTGTTTGCCAATATGGGCTGAAAATAAACAATTACAAATTTTCAACTGTGTTTAACAAACTGTATTCAATGAAAATTTAACAAACAACAAAGACAGCGTCTTCGGGCTGCTTTTATACCTTGTTGAAGATGATGCAATACCTTAGGCAATGCAATAAGAAAACTGAAGGATGACACAATCGGATCATGTATTTCACAAATATACAATTCTTTTGTTTGATTTTTTATGTTAGTCTTTTTACTTGTAGTATAATTGGGAGTAATTGATAAGCAATGAGCAAATAATTCCTAGGATGATGGAGTGGCAAAATGTTTCAGGATAAGATCACTAAAATCCCTTCATGAGACTTACATTTCTAAATGGACCCGTAGGGTAATTGCTAGAGATAATGACTTTTGGCTGCTCCAATGGTAGTGAGTTATCAGAATTTATTAACATTCGTGTCACTAAAGTTGATATATAACCCCCCATTGCTAAATTTGACTGGCTTTAAAATGAATAAATAAATAAAAGGTTTAAAAGATACAATGACTTTCATTCTATTAAAAACAGGTAAATTGTTTTCTTTGTTCTATGGAAGACCTCTAAGAAAAAATAAAAGTAATGAAATGTCAAACTATATAAAGATTTAGAACTGTTCAAAAAAGAAACTCAAAAATTAATATTGGGCAAAAAGGACCCTAATGGTATATTAAGGTTTAAACATATCATCAAGTATTTCCAATTATGTGAAAAATGTTGTTTTATTTTGTTCTTTGATCCAGGATCCAATCAAGGTTCATGCATTGCTTTTGGTTACCATGTCTCCTTAGTTAGTGTTCATTTCCCACTCGTCTAGGTTTTAAAAACATCTTTCATGACAATGACATCTTTTTAAAAATCTAGACCAGCTGTCTTGTAGAATGTCCACATTCTGTATTTCTGTGATTATTTCCCCACAATTCAGATCAGGATCTGCTAGATAATTTGCAAGCCCCTTGTTCAAAAATTATTAAAAATTTCAAAATGGCAGCACAGGGCATTAAACAAAGAATGAGGTTCCTCTGCGTGTGGGCCCTGAGTGACTGCATAGGTCACATGCCAATGAAGCCAGCCCTGATTCAGGTTAAACATTTCTACAAACCTACTTACTACTCAGGTAATGGCTCATACTTTTCCCTGCATCACACTGAGAGACTAATCCATTTTGTAAACACTAATTCAAGGCTCCAAATGCATCTCTAATCAATTCTAGTTTATTATTACTTCTGGTTCTTTTTTCACTTACATTTGTCAAAATGCAATAAAGATTCCAGATTTTCAATATATCTTTAATAACTTTTGATAGTGTGAAATGGAGTTAATGATACACAATCATTTTAAACTGCTCTTAGTATGTTATCCTTTGTTCTTCCAGGCTGACCAAACCAATAATAAAATGTTTTCAAAATACTCTGGAAATCAAAATGATAGCCAGACCTTTAGTGACTGAAGAGAAAAAAAATCTTTGATCACCATCAATCAGATAAAATCTCACCCATTCAGTCCTTCATTCATCCATTCATCTAACATGTATTAAGTACCAACTAAGGCTAAATTGCACAGAAAAAAACATGAGTAAAGCACAGTCTCTGTATTTGAGAATTCCATAGTTTAGGGTTGAGGAAAGACATTAAATAATCACAATGCAGCATGAGAAAAGCTGGACGAGGGTTGCTAATAGATACCAGAAGGAGAGCCAATTTCAAGTTGAGGCATCATCATTTACTCAATTTTATGAACAGTCAAGATATTTTACAGTGGAATTACAATGAAAGAAAGCACTTTGAAAATAAAATTATTAAGTAATACAGGAAAATGAGAGGTGTTATCCTTATCAACCATAACAACTTGTTATTGGAATTTTTACACAGAATAATTATTCCATTTGATAAAATACTCATGAGCAATGGAAGGTTTTCTGGATTACACACTTATCTATTTTAAAATAAAGAAATATCAGTTTATTAATATATGACTTAAGCCAGAATCTTAGTCCTCTATTTTCTTTCTCTACAGTCAACCCAGGAAACCTGCTTATTGGCAGGCTCTGGTTATGTGTAACCCAAGGGGTACAAGGCAATATTTAAGATATACACAGGCTCATGCCTGTAATCCCAGCACTTTGGGAGGCCGAGGCGGGCAGATCACGAGGTCAAGAGATCGAGACCATACTGGCCAACATGGTGAAACGCCATCTCTACTAAAAACACAAAAATTAGCCAGGCATGGTGGTGGGCGCCTGTAGTCCCAGCTACTCGGGAGACTGAGGCAGAAGAATCGCTTGAACCCGGTAGGTGGAGGTTGCAGTGAGTTGAGATCGCACCACTGCACTCCAGTCTGGTGAAAGAGCAAAACTCTGTCCCCCCTCCTCAAAAAAAATATGTACACAGTATTAACATGGCATACCTTTTTAGAACAATTTCATTCCAAGACTGAAAATTTAAGAATGTTTATATATACCACCTGACTCTCGCTTCTCTATAGAGGAAGGAGAAGTTGTTAAAGTCTTAAGAGTAGAAACGCTTCTGTAAAAAAATAACTAGAACTGTCGGCATTTTTATGTTATTAGCATATTATTTTCCTCAAGTGTAAGTGAACAATAAATGCTAATGCTTTGAGAATAAGAGAGGCCATTAATACTGACCAAAACAACCTCTGCTATCTCTTTTTTTTTTTTTGAGACGGAGTCTCACTGTGTCTCCCAGGCTGGAGTGCAGTGGCACGATCTCGGCTCACTGCAAGCTCCGCCCCCCGGGTTCACGCCATTCTCCCGCCTCAGCCTCCCAAGTAGCTGGGACTACAGGCGCCCACTACCGCGCCCGGCTAGTTTTTTGTATTTTTAGTAGAGACGGGGTTTCACCATGTTAGCCAGGATAGTCTCGATCTCCTGACCTTGTGATCCACCCGCCTCGGCCTCCCAAAGTGCTGGGATTACAGGCTTGAGCCACCGCGCCCGGCCCAACCTCTGCTATCTCTAATTCACCCAGGGAATTACTCAACAGCAAGACTTACGGAAAAGAAAGTTTTCACTCTAGAAACCAATGTTTGGTTTCCTTGCTTGTTTACTTGAAAACAAAATACAAACAAACTCCACAAACTCCCGCATATCAGTTTAATTTCCTGCTGTAATTGCATTTGATCAAGTATTTAGTATATAAACACTGTATTTAGTTCCACTTCTTTGCCACTGTGAGCTCCTCAGAACATAAAAATACCCAGAGTCCTGTTTATACATGTGAAAATTTTTTCCCCTTTTTTTAAATTATGATTTTAAAATTGTTTTCAAATAGGAACATGCATTATTGGTTAAAAACAATTCTTTGATTCCTAATTGAAGATTTAAGCTTAAAGTAAAAATGGAAGCACAAATTATTTAAAATTCAGGTGAGATATGCCTGGTTTCCTAAGAGTGATGAAGATGCTCTGTTTTTCCTTGACTACAACCAACCAATCAGTAATAATTAGCAGCAGACATCTAAAAAACATGAGAGACAATTTTTTAAATGGGTAGATTGTCGCAAACTTGCAAATGAATCTAAACTATGATATTCTGTATGTAAGAAATACCTGAGTAAAAACTACATTGAAATTATTACTCTTCCAGTGACTTGTAATCATGTAATTTTGAAGGAAAAGCTCCAAAGATAGTTTGCAACTAAACAGAAAAAACGACTTAGCTAGAAACAATAAAGTAAGACACTCAAGCTAATTTGCAAATTTAAAAACTGCTTAAAGCTTCCACAAAGACATCAGGTTGAGAATTAACCTTAGATGTAAAATTTTACCGAATTTTACACTGTGGATATAATGTAATCCACATGTAGCAAAAAGAAGGAAATCAAATTAAAGAAAGGTGCCATGATCAAATTATATTTTTCAATGTGCTCAAAGATCTATTTACTGAGGAAGCTAACCTGGATCTTTCACTTTTTTTTTTTTTTTTTTTTTAAGACAGAGTCTTGCTCTGTTGCCAGACTGGAGTGCAGTGGCGCAATCCTGGCTCACTGCAACCTCTGCCTCCCTGGTTGAAGGGATTCTCCTCACTCAGCCTCCCGAGTAGCTGGGACTACAGGCGTGCACCACCACGCCCACCTAATTTTTGTATTTTTAGTAGAGATGGGGTTTCACCATGTTGGCCAGGATGGTCTCGATCCCTTGACCTTATGATCTGCCTGCCTTGGCCTCCCAAAGTTCTGGGATTACAGGCGTGAGCCACTGTGCCCGGCTGTGTTTTATTAGCTTTTAAAAAGAGATCTTCTGCAAAACAGTTCATGTAAATGATGGTAACCTGAAACTGAACACTAAACCCTTGATAGAAGAAAGGGCAAGCTAACAAAGGAATAGTTTCAATGTGCAGCCTCCCCACAGAACATATTCATTATGCAAGCTTAGCAGTCAGTACATACAAAATCGTTTTTAAAAAGAAACCTGTATTGATTCTTTCTTCATATGTAATAGATTCTTTCTTCAACAAACCTTCACAAGAATGATGAAAAAAATGAGTGCTTTCACAACTCTCTAAAACATGTGGTTATAAGCTTAAATTTAGATTTTTGCAAGTCTTAGTTTTCAAGAGAAAGTTCCTTGGGCTTTTCTTATTCTGTGATATGTCTTTGATATTATTTGCTTGATGATTTTTATGATGAGGCTGAGAAAAATCAGAATGCTATAGACATAAATCTAACTTGCTCTAGATTTTAGTTGATACACTTTACTGTTTTAGTCTTCTATGAACATGTAGCTCTTTCCACTGAAATTACTGACAGGATTTCAGAAAGCAATAAACAATATAAAACTTCCCTACCAACCTCAACATAATTTTAACATCATTCCCTTCCCTAATGACAATGTTAATGTAAACAGTAAACATGTAAAACGGTATTGTTAAATATACAAGAGTAAAAAAGAAGCCCAATTTAATTAACACTGTGATTGGATTCCTGTTGTCCTTCATTACCACTGCACTTATTAAATTTCATTCATAATTAAAAATTATATAATATAGTCCAACTACATCATCTTGTTTTTAAATAGAAAATAACAATTACTTTAGAGCAATTACTAATGCCCACTATTCTAATAAATGTCCATATTTTAAGATGTCCAGAAATGAGGCATATAGACTACAAGTCTCATAAATCATATACATTCTTTTAAAAGTAAAGGCAAACACAGTGCATTCAGGCAGCCCTTTGTATTCTACAGATCCCAGTGTGTTTTACAGATCTTCAACAAAGGATTTTGGCTCCTATACCAGAAATGAACACTGTTTAAAATGTTGAATTGAAGCTCATCAATTTCAAGGAGTCCTGACTAAAGCTTCTAGAAATCTAAACTTTAGCATTTTAAGTGCATAAATATTTAGATGTTCCTTCTTAAATTTTGCTGCATTTCCGTAAGTTAAGGAAAAACAGAGGAAACAGGTTGGCAAGTGCCATCTTGTGGACTCTCTGGAAAATGTTTTCACCTATTCAGCAGTATAATTCGAAAAGCAAATCATTATAAATGTTCAATACAATATTCCCAATATTCAAAATGTTTCTTTAATTTAAATTAAAAGGTTAATTTTCCAGGGTCCAAACATCAATAACTGTAATAAATTGCGATTGTCGATTTGAGGTAAGATTATTCTAAATTACGTGAAATATTTATAGCCAAACCATCACACTGGATCCATACATTATCTTCAGGAGTTATGCCGGAGAGACATATTATGTAATGAAGCTTGAGAATCTGATATACCAAAGAAATTTAAAAAGCATCTACTCAGCAGAGAAGTTAGAATTACTCTCCTAATTTTATAATATAGCGAACATAGCTATAGAATACATCTTGTAAAAAAAAAGGGGGGGCCCTTTGCTTTTCATAAAAACTAAACCAAAAAAGTTACCAATAATTCTAAAATATAGTGAAACTAATGAATAGACACATCAATAGATCCACCATGTGTGTATGCCTAATAATCAAAAGTTTACAGATTAAGAGTTAAGATACATAGTATGTAAAGACGAAAACAAACACAAGACTAATAGGAAAGAAAATACCCCAGAGTCACAATGTTCATGATTCTCTTTAGACTTTAGAAATACAGCGGACCCTTAAACAACATGGGTTTGAGCCACGTGGGTCTACCTATAAACAGATTTTCTTGCACTTCTGCTACCCCTAAGACAGTAAGATCAACCAACCCCTCCTCTTCTTCAGCCTATTCAACATGAAGATGATAAAGATGAAGACATTTACGACGATCCACATATTTTCAGTAAATATTTTTTCCTTATGATTTTTTTTTGTTTTGAGATGGAGTCTCACTCTGTTGCCCAGGCTGGAGAGCAGTGGTGCGATCTGGGCTCACTGCAACCTCTGCCTCCCGGGTTCAAGCGATTCTCCTGCCTCAGCCTCCCGAGTAGCTGGGACTACAGGCACCCACCACCACGCCCAGCTAATTTTTTGTATTTTTAGGAAAGATGGGGTTTCACTGTGTGAGCCAGGATGGTCTCCATCTACTGACATGATCTGCCCGCCTCGGCCTCCCAAAGTGCTGGGATTACAGACGTGAGCCACCACGCCCAGCCGATTTTATTTTCTTAATAACATTTTTTCTAAAGCTTACTTTATTGTAAGAGTACAGTATATAATACATGTAACACAAAATATGTGTTAATCAATTGTTTATGTTATTGGTAAGGTTTCCAGTCACCAGTAGGCTATTAGTAGTTAAGTTTTGGGGAAGTCAAAAATACGTGGATTTTTGACTGACTAGGCGGGGTGGGGGGCAGGGGATGATATCTGCCTTCCTAACCATCATGTTCAAGGGTCAACTCTAGTATGCTTTTATTATTTCACATAGCATGCAAGAGGAAATATTAACATTCTAGATTTACATGGCACTGCCATATGCATAGAAACTCAAATTATATTACTGACTCTTGGTCATAATACTTTTTTTTTTTGAGACGGAGTATAGCTCTGTCACCGAGGCTGGAGTGCAGTGGCGCGATCTCAGCTCACTGCAACCTCCACCTCCCGGGTTCAAGCGATTTTCCTGCCTCAGCCTCCTGAGGAGCTAGGGTAACAGGCGCCTGCCACCACTGATTTTTGTATTTTTGTATTAGCCCGCCACCAGCTAATTTTTGTATTTGTAGTGGAGACGGGGTTTCACTGTGTTGGCCAGGATGGTCTCAAACTCCTGACCTCGTGATCCGCCCACCTTGGCCTCCTAAAGTGCTAGGATTATATACGTGAGCCATCACACCTGCCAGGTCATAATACTCTTTTACAGAGGTAAGTAAGGAGAAACTGCTTTTATTTCACTTTTAGATTGAAGGGAGACAAATTTTAATAACTGTTGAGACTAAATATTTGATGATGGCAATTTTATATAGATGTGTTGTCTTCTTAGACCTGGTTATCGACAGTCAGTTTTACCTTGTCCAGGATGAGGGAGAGGGAGATGTGAGTTTTAATTATTGTGAGGATAGTCTAAACTGAGAAGACCAAAAAAAAAAAAAACCTCCAAAATTTTCACATGCTAAAGAACACTAACATGCCCGTACATAATGAGACTTTCCAAGTATGAGTAAAATTGGGCCATAAAAAGTGACAACAAACAAGTATTAGGTGAAAGGCATGTTTGATAAATATGTAGTCCTCCTTGAATAATGAGAATATGTCCCTTTTTAAAAGGTACAATTAACATGGGAGAAAGCACAAAATATAATGTATTGTCAACAGTCTTCTCCAGACCCTGCCAATATCTCAACTGTAGAAATCTTCAACTCACTATCTACCCTACCTCTCCCCTCAATTCAACTCAGCCATCATCTTTAGGATCATCTTGTCCTCCCTAGTTGCCTCATCAAAGATTCGTACCAGGTCAGTCAAGGTTCCCATTTTCACAATATTGAATTTACAAGTGAAAAGTCATCAACTAGTGGCCTGGAGTCACTTTGCTGATGCATTTTCTTTGGCCTATCAGTGATTTTTTAAAGGCCCAAATTACCAACATTTATAATCAGGAAATGCCTCAGCATTCCCTATTGTCTATGGCACCTGTCTGCCCACCATAAACATCTGAATTGTGGCCCTGGTTTATACTTTTCTTCTTTCTAACATCCCAAATTTTTTCTTCAGGTTCTTTCTCTTGGTATTCTTTTTTTTTTTTTTTTTTTTTTTTTTGTACAGACACAGGACAAGACATAGGACAGTCATAGGACAAGATCATGTCCTATGATGTCATGGAATAGTAACTACTTGAGGATTCTTCACCAGTGTTCTTCTTAAATGGTGCTTAATCCCAAGTCTGCTACTAGTTGATGATGTAGCAACACCTAAGTTTATACAGTATTCACCTTTTTAAATTTATGTTTTGAAATGTAAAACTTTGAGAGGGCTTTCTGCTTTGCCTGCCTCTGGACGGTAGATCTGAGGAGATTTTTGTTATACTTGACATTTTCTTTATGAGAAAAAAAAAAAAGACCAAATACTTGGGAAAAAATAGGTGAACTTAAGCCATGCCTAAGTTAAGCCAAGTCTAAGTCTAAGTTGGCTTAAGATTTGATGGCATTTTTAATTGTCTACAACTTCCCAACCCTGTTTCAATAAAATTAGCACAGAGTGTACCGTTTTGCAAATATTGCTAATATCTTTTTCTTAGTGCTTTATTAGTGATTACTTATAATATAACAATATATTTAGTTGCCTTGAGACAACATGACAGATAGTATTCTATGGCAGCTTTCTCAGCGGCTATGAATCTTCTTATCATAAGGCACTGGAAAATAAAAAGAGCCTATAAACTCATCACTGGTTTGAGCTCTTTAGAAAACAGACAGTATGTAAAGTGTTAATAAATACAGTATGAAATATACCAGTTCATCTCAGCTTAATATCTCAGCATTAACAATAAATTATTTCTATAATTTGAAAAAAGGTATATATTGCCGTAATTTAGGGAAATAGATTTGAAAGAATACAAGGGTTTAAAGTAGCTTAGTTTTATTTCAGTTCACATTACCATTTGTCTGCATTAAAATTTTAAGTCAGAAAAAGTACTGTTTGATAGTATTTATTATTAAAAGCTGTCGCATTTTTTCAAAAAATAGTAGTGAAATTAATCTATTATAAAGTCTTGATCTCTCAATCTGCTAAAAGTCCTATGAACTATGTAGTTTAACTGTATTACCATAAACCTGTTTAAATCTTAAAAGATAAGACCGGGTATGATGGCTCACACCTGTAATCCCAACATTTAGGGAGGCCGAGGCAGGCAGATCACAAGGTCAGGAGTTCGAGATCAGCCTGGCCAACATGGTGAAACCCCATCTCCACTAAAAATACAAAAATCAGCCGGGTGTGGAGGCGGGTGCCTGTAAACCCAGCTACTCGGGAGACTGAGGCAGGAGAATGGCTTGAAACCAGAAGGTGGAGGTTGCAGTGAGCCAAGATTGCACACTGCACTCCAGCCTGGGCAATCAGAGCAAAACTCAAAAAAAAAAGATAAATATGTCAACTTTTAAAAAGTGTGCCTTGCCACCTAATAATTATGACAGCTGAAAACACATAGTAAGCAACATATTAAAGTTGCATATTAGGTTGGGCATGGTGGATCACACCTGTAATCCTAGCACTTTGAAGAATTACACTTTGAAGGCTCCTCCTAAGGTGGGAGGAGTGCTTGAGCCCAGAACTTCGCGACCAGCCTGGACAACACAGGGAGACCCTGTCTCTACCAATAATTTAAAAATCAGCTGGGCATGGTGGCACACACCTGTGGTCTCAGCTACTTGGGAGGCTGAGGTGGGAGGATCGCCTGAGCCCAAGAGGTCAAGGCTGCAGTGAGCAGTGATCACACTACCACACTGCAGCCTGGGAAAAACAGCGAGATCCTGTCTCAAAAAAAAAAAAGAAAAAAAAGAAGTTGCATGTTTATCTTAAATGTACTCTTACTAATGAAAAAAACACTATTTTGGGACAGAGCTTTTACAAATTATCTAATATTAATGTAAATAACATATATCAATTTTCCTTCTTCCCCTGGTACAAACAGATAAGACCTGAAAACATTGGACTTTTTCTATTAAGATTTTGATCAACCTTTAACTAAAAATTAGTTCTAAAAAATAGTTTAAAAATGGTCATAGGCCTGTTTTCCTGAAAATCAATTATTGTACTTGAATAAAAGTAAAAGAAGAAAAGTTTGGATTAGAAGAGTGACATGAGAAGGCATCTTGAGCTCAATGAGGTCTCATCCCAAATGAGTAAGTTCTGGGATCTGTGTGTTTGATCACTGCTCTTTCCTTCCCACTGCTCCTGACATTGGCAGACTTGGTGTGTGTGTGGGGGAGGGGGGGGGGAGGGGGTGTGTGTGTGCGCGCGTGAGAGAGAGAGCGAGCAAGAGCAAAAGTGCGAGGTCAGAGAGAGGGGGGGAAGATGGAGAGTGAGGGAGAAGAGAGGAAGAAATAAACACTAAAAGAGAAAGCAAGAGCTCCTCTGTCTGGAGAGACCTAGGAACAGCAGATCTTCCCCTACCCACTCCTATCCTCACCAACCTGTCCCACCCCTGCAAGAAAGGGGCTTGTGGCTCTCCAGAGAACTGCAGAGTCATGTGTCTGGAAAATTCAGGATGACAAGCCTTTAAGTATTCTGCAAGTGTCCCTACTGTATAGCGATGTCTGTTGCCCCCTTTCTTTTTACCAGTGTATTATTAATCCATCTTGTTCCTTTTCTTGTCCTTTTGAAATAATCTATCCTTTTAACTTCAACTAAAAAAAAATGAACTGACATGCCCAGAGAAGCATTTCTCATTCCAGGAATATACAATAACTTTAAAATCTCTGGTTAACTTTTAAACATTAGGATAAAAGAAACATGAATTGCATTTTTATGGCTCTCATCTTTAATTACATATGCTGTACACATACACAATGAGCATCTTTATAACATCCAAACCTGAGATCCAAATCTCAGAACAGTAACAAATACCATCCAAAGACTTAATAGGCAAAATCATCTTATAGGAACAACTTACAGGAGTAGCAAAGTCAAATTCATCAAAACATTTTTTTCACAATTAAATATTATAATAAGCAATAAGTGAAATGTCCTATAAACCACTGACTGCATCTTTTTCAAGGGTCACGGTTAAATATATTCCATTCTGTAAAACAATCATTAGTGTGAGCTTTTCGGTCTACTACTTAGTGACATCTATTCAGCAACCTTCAAAACACAAGCTAGTTTTTAAGTGGAGGACTAATATGCAAACGTCCTATGCACTTGGCTAACCCACCAGGGTCTGAAAGGGAGACCTGAACAAAGAAAGGCTGCCCTTCACAACTCCTTGCCATCAGCCTAGAAAAGTCTAAAAGAAGAGAAAACAGCTCTCAGAGCAGAAGAACCCATCATTTTTCTTACCTTTAGCACGGTCCCTCCAGAAGGTTTCTGTTTTCAGTTGACCACTGGACCCATGACAACATTAAAGGGGCCAGAAAATCAACCTGGATTATAACAATCCCTGTGTTTATAGATACTGTTTAGTGTCCCTTCTCCTCTGGTTTGAAAGTTAAAAGACGGATAAAGAGGTTTTTATAAAATATAACACAGTATAAATGTAACCGTAATTTCACAGGAAACTTTTGAAGAAAGAAAACCTAGCAAAAGGAACCAATCCCAGAGTAAATAATATACCTGCCCTTGACATGAAACAATACTGCAGGAATACATGTATTTTTTTCTGTTAAAGCCTGGAAAAAAGATAATTAGTTAACAAAAACAATATTTAAGAAATCTGGAAATGTTTTTTTTTTTTTGAGACGGAGTCTCGCTCTGTCGCCCAGGCTGGAGTGCAGTGGCCGGATCTCAGCTCACTGCAAGCTCCGCCTCCCGGGTTCACGCCATTCTCCTGCCTCAGCCTCCCGTGTAGCTGGGACTACAGGCGCCCGCCACCTCGCCCGGCTAGTTTTTTGTATTTCTTAGTAGAGACGGGGTTTCACCGTGTTAGCCAGGATGGTCTCGATCTCCTGACCTCGTGATCCGCCCGTCTCGGCCTCCCAAAGTGCTGGGATTACAGGCTTGAGCCACCGCGCCCGGCCTGGAAATGTTAACTGTTGATAACTTGATTAAAGTATTATAAAGCAATAGAATAACTTTAAAAATGCTTTATATTTCTACCCTGGAAATTGTTAAGCTACAGGAACACCATGGTTTAGGGGAGATATTTTTTTCATTTAACAAATATTTTCAAGCACCTGCTACGTATGAAGCACTGTGCTAAGTTTAAGAAAGGAGAGGAATACGGAAATGAGAAAGAAATAAATCTTACTTTGGAGAAACTGTCAGTCTAGAAAAGATGACAAAAATAAGATACATAACTATTATGAAAGAAATGCATTCACAAATGTTATGAGAGATTCACAGAAAAAATGATACAGAATTCAGAACATGAAGGGACTCCTTCTGATGGGTGACAGGGGGCAGAGGAAGAGGTTGCAGAACTGAAAGGAAAGGCAGAGCCACAGAAAGAAAGAGGTATGAAAGCCATGCAAAGACCAATCTGTAAGAGTTAGCAGCTAGTTGGATATCAGAGGCAAGGAAAGAGAGGATGGAAGAATAAACACTAAGAATGTGGGGCTGGAATATGTGGCATCTGAAGTGTCTATAGGAAATCCAGACAGAGATGTGGAGTCTATGGTAGGGCAGGCTGGAGATAGATAAAGACTTGGGAATCATCCACACGGTGTTCACTGTTGAAGCCTACAAGCTTCCAAACGAGAAAAGAAGGTCAGTTCTTCAAAAGCACTGACATAGAGGGGATCAAACAGAACAAACTGAAGCATACGAAAGGCAGGAAAAGGAGTAGCAGCAGAACACAATGTCTCAAAAGACGAGAGAAAAAAGTTTTAAGAAGAAAGATGTAATCAAAGACATCAAATAGTGCAGAAAGAACAAATATTCAAACAAGCCACTGGATACTGGCTCCTAAAGGATAAAGCACTTCCAGTTGATCAGAAGCAAATGTAAGACGACACTTGTGGCAAGATGCTCTCCTTGACCAAACTTTAGTCAGGCTTCTCCTAGGCCCTCTTCTCAACCAGGCTCCACCTTGGCCCAGGCCCCACCAGACCCGCATAGCCCAGTTTTACCAAGAAGCCTGCTAAGTCAGTTTAGAGAGAATCCTTCCACCTTTGATAGCTAATCAATTTTTTTTTTTTAAAGAGACAGGATCTGACTCTGTCACCCAGGCTGGAGTGCTCACTGAAGCCTGGGTTCAAACACCTGCGCTCAAGCAATCCTCCAGCCTCAGCCTCCCCGAATAGCTGGAACTACAGGTGTGTGCCACCATGCCAGCTGTGTTTTTACTTTTTGTAGAGATGAGGGTCTCGCTATACTGCTCAGGCTGGTCTTGAATTCCTGGCCTCAAGCAATCCTTCTGCTTCAGCCTCCCAAACGGCTGCGATTACAGGCATGAGCCACCACCACACCTGGCTCCAATCACTTGTTAGCTAATGGAATTCCTCATCCCCCTACTCTTGTTATCTGATCACACTGACATGCCCTCAGTAAGAATCCTGTTATGTCAGTTTAGCAATAATTCCCCCCACCCTTGATGTCTCCTCTTAGTAACTGTCCATCGACCACCCCACAACCTGCTTCATGGTTATAAATTCCTGCTTGTTCTTGTTGTATTCAGAATTGAGTCCAATATCTCTCCCCTATCACAGCAGTCTGGACACCTGTCATGATCATCTTAAATACAATCTTCTTTGCTGCTTTAACAAGTGTTAGAATAAGTTTTTCTTTAATAGTTGTCAATCTCTTGTTTTTCACTAGAGATGAATGACATTCACAAACACCTAAAAACTAATTATTATCTGTGGCACTGTGGCTGGGAAGAGATGAAAACAGACATGTAGAAGTGGAAGGGGACCATACAGAGACTTCTCTTTCAATAAGTCCTTGGTAATGGGAGGAGCACCAAAAAAACACATGACAGTGCTTGAGAGGGTACCAAAGTTTAAAAAAAAAAAAGGCTTTACCATATGGAATGACAAATCATGGCTGCAGTCAGAGAGAAACAACCCAAGGGAGAGGAAGACTCTAATGACACAAGACAGAGAAAAACAAATTCCCATGATTATTGTTTCAATCTTCTTGCACTGAATCTTTTTGTAAATTGCCTCAAATTCTTCCTAGAAAAATAAGAGGCATTAATAAATAAGAGAAATAAAAGGTTTTTTAATCCATTTAAAAATGTTAATGTTTAACCTGTTGTTTATATCTGCTCTTCTCACAACCATCTGAAAAATAATAGGAATGTTCATGTAGCAGACAAATTAATGAAAGATTATGTTGTTTTTATTTTCAGACCTCTAAAAGGTTAAATTAGCCATTTTCATACTGAATTCATATTCAATTTGATTATGTTCCCTACTGTGAGGGTAAAACATGAACAAACCAAGCTAATTTATGTACAATCCCTTTGTACTATTGAAATGAAAATGAACAATAGTTTAATGAAGTGGAATTTGTTATCTAATTATGCCAAATAATTTAGAAACATCTGCTGGTGGTTAGTAATATTATAGTTAAACCTCACGGAATTTGATCCAGAGAGATTTCTATTTTATTCAAGCTTTTGTGAGCTTACAGTTGGGGAATCCATATTAGAATATAGAACCAAGGGATGACAGAATGACACATTTACTGAATTTTTAAAAATGCACAGAAAATGATGAAAGGAAAACGGGGGGTCCATGTCGTATGGATCTGGGCCTTACAGTTAACTCCCATATTTAATAAATACAGTAGACTCCATAACATGCAACATTTATTGAGTAGCTAGTAGGCAGCAGACACTGTAACGGTTGTTAAATATACAAAGAAAAAACCTATAGCTTTCCCATTAGGGAACTTCATCCAATGGGGAGACAGGAGACTATAAACTATTATGTTACCACATAATAAGTGCTAGGGCAGAGATGTTTAGTATAGGGCACTCCGGATGCAGAAAAGGGATAACTCACAAATGAAGGCCAGGTAGAAGAGATGATTATTCAAGCTGAGTTTTGCAAGATGTGTAGAGGTGAGAGCAAAGAAGGGATAGGGACATGATGGTGCCAAAGGCTCATTAAGTACACTTTTTTCTGGAAAGTAGTCCAGTATGGCTAAAGCACAGTCTCTAAGTGGGAGACAGTGAGAGATGAAGTCAGACAAGTAATCAAGGGTCCTATCTTGATAGTCTTATACACAAGCTAGGGAATTTGGACTTAATGGTGACAAGGAACCACTGAAGGATTTTAAGTAGGGAAGTAAATTGTAAACTAACCAATTTCTAAGAGGCAGGTTTAAGTTTCCGATTACAGACCCTCATATAATAAGCAAGGATAATGTAAAATAATAAAGGAGGAAAAAACATAAAAGTAAATGTTTAAATTGATTGAAGGTGATTCACAAGTTACAGATACACAGTGACAGTATTGTTATATGTTTATTCTTTCTTTCTTCATTTATTCACTTAACTTAGATTGAGTACCTATTACGTGCCAAACACTGAGTTTACAGTCCTTGACACATTTTAAGTGTTATGAGGGCAGGCATATAACTGATTACAGAAATCCTTATCCACGGTTTCACTTTTCATGCTTTCAATTACACACAGTCAACTGCAATCTGAAAATATTAAATGAACAACTCCAGAAAATAAGCAATTCACAAGTTTTTACACTGCATGCTGTTCTGAGCAGCATGATGAAGTCTTACACTACACAGCTCCATCCCACCAAGCAGCGGTCCCCAATCTTTTTGGCACCAGTGACCGGTTCTGGTTTCATGGAGGACAATTTTTCCATGGATGGTGGCGGTATGGGGGCATGCAGAGGGAATGCTTTGGGATGCAACTGCTCCACCTCAGATCAACAGGCATTAGATTCTCTTAAGGAGTGTGCAACCTAGATCCCTCACATGAGCAGTTCACAACAGGGCTCACACTCCTGTGAGAATCTAATGCCACTGCTGATCTGATGGGGTGGAGCACAGGTGGTAATGCTCACTCACTTGCTGCTCACCTCCTGCTGTGTGGCCCAGTTCCTAAAAGGCCACCAACCAGCACCAGTCCATGGCCTGGGGGTGAGGACCCCTGCTGCCAAGAATGTGAGTAATTCCTTTGTCCAAGATATCCACGCTGTAGACACTACCTGCTTGTAAGACACTTAGTAGCCATTTTAGCAGTACCACGGTGCTTATGCTCAAATAACCTTTATTTTACTTAACAGTGGCCCCAAAGTACAAGAGTAGCAATGCTTGCATACTATCATAATGGTTCTATTTGATTATTAGTTACTGTTAATCTCTTATTGTACCTAATTTATAAATTAAAATTTTACCATCCTATGTTTGTATAGGAAAAAACATAGTAGATAATAGGGTTCTGTAGTATCCAGTTTCAGGCATCCACTGAGGCTCCTGGAATGTATCCGCTGAGGATAAGGGGAGACTACTGTATCATCTGGGTTACCTCCCAAAGGAGAAGTAAGCATGGCCTGTTGAACAGGGTATTGTTTACATTTTCAGAGAGTAACAGAAAGTGTCACAGTGGCCAGCACTATCACAGAAATCTACTTGATCTTCACTGTTAGCCCCCTGAACCAGGTCTGCAATGGCACATAGCACTTATTCAGCCACACACACAAAGTAGAAATATTACAAAACCATTTTTTCAAGTGGGTCAACAGACTTGTTAAATGGAGAAATTGTTCTGGTATCTTCAACCTTTGTTAATATTTACAATAACAATATTGGTGACAATAAGAGCTACTATGTATTTCAACCACTGTGCTAAGAACCCTACATAATAATCTCATTTATTCCTGCGCAGATGGGATAAGGGAACAGTCCCTGTTTACCTATCAAGAAATTGAGACTAGAACATATAGCTGACCCTTGGCAGAGAAAGGACTAAACATAGCTCACTTACCGCCAAATCCAAGCTCTTTCCACTACACTACATGCTATGAAAGTACCATCCTCCATGAACCTCCCATCTCACTCAGTAAAATCTCAAGTCCTTACCAGGCCCTGGGGGATACACCTCAGTACTCTCTATCCCCCAGTTGCCTCTCTCCTCATCTCCTCCACCTTTCCCCTTGCTGACTCCACTCCAGCCACACTGGCCCTTCTGTTCCTGAAAACTGCCCAGCACATCCTTGCTTCAAAGCCTGCTCCATGAGGCAATTTCCCAATTTCATGTAATGGGTTTCTCACTTCTTTCAAGCCTGCTCAAAATTCACCTGTCTGTGAGGCCTACTCCCCCTCCCCCTACATTGTGAGACAGGTAACCCCTTACCCCTCACTCTCCTCTATTTTTCTTCAAAGCATTTGCCACCTGGCACACTATACATGTTTTATTGTCTGTTTCCTTCCACTGCAAATATAAATTCCTTGATGGCAGGAACGAATACTTACTTGGCACATATTAGGCACTCACTAAATATTCATCAGATAGATGGATAAACGAATCACAAAATAGGAAAACACATCCCAAGCCTCAAAGCTACTCCTTGGCAAAATTATAGAAGAGTACTCTTCTAGTTTCTACACCCTTCTCTCACTTAACGGTATCATCCACTCCTTCCCCAGACCTCAAATGTCCTCTGCTTTTTCATGCACTTTTGCTTATGACATCACCTCCTACAAACCTTTTTAGTAAAGCCCCATCCTCTACAACTTCTACTTTCTCTTACAGTATAATTCCCTCAATCAAAATGCCTGCTCTATGTTTTTACTACTTTAAGACTGCCCATCCATAAACTGAAATAATTCTTTCATGCTAAAAGAACGTATTTATCTATATTTAGCATGTAATTCCTCATAGGTAACATGCTAAAAAATCATGCTTAATAGTGTAAATTTCACTTACCATGGGAGGTCTGCAGGAAAAAATATTTCAGTCAAACAGATGTTTCCATATCCCTCAAATGGACATCCACACCACTCACCTGCTCCCTGCCTGACCTAGCATCGACTACTTCAAACCCTAAAATCATCTTTACCAGAGTAACTTCACAGCCATTAAAGAGCTAGAAAACAATAGCAAAGTTCTATATAAAAGATACAAAAGGCCGGGCGTGGTGACTCACATCTGTAATCCCAGCATTTTGGGAGACCGAGGCGGAAGGATCATGAGGTCAGGAGTTCGAGACCAGCCTGGCCAACAAAAATTAGCTGGGTGTGGTAGTCCCAGCTACTCGGGAGGGTGACGCAGGAGAACTGCTCGAATCCGAAGAGGCACAGGTTGCAGTGAGCTGAGACCACGCCACTCTACTCCAACCTGGGTGACAGTAAGACTCTGTCTCGGGGGCAAAAAAAAAAAAAAAAAAAAAGATACAAGATAGGGCCAGGCACAGTGGCCCACACCTATAATCCCAGCACTTTGGAGGGCCAAGATGGGTGGATCACCTGAGGTCAGGAGTTCAAGACCACCTGTCCAACATGGTGAAACCCTGTCTCTACTAAATACACAAAAATTAGCCAGGCGTGGTAACAAACGCCTGTGGTCCCAGCTACTCAGAAGTCTGAGGCAGGAGAATTGCTTGAACTTGGGAGGTGGAGGTTGCAGTAATCTGAAATTGCGCCACTGCACTGCAGCCTGGTGACAGAGTGAGACTCTGTCTCAAAAAAAAAAAAGATACAAGATTTAAAAAAAAAAAAAAAAAAAAAAAAAACCACATACTTTAAGAGCTGAAGATATGACAGAAATGGGAAAAATCAGGAAGAATTTGCAGTTTTAAAAGCCTCAAAGACTCATTCAGTTTTGAAATGTCAAGTCTGTGGTCACAAAAATCTATTCAAGGAGAGATATGTCTGACACATCCCTGTGCTTGCCTTACACCACGGAACACATGCAATCCAAAGGAATCGAAAGGTCAAAGTCAGAGTAGAAAGAGAAAGGAACCACTCTCAGTGCAGCTGGATAAAAAACAATGAGGTGGCTCTATGCCAGGCCACTGAGCAGCTGGTGACATGCTGGCCTGACTCATCTTCCCTTCTCCCCCATTCTCTCAACTGTGGGTATTGGCTCTTCCCAAGAAGTGCCTACTTTTCTAACTGTAAAACAGGTAGGAACAGTTTTACCTATCCATTTTTAATTTTATTTTTTGTTCTTTGAGGAAGAAAAGTAAAAAAAATTCTAAAAATGTAAAAAGCTCTTAAAGGTTCTTGGATATAAAACCATTCTTTTCTTCTCTTTAATCTTTATTTTTAAAGCTCAGGTGGTTTTTTAAATTAATATATCTCAGCTTTACTGAGATATATTCCCATACCATAAAATTCACCCTTTTAAAGTATACAATGTAGCGGTTTCTAGTGTATTCACAAAGTATCTATTCTTTTAAATATAAACAGCCAAATTAGGAATATACATTTATAACTTTATTTTGTCAGGCTTTTTTTTCTATTCAATATGACTTTTCAATGTAAATATGGTCATACTGTATCCTCTTTCCTTAGTTTTGTCCTATCCTATTTTTAAGGATAGTAGGATTATATTAATAAAAAAATCAAAGTTCATAGAAATTATTTTCTATGTAAGAATGACTTATGGCTGGTGATTTGGTTACAAGGCCAGGCTCAAGGACTTGTCCTGAATTGAGTTTGCACAGAAAGTTCCGTGATTTCATTTAGTTTACATATTTCAGATAAAGTCTTCTAAAGATGCTGTAATTGATACTTTCTGTAAGACTGAGAAAACATCAATTGCCCATAGAAAAGGACTGTCTTTATCAGAGGGACTCTGAGAAACGCTACACCCTCACCAGCCCCAGCAAGCTACTCTTTGTCATGGCTGCTCTCAAGATGATGGTAAATTCCTAGGTTAAAACAATCTTATGAAAAATCTGTAACTTATTATACTAATGTCATTCCTTTAAAACTATTATTATAACATATAAAACATCACCAAACAGTATTTTTCTGCCTATTTTATGATTGCTTTAAATTAGTATAAAACATGTATTCTCAATGAGTTGGGGAGACGGAGAGTTGGGTTAAAAAAGTACTGTATTTATATTATGCAGAAAGCAGATATATCTACAGTACATAAAGAGATATACGGTATATTTCTGGTATTAAATTTTCATGGGGAGAACAATTAGAAAACAGGCCTAAAAGGCTGGGAGGGGGAAGATTTTTTAAAAGGTTGAGAAAAAGTAATCTAAAAGAAACTAAAACTTTTACTGAAAATATGTCAAATTTGTACAATTATACATATCACTATTTTCTATGTTCAAAAATTAGGCTGCTTATAGGATGGTTATCTGCAGAGCCAGATGTGACTCAAAAGACTGCAGCACCAATATTCCTTGTACACAGATGGTGACTATCAGAGTTATAACAACTATAATTATTTTATTGTTCTTACATTGTACCAGCTCTCCACACATTAAAAGACAAACTTTAAAGCTAAAATATTAGAACCACAGGCATGCATCACCACACCTGGCTAATTTTTCTTTTTTTTTAATTGAGATGGAGTCTCGCTCTGTTGCCCAGGCTAGAGTACAGTGATGTGATCTCAGTTCACTGCAACCTCTACCTCCCGGGGTTCAAGCTATTCTCCTGCCTCAGCCTCCCACGTAACTGGAACTACAAGCATGTGCCACCACGCCAGGCTAATTTTTGTAATTTTAGTAGAGACATGGTTTTGCTATGTTAGCCAGGTTGGTCTTGAACTCCTAACCTCAAGTGATCACCCACCTTAGCCTCCCAAAGTACTGTGATTACAGGCATGAGCCACCACACTCGGCCTGATTTTTTTTTTTTTTTTTTTTTTTGAGACAAAGTCTCCCTGTGTCTCCCAGGCCTGAGTGCAGTGGCGCAATCTTGGCTCACTGTAACCTCTGCCTCCCGGGGTTCAAGGGATTCTCCTGCATCAGCCTCCCAAGTAGCTGGGACTTCAGACACCTGCCACCATACCTGGCTAATTTTTTTATTTTTAGTAAAGGTTGGGTTTCACCACGTTGGCCAAGCTGGTCTCGAACTCCTGACCTCAAATGATCCACCCACTTCGGCCTCCCAAAACGCTGGGATTACAGGTGTGAACCACTGCACCCAGCCTTTTTTATTATTATTATTATTATTTGTAGAGATGGTGTCTCCCTATGTTGTTCAGGCTGGTCTCAAACTCCTGAGCTCAAGTGATCCGCCAGCCTCGGCCCCTCAAAGTGCCAGGAGGCATGGGCCACCCATTACAGACATGAGCCACTATGCTCAGCTGGGTTTTCTTATTTTTACTCTTTAGAGACAGGGTCTTGCTATGTTGTCCAGACTGGAATGCAGTGGCTACTCACAGGCACGATCATAGTGCAACCACAGTCTTGAACTTCTGAACTCAAGCAATTCTCTTGCCTCAGCCTCCTGAGTAGCGGGGACTACAGGCACATTGCCACCATGTCTGACTAAAATATTAAGTTTTGACACCAGTGTGAGAAGGAACACGGAGAAAAATTTAAATAAGGATGATTATTTAAATGACAGCTGAAAAGAATATATTCTGAAAAAGGCAGATGAGCTCACACCACTGGGCCACCCTCTCGTATTCTTTGGATAACTGAAAAATAAAAATGTCAGCAGAGAGTATAGTTGAGTGGGAATTTCCTATAAAATTAGCTTTCAGTCAAATAAAGCATACTGAAAATGTTCAATTGACTTGTCTTTTAAAAAATACATTTTAATTTCAGGACACTCATTTGGGAAATCAGAAGATTTCCTAACTATATCACAAAGGATATGCCATTGCTATTTAACTGCTCCAAAAGATGTCCATAGGAAGGTTTGTCAGGCTAGTGACAGATGCTGAATAAAGTGAGATAATGAAAAGGTTTCCATGGCAGAAGCGTCTGAGGAAAGATGGTATAAAAATATAGCAAAATTGTAAGTATTATTAGAAGTGATCCATGGTAGTAACGATGGTGACTAACTGATAACAAGAATAGAAAAATTAGAGGCAAGGAGGGTGAGTGGCAACGCTAGAGGTGACTATACGCAGATCGAGGAGCATTATTCAAGGTTCAGCCAGCCCAGTGGATGGTAACTGAGTTCCCAATCTCATCAGTTGGTCTGGGTTATAAACCACAGCCCCATTAAGCTATAAATGACAGAAATTCCTGCCAAGGCAAGAGCTGGCAGAATGCTTATTCACCCAGCTCTGCCAACTAAGACTCTATTGGTGTGGCCAATCAGGACATTTTGTCAGGTACACCAGCTACAAATTCCCACATTCAAGGATCTGAGACTTTCCTTTTATCCCAGTAATTACTAGAAAACATGTGCTCTCTACCAAGGAAGTTCTCACAAAGCCTATATGGAATTAGTTAACAGTTAAGTGCCACTCACTATATGGAATTAGGTAATTAGTGAATTAGGTGCATTTGCTATAGTTCTAGAAAAGACTCTGGAGTGCCACTAGAGGACCATGTCTCTTGTACACTGTGACAGATGTTTGCTGAACAAATGACAGGGTGAGTGAGCAGAGTCTGTAATACATATGGATAATTTTTGAAATTGGGGGATTTAAAAACTATATCGAAGCTGATAATGAGATGTGAGTTCATCTGAAAGGAGAAGAAAAATGGGTGCAAATCCTTAAGCTTTCAAAAATGCACATTTTCAATTCCCAAATGAGACTGTAAAATCATTCAAGATTGGGGTCTGGTTCTTCTATCCCAAAATAAAACAAATATGCATTAAAAATATCATTTTAAGCGGCAAAGGTGATTAACCGTGAGGAGGAGAGATAAGACAGTCTTAGCCATTCAGCTTAATTTAACAAGTATTTGAGTTCCTATAACATACTTAACAAGTGAAAAAACTTAAATGTATGCAAATGCAAAATCAGGTAATGTTAGAGGTTCCACTTTTTAAAACTAAGTCACCAACTCCCTATAAAAAGAACATTTCTTAAATTTATAAAAAGCCTGAAAGAAAATGTAAAACACAAAGCTAATAACTAGTCTAGACTCTACTGCTGGACTGGGCTAACTCATTAACCAAGATACAAAAGATACGGCCCTGACAATGGTTACTCTGGGGAGCCTCAGGTATAAACTCTGCTGAGCTCTGACAAATTCCGTTGATCTGGTTAGGTCCCTGCCTCTAACTCTTTTCACTACCATCTCACAGAACTTTATTGCTCCATTGCTCTTCTGTTCTAAGTCATTAAGAGTAAATATAAAGGGACGTGAGGCACTTCTGACTAAAACCAACTAGTTAAAAGTAGTAAAATCTAAAATAAAATCCATTTCTTCTAACCCGTGGGTATGTCTCTCAACATACACAAAAAGTTATTTTGAATTGGGCAAGTTTGACCCAATCTCCTAGTATCTATCTTTAATACAACAGTTCTCAAACTTGAGTGAGCGTAAGAATCACAAAGGGAGTCACTTTAAAATCCCCTTCCCCCATGTCTTTGGGCAAAAGAATCTACATTTTTAACAGACATCCCAGATGACTGATGAGTCGTGTACAATCACTTTTAAAAACAGCTGCTGCTCTATCACTACTTACCAAATAGCCTCTGCACTCAAGAGTGGTTTTATAACACAGAAACGTTCACACTGTAACAAACTGGATTTTGTGAAGTGAATTCTATTTTCCTACAAGTAGACTTTAACATTTTAAATATACATTATTCATTTTGAAGGCTGGGAGTGATTTCTTATACTTTCTTCTACAGGCCACATTCCGTACTTTTCCCTTCCTCATCTTCACCTCAGTGGTTAAAGATTTAGAATTTAGAAATCCTTTAAAAGAGCATTTTTCACCCCAATTTATCTTTTTTATTCATCAGGAAAGCCAGTATTTGAAAAGTTGACTTGTAAACCTTACTTCTGAAATCAAACCTTGAACATGCTCAATACCTCTTTAGGAAACAAAATTTTTGTACCAAAAAGTTCCACATTTAAGGAAAATGCTGCTATTAAATAATGCTTAGATACAAAGTACTAAGAAGCAGCGAGAATTTTACTATTTTTCAGAAAAAGAATAAACTTTTTTTAAGTACCTATGGAGGATCATCACCAAGTAAGATATGTCACTTCTAGTAACGTACTTGGGCATAGTAAACACAGTGCCAGAGTGAAGCCTGGTGAAGTGAATTCTATGCTCAGTTTTGCCACAAAAGAGCCCTGTGACCTTGGGAAACAACCTCTCTGGATCTAAGTTTAATTTATAAAATAAGATAGTTAAATAAAAGTAACATTTTGATTCCAGCAGCTTAATTCATTGGGGGGTATTTACATCAAAAAGCATTTGAGGTATGTAACACCTCTAACGTGCTTGAATCAAATGACATAATTAAAACTGAACTGGAAACTCGATATTGTGAATAACTTACTGAGGCTGTTCTTTTAGCTATCAATTACATATCATTGTACATTGCTTCTTCGAAAACGCTGAATACTTTGAACGTCTAAATGTTCATATATTGAGTTTTCTTAAAGTCAGGTACGTATGTACCATAGTCCAGTTTTGTAAAAGGAAAGAATGTATCTTTTCAGTCCTTTTTCCCAACCCATTGTCATTTCTCATTGTCACTGAGAAAAAAACACCTTGAAGTCTTAAACACTAAAAGCAACAGTGTTGCAGTAATTACACCACAAAAATAACATTTCTTTCTTAATGAATACTCAGTCTCCTGAGATTACAGTTACCTTCCGGTAACCAACTTTCTTCTGTCTGCTCTCAGTCGTTAGCGCAAACATTTTCAATTTTAACCCATATTCAGTTCACAAATCATACTTATTTCCAACTGAATATACTGAGTCCAAAAAAAAAATTCCCCAATAGTCCAACAGGAAGCAACACATGCATTTGGCAATTCCAAGGAGGCTGGGGATGCACAGATACCTCGTTCAAAATAAATAAACTTTCCAAGGACCTTTATTTACCGACGGGAAAGGGAGGTTTGAAAACAACCGGTTAACTTCACCCCCAAGTTGGCATCTTAAAGAACCGTTGTGCGTTTGCAAAACACCCAGGACCTCTGAGCCTCCCAGCCGAGAATTGGCCAAGGGAGCACACGCCCATCGGCCGTGCCTGGAGAGGAAACAATGGGAGAGGCGCGAGGGAGCGAGCCGGCGCCCCGGGCGCCCCAACTCTGCGGCCCCGGCCCGCTCCGACCCCACGCGCCGCGCCCCCTCCCCGGGCGCCCAGAACCCCCCAGGTCCCCGCCCGCCAGCCCCGGGAAGCGGCCCACCTGCGGCGGCGCGGGGAGACAGCTGCACTTACCAAACAGGGTCAGGGCCATTGTAAAGGCGCTCGCCGCCTGCTCGCCGCCGCCCGCCGAGTCCACGCGCTCCTCCCAGGCGGGCTAGGGATCACCTCATCGGCCCGCCGCACCCACACCTCGGAGGGAGTGGGGTGCCCGATGGTGCGTGCTGGGGGCGCCGGCGCCCGGGGAGGCTGCAGGCCGGGACGCGGGGGACCGCTGCAAGAAAAAGTTATTCACGCGTTATTGTCGGGCGCAACGGGCCCAGGGAGCCCCGCTAGCTCTCCTCGAGCCGGCACTTGTCGCTGCTATCAGGCGCGGAGCGTGCGCGCGGGAGGAGGTACCTGCGAGGCGGGAGGCTTGGCCGCGGCGCAGTGGCAGGCGGAGAGGCGGCGCCGCAGTGGCGGCGGCGGCGACTGGGAGAGCAGCAGCCTCGCACAGCCCCCGGCGGGGCGCGCTCACTCCGCATCCCGCGGCCTCGCCGACGCCATCTTGCGATAGCGTCTCCCACGAGCTTGGCCGCGCCGCCGCCTCCCGCCTCTCCCTCGGGCTTCCCGGCCCAGTGCGTTCCCATGGCAACGGGCGCGCGCGGGGGCGCGGGGGTGCGCCCTCATTCACGCGGCGGCGAGGAGCCGCCCGCACCCCCCTAGAGGCGGCAGCCGGGAGCGGGGATGGAGCGGGGCCGGTGTGCGTTTTAGCTGAAAGCCCAGGTTTTTTCTTGAATGGAATTTGAGGAGGCGCAGAGAGGAGAAAAACGGTGTTACTCGAAAGAGGAAGAGTCACAGGAGGATGCTGCGTGAATACAGCGTCCGGGCAGGGTCATCTGGGGACCTGGTGCGTGTGAGGACATATTTCTCCTTCTGGCGCCCTCCGGGTTCACTGAGGCTGGAGCCAGTGACCTGAAGATGCAGGGCTCTGGAAGGAACAGAGGCACTGAATGCTGCTTTCCTCTCCGTTTGGACTTAGGAGCCGCTAGGAGTAATTCTGATCAAATTGTCACACATTAGGAAACAGGAGTCGCTTAAAAAGCATCTGAGATTACCTCAGATAATTTGTTAAAATTACCTGACACCTGATTTTTTTCCCTTTACATTATACCTCTTTGATATTGTCTCAAGGGAAAAAAATATCAGCATGTGTCACTGACTGGCACTTATTTGCCACAAAAGATTGTTCCCCTGAGCTTCTTGTATTTATCTGATAATCACCGGCAACGTCCTCCTTTCTGTGATGTTCTCTCCTCACCTCTGTCTCTGCCATGAGGAGCCATACAACGCCTTGAGATTGTCAGCCAAAAGATGTTCTTGAAAAGCTGGGTTATGATGTTTTCCGTCGTTGTCGTTTAATGTATTCAAAAAGTCATTCTTCTCTAGTTGCTATATGTGTGCCCTGTTTAAGAAATTCCTTCTTTTTCCTTGTTTCTCTGCTTAGGGATTTGGTACTATTTTGGTATCTGATCATGTAGATCTTCTCTTTGGTTCTCCTTTCTTTCTACAGGCGTCTTTGCTCTTAGTTCCTCAGGTTCCCTGGTGTCATTTCCCTCTTCTCTTCGATTTTCAAATAATTATTTAAGAATATTATAGAAAGATCTTGTATTTAATGTATCTTAGAGACCGAGTCGTGATGAAGTGGGGGATTACTACAGTACTTCCAATGGAACCACAGTTAATTCACCATCATTATTTCACAACTGACTTAAGCATCAGAAGAAAAGCAGGTTGGAAGGAGGAGCCAAGCCTTTTGTTTCAAGTCAGTTAACTCAGAAAGAAAGAAATATTAAAATGATTCAACATGAATGGGCAAGTGTTTAAGATGCTATATGCTTGGAATTTTGTGATGTAAAATGGCTCTCTTTGGCCACTAATCAAAATAAATCTTTAAAATCCCCAGAATTTAAAATCTTTCGTGAAAATGGGCTCTTGATTTTGAACAACCTTTCTGCTCATGAAAAATTACAAACACACAGCTCATAAAGATAAATGAGAAACTCACGAAAGCTTTGTGGGATAGATTTTATAACAATATAAAGATTGCTGCTAATCTACTTTGCAGCCAAATAAATCAGAAACTGAAGACTCCGTTTACTGTTTCAACCAGTGGTCTTCAACATTTTTGGACCTAATTTCCTTTTGAGGCTCTCATGAAAATACTGTTCCTCCTCTTAGAAAAGTGCTTGCATACATACACACATTCACCGGAAATTTTTCACATAATTTCAAGGGGATTATGGGCTCTTCAGGGACCTTAGGTTATCCCCTGGAAGTGTTTTTTGTAATCTCAGAAAGCTTTTGCCCTTATAATTTAAAAGAAAATATTTTCCTTCAGAATAGAACCATTGAATTTTGAATAGGAAAAGACCAAAACTCCCATGATTTACAGATAAGAAAATTGAGTTCCCCATTGTTAAAAGATTTTCGCAAATGTGTTCACCTATTTAGTAGCAGAACCAATGGGAAAATAGGTTCTGGTGTTCTCACCGACCACCTTCCCTACCCCCATCCCGCATCAATTTAGACGTTGCGTGGTTTGAATTTCAAAAGAAAAATCTGTTTAGCATTAGAAACAAAATAACAAGAGTATTTTGTCCTTAGCCATTTTGCATAGAGTTTGGGAAGTTGCGTTTCGTCTCAAAGAGTTTTTATTAACATGCCCTTCTACTCAGAACTTTGTGTCCAATCATGCTAAAAGAGAAACAATGCCTTTTTCACTTTGTTGAGCTCTGTTAGAGCATCAGGGTTTTGGTGCTGCAGCTGGGCTTGCTAGTAGCTCTCTCCATCCCTTGGGAGGTTGTCCTGGGAGTGAGACAGAGGGAAATGAGCTTCCATATGCTCAGATTTACCTTCCCATCATACAGCCAGCCTTTGGTTACTGGACCAGCTTTCCTCTCACTAGTCTGGCCAAGTGCAGCTGAATCCTAGTGACACCCTGCTTAAACTCAAGTGAAGATCCTTTTCCTCTCCCCTTTCTACTCACACACCCACATACACACACACACACACACCCCTGTTTTTAAGGTACACTTTGGAACAAAACAGTGTGAATGTTGCTATGTTTCGCTTTAAAGCATCCTGCTTTCCACAAGCCATTCCTTTCAACTGACTTCCAAATGGTTTGATGCTCTAACAAAATGCTCTCTATACTTGATCAAAGTGCCTGTCTTGGAAATAGTATTGGCTTTTAGAATAGTGTATTTTTTTCACCAGGCGTGGTGGCTCAAGCCTATAATCCCAGCACTTTGGGAGGCCAAGGTGAGTGGATCACGAGGTCAGGAGTTCGAGACTCAGCCTGGCCAACATGGTGAAACCCCATCTCTACTGAAAATACAAAAAAATTAGCCTGACATGTTGGCGCCTGCCTGTAATCCCAGCTGCTTGGGAGGCCGGGGCAGGAGAATCGCTTGAACCCAGGAGGTGGCGGTTGCTGTGAGCCAAGATCGCCCCACTGCACTCCAGAGCTTGGGCAACAGAGCGAGACTCCGTCTAAAATAGCGTATTTTTTTCAATGAGCTATTCCTATTCTATTGCATGTGCTTCTTTTCTCACTTAGCTGAAAATAAAGCCACAGCCTTTCAGCTACAGATTCAATGCAAGGAAGGGCGTTAACTACTTGGAGGTGATTATTACGGGTGGTGACTTAGATTGTTTATAAAAGGAAGGCAAAGAATGAATTGACTTCTCAAACTATTTATGTTTTCATTCAACGATTTCATTTTGTGCTTAACATGCAAGTGCTTAGAAGAGCCAGATTTGTTTACTCGTTACTAACTAGCTGTCAGATTTTTAGACAAATGTTTTACTCTTTCTAGTTCTTATCTTTCTCCTTTGTAAAATGAAAGGATAGTACTAAGTTATCTCTAATATCCCTTTTAGGTTTATCTGTCATTCTGTGATATTTTAAAATCTTTAAATTAACTGGTTTATGGATAAAACAGGACATTTTTATTTGAATCTTCAATATATTTAAAGTACTGTTATATCTAAAGTTCATACATACCTAATGTAATAAAGAAGTCATATTTTATTAAACCACTGGTACTGCTATTTCTTCTGCAGTGTGTTGTACTAATAATGTTACATTAATCATGTAGAAAGCAACCTTTTTCTGGTTTAACGGGATTAAAATTAAAAGTGTGCGCTGAACAACCCATTTCAAATTTACTAAAACAATTTCTCATTTTTATTTAAGTTTTGTTGACTAAACAGAACCTAGACAACCCTTTAAAATGGTTTTCCTACATTTTAAACTAATGACTTATCACAAGTGTTTTGAGTTTTCTTTTTGTTACCTATTTAGCTTCATTCCCATTGGTAAACATTGATTTGTTCCTCATTTTGAATGAAGCAGAAATTAACGAGGCGGTTTCTGCCTCACAATAACAAGTTAAAATTATAGCACTTTATCATGTCAGCACAGCTTTAAACACTAGGAATACCAGTGCCATTAGCACAGTTCCCAAAATAGTGCAGAAGTTTGCTAGTGAAGAGAAAAATTACACAGTATATTTCTGCTAAAGATTAAGAAAATTAAAATTATTTATTTAGATATTCACAATATGTGACATTCTCTCTATCCCATATTTATGTTGCTAGTGAAAGTGTTTGTTTCCATTATGTGAATTTGTTTAAAGTGGATTTGTTTTTGGTTTTGTGTTTGTTTTGAGACAAGGTCTCACTCTGTCACCCAAGCTGGAATGCATTGTTGCGATCTCAGGTCCCTGCAGCCTTGACTTCGCCTGTTCCAGTGATCCTCCTACCCCAGCCTCTGGAGTAGCTGGAACCACAGGTGCATGCCACCACACCTGGCTAATTTTTGTATTTTTAGTAGAGACAGGGTGTTGCCATTTTGATCAGGCTGGTCTCGAACTCCTGAGTTCAAGCAATCCACTCCTCTCAGCCTCCCAAAGTGCTGTGATTGCAGGTGTGAGCCACTGTATTGGGCTATTTGGTCTGTTAGGTGTTTTTTTTTTTTTTTTAGACAGAGTTTCACTCTATCACCCAGGCTGGAGTGTAGTGATGCAATCTCGGAGCTGACTGCAGTCTCTGCCTCCCAGGTTCAAGTGGTTCTCCTGCCTCAGCCTTCTGAATAGCTGGGATTACAGGCATGAGCCACCACACCTGGTTAACTTTTTGTATTTTTAGTAGAGATCGGTTTCACCATGTTGACCAGGTTGGTCTTGAACTCCTGACCTCAAGTGATCCACCTGCCTTGGCCTCCCAAAGTGCTGGAATTACAGATGTGAACCACCACGCCCAGACTATTTGGCTTGTTTTTAACAACGTTTTCCTTAAACACTTAATTCCGATGATTTTTTATCCCCCTTCTTGTTTTTTATCTCAGACTTTCTGAATTAATACCTTACCTGTAATCTGTGTGGCATTCCATGATTTACAAATAGCACTTTCACAGGACAAAGCCATATGCATACAAGTAACTAAGGCAGCGCTTGCCTCAAACATAAAGATTTAGACTATAACACTATTTATTTATTTATTTATTTATTATTTTTTATTTATTTATTTATTTTTTGAGGTGGAGTCTCACTCTGTCGCCCAGGCTGGAGTGCAATGGCCGGATCTCAGCTCACTGCAAGCTCCGCCTCCCGGGTTTACGCCATTCGCCTACCTCAGCCTCCCAAGTAGCTGGGACTACAGGCGCCTGCCACCTCGCCCGGCTAGTTTTTTGTATTTTTAGTAGAGACGGGGTTTCACCAGGTTAGCCAGGATGGTCTCGATCTCCTGACCTCGTGATCCACCCGTCTCGGCCTCCCAAAGTGCTGGGATTACAGGCTTGAGCCACCGCGCCCGGCCGTTGTAACACTATTTATTTTTTTAAAAAAACCTATGTCATAAACTATAAAATTGCCCATTAAGCTTAAAAAACTCAATGTTTAGAAGAATTATTTGTGTTCTGTTCATCACGCCTAAATTATAGTAGTAATATTGGGCCTTAGAAATGAAGTAAAACTCAGTTTGAGAAATACATAAGAAACCTTAAGAATTTAAAACTTTCTCAGTTCCCCTACACAGTGTTTGCTATATTAGCAGAAGATACTGTCACCAAAAATATGCTAAAATGAGAAGTGGCTATCATCTGGCTAGGAACAGATTAGGAATTGGATTATTACTGAGGAAACTGCTTAGCCCTTATTATATCACTTTCAAAGTAAAAAGAAAATGTGTTTGTAGGAGCTGTGTGTGTGTGTGTGTGTGTGTGTGTGTGTGTGTGTAGGTGTGAAGGGAGGGGAAATTGGAATTGAAAATCGGAATGAAAATAAGGTTTTCTATCCTTGACCCAGGAGAATGGAGTTCTTGTTCATTGCTCAGCACCAAGAGGAATTCTTAGTTCAATAGGCAATAAAACTGCATATATTACTGTAAACCCTAGGTTAGAATATTCTAAAAGACGTGGGTTCTAGTTTTTTAAATTTTGTGATACGATTTATTTTGATATAATGTCAAAATGACTACTGGTTTGGAGTGGAACAAAAAAGGAAGGGAGTGGGTAAAGAAAAGGTCTGTTTTCAATGTGTTTTGAATACATGTTTTAAAAGAATACTTATTTCCTGGTTAATAGTATAGCAGATCTTTTGGAATTTTTTTATAGGCTTAAAATCAAATACATTTTCAAGTACACATTAGATAACAGAAGAATGATTCTGGCTGCTCTTAAGTAAAAGTTTTTGTTCTGAACTACAATCATATTATAGTACTTTAAAGCCAGCATTTCTATTCAAGTGTATTTTTCTGAGGTCACCAGGCATATCTAATGCACAGTGTGGCTAAATGTCTATTTGACTGGAGCAGTTGGATTTCTGCCAGATTTAGTTTTCAAGAGGGTATAAGTGGATTTGGCTACAAATCAAATCTCCCTAACATGGCCATGGTTTTTTTGGTTAACGTGGGTGTTCACAATAAGAATGACTTATTCAAGTTGGTTACATTGTGAGTTATAAATCAGGAAAATAGCTATGAACTCTGGATGAGACTTACACAATCTCTAATTAGAAAACAGAACTGAAAAACAGGACAAGTGAAATTCCATGATTAAAATCACAATCTGGATTGGAAACTCGTCTACTGCTGTGATGGAGTTTTCATAAAGCTCTTTTGTATTCTGTTGTAAAATAGGACCTGTGTCAGATATTTGAGACAATGCACATATTTAAAATCACCCATCCATCCTTCATCCATTCAACAAGTATTTGCTGAGTACCTATGATATTTCAGGCATCATGCTAGCTTCTGGCAAAGAAGCAAAAGATGAATCAAACATGTATCCAGATCTTAAAAAAAAAAAAAAAATAGTCTCTGGGGAAAATGGGACAATGACAGAGGCCATAACAGGAGCACAGATTAAATTTTGTGGGAGTTCAGAAAAGAGAAAGATGATTTCTAGCTGATGAAATAGGTAAAATGTTCATGACAGATGAAGCTGTGCTTTGAGGTCTGAACAGGAATTAGGCAAACAGAAAAGAGAAAAAGGGAAATGGAGTTTAGGCAAGAGGAGAGAGCATGAGGAAAGTCTGAGACTTTCTAGTGAAAGTCAGAACATGAGGAAAATCATGAGAGAAAATTTGCTGGCAGGACAGTTTGTAGCAAAGGACTCGTGAGAGGAAGAAATGGAAGAAGAGGCTACACAGGCAAGTTTGAGGACAGACATAGAAGGCCAGCCTGTTGAGTTGATGCTTATTACGTTGTCTGAAGCCTGCTTTCTACAAGTACTTAAGGCAAATAGGAATTTGGATTCATTATGTAAAACTCTGGCCTCAGATTATTTGTAGTGCCCTATTTTCCAGTAACACATTTTTGAGTTACAGTAAAACTGTCAAATACACACACACACACACACACACACACGCCATTATTGTAAGCTAATAACTTAAGGCACAATATATGCTTGAGATTAAGCTCATCATTTCATCTGCTACTTCCCTGGGACTTCTAGAATGCCACAGTCATCTTGAAAAAACACTGGTCAGAAAGACTTGGATCTGAATCTTGGCTTCAACTCTCACTACCTATGTGATTTGGAGAATGCTTAAACTTTTCTGGATTTCAGTTTCTTCTTCTGCAAAATAAGGGTACCTTCTGTATCAGTTTGCAATATTTTGGTTGCAACTGATGGAAAATTTAACTCAAATTGGCTTTGAATTAAATGAACAAAGAGAATTTGTTTGTTCTGTAATGGAAAAGAACAGAGTCAAGGTGAGTTTCAGGGGAGGCTGATCCAGCTGTGCAAAGAATGTCCCCAAGGACTTAGTTTCTTCATTTCTGTAGTCACTGTATCATATACCACAGGGCATCCCAACTCATGGCATCTCCAGACTCTCCCCTTTTGGTAGCAGAATGGCTTCAGAGCTTCTAGACATCATATAGTCCCACCTCTCCATCCAAGGGAAGAGAGTTGTGCATACATCTTGGAATCTTTCTCTCTCTCTCGCTCTCTCTCTGTCTCTCTCATTGGCCTGAATTGGGTTGTGTGCCCATCCATGACTCATCACTGTGGCCAGGGGGAAGAGATAAGTGCAAGCCAATCACGAGTCACCCTGAACCTGAGGGGAATAATCTCAAACCACATGGCTGAGGTCAATTTCCTGTAGAAATACCAGGCAACAGCTAGAAGAATGGAAAAGGAACTAGGCAGGCAACTAGCACACGTCTGCTTCTAGGGTCAGTCTGAGGAGTAAAAGCACAGAGCGGACAGTCAACGAATATTTTTCTTCCTCGCTCCATGTGGGTTATCTTCCTCAGTATTCAGTAAAAGCCAGTTTCTTATAAAGTCTTAAATATTTTCATTTATCTTTTGTTTACTTATTTTTTCAGAGACAGAGTCTCACTCTGTCACCCAGGCTGGAGTGCAGTGGCACAATCATAGCTCACTGCAGCCTCACACTCCTAGGCTCAAGTGATCCTCCCGCTTCAGCCTCCCGAGTAACTGGGACTACAGACGTGAGACACCACCACACTCAGCTTCAGGTCCTCTTTTTATGAAACAGTCTCTTGAAATGCCAGAGCAGAGCCCTTCTCCTTTAACCCCATAAGTATTTGCTCCCCAGACTATATACAGTCATGGCAGCATCACCAACACAACCTTTTGGAAATAAAAACTTAATCAATTATTTCACAAAGTGTGTTTTCTACTATGCAATGCCATCCAAATAGTTGGATTTTTTTCATTAAATCAGCCATTTGTTTTGTCATATTTTTCAAATTCAAAATAAGTTAAACCTCTTAAAATATAATTTATTCAACATCAGGAACATTATTTTGTATATGTTTTAGGATTTCCAGTTGAGCCTCAAATGGAATTTCACATCTGCCTGTATGTGATGAACCAGTAAGCTTTATAGGAGCATACTTACATAAATTGCTATACAGGGATGGGTAAGTATTAATTATGTTCATAACTGGCTACCAACTATAGAGTTTATAATAAGATAAATAGATTCCAGGACCCCAAATGGCCTAGTGTCTGCAGAGTTGCATTCTAAGCAAGAGTCTATGTAGCAAAAGGAATTTAAAAGGAATTGTAGCCTTTACTTGCATTTCACAAGGAATACTATAGTGTATAATATATAGACTCTTCTTAAAATTTCCTTCCTCCTTTTCTGCCATACCCCACAGAACACTCCAGAGTGTTCTGGAGCAGAGCACTCTCAAACCCCACAAATTCTCTCCTATACCTCAGCCTATATGACTTTCCTGCCCCTCTCTCCAGCCCCTATTTCTTATTATGTAGCTTTGTCCCCCTGGTTTCTGTTTACTTTCCTTAACCTTCAAGTATTACCTAAATTCTCCTATGTAAAGGGGACTCAGGAACTGGCACAGCAACCAAGAATCTTCCTCCTGGTCTTCCTGCCTCCAGTTCTAGTTTCTCTGTGCCCACCATATTGATTCAACACTACTAAAAAAGCTGAGAAATTTGATGTGGGAGGGTGAAATAGTAAGAAATATGGCCTAGATAAAATTCTAATAAATATTGTCCCCAGCTTAAAGTGAATGTTAGGGATTGTGTGGAATGCTTTGCATACATTTTTTTTTTAATCTCTCAGCAACCTTATAGGGTAGATCCTGGAATCCAGGACTTTCAACTCAGAACTCCATTGCACATCACCTTTCTATAGGAAAGGATCTAGCCACAAATTTTTATCATTGGCATATTCACATACATTGGTATAGTTTGCTCATTCAGTATCCTTTACTGTAAAAGTTAGCCTAATACCATAAACAAATATTTTGTTATAAAAAATTGAGTTTAGAGTTGATGCTCCAATTAGAATCCAGTTTCGAAATTCCACCTTTATTTTCATTTGACAAAACATTCATTGATGATAATAATGTACCTGTACGAGTCTGTTCTCATGCTGTTATGAAGAAATACCCCAAAATAGGTAATTTATAAAGAAAAGAGGTTTAATTAATTCAGTTCCACAGGGCTGGGGAGACCTCAGGAAACTTACAATCATGGTGGAAAGGGAAGCAAACATGTCCTTCTTCACATGGTGGCAGGAAAAAGAAGGGGGAGGCCCCTTACAAAATGATCAGCTCTCGTGAGAACTCACTCACCATCAGAGAACAGTATGGGGGAAACCGCCCCCATGATTCAATTATCTCCACTTGGTCCCGCCCTTGACACATGGGGATTATTACAATTCAAGGTGAGATTTGGGTAGGGACACAGTCAAACCATGTCACTACTAGAAGTTCAGATATAAAAAAGATAAACTCCAAGTAATAAAGCAAATAACAGGTATTTATAAAATATTGCTTATGAACTTAGTATTCTGCAAAGAGCTTTAACAGAAAATTTTTACATAGGATTTGAATAGACCAACTGAAAAAAAAATTATATAATTGGAGTAGATCTAAATTGAAAAACTGCTGGGAGAGAGTTAACCTGCAACTCTTGCCCTTAAATCTCTCTGGATAATTGTAGCTGGTGAGACAGCTGGCTGAGAGCAGAGAGGGAAAGGAAGAAGGGAAGGGGGTCCTGAGAACCTGCCTGTCATTGGACCATTAGTGTCACTGGAATGCCCAGATATTGCTGGCCCAGAAATGACAAGATAATAGGTTCTTTAGCAGTTGAGTGACAGGATGAAATTTATTTTACTGAAAAGTAAAATTTTTAAATTCCACTCTAAGGTAGAACCAAGAGTTTTCTGTTGAGTTTCTATTGTACCCATAAGTGATTTCATTAATACCCCTTTCTTTCTGAGCTTGGGTCAGAAAGAAGTCTGATTCTTTGGCTGTAAAAGTGTTTTAAGTGCCTGGTACCTCTTAGCTGTGAGGGGAAGCCAGCTGTCTTAGGGAATGTCTTCCTGTGTTTCCTGTGTTTCTTCTGAGGAACAATGCAAATTGGAGAAAGATAACCTCCAGAGACAGGGTGAAGTAAAGTGCTAGTTTCAACCCAAAGAAGAAAACATCCAGAATGAGAAAAAGCTTCTCATGTCCGGTCTTCAATCAGCCTGGCCACACCTTTGTATTCTCCACCTCTTTTCTGTCCTCAGTGCATTAGGTTAAGTTTTTCCCTCCACATTAAAGCTCGGCCTCCTTTCCAACTGTAATGGGAAACATTAGGCTTTCTACCATCCAACATACATTTGTATCCCATTACTTAATGGAGCAGCTAATTCATTTCTCCAGCTTATATTTTTTAATATAGGACAGTCTTCTTAGGGAAGAGCTGGTGTTTGCTTATCTTAGGGTAATCAGTCTCAGACCCAGGCATTTCTTAGCATAAGGGAATCAGCCTTGACAGCCTCCACATTCCACAGTCCTTCCCAGTCTCCCAGACCCTCAGGGCCTTAAAGCTTCACCCTTCTTTTCCCTCCTTGAAACTTGTGAGAGTTTAATTTAATCAAAAACATTTAATACTAGTTCTTTAGGGTCCCACCTTTGTTTAAAACCTGTGCATCCCACTGGTATGGAGATAATCCAGATGCTTGGTTAAAACAAAATGAACAACAACAACAATAACAACAACAAATATATATATACACATATATATATATTTAGATAGATAATGATATTGTTCAGCTGAAATCTCAAAACAATCATTTAAACTGAAATTCTCCATGAAGCCAGCCCACCCAGAAGTAACTCATCCTTTTTTTAACACTCAGAGAACTATTCAAGATGGATCTTAATGCATTTAATGTTTCATACATTTTATTATAACTATTTCAGTATATATGCAAATATATATTTTGTACACACACACTTACACACATATTCTACCATTCTGTCTACTGGATCCTTAGCTCATTCAGAGTAGGGTTCTGTTGTTTTTTTTTGTATTTCCCAGCATATAGGTACTCACCAACATCAGTTAAATGAATGGATGAATACGTTAATATAAACATAAAAGCGATTTTATGTTTCAAATAGTGATTTCAAATAGGCCACTGCTGTGCGGGACCTCCCAGCAGGTAGCGTGCTAGGATATTGAAGACATCCTTGTCAATGGTTTACACTGTCCTGTTTCAGCCTACATTTTGGCAAATGCAATGGATGGTTTTGTTTAAAGTTTGTATTTATTGCGGGGTCACACCATAGAGGATTAAGGAGCACCAGGATGTAAGAAGGTGATACAGTTGGGATGTTTTGTCCCCTCCAAATCTCACGTTGAAATGTGATCTCCAGTGTTGGAAGTGGGCCTGGTGACAGGTGAATGGATCATGAGGGCAGATCCTTTATGAATGGCTTGGCACCATCCCCTTTGTGATAAGTGAGTTCTCACTCAGTTAGTTTACATGAGATCTGGTTGTCTAAAAGAGTCTAGGACCTCACCCTTCTCTCTCTTGCTTCTGCTCTCACCATGCTTGCTCCGCCTTTGCCTTCCACCATGATTGGAAACTTCCTGAGGCCCTCACCAGGAGCAGATGCTGAAGGCATGCCTGTATAGCTTGCAGAACTGTAAACCTGTTAAACCTGTTTTCTTTACAAACTACCCAGCTCCAGGTATTTCTTTATAACAATGCAAGAATGGGCTAATAAAATTGATAATGAGTAGTGGGACTTTGCTGAAACGATACCTGATGATGCGGAAGCAGCTTTGGAACTGGGTAACAGAAGCTAGAGGAGTTTGGAGGGCTCAGAAAAAGATAAGAAGATGAGGCAAAGTCTGGAACTTCTTGCAGACTGGCTGAATGGTTGTGATCAAAATGCTGATAGAAATATGGATGATGAAGGCCAGCTTGATAAGGTCTCAGATGGCAATGAGAAACTTATTGGGAACTGGAGGAAAGGTCACCCTTGTTACTCCCCAGTTAAGGAACTTGGCTTCATCGTGTTCATGTCCTAGGGCTTTGTGGAAGTTTAAACTCAAAAGTGATTACCTACGGTATCTGGCAGAAGAAATTTTTAGGCAGCAAAGCATTCAAAAAGTGGCATGCCTGCTTCTAACACCCTAAATCAGATGCAGGAGCAAAGGAACGACTTAAAGTTGGAATTCATATTTATTTATTTATTTATTTTTTTTTTTTTTTTTTCTGAGACGGAGTCTCGCTCTGTCTCCCGGGCTGGAGTGCAGTGGCGCAATCTCGGCTCACTGCAAGCTCCGCCTCCCGGGTTCACGCCATTCTCCTGCCTCAGCCTCCAGAGTAGCTGGGACTACAGGCGCCCGCCACCGCGCCCGGCTAATTTTTGTATTTTTAGTAGAGACGGGGTTTCACCGTGTTGACCAGGATGGTCTCGATCTCCTGACCTCGTGATCCTCCCACCTCGGCCTCCCAAAGTGCTGGGATTACAGGCGTGAGCCACAGCGCCCGGCCAGAATTCATATTTAAAAGGGAAGCAGAGCATAAAAGTTTGGAAAATTTGCAGCCTGGTCCTGAGGTAGAGAAAGAATCCAAGTGGTCTGGATAACAACCATTTGCTAGAGAGATTAACATGACTAAAAGGGAGCGTGACTAAATGCAAAGGCATTTCAGAAATCTTTGATGCAGCCCTTCCCATCACAGGCCCAGAGACCTACAGGGAAAGAATGGTTTTGGGACCAGACCTGGGGTGCTGCTGCCCTGTACAGCCTCATGATACTGCTTTCTGCATCCGAGCTGCTCCAGCTACAGCCAAGGCTCAAAGGGCACCAGATACTGCTTGGGCTGCCACTCTGGACAGCACAAGTTATAAGCCCTGGGTGGCTTCCATGTGTTAAGCCTGCAGGCACACAGAATGCAAACAAGGAGGCTTGGCAATTTCTGCCTAGATTTCAGAGGAGGTACGGGAAAACCCTAGGTGCCCAGGCAGAAGCCTGCTGCAGGACAGATCACCCATAGGTAAACTCTATTAGAGCACTGCTGAAAGAAATGTAGAGTTAGAACCCTCACACAGAGTCCTCACCAAGGCACTGCCTAGTGGAGCTGTGGGAAAGGGACAGCTGCTTTCCAGACCCAAGACTGGTAGAGGCACCAGCAGCTTGCAGCCTCAGTGTGGCAAAGCCATAGGTACCCAGCTCCGACCCATGACAGCAGACACAGGAGGTGTACCCTGAAAAGTCACAGGGGCGGAGCTGCCCAAGGCTTCAGGAGTCCACCCCTCACAGTAAGATGTGGGACATGGAGTTAAAAGAGATTGTTTTGGAGCTTTAATATTTAATGTTTGCCCTGCTGGGTTTCAGACTTGTGTGGGGCCTATTGCTCCTTTCTTTTGGTCAATTTCTCCCTTTTAGAATGGGAATATTTACCCATTGCCTGTACCACCATTGTATCTTGGGAGTAAGTAACTTGTTTATCTTACAGGCTCATATGCGGAGAAACTCACCTCCAGATAAGACTTTGGACTTTGGACTTGAGGCTTTTGTCCGAAGTTAAGACTTTGGGGGACTATTAGGAAGGCATGATTGTAGTAAATGTGAGAAGTACATGAGATTTGGGAAGTTAGGGGCAGAATGATATGGTTTGGATGTTTGTCTTCTCCAAATCTCATGTTGAAATGTGATTCCCAATGTTGGAGGTGGGATCTGGTGGGAGGTGACTAGATCATGGAAGTGGATCCCTCATTAATGGTTTAGCACCATCCATTGATGATAAGCAAGTTCTTGCTCAGTTCATGTAAGATCTGGTTGTTTACAAGAGTCTAGGACCTCCCCCTCCTCTCTCTCTTGCTCCCGTTCTCACCGTGTGACATGCTTGCTCCCTTTTCACCTTCTGCCATGATTGCGAGCTTCCTGAGGCCCTCACCAGGAGCGGATGCTGGAGGCATGCTTGTACAGCCTGCAGAACCATGAACCAATTAAATGTTTTATTTAAAAATCACCCCTGTTTAGTTAGTTTGCAATTTGATGAAATAAGCTTGCAAAGTTAAGCCAGATTTTTTTTTCTATACCAGTTCCCAGAACATCATACTTGATATGAATATTCTTCCTATAGCCTATAACTAGTGGATCTTTCATGCAGAAGACAGAAACAGGTATCTACTTTTTCCTTTTTAAAACTATTTGCGGCCGGGCGCGGTGGCTCAAGCCTGTAATCCCAGCACTTTGGGAGGCCGAGACGGGCGGATCACGAGATCAGGAGATCAAGACCATCCTGGCTAACCCGATGAAACCCTGTCTCTACTAAAAAATACAAAAAACTAGCCGGGCGAGGTGGCGGGCGCCTGTAATCCCAGCTACTTGGGAGGCTGAGGCAGGAGAATGGCGTAAACCCGAGAGGCGGAGTTTGCAGTGAGCTGAGATCCGGCCACTGCACTCCAGCCTGGGCTGAGATCCGGCCACTGCACTCCAGACAGAGCGAGACTCCGTCTCAAAAAAAAAAAAAAAATTTGCAATTACTAAAATATGATTCTACATATAACAATGAAAAAAAGGTACACGAAAGGAAAAAGAAACCATTGTCAATTCTACTACCAAAAAGTAACTACTGTTAACACTTTATATTCTTTGAGATTTTTTTTCCTGACTCTATAGATGTGGCACATGCAAGTATGGATTTGCCCACTTTCTCTACTTCTTTGAATACAAATAGTTACAGCAGGTGCCACCATATTAATACTAAGTAACAACATTACCCTCTACTAGAGTTACATGGTTAGGTCCATGGACGGACAGTGACCCAAACTGGACCATTCAGAGTTACCCTGTCTCTGAGGATGAAGCTGCTGGAAATAATCTTTGACCATGTGAAATAAGAAACTGGGAAAACAGTCCAGAGTGAGAGAGATGCATAGAAAGAAATGGTCGAGAGAGAGCCCTGGCAGCATCCAAGTATTTGGTTCCAATTATCCGAAGGCCTGGAGGAAACTAAACTTTCTTTAGTTTCCCTGGTAGAGCAGATGCTACGGTATGCTGCTTTCCAGATCCTCCCCATCAGGCCCAAGGTATCCACTGCCCGAGATGCCAGGAGAGTCGGTTACTGATGGCTCAAAGCTGAGTCAGTTCCTAGGATTTGCCCTTGTACTAAGGCAGCTGTTTGGACCAAGGCTGCACACTCTTTCCAGGATTATCCTACAAGCAATTATTGGTTAATATATCAATATAAAGGTCTGAGTCCCTTGCCTCAAAAGGGAACAATGCCAGAGCTGACCATGGAATTAACTGTAGCATGGGTTGCACTGGCATCTCAGTTCAACTTTGCCCTTTGCTCTGTCCTGCTTCCTTCACTCTGTTACAGATATTGATTCAAAGAGCACTGCCTAGAAAACTTTCCGTCTCCATCTGTTTCCTGGGAAGATTAACTTAAGCCAGTGGGTTTGGTAGAGCAGTCTAAATGTCCCATATAATGCATTCTTGCTTTCTTCCTCTGTAATGTGGCATATAATGTATCATAATAAATCACTCTGGCTGGGTGTGGTGGCTCACACCTGTGATCCCAGCACATTGGGAGGCTGAGGAGGGTGGATCACCTGAGGTCAGGAGTTTGAGACCAGCCTGACCAACATGGAGAAATCCCATCTCTACTAAAAATACAAAACTAGCCAGGTGTGGTAGTGCATGCATGTAATCCCAGGTACTCGGGAGGCTGAGGCAAGAGAATAGCTTGAACCCGGGAGGTGGAAGTTGCAGTGAGTCGAGATCGCTCCATTGCACTCCAGCCTGAGCAACAAGAGCTAAACTCCATCTCAATAAAAAAATACACAAGAGCGATACAGTTTTAAGATTTTAATCCCCATTGCCACATTATCCTTCAGAAATACTTCACCAGCTTACATTCTCATTAATAGTATGCCAAAGTAACCATTTCCTAGACTCTGTCCAACTCTGATATTATCCTTTTTTACTTTTTCATTCAATAAATCTCTATTGAGTGTCTACTATGTGCCTGGCTATGTACTAGGGGCTGGGGATAAATCCTTGCCACAGTGGAGCTTCCATTCTAGGTGTGAAGAGATAGACAATAAACAAAATAAGTAAGTGGTATTGTACACTAGAAGGTGGCAAATGTCATGGAGACACATGACACAGGAGGGGACAGGCAGTACAGGAGGTGAGGGGCGTCCATGTTATGTGCAGGGGTCAGGGATGCCCTCTCTGAGAAGATGGCTTTTCGGCCAAGATTGGAAGAAGGTAAAGGAAAAAGTCGTAGGCATACTGGTAGGGGCAGAGGGGTTTGGGCAGGAAGAGCATCTGGGGCAGAGAAAACAACCAGGACCAAGTTTTGGAGACTGGAGTGTGCCTGTTATGTTCAAGGAGTAGCAACAAGGCAGTATGCAAGGGCAGGGGCAAACGGAGCAAGTGGGAGACTAGGAGATGAGGTTAGTGAGGTAATGAGGGCTGCCACGTCATCTTGAGGAAGGTGGCTTTTTCTTGGTGAGATGGAGAGTCACTAGAGGGATTTTAGTAGAAGAGTACGTGGTTCCCATTTATGATTTGAAGGGCGCACCCTGGCATTAAGAAAAGACTACAGGGCCGGGCGCGGTGGCTCAAGCCTGTAATCCCAGCACTTTGGGAGGCCGAGACGGGCGGATCACGAGGTCAGGAGATCGAGACCATCCTGGCTAACAAGGTGAAACCCCGTCTCTACTAAAAAATACAAAAAAAAACTAGCCGGGCGAAGTGGCGGGCGCCTGTGGTCCCAGCTACTCCGGAGGCTGAGGCAGGAGAATGGCGTGAACCCGGGAGGCGGAGCTTGCAGTGAGCTGAGATCCGGCCACCGCACTCCAGCCTGGGCGACAGAGCCAGACTCAGTCTCAAAAAAAAAAAAAAGACAAGAAAGAAAAACTGAAAAAGACTACAGGACAGATGCAATGGTTCACACCTGTAATCCTAGCACTTTGGGAGGCCAAGGTGGGTGGATCACTTGAGGTCAGGAGTTCGAGACCAGCCTGGCCAACATGTCTCTACTAAAAATACAAAAATTAACCAGGCATGGTGGTGCGTGCCTGTAGTCCCAGCTACTCTGGAGGCTGAATCATGAGAATCGCTTGAACCTGAGAAGCGGAGGTTACAATGACCGAGTTGGAACCACTGCACTCTAGCCTGGGCGACAGAGTGAGACTCTGTCTCAAAAAAAAAAAAAAAAAAAAGAAAAAGAAAAAGAAAAGAAAAAAAAGTCAGGAAACAACAGGTGCTGGAGAGGATGTGGAGAAATAGGAACACTTTTACACTGTTGGTGGGATTGTAAACTAGTTCAACCATTATGGAAAACAGTATGGCGATTCCTCAAGGATCTAGAACTAGATGTACCATATGACCCAGCCATCCCATTACTGGGTATATACCCAAAGGATTATAAATTATGCTGCTATAAAGACACATGCACACGTATGTTTATTGCAGCACTATTCACAATAGCAAAGACTTGGAATCAACCCAAATGTCCATCAGTGACAGATTGGATTAAGAAAATGTGGCACATATACACCATGGAATACTATGCAGCCATAAAAAAGGGTGAGTTTGTGTCCTTTGTAGGGACATGGATGCAGCTGGAATCCATCATTCTTAGCAAACTATCACAAGAACAGAAAACCAAACACCGCATGTTCTCACTCATAGGTGGGAACTGAACAATGAGATCACTTGGACTCAGGAAGGGGAACATCACACACCGGGGCCTATCATGGGGAGGGGGGAGGGGGGAGGGATTGCATTGGGAGTTATACCTGATGTAAATGACGAGTTGATGGGTGCAGCACACCAACAAGGCACAAGTATACATATGTAACAAACCTGCACGTTATGCACATGTACCCTACAACTTACAGTATAATAATAATAAATAAATTTAAAAAAATAAATAAATAAAAATAAAAATAAAAAAAAAAAAAGAAAAAGAAAAGAAAAGACTACAGCCATGCATCACTTAATTGATGGGGTACTATTCTGAGAAATGCATTGTTAGGTGATTTCATCATTGTGTGACCACCATAGAGTGAACTTAGACAAACTTAGATGGTGTGACCTACTATACACCTAGACTATACTATATGGTCTATTGCTCCTAGGCTACAAACCTGTACATCATGCTGTTGGACTGAATACTGTAGGCAATTGTAACACAATGGTATTTGTGTATTTAAACACAGAAAAGCTACCGTAAAAATACAGTATTATAATCTTACAAGACCACTGTAGTGTATGTGGCCTGTCATTGATTGACACATTGTTATGCAGAGCATGACTGTATAGTGAAAGTAAAATTGGAAGTAGGATGTGCTGGCTCTGCCAGTGCATACACTAAAGTTGGAACTATATAGAGAAAAGTAGCATGATCCTGTGCAAGAATGACATGCAAGTTCCTGAAGTATTTAATATTTTTAAAATACATTTTTAAAAATATTCGAAGTAGGAGAGCAGGTAGAAGACTTTGCCTATCTGCTTGACCAAAACTAATATTTCTTTGTTGTTTATTTTCCATCCAAACATTTTATATATAAATTGGTCATTTGTATTTCTTCTATTGGGAATGGCCTATTTAAGACATTGGATGATTTTTCTATTAGAATATTTACCTTTTTGTATGAATTTTCAATGATATTTAAAATGTTGCTGTTTTTCATATATGTATAGTTCTCTGTCCCCAGTTGTTCTTTCAGTTTAGTGCTGTTTATGATTTTTTTAGATAAAGACATTTTTAATTTTTATAAGAACAGATTTTTTAAAAACATTTTCTTTACAGGTTCTATGTTTAATATCATACTTGGTATTTTGCCAAGATTATTGCTTCAGTCTAGGCTTTTTTGTTTGCAAGCAATAGAAGAAGGCTTAATTAAAGGGAAATTCATTGTAATACAGGGGATTTGAACTGGAACCCAGATGTAGAAGATTTAGCCAGGCTTCATGAGATATTGGGAACCAGGAATTGAAACCTTATCCAGAACCAAAACATCCTTATCCATTTCTCTAAGCTTGCCTTCTCTCTTCTCTCTGCTTCTCTCTAAGCAACTGCTTCATTCTCCTTTCCTCCTCTTTGATAAGTTGTTTATCTATACACATCACTGATGTGGCCACCTCAGTTCCAAAACTACTGACAAGTAGACTGGTATCTCTGTGCCCCAATTTCAATTTGTGGGAAACAGAAGCTGATTCACACAGTTCATCTAATAGATTGGCTGGTCCAGGGATCAAGTTCCCATCTCTGCCCTCTCCCAACAAATGAACTGTGGCCAGGGAGTATGGAAGTCACAAGATACGAGGGGCTTATCTTGACGAGGGCATGTACAGAAAGAGCTGTTCTCACAGGGCATATGGGATATGTGTTGAGTCTTTGCCATAAAAGAATATAATCCACATTCATATATATCTTAGTCTAGTACTCTTATAGTTTTTAAACTTTCCATATATCTAAAATAAATTTTTATATGAGGTATGCTTTAGAACTCTCACATTATTTTATTTTGTATTTTATTGCAAAAGGTTAGCCAGTTGTCCCAAAATGTGATTGAAAAATAAATTGAACATGTGCGCAAATTGCTATTGAAATGAACTAGACGTCTTAATTTTTAGACTATTTAAAATACTTTTGACACCGGGCTCGGTGGCTCACGCCTGTAATCCCAGCACTTTGGGAGGCCGAGGCGGGTGGATCACCTGAGGTCAGGAGTTCGAGACCAGCCTGGTCAACATGGTGAAACCCCATCTCTACTTAAAATACAAAAAATTAGCTGGGTGTGGTGGTACACACCTGTAATCCCAGCTACTTGGGAGGCCGAGGCAGGAGAATTGCTTGAACCCAGGAGGCAGAGGTTGCAGTGAGCCGAGATTGCGCCACTGCACTCCCGACTGGGGGACACGAGTGAGACTTCGTCTCAAAAAAAAAAAAATACTTTTGACAACTACTGCTATTGAAATAATGTTTACCTAATTGTTGGAAATTTCTCATGGTTATATGTTTGTTGTTGTTCCTTACCAGTTAAAAAACAGACCAAAGGCTAGGATCATACCAACAAGATTACTCTACCTAATGGCTCATCGATACAAAAAGAATATGGGAGCCTCCCCGAGGCCACCATGTTTACAAAATCCTTCTCCAGAACTTGGTGAAGAAACAACTGTTGATCAAAGGGTACAAACTTTCAGTTATAAGATGAAGAAGTTTTGGGTATCTAAGGTACAGCATGGGTGGTGGTGGATATGTTAATTAATTTGATTGTGGCAATCCTTACACCATGCATATTGTACACCTTGAATATATACAATCTTTGTCAATTAAGTATTTTTAAAAATCACCCAGAAAGTTTTAAAAGTAAAGGTTTCCCATGTTGAAAAGAAAAGAAATTAAAGAGAGAAAGAAAGAAAAGAAAAGGAAAATCCAGCTGAATTCAGAAAGGCACCATCAGGCAAGTGACAACCATGTCTTTCCCATCCTTTTTTACCTGTGAAAAAGCAAGGTCTCTACACCGAAGAAATCAGAGATTGTAGAAGCAGAAACCATTCAAACAAATTTTAAGGTCTGACAAGATTGTTATTATTTATTTCTAGGGTGTGTGTCATTGCCCAGCAAGATCCTTTTAAAATTCATTATATCATAAATTTAAAAAAAAAAAAAAACCTAGTCAAATAACTGTAGCCTAAATGTCACAGTTGAAGTAGATGATTTCTAATGTTTCCTAATGATTTTTAATGTTCCTACAAATGTAAAAATCCTTTACAAACATAAAAGTTCTAGTGAATTTACTGATTTACCAGTTTCCCATGTAAAAATGCATTGGGCTGTATGAAACCATTAATCAAATATTGTATTCCCCAAAGGCATTTTAAATCCACCAAAGTCAACACCTTCAAAGACTAATTTACCAAAGGCTCATTAAGAAATTAGCACATGTTTAATAATTATTTCAATAGAAAAGCAAACTATTTCTGTATAATGTAAACCATGAAGTGGACACTGCACATGAGCGCACTATAATATGATTTCCAAGAAAGTATTATCTTAAGACTGGGTGGTGACTGAAAGAGGAGAGGGATGGTCATCTCTTTTCCAGTTCTGTAATGGAGACTAGAAAACATTTTAAACAGCTTATTAAAAACCTTTTTAGCAGTTTTTTTTTTTGAGATATAATTGACACCTGGTTGACTATGCATATTTTAAGTGTAGAATTTGATACACTTAGACATATGTGTATACCTGTGAAACCATCACCATAATCAAGATAATAAACACATTCATCACTCCAAAAAGGTTTCCTTTTTTTTTTCTTTTTTGAGATGGAGTCTCGCTCTGTTGCCCAGGCTGGAGTGCAGTGGCACGATCTCAGCTCACTGCAACTTCTGCCTCCTGGGTTCCAGTGATTCTCGTGCCTCAACCTCCTAAATAGCTTGGACTACAGGCGCATGCCAGCATGCTCCGCTAATTTTTATACTTTTAGTAGAGACAGGGTTTCACCATGTTGGCCAGGCTGGTCTTGAACTCGTGACCTCAAGTGATCCACCTGCCTTGGCTTCCCAAAATGCTGGGATTACAGGCGTGGGCCACCACGCCCGGCCCCAGAAAGTATTCTTTGTGTTAATTTGTATTTTTTTTCCTCCAGCACTCCCCATCCCCGGAAAACCACTGATCTCCCTTCTGTCACTATAGATTAGTCTGCATTTTTTGGAATTTGATATACATGAAATCATACAGTATGCAATCTTTTTGGTCTAGCTTCTTTTATTCAGCATAATTATTTTGACATTCATCCACGTCATTGTGTACATCAGTACTTCATGCTTTTTTATTGCTGAGTAGTAATTTATTGCATAGATATAGTAGTTTATCCATTCACTTTCTGATGAGTATTTGGATTGTTTCCAGTTTGGGGATATCATGAGCAAAATACTATGAACATTCATATTCAAGTCTTACTATGCACATATGTTTCCATTTCTCTTACATAAATACCTAGTAGTTGAATGGTTGGGTCAGATAATAAATGCATGTCTAACTTCTTAAGAAACAAACTGTTTTGCGAAAAGGTTGTGTGCTATTTTACATTTCTACCAATGGTATATGAGAGTTCCTGTTCCTCCACATGCTCATCAACACTTGGTATGGTCAGTCATTTTAATTTTAGCCATTCTACTAGTGTGCAGAGATGCCTCATTAATCTTCAGTGAAAGAACACAAGGAAGGCCGGGTGCAGTGGCTCAAGCCTGTAATCCCAGCACTTTGGGAGGCCGAGACGGGCGGATCACGAGGTCAGGAGATCAAGTCCATCCTGGCTAACACGGTGAAACCCCGTCTCTACTAAAAAATACAAAAAAACTAGCCGGGCGAGGTGGCGGGCGTCTGTAGTCCCAGCTACTCGGGAGGCTGAGGCAGGAGAATGGCGTGAACCTGGGAGGCGGAGCTTGCAGTGAGCTGAGATCCGGCCATTGCACTCCAGCCTGGGCGACAGAGCTAGACGCCATCTCAAAAAAAAAAAAAAAAAAAAAAAAAAAAGAACACAAGGAGAGAAAAAAAATTATTAGTGTTGATTCAGTCTAGCAAAGATTACTTGAGTGAATCTCATGCTCCTTGGATCCCTAAAGCTGCCCTGGTTCTTGCTCCTGGTGAGCCTGGCTCTTTAGCTGATTTTATGATTTTATGAAAATCAGGCTTTTCCTCATCTTGTACTGGTAACAAATTTCACCCATCCCCCTTACCACAGCATCTTTGTCTCTAGATTCCATTGCCTCTAAACCAAACTCTATTCCTCTAATAATTTGGACATATGAGCCAATAACTCCACTTTTTGGCTTACTCTAGTTTGAGTCATATTTCTCTCAGTTACAATTGAAATCACCCTGTGCCCAATCTTCCCCACATCTGTTCTGTGTGTCATGTACCCAGTGCCAAGCATAAGGTCTGGGAATCAGCAAGTACTGAATAAATAAACTAGTATCCTCTTAAAAATAAAAGACATTTTAGGCTGGGCATAATGGCTCACACCTTTAATCCCAGCACTTTGGGATGCTGAGGCAGGTGGATCACTTGAGCCCGGGAGTTTGAGACCAGCTTGGGCAACATAGTGAAACCCCATCTCTACAAAAACTTTAAAAATTTGCTGGGGGCATAGTGGCATACGTCTGTGGTCCCAGCTACTCAGGAGGCTGAGGTGGGAGGATTGCTTGAGCACAGGAGGTTGAGACTGCAGTGAGCAGAGACCATGCCACTGCACTGCAGCCTGGGCTACAGAGTGAGGCCCTGTCTCAAATAAATAAATAAATAAACAAACAAACAAATAAATAAATAAAATAAAAGACACTTAATCAAATCTATAGATAACAAAAAACTAGAAGGGTTGCTTTGAGAGGCATAGTCCTTAAGCACACCTCTTCTGGAGTCAGACTGCTGTGTTTGAATCCTAGCTCTGTCATTTATTATATTACCTGTGTGACTTTGGGCATGTAATTAGCTTCTGTGTGTCTCAGCTTCTTCAAGCTTAAAATATTGTTGATAATAAGACCTGTCCCATAAAGTTGTTATGAGGATTACATGAGTTAATTTACAAAAAGCACTTAAACAATGCCTGACACATGCAAGTATTTTTTTTTATTTTTGTTTTATTTTCATGCTTTTTTTTTTTTTTTTTTTTGAGACAGAGTTTCACTCTTGTAGCCAGGCTGGAGTGCAATGGCGCAATCTTGGCTCACTGCAACCTCTGCCTCCCGGGTTCAAGAGATTCTCCTGCCTCAGCCTCCCAAGTAGTTGGGATTACAGGCATGTGCCACCACGCCTGGCTAATTTTGTATTTTTGGTAGAGATGGGGTTTCTCCATGTTGGTCAGGCTGGTCTCGAACTCCAGACCTCAGGTGATCTGCCCACCTCGGCCTCCCAAAGTGCTGGGATTACAGACATGAGCTACCGTGCCTGGCCCGTGCTCATAATTTTTGAATGATAGAGTTGAGATGGAAAAGGTGTTGATATGCTATCAAGGAATGATATGCTAAAACCTCAGTTACTCAGTTACTGCATGAAATGCCTAACTTCCCTGAGAAGCAGTTTTTTTTTGTTTTTTTTTTTCACTATTTAACCAGGCAAATATAAAGTCTCATATTCAGGCTCAAATACCTGGAAATAAGACAGTTTAACAGAAGTTCATGGATTAAAGACTCTAAGTCTTCCTACTCCGTATCTTGCTTTGAAAAAAGAAAATATGAAAAAATTAAAAAATTTTAAAAGACCCTGAGTTAGGAAGTTGACATGAGATTAGCTGATGTCAAGTCCATTTTGAGCTGTTAAAATGGCAAGGCTATTATAAAACTTGCAAAGATGAGACTCTATTGCTAGAAGTAGTGTGTCTTGATTATGGAAGATTATAATTTTTGAGTTCTCTCCTCAGCACCCATCAAAATAGAGTATGTACTCAGCACTTTGAGGGGCTGGAAAGCCCTGGAGGAGGGTGAGAAGAGAGACAACCATGTACTTTGAAGAACAGTTGAGAGCCTTTAAAAGGCTTGTTCTGAATAACACAAGATGCAAAGCAGATGAAATAACAGTCTTCAGATACCAGAAGTGCCGTCCTGTAGAAGAGAGATGGGACTTCTTCTGACTTGCTCCTGAAGCCCTGCGAGGAAGGGCCTGGTGCAGACTCTGGCCCAGTGGGAGGACATGCTCTTTCCCAGCGCCAGCTGCCTGGTGATGGAGGGCCGCAATCCCTGGTCCCAAGAGGAGCCAGGTAAATGTCATTTCAGGGACACATGAACAAGGAATTCTAAATGGAAGATAGGTGGATCATTCAGGCCTGCTCTGTTTCATTTCATATTCTAAAAATGCATGACTCTTTTTTGAGATTTTTGTTTAGGTTTAAAGGAGCATAACCAAACACTAGACCAATGAATTGCAGTTTGTAAAAAGTAGAAGCAGCTGCCTGTTGGCTTTGGCCCTAAAAGTCCATGGGAATGGAAAGAGGCATGACTGCCTCCTGGGACAGATTGTTCCCAACTGGTCTCACTTTCAGGATTGTGCCCACGTGGTCAAAGTTGAGTCTACTTTCTGTATTGCTGATGCCTGTGGCCATAGCCATGGAAGGATGCGGAAGAAGCTGTGGTCCTGCCCCTGTGTAAGATGAAGACTTGTGAAACCACTGGGTCATCGTTTTTCATTCTGGTCACTTGCCGTCAGCCTTGGAGGCATAGGAGACAGAGTAGATGGTGCAAATCCATCTGCAAGTGCATTTTCTTTCTAAAGAAGGTGTTGCCAGACTATTTGCTCATAGAACAACCACTGCCTAGATGAGCCCACACTAAGTAAACACAAAGGAATTAAAACAAATCAGGGGGATCTGAATTCCTCTGTTTATTTACTCCACAGTGAAAGTGGCTTAATTTTTCTTTAAAAAAAGAACTTTGTTCTCAAAAGCTGCCCCACCTCTAATGCTACCTTTTTAAAAAGAAAAAATATACATATAAGAAGATAGTATATTAAAAGGCTATTGTTTAAAAAAAATCTATTTCTTCTATATTGTTGATTTAAATAGCAGTGAAAAACAGCCCATGGATACTTTGATATACATGTGTGTTTGTAGGGGGAAAAAAAGTAAGTATCAGGCTGTGCGCAGTGGCTTATGCCGGTAATCCCAGCATTTTGAGAGGCCGAGGTGCAAAGATCACCTGAGGTCAGGAGTTCGAGACCAGCCTGGCCAACATGGTGAAACCCTGTCTCTAAAAATACAAAACTTAGCCGGGCGTGGCGGCAGGCACCTATAATCTCAGCTACTCAAAGGCTGAGGCGGGAGAATTGCTTGAACCTGGGAGAAGGAGGTTGCAGTGAACTGAGATCACGCCATTGCACTCCAGACTGGGTGATAGAGTGAGACTCGGTCTCAAAAAAAAAAAAAAAAGAGTAAATATCTTGCAATATGAAAAACCTTAATTAAATACAGCTTGTTTAACAAAATAGAGGCAGCAAGAGGGGTGAGTCACCCTGGATTATTTTTTTTTGTTTTGGGTTTTTTTTTTTTTTCTGACTATAAGAGCAATATACGATCATAATAGGAAAATCTGGAAAATTATGAAGTTTTCTATGCCCACAGAATGAATATAAAACAAAAAAGTACATATTTTAGGTGGTTAGTTTTACATTTATTAAATGTATTACTTTTTAAAAATGCTTTAAATGCCCTAACAATAAGTGCTGGCTGGTTAATCTCCCTCTGAGGATCTCAGAGCAATTTACCAATACCCCTGCTCTGACTGTAAAAAGGGTATGATGAGTCTTCCAGTCTTTAAAAGCATATTGATCCTTTCAAGCTCTTCACATACTCAGCGCTGATTAATTCATTGGAAAGTAGTCTCAAAAGGGCATTGTTCTGATGCAATCTATGCTTATAACTTTGTTGACTCCTTTGCTGGCAACCAAGACGCACTCAGAAAATTCTGGGTCAGAAAATAGAAGGCTAGCCTTTAAAGATCCTCAGTTAAGTATATGGCCAATTCAGTTTTACTAAAATTGTGTTCTCTTGGACAGCACATATACTAAAAAATTGGAACAATACAAAGAAGATTAGCGTGACCCCTATGGAAGGATGACACACAAATTCATGACACATTGTATATTTTAAAAAGAAAAATTAATAACTAAAACTATTTTGCTAATGGGGTTTCCTTCTTTGTAGGACTATGAATTGGAGACGGTTTAGAGCTTACTAGCAGTCCTGAGCCCTGGGATTCCCTAAGGTGGTCCCTGAACAAGCAGCATAAATATTACCTGGGAATAACAATCTGTGTTTTAATAAGCCCTCTAGGTGATCCAGAAGCATACGAAAGTTTCAGAATCACTGTCTTAGGTGTTTTCCCCCTAATGTAGAAATTAGCTCTAATTGACTCACACTCTCAAACTTCATTTACATGTATACATGGATTTGGGTGATGGTTATATGGGGACACATGTCCATAAAAATTCTCTGAGCTTTACACTTAAGATACATACATTTTACTGAATTTAATTAAATCTATTTAAAAAAGAAAAAACACTGCTAAATTACATTTCTAAGAAAGTTGGCTGGGTTCAGCTTGTCTCTTGAATAAAGGTGGTGAGATCCAGGGGCCTTGCCCACAGCATCACTGCCATGATGAAGAGATTCCATGATACTGACAGCCAAGGACATCTGTGGGTAGCAACCCCAGAGACATTTATTGACATTGTTTAGCAGTAAGTCAGTCTCCAAGCAATAACCTCAACTTGTTTGATGTCATCCTGGGTACATCTCTAAGTTGTGGGGCACAGTCACAGGAAACCCTAACATGAAACCAAAAGGGGCAGGTGGAAAAAAGTGCTGGACCTTTAAATTGGAGAAGGAAAGTATGAGAAACCTAGGAAGCAGTGATTAAATGCAGCCAATCAGGTGGTACGTACAAGTGTTGGGCAAGAGAGAAGCCATGGTCAAAGGCCATAAGAGACACAGCAATGAGAGCAGAGCTGCTCAGGCAGCCTCTCTGCTGATATAGTCCGTAGAAGAGGGTTGTGGGAAAGAGGGAAGAAGGATGACGCATGAACCAAGAGGGGCTTCACAGGGCCACAGCTCTAGCAGGTGTCTGTCTGCTATCTTGGCCCTAAGGATGAGGTGGAGACCCCTAAGAGCTCTGGTGTCAATTGGGCATCCAGTCTCAGAATCACAGAAATTCTGTACCTCAGTACTGAAGTGTTTTGTGTGTCCCTAAATGAAAAGCACTCCCGGAGCTGGCAGGTCCCCATCCCGACCCATGAAGAACTGTCTTCTTGATTAATCACCCACTCTTTCACTGTCATGCAGGGAACTCACATTAGACTTTGTATCTGGGCCCATTTTTGCTCATTGCCACACTGCTGGGAAATGTGAACCATCCAGTGAAACGCCCAGGGAAAGAAAAGTTGAAGAAAAACTGCACCAGCAGGTGGACCCAGAGTCCCAACTATACTGTGCCCATGTGCCCAGCTGCCTGGCTGCTGCTCCCAGCCAGCTCCTGAGTCCTCAGAGTTGCTTCTGCTTTTCCTAGGCTCCTTACATGAAATATGACTTTTTTCATGGAAGTATCCCCCATAAGGTATTTCCCAGTCCTGCCCTGCTCAGCTGAAATGTAAACAAATTCGAAAGTGTTCCTACCTAAATCAGTGAAGTGTCCCTAAATTTCCTAGGCCATTTCAACCTGAAAAGCAGTTCTAGGCATTTTGGGTTTTAGCTCATACTCAGTTTTGTTTCTGATGCTTCAATTTCATATTTCACTATGGTGGATGTTTGTTAGTTTCCTTGGCTACTGAGCATTCAAACTTCATTTCTCTGTTGGGTGAGTCTTCTATTGCATAAATCTTGGTGGGAAAAGGTCTCCCTCTCACTACAGAATTTTAAGGGGAGGGTACCCATTTCACCATCCCTAAGGAGTTAGCATGAGGAGCTTGGGGGCTGAGCTCAGCCAATCAGATGCTACCACTTGCAGCTTTAACTCTTGAGCAATAACGCAAAGATTGAGGCATCATTAAGAAATTATTCACTGGCCCGGCGCGGTGTGTCACACCTGTAATCCCAGCACTTTGGGAGGCTGAGGTGGGTGGATCACAAGGTCAGGAGTTCAAAACCAGCCTGGCCAAGATGGTGAAACTCCGTCTCTACTAAAAATGCAAAAATTAGCCGGGTGCGGTGGTGGGCACCTGTAATCCCAGCTATTTGGGAGGCTGAGGCAGAGAATTGCTTGAACCCAGGAGGCGGAGGTTGCAGTGAGCCAAGACGGCACAACTGCACTCCAGCCTGGCTGACATAGCAAGACTCTTTCTCAAAGGAAAAAAAAGAAAAGAAAAGAAACTATTCACAGGGCTAACAGCGCAGAGTCTAGTGTGTAGGGTCAGTGTCCACGGGCAGGTGAATTAGTGGCAGCTTCCTAGCTGCACACTCTTTGGATGACAGCTCCTGGAACTTCCTAAAAATTCTTGCATGGCATTTCTTCTTAGTTCTTTGCCCCAAATTCTAGCTTTTCTTCTCAATTGTAGGCTAAATCAGACTCTAAGCCCATGTTTCTCTGTTTTTAGTCTCTGAGATACACAAAACCAGGCATGGCAGCTGTATCAGAAGCACTTGAATTAGATGTCAATTGGTATCCTTTTCTTTTCAGTAGTGCTTTTACTGTCAATCATTAGAATAGTTCAGATTAGTTTGTGTTTTAGTGTTAAGCCATTCATTTATTATTTTTAAAATTTATCCTTTAATTTTAGATTCAGGGGTACATGTGCAGATGTGATACAAGGGTATATTGCATAATGCTGAGGTTTTGGCTTCTACTGATCCCATCACCCAGATTGTGAACATAAATACCCAATAGGAAGTTTTTGAGACCTTGTCCCCATCCATCCCTGCCTCTTCCTGGAGTCCCCAGTGTTTATTATTGCCATCTGTGTGTCCATGTATACTCAAGGTTTAGCTCTCACTTATCAGTGAGAACATGCAATATTTGGCTTTCTGTTTCTGCATTAATTCGCTTAGGGTAATAGCCTCTAGTTGCATCCAAGTGACTGCAAAAGATATAATTTTGTTCTGTTTTATGGCTGCATAGTATTCCATAACGTGTATGTACCACATTTGCTTTATGCAATCCACCATTGATAGGCACCTGGGTGGATTCCATGTCTTTGCTATGGTGAATAGTGCTGTGATGTCCTTTTGGTAGAATGATTTCCTGTCCTTTGTGTATATAGCCAATCATGGGATCGCTGTGTTGAATTGTAATTACATTTTCAGTTCTTTGCAAAATCTCCAAACTGCTTGCAACAGTGGCTGAGCTAATTTACATTCCCACCAACAGTGTATAAGCATCCCCTTTTCTCTTTATCCTTGCCGTCTGTTTTTTCTTTTTTTTTTTTTTAACTTTTTAATAATAGCCATTCTGACCGGTGTGAGACAGTATCTCATTATGATTTTGATTTGCATTTCTCCAGTGATTAGTGATGTTGAGCATTTTTTCACGTGTTTCTTGGCCCCTTGTATATCTTCTTTTGAGAAGTGTTTGTTCATGTCCCTTGCTCACTTTTTAATGCAGTTATTTGTTTTATTCTTGTTGCTTTAAGTTCCCTATAGAATCTGGATATTAGTCCTTTGTTGGATGCATAGTTTGTGAATATTTTCTCCCATTCTGTAGGTTGTCTGTTTACTCTATTGGTAGTTTCTTTTGCTGTGCAGAAGCTCTTAAATTTAATTAGGTCCCACTTGTCAATTTTTGTTTTTGTTGCAATTGCTTTTGAGGACTTAGTTATAAATTGTTTGTCTAGGCCGATGTTTAGGAGGGTATTTCCTAGGTTTTCTTCTAGGATTTTTATAGTTTGAGGTCTTACATTTAACTCTTTAATCCCTCTTTTTCTAAAACAAAATTATTATTTTTAATTTTTGTGGGTACATAGTAGATATTAATATTTATGAGTTATATGAGGTGTTTCAATACAGGCTTGCAATATGAAATAATCACATCAAGATAAATGGGGTATCCATCACCTCAAGCATTTATTCTTTGTGTGTCAGTCTGATTATACTCTCTTAATTATATTAAAATGTACAATTAAATTTTTTTTTACTATACTCATCCTGTTGTGCTATCAAATACTAGGTCTTACTCATTCTTTCTAACTATTTTTTGTACCCATTAACCATCCCCACTTCCCCCTACTATCCTTTCCAACCTCTGGTAATTATCCTTCTACTGTCTACCTTCATGAATTCAATTGTTTTGACTTTTAGCTTCCATAGATAAGTGAGAACATGTGACATTTGTCTTTCTGTGCCTGGAATTCCATCCATGTTGTTGCACATGACAGGATCTTTTTTCTTTTTTGTGGCTGAATAGTACTCCATTGTGTATGAGTACCACATTTTCTTTATCCATTTATCTGCTGATATACACTTACGTGGCTTTCAAATCTTGGCTATTGTGAATAGTGCTGCAATAAATATGGGACTGCTGATACCTCTTTAACATACAGATTTCCTCTCTTTTAAGTATATACCTCGAATTGGGATTGTTGGATGATATGGTAGTTTTATTTTTAGTTTTTTGAGGAACCTCCAAACTGTTCTCCATAGTGGTTGTACTAGTTTACAACCCCCAACAGTGTACAAGAATTCCCTTTTCTCTACATCCTCACCAGCATTTATTGCAGTCTTTTGGATAAAAGCCATTTTAACTAGGGTAAAATGATATCTCTTCATAGTTTTGATTTGCATTTCTCTGATGATCAATGATGTTGAGGACATTTTCTTTTTTTTTGAGACGGAGTTTCGCTGTTGTTGCCCAGGCTGGAGTGCAATGGCGTGATCTCGGCCCACCCACAACCTCCACCTCCCGGGTTCAAGCGATTCTCCTGCCTCAGCCTCCCAAGTAGCTGGAATTACAGGCATGCACCACCACGCCCTTTTAATTTTGTATTTTTAGTAGAGATGGGGTTTCTTCATGTTGGTCAGGCTGGTCTCGAACTCCCAATCTCAGGTGATCTGCCCGCCTCAGTCTCCCAAAGTGCTGGGATTACAGGCTTGAGCCACCACGCCCGGCTGAGGACATTTTCATATATGTGCTTGCCATTTGTATGTTTTCTTTTGAGAAATGTCTATTCAAGTCTTTGGTCCGTTTTTAAAATTAGTTTGTTAGGCCGGGAGTGATGGCTCACACCTGTAATCCCAGCACTTTGGGAGGCCAAGGCGGGGGGATCACCTGAGGTCAGGCATTCGAGACCAGCCTGGCCAACATGGTGAAACCCTGTCTCTACGTAAAATACAAAAATTAGCTGGGTGTGGTGGTGGGCACCTGTAATCCCAGCTACTTGGGAGGCTGAGGCAGGAGAATTGCTTGAACCTGGAAGGTGGAGGTTGCAGTGAGCTGAGATTGTGCCATTGCACTCCAGCCTGGGTGACAAGAGAGAAATTCAGTTTCAAAAAAAAAAAAAAAAAATGGTGTATTAGATTTTTTTCCTATAGAGTGCTTTCAGCTCCTTATATATTCTAGCTACTAATCCCTGTTGATGGTTAGTTTGCAAATATTTTCTCCCATTCTGTGGGTTGTCTCTTCACTTTGTTGATTGTTTCCTTTACTACAGAAGTTTTTTTTAACTTGATATGATCTCATTTGTCTTTGCTTTGGTTGCCTGTGCCTGTGGGGGCTTTCTCAAGATGTCTTTGCCCAGACCAGTGTCCTGGAGAATTTCTCCAATGTTTCTTGTAGTAGTTTCATAGCTTGAGGTGTTAGATTTAAGGCTCTAATCCATTTTGATTTGATTTTTGTATATGATGAGAGATAGGGGTCTAGTTTCATTCTTCTGCATATGGATATCCAGTTTTCCAAGCCCTATTTATTGAAAAGACTGTCTTCTCCCATTGTATGTTCTTGGAACTTTGTTGGAAATGATTTCATTGTAAATCTGTGGATTTATTTCTGGCTTCTTTATTCTGTTCCATTGGTCTATGTGTCCGTTTTTATGCCAGTACCATGCCATTTTGGCTACTATAGTTCTCTAGTATGATTTGAAGTCGGGTAATGTGATTCCTCCAGTTTTGTTCTTTTTGCTTAGGATGCCTTTGGCTATTATGGGTCTTTTGTGATTCCATATAAATTTTGGGATTGTTTTTTCTATTTCCATGAGAAATGTCATTGGTATTTTGATAAGGAATGTGTTAAATCTGTAGATTGCTTTGGGTATTGGCTATGTCCCCACCAAAATCTCAAAAAATCTCAATTTGAATTGTATCCCCAAGAATTCCCACATGTTGTGGGAGAGACCCAAGGAAAGATAGTTGAATCATGGGGGCCGGTCTTTCCCATGCTATTTTCATGGTAGTGAATAAGTCTCACCAAATCTGATGGGTTTATCAAGGGTTTCTGCTTTTGCTTGCTCCTCATTTTTCTCTTGCCCCTGCCATGTGAGAAGTGCCTTTAACCTTCTGCCATGATTCTGAGGACTTCTCAGCCATGTGGGACTATAAGTCCAACTCCAGAATGGTAGAACCACTGACAGCCTGCACTGTGTGCCTGGAAAAGCCACAGATGCTCAATGTGAGCCCCTAAAAGCAGTCAGGAAGGAGGCTGTACCCTGCAAAGCCACAGGAGCTGAGCTGCCCCAGATCATGGGAACCTACTTCTTGATTCAGTGAGACTTGAATGTGAGACCTGGAGTCAAAGGAGATTATTCTGGAGCTTCAAAATTTGACTGCCCTGCTAGATTTCAGGCTTGCATGGGCCCTGTAACCCCTTCGTTTTGGACAATTTCTCCCACTTGGAGTGGCTGTTTTTACCCAATACCTGTACTCCCGTTGTATCTAGTAAGTAACTAGATAGTTTTGATTTTACAGGCTCATAGGCAGAAGGGACTTGTCTTGTCTCAGATGAGACTTTGGACTGTAGACTTTTGGGATAATGCTGAAATGAGTTAAGATTTGGGGGGACAGTTGGGAAGGCATGATTGGTTTTGAAATGTGAGGACACGAGATTTGGAGGGGCCAGGGGCAGAATGATATGGTTTGGCTATGTCCCCACCCAAATCTCAATTTGAATTGTATCTCCTAGAATTCCCACATGTGGGAGGATCCCAGAGGTAGGCAATGAATCATGGGGCCAGTCTTTCCCATGCTATTCTCATGATAGTGAATAAGTCTCATGAGATCTGATGGGTTTATCAGGGGCTTCCGCTTTTGCTTGCTCCTCATTTTTCTCTCTCTGCTGCCATGTAAGAAGTGCCTTTCACCTCCCGCCATGATTCTGAGACCTTTCCAGCCATAGGGAACTGTAAGTCCAATTAAACTTCTTTTTCTTCCCAGTCTCGGGTATATCTTTATCAGCAGCGTGAAAATGGACTGATACAGGTAGTACGAACATTTTAACAATATTGACTCTTCTAGTCCATCAAATGGAATATCTTTCCATTTTTTTCTATCCTCTTCAATTTCTTGCATCAACATTTTATAGTTCTCATTGTAGAGAGCTTTCTTTCTTTTGGTTAATTGGTAGGTGTTTTATTTTGTTTGTAGCTATTGTAAATGGGATTACTTTTTTTTTTTGAGATGGAGTCTTGCTGTGTTGCCCAGGCTGGAATGCAGTGGTGTGATCTCGGCTCACTGCAACCTCTGCCTCCTGGGATCAAGCAATTCTCCTCCCTCAGGCCCCCCGATTACAGGTGTGTGCCACCATGCCCGGCTAATTTTTGTATTTTTAGTAGTGATGGGGTTTCCTTATGTTGGCCAGGCTGGTCTCAAACTCCTGACCTCAAATGATCCTCCCGCCTTGGCCTCCCAAAGTGCTGGGATTACAGGTATGAGCCACTGTGCCTGGCCATAAATGGGATTACTTTCTTGATTTCTTTTTCAGATTGTTCACTGTTGGCATGTAAATATGCTACTGATTTCTGTATGCTGATTTTGTATCCTGCAACTTTACTGAATTTATCAATTCTAAAAGTTTTTTTAGTGGAATCTTAGGTTTTTCCAAATGTAAGACTATATCTGCAAACAAGGATAATTTGACTTCTTCCTTTCCAGTTTGGATGCCCTTTCTTTCTTTCTCTTATCTGATTGCTCTAGCTAGGACTTCGAGTACTATGTTGAATAACAGTGGTGACAGTGGATATCCTAGTCATGTTACACATCTTTGAGAAAGCCTTCCAGTTTTCTCCATTCAATATGATACTGGCCGTGAGTCTGTTGCACATTGCTTTTATTATGTTGAGGTATGTTCCTTCTTTTTATGTGTGTGTGTTTTTCAGACAGGGTCTTAGGCTGGAGTGCAGTGGTGTGATCATGGCTCACTGCAGCCTTAACCTCCCAGGCTCAGGTGATCCTCCTGGAGCCTCAGCCTCCCAAGCAGCTGGGACCAAAGGCATGTGCCATAACACCTGGTTATTTTTTTTGTATTTTTTGTAGAGACAGACTCTCATCATGTTGCTCAAGCTGGTCTCGAACTTCTGGGCTCAAGCAATCTGGCTATCCTGGCCTTCCAAAGTCCTGGGATTACAGGTATTAACCATTGCACTCAGCAGGTATGTTCTTTCTATACTCAGTTTTTTGAGAGTTTTGTTTGTTTGTTTGTTTGAATCACGAAGGGATGTGTCTCCCATGTAGCTGGGATTACAGGCCCATATTACCATGCCCAGCTAATTTTTATACTTTTATTAAAGATGGGGTTTCACCATGTTGGCCAGGCTTGTCTCAAACTCCTGACCTCAGGTGATCCACTCACCTCTACTGTATGGTTTCTGACTTGCGGTTATGATGAAGCTTGCAAATACTATCTTATAAGCCATTATTTAAAGCTGATATCAACTTAACACTGTTTGCATAAACAAACAAATGCAAAGAAAAGTAATAAAAATGCTATACCTTAACCTCATTCCCCTGATTTTTAACTTTTTGTTATTTCTACTTATATTTTATTATATTGCCTGTCTTGAAAAGTTGTTGTAGTTATTATTTTGACTGGTTCGTCTTTTTGTTTTCCTGTTTAAAATATCAAGAATAGTTTACACGCCACAGTTACAGCATTATAATATTCTTTTTCTTTTTTAATCTGTGTAATTATCATCATCAGTGAGCTTTGTACCTCCAGATGATTTCTCATGGCTCATTAACGTCCTTTTCTTTCTGATGGAAGAACTTTCTTTAGCAATCCTTGTAGGACAGGTCTGGTGTGGAAGTCTTTTGGCTTTTGTTTCTGTGGGAAAGTCTTTCCTTCTCCTTCATGTTTGAAGAATATTTTCACTGGATATACTATTCTCGGGTAAGTTTTTTTTTCCTTCAGCACTTTCAATATTTCATATACTCACTCCTGGCCTGTAAGCTTTCCACTGAAAAGTCTGCGGCCAGACATACTGGAACTCCCCTGGATTTCATTTGCTTCTTTTTTCTTGCTGCTTTTGGGATCCCTTCTTTATTCTTGATTTTTGGGAGGTCAAGTACTTTTTAAAATTATTTTATTTCTTCCATGATGATTTACAGGAACTATCTTCAAACCAGTACAAATATTTCATAAATAATATCTGGCCACTTTCTAGTGAATTGAGTAATTTTTTGCACAGTAAGTCACCTCACATTTTTCAGCAAGAAGAACATTAAATTTGAATAGTAAAGACATTACATAATGAATTAGGACACAATTAGAATTTACTTTAAATTTGTTTTTGGGGGAAGGGGACACCAAATTTCTGCTCAATGAAGAGAAACATTTTTACAGTCCAGAGGTCTTTTATTTATTTATTTTTAACACCTATTACACCATGAATTCATAGGGAATAAGTTCCAGCAGCTTGGGCTCCTTCCCATTGGTTCTCACAAAGTGTGCTTCTCTGGGTGAAGCAGGCTGGCGCTTCAGTTGAACCAAATACCTTTCTCTTTGGCTTCCTTCCTTATCTGATAATTTTCCTTCATATGTTTCAGGAAGCTATCACGTTTCGTAGAGTGCTTAATGTGCTCAATACACATATTAATTCTCTTGGCAAGAATCTTGCCCTAAATTGCTTGTTTACAACAATGCCAACAGCTTGCTAGGGAACATCATAGACTCTTCCAGTTTTGCCATGATAACACTTGTGGGGCATTCCTTTTTGAACAGTACCCATTTCCTTGATGTCTACAATATCATCTTCCTTACAGATTTGCATTTACATGGCCAAAAGAACAACTCTATGTTTTCTAAAAGATCAACATACATTGGGTGCCTCTCTTCTTTCCCTTTGTTTTTGTCATTTTGGTGAATTACTGGAAGATGGCAGCTCCAGCCAAAAGGAAGCAGGAGTTTGATTATTAAATGCCTTGAGGTAGTCTTCTTGGGTTAAATCTGCTTGGTGTTCTATAACCTTTTTGTACTTCGATATCAATATCTTAGGATATTCCTTAGGATATTAATAATATCCTAATGTTACTCCTAATGTCACAGGGGTTGTACACCATGTGATATTATTAATAATATCCTAGGGGAATGTTACTCCTAATATCACAGGGGGTACACACCATGTGTGTACACCCCCTGTGATTTTATTGGTAATATCCTAATGGGATGTTACTTCTATAAATTTAGGAAGTTCTCTGTTATTATTCCATTGAATAAACTTTCCATCCCTATCTCTTTCTCTACCTCCCCTTTAAGACCAATATCTCTTAGATTTGCCCTTTTGAGGCTATTTCTAGATCTTGTAGGCATGCTTCATTGTTTATTCTTTTTTCTTTTGTCTCCCCTGACTGTGCATTTTCAAATAGTCTGTCTTCAAGCTCACTAATTCTTTCTTCTGCTTGATCAATTCTGCTATTAAATGCCTCTGATGCATTCTTTAATAAGTGAATTGTATTTTTCAAGTCCAGAATTTCTGCTTGATTATTTTTAATTATTTCAATCTCTTTGTTAAGTTTATCTAACAGAATTTTGAGTTCCTTCCCTATGTTATCTTCAATTTCTTTTGAGTTTCTCAGAACAGCTATTTTGAATTATCTGCCTGAAAGGTCACATATCTCTCTTTCTTCAGGACTGGTCCCTGTTGCCTTATTTGTTCATTTGGTGAGGTCATGTTTTCCTGAATGGTGTTGATGCTTGTAGATATACATCAGTGTCTCGGCATTGAAGAGTTAGGTGTTTGTTGTAGTCTTCTCAGCCTGGGTTTCTTTGTACCCTTCTTTGTGTCCTTCTTCGGAAATCTTTCCGGTATTCAAAAAGACTTGGGTGTCATAATCTAAGCTGTGTCTGCATTAGGGGGCATCCCAAACCCAGTAACCCTGTGGCTCTTGTAAACTCATAGAAGTAAAGTACTGCCTTGGTGGTCTTTGATTAGAGCCATAAGAACTCTCTGGATTACCAGACAGAGACTCTTGTTCTCTTCTCTTACTTTCTTCTAAACAAACACAATCTTTCTTAATCTATGCTAAGCAGCCTGGAGCTGGAGGTGGGGTGACACAAGCACCGCTGTGGCCACCACCACTAGGACTGTGCTGGGTCATACCTGAAGCCAGCACAGCACTGGGCCACTTCCAAGGCCCACCGTAACCTCCACCTGGCTACCACCTATATTTTCTCAAGGACCTACTGCTTTACAATCAGTAGGTGGCAAAGCCAGGTAGGCTTGTGTCCTTCCCTTCAGGTCAGTAAGTTCCTCTAAACCTTGGGTAGGTCCACAGAGGCTGTCCAGGAGCCAGGGACTGGAGTCAAAGACCTTCGAAATCGACTTGGGGTTCTATTGTACTGCTACTGAGCTGGCTCTCAATCCGGGAAATGCAGTCCTTCCCACTCTTTGTTCGTCTTTCCACAGGTAGAGGAGCCTCAGCCTGTGGCCACCATCACCAGAGGCCCAAAAGGAGTACTGCACCCCCCCCCGTGATATGGTTTGTATCATATATGGAGAGGGTGATACTACTCCCCATATCGTGGGGGGTGTACACCCCCTGTGATATGGTTTGTAATATCCAGGGAGATATATCCATGTGTGTATAACCTGTTGTATTTTTCATAGTATCCTAGAAAAATGTTACTCCTAATGTCACAGTGGGTGTACACCATGTGTGTACACTCTGTGATATTATTTGTAATATCCTGGGGGGATGTTCCATGGGTGTATGCTCTGTGATAATATCTAGGGGATATTACTCTTAATGTCACAGTGGGTGTACATGACGTTTGTACATCCTGTGTTACTATTCATAATATCATAGGGGGATGTTACTCCTAGTGTCCTAGTGTCACAGTGAGTGTACACAATGTGTGGGTACTCCCAGTGATACTAATTGTAATATCCTAAGGGGATGTTACTCCTAATGTCACAGAGGGTGTACACCATGTGTGTACACTCTGTGATATTATTCATAATATCCTAGGGGGATGTTCCGTGGGTGTACAGTCTGTGATATTACCTGTAATATCCTAGGGGATTTTAGTCTTAATGTCACATGGGGTGTACACGATGTTTGTACATCCTGTGTTGTTATTTATAATATCATAGGGGGATGTTACTCCTAGTGTCACAGTGAGTGTACACAATGTGTGTGCACTCCCAGTAATACTGGGAGTACACACATGATGTGTGTACACCCACTGTGATATTATTCATAATATTCAAGGGAGATATTATTCCTAATATCACAGTTGGCGTACACCCTGTGATATTATTTGTAATATTCTAGGAAGATATTACTCCTAATATTACAGTGAGTGTACACACTGTGATGTTATTCATAATATCCAAGGGGGATGTTACTTCTAATGTCACAGTGAATGTACATCCTGTGATATTTTTAGTAATATCCTAGGGGGATGTTACTCCTAATGTGCACACCCGGAGATATTATTCATAACATCCTAGGGGGATGTTACTCCTAATATTACAAGGGGTGTACACCCACTGTGATATTATTCATAATATTCAAGGGAGATATTATTCCTAATATCACAGTTGGCGTACACCCTGTGATATTATTTGTAATATTCTAGGAAGATATTACTCCTAATATTACAGTGAGTGTACACACTGTGATGTTATTCATAATATCCTAGGGGAATGTTACTACTAATGTCACAATGGATGTACACCCTGTTATATTATTCATAGTATCATACTGGGATGTTACTCCTAACGTCACAGGGGGTGTACTCCCTGTGGTATTATCCATACTATCTTATGGGGATATTATGCCTAATGTCACGGGGGTGTACAACTTGTGATATTATTCGTAATATCCTAAAAAGATGTTACTCCTCATGTCACAGGTGGTGTACATGATGTGATATTATTCATAATACCTTAGGGGGATGTTACTCCAAATGTCACAGAGAGTGTACACCCTGAGGTATTATTTGTAATATTTTGGGGGGGCGTTACTCTTAATGTCACAGGGGGTGTACACACTGTGATATTATTCATAATATCCTAGGGGAATGTTACTTGTAATGCCACAGGTGCTGTACACCTGTAATATTATTCATAATATCATATGGGGATGTTACTCCTAATGTCACAGGGAGTGTATACCCTGTGATATTTTTCCTAATATCCTAGAGGGATGTTACTCCTAATGTCACAGAGGGTGTACACCCTGTGATATTATTCATAATATTTTAAAGAGACTTTACTCCTAATGTCACAGAAGGTGTACACCCTGTGATATTCTTCCTAATATCCTAGGGGGATGTTACTCCTAATGTCAGAGCGGGTGCACACCCTGTGATATTATTCGTAACATCCTAGGGGAAGGTTAATGTCACAGCAGGAGTACATCATATGTGTACACCTCCCTGTGATATCATTTGTAGTATCCTAGTGGGATGTTACTTTTAATGTCACAGGGAGCGACACCATGTGTGTATACCTCCTATGATAATATTCATAATATCCTAAGGGAATGTTACTCCTAATGTCACAGGGGGTGTACACCATGTATGTACACACCCTGTAATATTATTCGTAATATCCTCGGGGGATGTTACTCCTAATGTAACTTGGGGTGTACACCCTGTGTTATATTATTCCTAATAAACCCTGGGGATTTTACCTTTAATGTCACAGGGATTGTACACCATGTGTGTACAACCCCTGTGATATTATTCATAATATGCCAGGGAGATATTATCCCTAATATCTTAGTGGACGTTACACTACAAAACAGGTTTGTACATCATGTGTGTACACCACAGGGAGTGATATCATTCCTAATATCCTAGGGGGATGTTACTCCTAATGTGTGTACAAGTCCTGTGATATTATTTGTAATATCCTAGGGGGATGTTAATCTTAATGTAACTTAGGGCATACAACATGTGTGTACACCACCTGTGATATCATTCTTAATGTTTTAAAGGGATGTTACTCCTAATGTGTGTACAAGCCCTGTGATATTATTTGTAATATCCTACGGGGATGTTAATCTTAATGTAACTTAGGGTGTACAATATGTGTGTATACCACCTGTGATATTATTCCTAATATTTTAAACGGACATTACTCCTAATGTCACATGGGTTGTATAGCATGTGTGTACAAGCCCTGTGTTATTATTCATAATATGCTAAGAGTATGTTTCTCCTAATGTCACAGGGGGTGTACACTGTGTGTGTACACCATCTGTCATATTATTTATCATATTTTAGTCAGATGTTACTCCTAATATTACAGGAGGTATACACCATGTGTGTACACGCCCGTGATATTATTCGTAATATTCTAGAGGGATGTTATTCCTAATGTCACAAGCGATGTCCACCATGTGTGCACACCCCCTGTGATATTATTCGTAATGTCCTAAAGTGACATTACTTCTAATGTCACAGGGGGTGTACCCCATGTGTGTAATACGCCAGTGATATTATTCGTAATATTCTATGGGGATGTTACTTCTAATATCACAGGGGGTGTACACCATGTTACTCCTAATGTCACAGAGGGTATATATCCTGTGATATTATTCATAATATCCTGGGGGAATGTTACTACTAATGTCACAGTGGGTGTACACCCTGTTGTATTATTCATATATTCATATTATATTCACCATGTGTTTACACCCCGTGATATTATTCATACTATTTTAGGGGGATGTTATTCCTAATGTCACAGGGGAAGTCCACCATGTGTGCACACCCCCTGTGATATTATTCATAATATCCTAAAGTGATGTTACTTCTAATGTCACAGGGGGTATACCCAATGTGTGTAAACCACCAGTGATATTATTTGTAATATCCTCGGGAAATATTACTGCTAATTTCACAGGGGATTACACGATGTGTGTACAACTTGTGATATTATTTGTAATATTTTAGGGGGATGTTACACCTAATGGTACAGTGGGTGCACACCCTGTGTGTACACTGTGTGATATTATTCCTAATATTCTAAGAGTATGTTACTCCTAATGTCACAGTGAGTGTACACCATGTGTGTATGCCCTGTGATATTAATCGTAATATACTAGGGGGATGTTAGTTCTAATGTGACAGTGGGTGTACACCATGTGTGTATATCCTGTGATATTATTCGTGTTATCATAGGGGGATGTTATTTCTAATGTCCCAGTGGGTTCACACCCTGTGATATTATTTGTAATATCCTGGGGAGGTATTACTCCTAATATCACAGTGGGTGTACATGCTGTGTGTACACACTGAAATAGTATTTGTTTTCTTTTGTTGTTCTTTTTTTTTTTTTTTCTTTTTTAAGACGGAGTCTCGCTCTGTCGCCCAGGCTGGAGTGCAGTGGTGCGATCTCAGCTCACTGCAAGCTCCACCTCCCGGGTTCACGCCATTCTCCTGCCTCAGCCTCCCGAGTAGCTGGGACTACAGGCGCCTGCCACCACACCCGGCTAATTTTTTGTATTTTTAGTAGAGACGGGGTTTCATCGTGTTAGCCAGGATGGTCTCCATCTCCTGACCTCGTGGTTCACCCGCCTTGGCCTCCCAAAGTGCTGGGATTACAGACGTGAGCCACCATGCCCGGCCGAGATATTACTCTTAATACCACAGCGGGTGTACACCCTGGGAAATTGTTCATAATATCCTGGGGTGATTATTACTCCTAATAGCACAGTGGGTGTACACCCTGGGATATTGCTCATAATATTCTGGGGAGATATTACTCCTTATATCACAGTAAGTGTACATCATGTGTGTACATCTGGGATATATCTGGGGGAGATATTATTCTCCTAATATCACAGTAAGTCTACACCATGTGTGTATACCCTGGGATATCATTCGTAATATCCAGGGGAGATATTATTCTCCTAATATTACATTGGATGTAAACCATGTGCATACACCCTGGATATTATTCCTAATATCCTGGGGAGATATTACTTTTTTAATACCACAGGGGGTGTACACCTGGGATGTTATTTGTAATAACCTGCAGATATATTACTCTCCTAATATCACAGAGGGCGTACACACATGGTGTATTTGTAGTATTATTATTATTCGTAGTATTTTAGGGAGATATTACTCTCCTAATGTCACAGTGCGTTCACACCTCATTTGTACATCCTGGGATATTACTCATAATATCCTGGGGAGATATTACTCTCCTAATATCACAGTAGGTGTTCACTATGTTTGTACATCCTGGAATATTATTCATCATATCCTGGGGAGATATTACTCTTCTAATGTCACAGTGGGTTTACACCATGTGTGTCCACTCTGGGATATTATTCGCAATATAATGGGGAGATAGTAATATCACAGTGAGTGTACACAATGTGTGTACAACCTGGGATATTATTTGTAATATTCTGGGGAGATATTACCCTCCTAATATCACAGTGTGTGACATTACACCCAATATCACAGAGGGTGTATACTATTTCTTTGATATTGTTTCTAATATCCAGGGCGAAGAAAATGATATTGCTCCTAATATAGCAGAGGTTGTACACATCCCTTGTAATATTGTTCCAAATATCTAGGGGGAGAGAGAATTATATTACTCAAGATATCACAGGAGGTGTACATTCCCCAGTGATATTGTTCCTAATATTCATGAGGAGAGGATGACATTACTCCCAGTATCGCAGGTGGTGTGCATCCCTTCTGAGATATTGTTCCTAATATCTAGGAAGGGAGTGGATGATGTTACTCCCTATGTCACAGGGGATATACACCCCCCTGTGATATTGTTCCAAATATCCAGAGGGTGAGAGGATAATATTACTCGCAATATCACAGGGGGTGTACACCCTTTTGTGATTTTTTTCCTATTATCCACGAGAGGAGAGGATGATATTACTCCCAATATCGCAGTTGGTGTACACCCCTTCTGTGATATTGTTCCTAATATCTTCAAGAGGAGAGGATAATATTACTTCCAGTATCATAGTGGGTGTACACCTTTCTTGTGATATTGTTCCTAATATCCAGGGGAAGAGAAGATGATGTTACTGTCAATATTGCAGAAGCTGTACACTTCCCCTGTGATATTGTTCTTAATATTTAGGGGGAGAGAGAATAATATTGCTCCCAATATCGCAGGGTGTGTACCACCTCTGTGATATTGTATCTAATATTCAGGTGAGAGGAGGAGGATATTACTCAAAATATCATAGGGTGTGTACACCCCTCCTGTGATATTGTTCTTAATATCCAGGGGAGAGGAGGCTGATTTAACTCCCAATATCGCAGGGGGTGTACACCCCTGCTGTGATATTGTTCCTAATATCCAAGGGGAAGAGACTAATATTACTCCCAATATCACAGGGAGTGTACACTCCCCAATGATATAGTTCCTAATATCCAGGGAATCCGAATGTGATATTACTCCCAATATCGCAGCAGATGAACAACCTGGATTTTTTGTTTATTTTCCAAGGAAGGAGAGAATGATGTTACTCCCAATATCGCTAAGTATGTACACCCGCTCTGTTATATTGTTTCTAATATCCACAACGCAAGAGGATGATATTACTCCCAATATCTCAAGGGGTGTACACCTCTCTGAGATATTGTTTCCAATATGCAAGGAGGGGAAAGGATTTTCTTACATCCAATATCGCAGGGTGTGGACACCCCGTTCTCGTGATATTGTTCCTAATATCCGGGGGGGTACAGGATGATATTACTCCCAATATCGCAGGGACTGTACACCCCACCTGTGATATTGTTCCTAATATCCAGGAAGGGAGAGAATGACACTACTTCCAATATCTCAGGGGATGTACATCCCTCCTATGAGATTGTTCCGAATATCCATGAGGGAGAGGATATTACTCCCAATATCGCAGGCGGTGTACACATTTTCTGTGATATGGTTTCTAATGTACATGGGGGAGAGGATGATATTTCTTCCAAAATCGCAAGGGGTGTGCACACCCTCTGTGATATTGTTCCTAATATCCAAACGGGTCAGGCTGATATTACTCCCAATATCGCAGAAGGCGTACAACAATCCTGGGATATTTTTTCTAATATCGGGGTGGGGGATGATATTACTGCCAATATTGCAGATGCTGTACACCCCCCCCCCCCGTGATATTGTTCCTAATATCCCAGGGAAGAGAAGATAATATTACTCCCAACATATCAGGGAGTGTACACCTCCCCTGTGATATTGTTTCTAATATCCGGGGGGAGGAGAACATGATATTACACCCAATTTCACAGGAAGTGTTCACCCCCACAGTGATATTGTTCCTAATCTCCAGCGGAGGGAGGAAGATATTACTTTCAATATTGCAGGGGGTGAACACCCACCCTGTAATATTGTTCCTAATATTCACCAGGGGAGAGACTATTACTCCCAATATCGCATGGGGTGTACACCCACCCTGTGATATTGTTCCTAATATCCAGATGGGTGCAGGATGATATTACTTCCAATATTGCAGAAAGTGTACACCCCTGCTGTGAAATATGTTTTAATTTCCATGGGGGGAGAGAATGATATTTCTCCCAATGTGGCAGAGAATATACACCTCCCCCAGTGATATAGTTTCTAATATCCAGAGGGCCAGAGGATGATTTTACTCCTGATATCACACAGGTGTACAACCCCCTGTGATTTTTTCCTAATATTTAAGGAGGGAGAAGATGATATTACTCCCAATATCCCTGGAAGTGTAACCCCCCTGTGATATTGTTCCTAATATCCAGGGGGGTCAGGATGACATTACTCCCAATATCACAGGGACTGTACGCCCCACCTGTGATATTGTTCCTAATATCCAAGAGGAGAGGGATGATATTACTCCCAATATCACAGGGCATGTACACCCCTCAGTGGTATTGTTTCTAACATTCAGGCAGGGAAAGGATGATATTACTCCAAATATCTTAGGGGTGTACACGCCCTGCGTGATATTGTTTCTAACATCCAGAAGTGGAGAAATGATATTACTCCCATTATCGAAGGGGGTGTACACCCACCCGGTAATATTGTTTTTAATATCCAATGGTGGAAAGGATTATATTAATCCCAATATCACAGGGGGTCTACACTCCTGCCTGTGATATTGGTGCTAATATCCAACTGGGGAGAGGATAATATTGATCCTTATATCACAAGGGGTGTACATCTTCCCTGTGATATTGTTCCTAATATCCAGAGGATGGAGAGAGTGATATTACTCCCAATATCGCAGGGATGTACACCCCCTCCCGTGATATTGCTCTTAATATCCAGGTGGGGCAAAGGATAACATTACTCCCAAATTCGCAGGGGGTGTACACCCCTCCCCCATGATATTGTTTTTAATATCCTGGTAGGTAGAAAATTATATTACTTCAAATGTCTCAGGGGGTTTACACTACGCCCTGTGATATTGTTCCTAATATACAGGGGGAAAGAGGATGATATTACTCCCAAAATTGCAAGGGGTGTACACCCCCCTTATGATATTGTTCCTAATATCCAGGGAGGGAGAGGATGATATCACCCCCACCAGCAGGTGTACACCCCTTCTGTGATATTGTTTTAAATATCCAAGGCAGGGGGAAGGTGACATTACTCCCAACATCGCAAGGGGTGTACAACATCCCTGTGATGATATTCCTAATATCCAAGGGGTGACAGGATGATATTACTCCTAATATCATGGAAGGTGTTCTCCCCACCTTGAAATTGTTCCTAATATCCAGGAATGATGGGATGATATTACTCCCAATATCGTAGGGGCTGTGTAACTCTCCTGTCATACTGTTTCTAATATCCAGAGAGGGAGAGGATGATATTACTCCCAAAAGTGCAGGGATGTACACCCCTGCTGATATTTTTTCTAATATCCAGGGTGAGAGAGGATAATATTACTCCCAATATTGCTGGGAGTGTACACCTCTCCTGTGATATTGTTCCTAATATCCAGAGGGGAAGAGGATATTACTCCCAATATTGTGGCAGCTGTACAACTCCCTGTGATATTGTTTCTAAATCCAGGGGTTGAGAAGATGATATTACTCCCAAAATTGCAGGGGATGTACACTCCCACTGTGACATTTTTCCTAATACCCAGGGGTGGGGGGAGAGGATGATGTTACTGTCAATATCTCAGGGGGTGTAACCCCTACTGTGATACTGTTTTTAATATTCAGGGGGGAGAGAATGATATTACTCCCAACATCACAGGGTGTTTACACCCCCACTGTGATATTGTTCCTAATTTCAAGTGGGGGAGAGGATATTACTCCCAATACCACAGCAGGTGTACACCCCCCTATGTAATATTGTTCCTAAATTCAGGGGCTGAGAAGATGATATTACTCCCAACATGGCACAGGGTGTGCATCTCCCATCATATTGTTCCTAATATTTAATGAGGGAAAGGATGATATTACTTCAAATAAGTAATGTGCGTGCACGTCCACTGTGGTATTGTTCCTAATATCTGGGGCGGGGGAAGGATGATGTTACTCCCAATATTGCAGGGGGTGTACACCCACCCTGTGATATTGTTTCTAATATCCAGGGACAAAGAACATGATATTACTCGCATTACTGTGGGGGTGTATGCCCCCACTCTGATATTTTTCTTTATATCCAAAAAGGGAGAGGCTGATATTACTCCCAATATGGCAGGGGGTGTACACCCCCCTGTGTGATATTGTTTCTAATATCCAGAGGGGGAGAGGATAATATTACTCCCAACTTCACAGGAGTTGTACACCGCCCCCCCCCCCCCGTAATATTGTTCCTAATATTCAAAACCGGGAGAGGCTGATATTACTCCCAATATTGAAGGGTGTGTACACACCCCATGTGATATTGCTCATAATATCCACGGGGAAAGAGGATAATATTGCTCCAAATATCGCACAGCTGGTGTACATCCTCCCCGTGATATTTTTCTAATATCCAGGGGGAGAGAAGAATATATTACTTCCAATATCACTGGGAGTATACACTTTCTCTGTAATATTGTTTCTAGTATGCAGTGAGGGAGAAAATGATATTGTACACCCAATATTGCAGGGGTGTACATGCCCCCTGTGATATTGTTGTTAATATCCAGGGGGGAAAAGGATGATATTACTCCCAATACTGCAGGGTGTGTACACCCATCCTGTGATATTGTTTCTAATATCCAGGTGAAGAGAGGATGATATTACTGTCAGTATCGCAGGGGGTTTACACCTTACCTGTGATATTTTTCCTAATATCCAGGAGAAGACAGGATGACATTACTTTCAATATTACAGTGGCTGTATACCCTAAATCTGATATTGTTTTTAGTATCCAGTGACAGAGAGGATGATATTACTCCCAATATCGCAGGGTGTGTACAACCCTCTTGTGATATTGTTCCTAAAATCAAGGGAGGGAGAGGATGATATTACTCCCAATATCCCAGGGGGTGTACCTCCCCCGTGATGTTGTTTTTCATATCCAGAAGAAGAGAGGTTGATATTACCCTCAATATTGTAGGGGGTGTATACCCACCCTGAGATATTGTTCCTAATATCCGAGGGGGAGAGGATGACGTTACTCCCAATATTGCAGGAAGTGTACATTCCCCCTGTGATATTGTTCCTAATATCTAGTGGAAGAGAGGATGCTGTTACTCCCAATACCTCAGAAGGTGTATACCCCTCTGTAATATGGTTTGTAATATCCAGGGAGTGGGGGAGAGAGTGATACTATTCCCCATGTCGTGGGGGTTGTACACTTTCCTGTGATATGGTTCATAATTTCCAGGGGGGCAGAGGGTGATACTACTCCCCATATTGTGGGGGGTGTACACCTTCCTCTGATATGGTTCATAATATCCAGACGGGGAGAGGGTGATACTACTCCCCATATCGTGGGGGATGTAAGGCTTCCACTGATGTTCTCTTAAGGCCCAAAAGCTCTTCAGTCAGCTATGGTGAATATTGCCAGGCCTGTGACTCACTTTTCAGGGCAGTGTGCTCTCCTCTGGCCCAGGACAGGTCTAGAAATGCTGTTCAAGACCCTGGAATCAGGGATCCCAAGAGCCCGCCTAGTGCTCTATTCCACTATGGCTAAGCTGGCACCTAGGGCGCAAGATAAAGTTCCCTTTTACTTTTCTCTCTGTTTTTCTCAAGCAGATGGAGTCTCTCACTGTAGCCATCACAGCTGGGAATGTGCTGTGTCTCACCTGAAGCCGGCATGTCTCAAAGTCTCACCCAAGGTCCACAGTATATTGCTGCTAATTATTCAGGACCCAAGGGCTCTTACTCAGCAGATAATGGGTACTGCCATGAGTGAGTCCTTCCTTTCAAGGCTGTGGGTTCCCTTCTGGCCCCTGTGTCCAGAAATGTCTAGGAGCTAGGGCCTGGAATGGGGTCCTCATGACGCTGCCCAATACCCTCTCCTAGTGTGGATAAACTGGTATCCAAGATGCAAAACAAAGTCTTCCCCACTCTTCCCTCTCCTCTCCTCTCCTCCCCTCAAGTGGAAGGATAGGGTCTCTTTTGGAGCTATAAGCTGTGCAGCCTGGGTTTGGGGGGGATGGCATAAGCACTCCCTTAGCCACCCTGGCTGCTGTCTTACTAGGTCATGTGTCCCCTGAGTCAACTGGCTCTGAGCCCAGCTCAACACTAGGACTCACCTAGGAGTTGCAGTCCTGTGACCTAGACTGCCTTTCAAGTTTATTTAGGGACCCAAAGCACTGAAGCCCGCAGTGGCAAGGTTTGCCAGAATTCAAGTTCTGTCCACTGGGATGGGTGATTCCCCTCTGGCTGGGGCCAGTCCAAATGCTCACTCTGTGGGCAGGCATCAGCTAAGTACAACCACATTCTGCTTTCCACTGTGACAGGGCAGCACTGAGTTCAATGCAAAATCTCACAATTGCTGCATTCTCTCTCCCCAAGCACAGATTCTCTGCACAACACAGCTACTGCCAAGGGATGAGAGAGAGAGCTAGTGTTGACAATTCAAATCTGTTTTTCTTATCCTTTCCGATGCCTCTTTCGGGGATATGAAATTAAAACCAGGTACTATGAGTACTCACCTGATTTTTGGTTCTTATGAAGGTGCTTTCTTGGGTAGATAGTTGTTAAATTTGGTGTTCCTGCAAGGGAGGGAGGATCAGTGCAGCCTTCTATTACACAATCCTGTTCCACCCTTCTGCCCCTCTTTAATCCATCTTAAGTTAATTTTTTTATATGGTGAGAGGTAGGAGTCCAGTTACATTCTTCTGCATATGGTTAGCCAGCTATCCCAGCACCATTTACTGAATAGGGAATCCTTTCCCAATTGCTCATTTTTGTTGACTCTGTCAAAGATCAGTTGGTTGAAAGTAGGTGGTTTTATTTATGGGTTCTCCATTCTGTTCCATTGGTCTGTGTGTCTCTTTTTGAACCATACCATGCTGTTTTGGTTACTGTACCCTTGTAGTATACTTTGAAGTTTGTTAATGTGATGCTTCTGACTTTATTCTTCTTCTTAGAATTGCTTTGTAAGCCATTAATTTAACAAAATAAAAAAATGTGATCACTTTCAAAATTTAACCCAGAATAGAAGGAAAGACTGAAAAATATTGTTTTTAAAAATAAGATTCCTGAGGGGTGGAGGGGGGTCAGGCAAGATGGCCAAATAGAAACAGCTCCAGTCTGCAGCTCCCAATGAGATCCATACAGTAGGTGGGTGCTTTCTGCATTTCCATCTGAGGTACCTGGTTCATCTCACTGGGACTGGTTGGACAGTGGGTGCAGCCCATGGAGGGAGAGCCAAAGCAGGGTGGGGCGTGACCTTACCTGGGAAGCACAAGGGGTGAGGGATTTATCTTTCCTACTGGGAGACTGTACTGGGAGGAACAGTATACTCCTGCTCAGATACTGTGCTTTTCCCATGGTCTTCACAACCAGCAGACCGGGAGATTCCCTCCAGTGCCTGGCTTGGCAGGTCCTGTGCCCACAGAGCCCAGCAAGCTCAGATTCATTGGCTTGAAATCCTCACTGCTAGTGCAGCAGTCTGACATTAACCTGGGGTGCTGGAGCTTGGTGGTTGGGGGAGGGGTGTGTGCCATTGCTGAGGCTTGAGTAGGCAGTTTTGTGCTCACAGAGTAAACAAAGCCACCGGGAAGTTCAAACTGGGCAGAGCCCACCAGAGCTCAGCAAGGCCAACTGCCTCTCTAGATTCCACCTCTGTGGGCAGGGCATTTCTGAACAAAAGGCAGCAGCTTCAGTCAGGGACTTATAGATAAAACCCCCATCTCTCTGGGACAGAGCACCTGGAGGAAGGGGCAGCTATGGGCGCAGCTTCAGCAGACTTAAACCTCCCTGCCTGATAGCTCTGAAGAGAGGAGTGGTTCTCCCAGCACGGCATTCAAGCTCTGATAATGGACAGACTGCCTCCTCAAGTGGGTCCCTGACCCCCCAATAGCATGACTGGAAGATACCTCCCAGTAGGGGCTGACAGATACCTCATACAGGAGAGCTCTGGCTGGCATTTGGCGGGTGCCCCTCTGGGGCAAAGCTTCCAGAGGAAGGATCAGGTAGCAATAGTTGCTGTTCTGCAGCCTCTGCTGGTGATACCCAGGCAAACAGGGTCTGGAGTGGACCTCCAGCAAATTCCAACAGATTGCAGCTGAGGGGCCCGACTGTTAGAAGGAAAACTAACAAACAGAAAGCAATCGCATCAACATCAACAAAAAGGACGTCCACACCAAAACCCTATCTGTAGGTCACCAACATCAAAGACCAAAGGCAGATAAAACCAAAAAGATGGGGAGAAACCAGTACAGAAAGGCTGAAAATTCCAAAAACCAGAATGCCTCTTTCCCTTCAAAGGATCAAAACCCCTCACCAGCAAGGGAACAAAACTGGATGGAGAATGAGTTTGACAAATTGACAGAAGTAGGCTTCAGAAGGTGGGTAATAATAAACTCCTCCAAGCTAAAGGAGCATGTTCTAACCCAACAAGGAAGCTAAGAACCTTGAAAAAAAGGTTAGACGAATTGCTAATTAGAATAACCAGTGTAGATAAGAAAATAAACAAGCTGATGGAGCTGAAAAATGCAGCACAGGAACTTCGTGAAGCATACACAAGTTTCAATAGCCAAATCAATCAACCAGAAGAAAGGACATCAGTGATTGAAGATCAACTTAATGAAATAAAGTGAGAAGACGAGACTAGAGAGAAAAGAGTGAAAAGAAATGAACAAAGCCTCCAAGAAATATGGGACTTTCTGAAAACACCAAATCTTCATTTGATTAATATACCTGAAAGTGACCGGGAGAATGGAACCAAGTTGGAAAACACTTTTCAGGATATTATCCAGGAGAACTTCCCCAACCTAGCAAGGCAGGCCAACATTCAAATTCAGGAAATACAAAGAACACCACAAAGATATTCCTTGAAAAGAGCAACCCTAAGACACATAATCAATCTTCAGATTCACCAAGGTTGAAATGAAGGAAAAAATGTTAAGTGCAGCCAGAGAGAAAGGTCAGGTTACCCACAAAGGGAAGCCTATCAGATAATAGCAGATCTCTCTGCAGAAACCCTGCAAGCCAGAAAAAAGTGGGGGCCAATATTCAACATTCTTAAAGAAAGGAATTTTCAACCCAGAATTTCATATCCAGCCAAACTAAGCTTCATAAGTGAAGGAGAAATAAAATCCTTTACAGACAAGCAAATGCTGAGAGCAGGCCTGCCTTATAAGAGTCCCTGAAGGAAGCACTAAACATGGAAAGGAACAACTGATACCAGCCACTGCAAAAACATGCCAAATTGTAAAGACCATTGACGCTATGAAGAAACTGCATAAACGAATGGGCAAAACAACCAGCTAGCATCATAATGACAGGAGCAAATTCACATATAACAATATTAACCTTAAATGTAAATGGGCTAAATGCTCCAATTAAAAGACACAGCCTGGCAAACTGGATAAAGAGTCAATACCCATCAGTGTGCTGTATTCAGGAGACCCACCTCATGTGCAAAGACATACACAGGCTCAAAATAAAGGGATGGAGGAAGATCTACCAAGCAAATGGAAAGCAAAACAAAAACAAAAACAAAATCAGCGTTTGCAATCCTAGTCTCTGATAAAACAGACTTTAAGCCAACAAAGGTCAAAAGAGACAAAGAAGGGCATTACATAATAGTAAACAGAATAGTGCAACAGGAAGAGCTAACTATTCTAAATATATATGCACCCAATACAGGAGCACCCAGATTCATAAAGCAAGTTCTTAGAGACCTACAAAGAGACTTAGACTCCCATTCCACTGTCAATGTTAGACAGATCAATGAGACAGAAAATTAACAAGGATCTCCAGGACTTGAACTCAGCTCTGGACTAAGCAGACCTAATAGATATCTATAGAACTCTCCACCCCAAATCAACACAATATACATTCTTCTGAGCACCACATCGTACTTATTCTAAAATTGACCACGTAATTGGAAGTAAAACACTCCTCAGCAAATATAAAAGAACAGAAATCACAACAAACTGTCTCTCAGACCACAGTGCAATCAAATTAGGACTCAGGATTAAGAAACTCACTCAAAACCACACAACTACATGGAAACTGAACAACCTGCTCCTGAATGACTACTGGGTAAATAACAAAATGAAGGCAGAAATAAAGATGTTCTTTTAAACCAACAAGAACAAAGACACAATGTACGAGAATCTCTGGGACACATTTAAAGCAGTGTGTAGAGTGAAATTTATAGCACTAAATGCCCACCAGAGAAAGCAGGAAAGATCTAAAATCGACACCCTAACATCACAATTAAAAGAACTAGATAAGCAAGAGCAAACAAATTCAAAAGCTAGCAGAAGACAAGAAATAACTAAGATCAGAGCAGAACTGAAGGAGATAGAGACACAAAAAAACCTTCAAAAAATCAATGAATCCAGGAGCTGTTTTTTTTTTTTTTTAAAGATCAACAAAATAGATTGACCGCTAGCCAGACTAATAAAGAAGAAAAGAGAGAAGAATCAAATAGACACAATAAGAAATGATAAAGGGGATATCACCACTGATCCCACAGAAGTACAAACTACCATCAGAGAATACTATAAACACCTCTACACAAATAAACTAGAAAATCTAGAAGAAATGGGTAAATTCCTGGACACATACACCCTCCCAAGACTAAACCAGGAAGAAGTCAAGTCTCTGAATAGACCAATAACAGGTTCTGAACTTGAGGCAGTAATTAAGAGCCTATCAACCAAAAAATGTCCAGGACCAGAAGGATTCACAGCCGAATTCTACCAGGGGTACAAAGAGGAGCTGGTACCATTCCTGCTGAAACTATTCCAATCAATAGAAAAAGAAGAAGTCCTTCCTAACTCATTTTATGAGGTTTTAATACCAAAACCTGGCAGAGACACAACAGAAAAAAGAAAATTCTAGGCCAATATCCATGATGAACATCGATGTGAAAATCCTCAATAAAATACTGGCAAACCAAATCCAGCAGCACATCAAAAAGGTCATTCAACATGATCAAGTCAGCTTCATCCCTGGGATGCAAGGCTGGCTCAACATACATAAATCAATAAACGTAATCCATCACATAAACAGAACCAACAACAAAAACCACATAATTATTTCAATAGATGCAGAAAAGGCCTTAACCAAAATTCAACAGCCCTTCATGCTAAAAACTCTCAATAAACTAGGTATTGATGGGACGTATCTCAAAATCATAAGAGCTATTTATGACAAACCCACAGCCAATATCATACTGAATGGGCAAAAACTGGAAGCATTCTCTTTGAAAACTGGCACAAGACAAGGATGCCCTCTCTCACCACTCCTATTTAACATAGTATTGGAAGTTCTGGCCGGGGCAATCAGGCAAGAGAAAGAAATAAAGGGTATTCAATTAGGAAAAGAGGAAGTCAAATTGTCCCTGTTTGCAGATGACATGATTGTATATTTAGAAAACCTCATCGTCTCACCCCAAAATCTCCTGAAGCTGATAAGCAACTTCAGCAGTCTCAGGATACAAAATCAATGTGCAAAAATCACAAGCATTCCTGTACACCAATAACAGACAAACAGAGAGCCAAATCATGAGTGAACTCCCATTCACAATTGTTACAAAGAAAATGAAATACACCATCTGATCTTTGACAAACCTGACAAAAACAAGCAATGGGGAAAGGATTCCCTATTTAATAAATGGTGCTCGGAAAGCTGGCTACCCATATGCAAAAAGCTGAAACTGGATCCCTTCCTTACACCTTATACAAAAATTAATTCAATATGGATTAAAGACTTAAATGTAAGATCTAAAGCCATAAAAACCCTAGAAGAAAACCTACGCAATACCATTCAGGACATAGGGATGGGCAAATACTTCATGACTAAAACATCCAAAGCAATGGCAACAAAACTCAAAATAGACAAATAGAATCTAATTAAACTAAAGAGCTTCTGCACAGCAAAAGAAACTATCATCAGAGCGAACAGGCAACCTACAGAATGGGAGAAATTTTTGCAATCTATCCATCTGACAAAGAGCTAATATCCAGAATCTACAAAGAACTTAAATAAATTTACGAGAAAAAAACAAACAACCCCATCAAAAAGTGGGTGAAGGATAGGAACAGACACTTCTCAAAAGAAGACATTTATGCAGCCAACAAACTTATGAAAAAATGTTCATCATCACTGGTCATTAGAGAAATGCAAATCAAAACCACAATGAGATAGCATCTCATGCCAGTTAGAATGATGATCATTAAAAAGTCAGGAAAAAACAGATGCTAGAGAGGATGTGGAGAAATAGGAATGCTTTTACACTGTTGGTGGGAGTGTAAATTAGTTCAACCATACTGGAAGACAGTGTGGTGATTCCTCAAGAATCTAGAACTAGAAATACCATTTGACCCAGCCATCCCATTACTGGGTATATACCCAGAGGATTATAAATCATTCTACTATGAAGACACATGCACACGTGTGTTTATTTCAGCACAGTGCACAATAGCAAAGTCTTCGAACCAACCCAAATGCTTATCGATGACAGATTGGATAAAGAAAATGTGGCATATATACACCATGGAATACTATGCAGCCATGAAAAAGATAAGTTTGTGTCCTTTGCAGGGACATGGATGAAATGAAACCATCATTTTCAGCAAAGTAACACAAGAAGAGAAAACCAAACACTGCATGTTCTCACTCATAAGTGGGAGTTGAACAATGAGAACACGTGGACACAGGGAGGGCAACATCACATACCGGGGCCTGTTGGGGACTAGGGGGCTGGGGGAGGGATAGCATTAGGAGAAATACCTAAAGTAAATGACGAATTGATGGGTCTAGCAAACCAACATGGCACATGTGTACCTATGTAACAAACCTGCACGTTGTGCACATGTACCCCAGAACTTAAAATATAATAAAAAATTTTTTTAAAATTAAGATTCCTGCTTTCGGTAACCTGAGTGGAAAAAAGAGAAGAAGACCTTTTGTAAGTTGAATGTATAAAAATTTCTGAAAATATAGATGGTAGCATAACTGGAATCTTAATAAATAGTAAGGTTAGTTTGTAAAAGAAATGAATCCTTCCTCTAGTGTATTTGTGGTAATTTGTGTTTGGTAAGTCCTTGTCACATAATAGGTGCTTAATTAATGTATAGTTACCACCTACTATGTGCTGAGTACTTTAGCTACCTTAATGCATTTCCCTATTTTATAATAGACAAAATTCCTAAGGGATTCAAATATTGCTGTACGGGCTGCAGAACTCAAGATTTTTCTACAGCAACCTACTGCATTATAGTCTTGCTATATTCTGCCTGAATTTACATTTTAATATCTACATAAGACTTAACAGGCAGATATTCGAAATTTAGTTCTAAGGGTTAAACTACAAAAGAGAAATAATAGAATGTTGACCCATGTCAGGACCCCCATCTCTCTAAAGGTGAATGTCATGATGTATGAGACAATAGTGTTGTATTATTCATGTCTTCTCATTTTCAACACAATTTTTTTGACTTGTTATTATACATTGAAATCTCTGCAAAAATTGTGAGATAAATGCATCCCCATGCCTCTTCCCCTCCATGCTTCCCCATTGGGTAGTAAAGGGGTGGCCTGCCCCTCCACACCTGTGGGCGTTTCTCGTTAAGTGGAAAGAGAGACTTGAGAAAAGAAATGAGGCACAGAGACAAAGTATAGAGAAAGAAAAAGTGGGCCCAGGGGACCGGCGCTCAGCATACAGAGGACCCACGCTGGCACCGGTCTCTGAGTTCCCTCAGTACTTATTGATCATTATCTTTACCATCTTAGAAAACGGGAAGTGACAGGATAATAGGATCATTGTAGGGAGAAGGTCAGTAGTAAGACAGATGAATAAAGATCTCTGTGACATAAGTTTAAGGAAAAGTGCTGTGCCTTGATATGCATATGTAAACATCTCCATAAACCTTTTTAGTGCATAAAGAGCAGCATTGCGCTAGCAAGTCCCACCTTTCGCCCTAAGGCGGTTTTCTCCTTTCTCAATAAACAGAACATACAATCGGGTTTTACACCGAGATGTTCCATTGCCCAGGGATGGGCAGGAGACAGATGCTTTTCTCTATCTCAACTGCCAAGAGGCCTTCTTTCCTCTTATACTAGTCGCCTCCTCAGCACAGACCCTTCACGGGTGTCAGGCTGGGGGACCATCAGGTCTTTTCCTTCCCATGAGGCCATATTTCAGACTATCACATGGGGAGAAACCTTGGACAATACCTAGCTTTCCTAGGCAGAGGTCCCTGAGACCTTTGGCAGTGTCTGTGTCCCTGGGTACTTGAGATTAAGAGAATGGTGATGACTTTTCACAAGCATACTGCCTTCAGGCACTTGTTTAACAAAGCACACCCTGCACAGCCCAAAATTCTTTAAACCTTGAGTCACCACAGCACAGGTCTCTTGCAAGGACAAGGTTGGGGGTAGGGTCACAGATTAACAGCATCTCAAATACAGAACAAAATGGAGTCTCTTATGTCTCCTTCTTTCTATATAGACACAGTAACAGTCTGATCTTTCTTTTCCCCACAGGGTAGATATTCAATTGGCTCAGGGAAGACAGTCTTTTTTGCAGAATGGGTCCTCTTTACTCAACATCCCCTTCAAAGAAAGCTATTGTCTGGTCTGAGCCCCTGAAAGAGTCTGCTAGCATTAGCATGCCAAAGGCGTGATCAATATTTGACAGAAATGCATGAAACGTATTACATATAACCCCAACTACCCTAACAAAGGGGTGAAGATGTGATGAGAAGCAGGTTACTTTTTCTTTTTTTTTTTTCTTTTTTTTTTTTTGAGACGGAGTCTCGCTGTGTGGCCCAGGCTGGAGTGCAGTGGCGCGATCTCGGCTCACTGCAAGCTCCGCCTCCCGGGTTCACGCCATTCTCCCGCCTCAGCCTCCGAGTAGCTGGGACTACAGGCGCCCGCCACCACGCCCGGCTAGTTTTTTGTATTTTTAGTAGAGACGGGGTTTCACCATGTTAGCCAGGATGGTCTCGATCTCCTGACCTCGTGATCCACCCGCCTCGGCCTCCCAAAGTGCTGGGATTACAGGCTTGAGCCACCGCGCCCGGCCTAGAGAAGCAGGTTACTAAGTAAAATGAGACTCGGGCAGCCTAGAGTACTGTCTTCTGCTTTGTCAGCAAAGGCAAGAGGTTGCTTTAGAAAAAGTTATTCTGACAAGAGTGTCATCATTTTGGTTGTGTAATAAATCTCATCGTTCTTACACTAAGTAAAAAAAGTCTGTAAAGTATACATTAAGCTGCTTAATATGAAAGCTGAAATGATCCTGAGGTAGGGAAAATTCCTTTAATGACTTTTCATTGTTGGTTTATAAAATATGGTATCTAACAGAAATTTAGATCCTGTGACTTTTCCCCAATTCTATACCACTACTCCCAATTCTCTACCAAGTTCTATTCATGCCGAATGAAGATTTTTTTAAAAAGGAGCAAGGACACTTTAGGCCAGGATTTTCCCAACTTCAGCACTATTGGGCTGGATAATTCTTTGCCAAGGGAAGGGGGCACTGTGCAATGTTTAGCAGCATCCCTGACTTCTACCACTAGCTGTTAGCAGCAAGCCCCGCCCCCACTAACCCCAATTTGCAACCTATGACTTCTACACTGAATAGCTATTCTTTTAAGTTTTTTTTTTTTTTTTTTTTGTTTTGTTTTTTTTTTAAGATGGAGTTTTGCTCTTGTTGCCCAGGCTAGCATACAATGGCGCAATCTCGGCTTACCCGCAACCTCCACCTCCGGGTTCAAGTGATTCTCCTGCCTCAGCCTCCCAAGTAGCTGGAATTAGAGGCATGCACCACCAAGCACGGCTAATTTTGTATTTTTAGTAGAGAGGGTGTTTCTCCATGTTGGTCAGGCTGGTCTCGAACTCTTGACCTCAGGTGATCTGCCCACCTCGGCCTCCCAAAGTGCTGGGATTACAGGCATAAGCCACTGTGCCAGGCCTCTTCTGGGATTTTTGTATGCTCTTTACAAAACATCATAAATGAAATGTGTTGAGCATCATCAAACTGTTCATGGTCCAAAGTTGCCACTGGAAACATCAGGAGTTATACTGAACTATAATGCAGTGAACGATCTCTTGGTCTACCGAAATGTGTAAAGTGGCTTATCTTGGTGACTAAGTGGCCCTAAATTCCTATGCTGCTTAAATTCCTATGTCTTCTTTTTATTGTTTTTCCATATCCCTTCTTTCCTCATGCAGTCAGATTCATTCTCTTTCTCTTCCTCTACTTCTTTTTAGTTTATAAAGTGTCTTCCTATTGCTTGGAGTGTGTCTGACTGTATCAGCCATGTTCTTCCCTTCTAATCACTGGTCTAAATCTGGTATTGACTTACTGACCAGGCTTCTGGTTACAGTACATTCCACTCTTTATGGCTGCACAGGTGTCTACTCCCTTTTCTTTTTTTTTTTTTTTTTGAGACGGAGTCTCGCTCTGTCGCCCGGGCTGGAGTGCAGTGGCCGGATCTCAGCTCACTGCAAGCTCCGCCTCCCGGGTTCACGCCATTCTCCGGCCTCAGCCTCCCGAGTAGCTGGGACTGCAGACGCCCGCCACCTCGCCCGGCTAGTTTTTTGTATTTCTTAATAGAGACCGGGTTTCACCATGTTAGCCAGGATGGTCTCGATCTCCTGACCTCGTGATCCGCCCGTCTCGGCCTCCCAAAGTGCTGGGATTACAGGCTTGAGCCACCGCGCCCGGCCTCCCTTTTCATATTCCAGATTGTTAAAGTTTCTATACATCCAAGATCAATAAAGGTAACTCTATATTACTACATAAACTATATATTACTACATAAAAATGATAATTATAATGATGATCCTGAGTCATTAAGAAAATTGAGTGGATACATCTTGAGAAGTATGTTAAATAATTTTAAGCAGGAAAGTGACATGATCCGATATCATTCTGGCACCAGCATAGCAGAGGGTCTGAGGCCAGTGTGAAGTTTCATAAGCATGGACACTGACATCTTACATTTGTATGTGTCCAGAATTATGTGCTGTGTAGTTGGTAGTGTAATTTTGGAGCACAAAACGAATACAAGTTTTATTCAAGGTTCATTTTCACTTTGGGGAGAAAATAAAAAATTGTTGACTTATGAAGGACAGTAAGGCTTCACTATGAGAGCAGTACATATCTGGCGTGGGGGTGCGTCTTTGTACCATGCAGGGCTGATGGAAGGGAAACATCCCAGTTAACTACTTGGGCAGAGAGAGAATGGCAGGATATGTAAAAAAACAAAAACCACGAGGAGATAACCACGTATCTCCTGAGGCATAGACTCTACTGAAAAACTGTTAGCAGAGGCTAGCCATGAACCCATCACTCAGGCTCTGATTTACAAAGAGGGTCAGCTCTGCAGGAGTGATGTGCTCCCACCAGAAAGAGCCAGCTGGAGAAGTTACGACGTGTTTCTTCCCGCTCTGAAAACCAATATTTCAACTCCTAAAGATGGATATTCATAATCACTATGTAAAACTAAATAGAATTGCATATTACTGAGCTGCAAGGCATCTAGTTTTTTAAATGAATATTCACATTCTAGTTAGATTCATTTATTCCATTCAGTACATATTCATTGAGAATATACTGTGTGTTAGGTCTGCAGAAAGACAGATAATAAAGATATATACATATCAATAATAGATGATAAAATTATACATATAAAACTTCTCTAACATACATACATATAACTTCTCTGATACAGAGAAAAGTTAACAGAAATAATCCATGCCCTCATAGGGTTTACTGTTTAATGGAAAAAACAGACAATTACAATAGGGTAAGAAGATGGAAATATGTTCAGGGTGTCATAGAAACCCACGAGAGACTGTGTAGGGTTGTTCCTGTATTGCTATAAAGAAATGTCTGAGGCTGGGTAATTTTCAAAGAAAAGAGGTTTGACCGGCTCATGGTTCTACAGGCTGTACAAGTATGGTACCAGCATCTGCTCAGCTTCTGGGGAGGCTTCAAGGAGCTTTCACTCACGGGGGAAGCTGAAGAGGAAGCAAGCATGTCACATGACCAGAAGGAGCAAGAGAGAAAGAGTGGGAGATGCCACACACTTTTTTTTTTTTTTTTTTGAGACAAGTTCTCTCTTTGTCATCCACACTGGAGGGCAATGGCACAACCTCTGCTCCCTGCAGCCTTGATTTCCTGGGGTCAAGCAATCCTCCCTCCTCAATCTCCCAAGTAGCTGGGACTACAGGCGCACGCCACCACGCTTGGCAGATTTTTGTATTTTTAGTAGAGACGGGGTTTCATCACCTTACCCAGGCTGGTCTCAAACTCCTGAACTCAAGCGATCTACCCACCTCTGCCTCCCAAAGTTCTGAAATTACAAGCTGAGTCACTGTGCCCAGCCCACTTTTAAACAACCAGATCTTGCCTGAACTCACTTATCACCAAGAGGATGGTACTAAGCCATCCATGAGGAATCTGCCCACATGATCCAAACATCTCCCACCAGGCCCCATCTCCAATATTGGGGATTACAATTCAACAGAAGATTTGGTGTGGACATATATTCAAACTATTAGAGACTTCCAAAATGTCCTCACAAGGTCACAGGCTGCCATGAGTGGTTCTGCAGGTTGAGAACTGCATGTCAAAGTCTTTATGAGAAGCAGCCCCTAAGATGTGCAGTGCAAGAATTGTACAACCATACAAAGAGCTTGGTCAAGGAAGACTTTCTGCGGAAAGTGACCTGCAAACTGAGACTTTGGATGAGGGATAAGAGTGTATGCAAATAAATATGTTGCTTTCATGAAACTGCAGCCTATACTTGGAGCTTAGAATGCAAAATTGAAAATGGCAAGAGATGGTTCTGAAATGGTAGGCAGAGGCCTCATCATGAGGAACTTGAATCTTCTCTGAAGAATTGTGGGTATATTTTGAAGGCAGAAAGAAACATCGAATGGCTGTAAATCTTATAATATTTGTGTGTATAAAGAGCATTTGGGCTACAGTGTGGAAAAATGCCTGGGGAGTGCATTCCTGGAGATGAGAGACCATTTAGGAAGCGGTTTAGAGTAGACAGGCCAAGAGATAATTGTGGCCTCAATGAAGGTAGTAGCAGTGGAGATATATTTACTTTCACTTCTATTAATAACCCCCCTTCACTTCTAATGAATATATTCAAGAGATATTAAGGAGATAAAATCAAAATATTTTGTGATTCATTGGCTATGGAAATCGAGGCTGAATCCCAGGGCTGTTACTTGGGCAGTGATATCAATAGCTAAAACTTACTGAGAAGGTAATATATGCCAGGAACCATCTTAGTGTTTCATGGGTATTCTCCTATTTAAACTCATGACAATCCTCTGATAGAGGAAATTTTATTATTCACATTTTAGGAATTTGGGAACCAAGACACGCATAAATTAAGTAATTTGCTCAAACTTACTGGCTAGAAGGCAGTGGAGTTGGGCTACAAACCTAAGCAGTCTGCCTCCAGGACCTTTACCCTGTAGGGTGCCATCTACCTAGATAAGAGACAAGAAAGAGAGCAGATTTTCTGAGGGAAGATGATGGATTCAGTTGATAAGCATGATAAGTCTAAGGGGCCTGGGTAACATCCAAGTGGAGATGTTCACCAGGCAGTTGCACATCTGGGTCTGGAACTCAGGAGAGAGATCCAGGAGAGAAATCCAGATGCAGGAATCGTCAGTGTGTAGATGTCTTTGGAGCCATTTGGTGCCAAAAAGTATCCAGTGACAGTGGCTAGAGCAGAAAAAAGAAGGGGCTTAGAATAGAGACTTTGGGAATGCAAGAATACAAGCCTGACAAGGAGACTGAGAGGTAGAAGAAAAACAAGGAAAGTACAGTGATTTGGAAGTGAAAAGAAGAAGGGAAAGCCATGGTTTGAAATGCTCGCAGTATGCCAAGGGCAATAGAGAAAGAAAAGTGTTCATTAGATTTGACAGCGTGAGGGTTGTTGGAAATCTCAACCATGGCAGGTTCAGTGGAAGGGTTGGGTAAAGACCCGGCTGGAGGGAGCCCACAAGCAAAAGGGAGGAGAGTGGAAGATAGTAGAAATCAGTAACTTTAAAACTGCTTGACTACAAAGGGGAGAAGTAAATAGGATGGTAGCCAGTCAGGGAACCCAGGTCAAGGGAAGTCTGTTGTTCATGAAAAGAGAGAATAGGAATTATTTAAATAAATGCAGGAAATAGGATGGAAAATGTCACTGATGGTCAGCTGACATTGGTGTCCATGAACTCACAGGAACACCAGTCTTTTCTGCATGTGGATTTCCTGGTTGTGCTCTTCAGGCTGGATGTGAGCACAAGGAGGTGGGCAGGAAAATGGAATGAAGGCTGGGTCTGCTGGGCAGGTGCAGCAGAAGTTTAACAAGACACATGAGTTTAGAATCATGGAAAGAGTGTGACAGAAGTGATGCACCGTAGAATCTTAGTCGGTTAGAGAACATAGTGAAGACACAGGATGAGGGGCTGAGAAGAAATGAGTAGGGGAGCCCCTTGTGATCGGAGTGACTGAAGTGAAGTATGGAAAGCTTATGGGTTAAGGGCCAGAGAGAGGGATGTTTGAACATAAGGGTTCCAAAGTGGAGCAGTTATGGGTGATGAAATGGAATGTGGCTTTGGAAGGGCAAGCTGAGCTCTCAGGGTGATGGCAACTTTCCCAGGTATCGGTCTACACTGTCAGATCAGAGAAATAAGAGAGACCTCCAGGACCTCTCAGGGCCATAATAAAAAGACAGGGCAGCCTGGCACATACAGATTCAACAACGTTGGAAGACTGGAAGAGATACTGCCATGGGTTGAATTGTGCTCCCCTTAAATTCATATGGGACCTCAGAATGTGACCTTATTTGGAGACAGGGCATTTACAGAAATAATTAAGTTAAAACTAGGAATTAGGGTAGGCCCCAATTCAGTATGACTGGTGTCCTACAAGGGGGAAATTTGGACCAGACACACATACAGGGAGAACGCCATGTGAAGACGAAGACAACAGTCTCCAAGCCAAAGAGAGAAACCTGGAACAGAGTCTTCCCTCATGGCCCTCAGAAGGAAGCAACCTGCTGACGCCTTGGTTTCAGACTTCTGGCCTTCAGAACTATGAGACAATAAATTTCTGTTGTTTAAGCCACCCATTGTGTAATTCTCTGTTATGGCAGCCTCAGCAAATAAATACAGATGCCATCCCAAAGCTCTCCCAGGACCTCTCTGGCAGCCCTTTCTTTATGGATTATCGGACAGAACTTAGCCCATGACTAAACTAATCCCTGGTAAAGGGCCTGGGATCACAATGACTGGTTGAAGCAGGGTCGAGGTGCATTCGCTGAAGCATTTGTATGCTCGATTCCTGAACAAAGTCAGGGCTGAATGCACAATGAAATGGGGGTCTATTCCTTATGACCTGTTCAGGACGCCAGTTTCTGTAGTGTTCTAACCACCCAGCCCCTTTGGGTCTTGAGGAACATACACACACAGATGACTTCCATTGATGAAAAACCTAATCAGGATGCCCAGAACATGAGCCAGAAGAGGGACATGGCATTTGAGGGCAGAACTCAGTGGACACTGAAAGAAAAGGATCAGTTTCTTCTATTTAACTCTGAGTTGTTTGATTAGACCCAGAGATGTTCTGCAAACACAAACTCTCACAATGAATGTCTCAAATTAATTAGCTCTAAAACTTTAATAAGACCAACTTTATTTCTTACCACCCAAAAAGTATTCTTGCCCTTCAATCTCCCAAAAAGGAGAAGAAAGAAAAAGCAAACATAATATGTACAGCAGTGGTAAAGTCCTGCTCCAAATATGTTCAGGACCATTGGCCACCAGGGCGACTGTCACTGGTCACTCAAAGGGACAAAGCAGAAAAACAAAGACAGCTCTAGAGGACATGTGACATGGGGAACTATTCCATGACCTGAGAGCTCCATGCCTGGAACCTTATCTCACTCTGTCCTAAATCCCTGCCCTAAGCACCCGTGTCTGCTAAGTTTACCAGGTTTCTTTGGCATTAGTGCTCCATCTTTCAGGGGATTTGCTTTAACTCCACCTGCTCTCCTTTCCAAGGGGGCATATTGGCTCAGAGGAAACCTCAAATAACATAATGGCAATAAGGAAGGATGGCTCAGTCCCCGGGCTGTCATCTCATCCTTGCTGGAATCCCCTGAGGTCTTTCCCTCTTGTGGACTGAAGCCACCTGGTCTTTGATCATGGTACACAGACTTCTGCGCTGCTGTTGATGAGTCTTGCCTAAGTGTCTGGTTGTGAGCTCACAATTCCCTGAGGTCCCACATCCTGACCCTATGACTCTTCCGGGCTCCTAAGTCTCTCAGCCCTTTTGTGTCCCTTCTTTGGAGTCCAGGCCCTCTTAGCTGCATTCCCTGTCCCATTCTGGAGGGTATAGGCCTCTATGAAGCTGCCCCAGGGCACATCCGCCTAAACAGTTCTCTCATCTACTGCTACTCCACCTCCTGGGGTCCTATAGTGCTGACAACATTCCAAACACAGCAAGTTTCTAGGACTTTTTTTTGCCATGTACTGGAAAGCAGGAATCAAGCCCATCTACCTGTTTCTCCAAACCTATCGGGGGACCATTACAGCTCCCTTACATCAGAGTGTTAACCCCAAAGCAGTGGAGGCCAAGGAACAGGCCCACACATATACTCATTTCCCCAAATGCTCATGTCCCCAGATTTCTCCAAGCTCTTCCCCCAACTAGGAAGCTTGACTTGGTTGTCACATTCTGCAATTTCCCTTCTCAGTGGTTCATGGTACACTCTGTGATTAATTTTCTAAGCTTAGTTCTCAAGTGTTTGAAAGTATAGCAAAACCTCTTATTGCATTCAAGGGCTTAGTTCGTGTAACAGAAAGGCTTCCTTAATACTACTTTTTCTACCATGGGCTTTGAAATGCCTAATTTGAAAGTCAAAATTGGGCAATAACTTCTTTGTTCTAGACTGTTTCCAGCATTCCTCTGTTGGTCATGCATCTAGAAAACTATTACTGCTTGATAGCTGGAGTGGGAGGGAGAGTAAAGGAATACAAATTGTATAATTTAATTTAGGACATTAACCATTACAGAATCCTAGACTGTGTGACCTTGGATAAATTATTTGTTTGCCCAGTTCTACGGTGTTATCATTTACAAAATAGAAGAAATAAACAGAACCTGCTTTGTGAGTGTGCTTTGAGGATTGAGATAATTAATCTAAAGTTTCAGCACCATATGTACCACATAGTTCTTGATTTTGAAGGCACACAGTTACACCCAATTCCATCTTGCAACAAGGTGGAGTACAAATGAACACTCAAAAGAATGTGCTAAATATTTTGAACAATATTGAGGTGGTTGTAACATGGCAAGCACTAAGAGGTTGTAGACTCCTCTAAGAAATCAAGCCATGGGCATGGGTTAAATGTCCAGGGAGAATGTAGGAGAGTCACAGCCATCTCCAACACACATCAACATTTAAAGGGCAGGTAGAAGAGGAGACTTCAAAGGAGGCGAGAGTGGTGGGGGAAACCAGGAGCATGTGATGTCATAAAAGTCAAGGGACAAAATCACTTCAGTAAGGAATAAAAGACCACTTGAAGCAAATGCTGCAGAGATGCCTTGAGAGTCCAGATACCATTTGGTTAAGGCATGAATAACAGATGAAGAATTGGGGACAGCAAGTGTAGACAGTCTTTTTAAAGAAGGCTGGCTGTAAAGGACAATAGAGCTAAAGCTAGAGAGTCACGGAATAAATTTGAGGTTAGTCTGTTTTTAGAACGGGAGCTATCTCTCATTTTAACAAAGCTGGGAACAAGTCAGTGGGGAGAAAGGAAGGAAGGTACTGGACAGTAGAGATGAGTAGATGGCCAAAGATCATCAGGGGGCTGAGGAGTGATACCCAGGTCCTGGTGGAAGCATTAGGCTTGAGATCAGAGAGGAAGAGGAAAACTCTTCTCTCCAAAGAGGAGGGAAGAAGATGGGTCTAGATGTCAGCGTACAGATCCAGGGCAGGAAGTTGAGCAAGGTCTCATCTGAAGATTCCCCTTTGCTCTGTGAAGCAAAAGCAAAGCCATCTCTTTCAGAGAGACGGGGACATGGATAAAGGCTAGAGAAGAATGGAGGTGACTACTAGGGCTTCACAGAGAGGGGAACATGATGGGACTCATTGATAGGCCTAATAAAGCAAATTATCATCATATTCTGGTTCTGAAAATGAAAAATCTGAAATTTGGGAAAGAGATTTTTCTGTGCTTCAAAGTAGAGACTCTATCCCCTTGGCTATCTACACTGTATTGGAACACATGCATAAAGAAGATTATTCAATGATGTTTCGTGCAACAGGATTGGACCTGCCTGGCTAGTTACAGCCCCAAACCCCACATTTCTGCAAACAATGAATGTTCTCTTTACTTCCGAAGTATTTATTTTCCACTACCACTAGGTGGTGTTTTGTTCAATTAATTCAAGAGTAAAACTTCCTTTTGACTCCTGTTTCAGGACACACAGTGAAAAGTAGACATGCTACCTGCTGCATTTTGGTTTTAATCTTTACTTTCTGACTAATTCCAATTTTCTAGACCAACTATGGTATAAATGAAAACTTTGCTTTTCTCAAGTGTTACACCCTGTTTTATTTGTCTTTAAATACAGTGAAAATGAGAATGTGCATTTTTTCTTCCCTTTAAAAAGACCAGGGGAATGGAACGATGCAGAAGGCAGCCTTCTATAAGAAGTATGAATCTATGCCTGCTTGAGAAACCATTGTGTATTTATAATTCTTGTACTCTTCTTTTCAATAAACATTTCGTGTTTTTAAAAAATCAACATTTTTTTTTTTTTACACTAAAGATACATACTAACCTTTTAGTCTCCTTAATTAACAGTTCCTGCAACTCCTGTGATGGATACACTAAATCTTCTGTAAGTTTATTACTAAAAACCCTTTGTTAAAAACCAAAGTTGCCTAATTATGGATCATGTAAGAAAGTATTTTCAATTAAAAAAACAACTATTTAAATAAAATAAATATGTTTTCTCTCACACTGATGCAAAGAGGATTTTACGTATTAACCCAAAGACTTCCTTTTCCTCTATGTTGAACTGAGGTTTGCATCATAACTCTGCTGCTCAGCTGCTCTCTGGCCTTGGGCTAGTCTCTATCTCTCTGAACCTTGGCTTTCTCATCTGTAAATGAGCATGCTAATATCCACCTCCCAGGGTTGTTATGGTGAACAAACTTTTTAAAAAATGTTTTAAAGTGTTGACGTGGGGCCGGGCGCGGTGGCTCACACCTGTAATCCCTGCACATTAGGAGACTGAGGTGGGTGGATCACTTGAGATCCGGAGTTTGAGACCAGCCTGACCAACATGGGGAAACCCCATCTCTACTAAAAATACAAAAATTAGCCGGGCATGGGGGTGGGTGCCTGTAATCCCAGCTACTCAGGACGCTGAGGCAGGAGAATCACTTGAACCCAGGAGGAGGTTGCAGAGAGCCGAGATCACGCCACTGCACTCCAGCCTGAGGGTCAGAGTGAGACTCTGTCTCAAAAAAAAAAAAAAAAAGGTGCTGATATGGAACACTTGATAGATAGTATGATAGATAGTAGGTATTAAGTACAAGGGCATCTTAGATTCACTGATATTTCTGCTTGAAAAAGTTAAATAACATACGGGAGTTGTGTGGGTTCTCTTCTCTTCGCTCTCCTTCCTCCACCACGGGTCCAGTGTCCGCCTGTTTCTATCTTGTTTCATGCTCTGAGGGGTTGATTTGTATAGACTGCACAAACAGGTTTCTTTGCCCTCTGGCTTTTGACTGAGTTTGAGGGAAGGAGAAAAAAGAGCTTGGGATATTTGTCTGTCCAGCTCCCTTCCTTGGTGGGGGGTCATTGTTTGCTGGCTGCAACCATCAGCTGAGCTCCGGATCTGCCATGCGGCGCTCCCTACACAGTTTTCTCTCTTCCTCTGCCCTCACCACCACTGGCTCCAGTTACTAAACTTGTAGAATCCCTATGTCCTGCCCACACCTCCGTATATAGTTTCTTTATTAAACTCCTGTCACATTGCCTAAGCATGCCATGTTTTTCCTGCTGGTCCCAATGATCTAGGCGGTAAACTAATTTGAAGGCCACCACTAGAAAGATCCTTAGGCTGTTGGTTGCTTGGGGCCTCTGTGCTCCTCCAGAAATCTTGGTGAAACCTGGCCTGAACACCAATTCCGGAACCTGGATGAGTTCAAAAGTCCCCCCTACTACTTCTATTACTGTGTTCTCTCGCTTTCTTCAGCTCCTGAGCTCCTGAGCCTAGAGCTTTTTTCCCTTTTCTTTCTTTCTTTCTTTCTTTCTTTCTTTCTTTCTTTCTTTCTTTCTTTTCTTTCTTTCTTTCTTTCTTTCTTTCTTTTCTTTCTTTCTTCTTCTTTCTTTCTTTCCTCCTTTCTCTCTTTCTTTCCTCTCTCTCTCTCTCTCTCTCTCTCTTTCTTTCTTTCTTTCTTTCTTTCTTCTTTCTTTCTTTCTTTCTTTCTTTCTTTCTTTCTTTCTTTCTTTCTTTCATGGGTGCCACTCTATTTTCCAAATTCCAGTGGCATGGTCTCAGCCTCACTGCAACCTCTGCCTCCCGGGTTCAAGGGATTCTCCTGCCTCAGCCTCCTGAGTAGCTGGGACTACAGGTGCACGCTACCATGCCCAGTGAATTTTTGTATTTTTAGTAGAGATGGGGTTTCACCATGTTGGCCAGGCTGGTCTTGAATGCCTGACCTCAAGTGATTCATCGGCCTTGGCCTCCTAAAGTGCTGGGATTACGGGCATGAGCCACCACGCCTGGCCCGAGCCTAGATCTTTTGGATTCAGTTGTGGATCAGGCCCAGAAGTGAAGTTCCATCCCTTCTCCTTTGTCCCAAGAATTCCAAACACATTTCATACTTTGTGATGCTCTGTGACTTTGCTGAAGAGTGAGGGTGGAACAGGGCAGAGACCCCACAGCATCCCACCCAGCTGCAGCAATCTTCACTGTCTCCAAAACCTGTTCTCCTCCCAAATGAGCCCCTGGTATTTGTCATCTCATGTCATCCAGCTCCCACTGTTTCTCTGATTGGACCACTGGTGACCACTCAGTCTACCTTCCCCAGGCCCTTCTTCTGGAATTCCACGAAACCAACGGTCTTATCTTTGACCTTTGGGGAAAACAAACAGGCTCCACAAAGTCATCAACTACATAAGGCACTCCACATTCATGCTAACTCCTCAGCTAATTCCACGGATAATTATATCCCTAAGATCCCACCAGCAGAACCTAGAGAACTGTTGGAAGAAGTTGGCAAGAAACATTCCAAAGGACTCTGAGCACCAAATGTTTACCCCCAGGGCTTCCTTGATGAGACTGCAGGCATTGTGGACTTGGGGCTTTTCCTTCTGTGATTCCACTGCCACTTAGCACAGTTTCAATAACTCTTCTGGACCAATGATTAAATACCAATGGCAATAGCACCCCTAGGAAAATGAGCGAGGAACAGAATCTGCCTATAAAAGGAGTCCCAGCCCAGGGGCTATGGGAGCTTTGCCTTGGGCCTCTTCCTCTTGAGCAGAAGGTACACAGGTGGCAAGGTCTGGGCCCGGAGCCTCTTTGGCCATGGTGACCACAGGTGACTCCAGACCCAGAGCGCAAGGCCCAGCCAACTCTCAGTGGCAACCACATCTGGTTACTGAGTCCGAAGATTGCCTGAGGAGGTGTGGGGGCTAAGAAGCCACGAGGGCTCTCTGCTTGTCACAGTCACCTCAGCCTGATGATGCCAGACTATGTTCCCCAGCTGCGGCTGTTCTCCCCACACCAACTTTGCCTCAGTTACCCACAGCAATAGCTGAGACCAGGTGGGCACATTTAATAATACTTAATGAAACATTCTTGAAAGTCCTGGGATGATGGGTAGAAAGTACCTTACAGGAAAAAAAAAAAAAACAACCCAAAAACCAGAAACGCATTACTTCTACCTTCCCAGGGCACCTAACCTGGTGGTCCCTTCCTCACTCTCAGCCCTCCTGAGTTAGGAGTAGCGTGCTGTCCACATGCCTCAAATCCCAGCCAATCAGTACCCTGGGACGCTGTCACTCACTCCAGTCAAAACCTTTTCATGAGCCCTGAGCTGTTCCCAGGATGACTGGGAGTGGGAATATTCATCACTTTCTTTTTTTTTTTTTTTTTTTTTGAGACGGAGTCTTTGCTCTGTCACCCAGGCTGGAGTGCAGTGGCGTGAACTCGGCTCACTACAAGCTCCGCCTCCCGGGTTTACGCCATTCTCCTGCCTCAGCCTCCCGAGTAGCTGGGACTACAGGCGCTCACCACCTCGCCCGGCTAGTTTTTTGTACTTTTTAGTAGAGACGGGGTTTCACCGTTGGCAAGGCTGGTCTCGAACTCCTGACCTCAGGTGATCTGTCTGCCTAGGTCTCCTAAAGTGCTGGAATTACAGGCACCAGCCACCCCACCCAGCTGAGTTGATGTTCTTATATTCCTAGTTTGTTGAATGCTTTTATCATGAATACTTTAAATGCATTATTTTCTTAAATTATATAGAAAATGAAGTGTGAAATTGCAAACCAAAGTTACAGTAATACTAGCTTTTGAACTAATAATATTTTTTTCAAAAAAAAATATATATATATATGTATTTTTTTTTTTTTTGAGACGGAGTCTCGCTCTGTCACCCAGGCTGGAGTGCAGTGGCCGGATCTCTGCTCACTGCAAGCTCCGCCTCCCGGGTTTACGCCATTCTCCTGCCTCAGCCTCCCGAGTAGCTGGGACTACAGGCGCCTGCCACCACGCCCGGCTAGTTTTTTGTACTTTTAGTAGAGACGGGGTTTCACCGGGTTAGCCAGGATGGTCTCGATCTCCTGACCTTGTGATCCGCCCATCTCGGCCTCCCAAAGTGCTGGGATTACAGGCGTGAGCCACCGCGCCCGGCCCAGCCCATCACTTTCAAGAAAAAAAAAATCCATACTCCTCACAAAGGCTTGATAGACTCAAATGGATAATCACTGATAGGGTTTGGCTCTGTGTCCCCACCCAAATCTCATGTTGAATTGTAATTCCTAGTGTTGGGGAGGGACCTGGTGGGAAGTGATTGGATCATGGAGCAGATTTCCCCCTTGTTGTTCTCATGATAGTGAGTGAGTTCTCACAAGATCTGATTTAAAAGTGTGTGACACTTCCTTTTTCACTGTCTCTCTTTCTCCTGCTCTGCCATGGTAAGATGTGCTTGATTCCCCTTTACTTTCCGCCATGTTTCTTAAGTTTCCTGAGGCTTCCCAGCCATGCCGCCTGTATAGCCTGTGGAACTGTGACTCAATTAAAGCTTTTTTCTTCATAAATTATCCAGGTTTGGGTAGTTTTTTATAGCAGTGTGAGAACGGACTAATACACTCACCCAATAATTGTTTTTCTTTTAGTGTTTTTAGATCCCAACATGTGTTACCATCACCCAGTAATTATTAATACATTTCTCAAAATTTAGATTCTTCTGTCTAATATAAGAGTATGTTTGAAAGGCCAGGTCCACAGTGACTCACACCTGTAATCCCAAAACTTTGGGAGGCTGAGGTGGGTGGATCATTTGAGGTCAGGAGTTCAAGACCATCCTGGTCAACATGGAGAAACCCCATCTCTACTAAAAAAACAAAAATTAGCTGGGCTTGATGGCACTGAGAAGAATGTATATTCTGTTGATTTGGGGTAGAGGATTCTGTAGACATCTACTAGGTTCACTTGATCCAGAGCTGAGTTCAAGTCCTGAATATACTTGTTAATTTTCTGTCTCATTGATCTAATATAGACAGTGGGGTGTTAAAGTCTCCCACTATTATTGTGTGGGAGTCTAAGTCTCTTTGTAGGTCTTTAAGAACTTGTTTTATTAATCTAGGAGCTCCTGTATTGGGTACATATATATTTAGGATAGTTAGCTCTTTTTGTTGGATTGTTCCTTTTACCATTTTGTGATGCCCTTCTTTGTCTTTTTTTGATCTTTATTGGTTTAAAGTCTGTTTCATCAGAGTCTAGGATCGCAACCCTTGCTTTTTTTTTTTTTTTTCTCTTTCCATTTGCTTGGTAAATTTTCCTCCATCCCTTTATTTTGAGCCTACGTGTGTCTTTGCACATAAGATGGGTCTCCTGAATACCACAAACTGATGGGTCTTGACTCCTTATCCAATTTGCCAGTCTGTATCTTTTAATTGGGGCATTTAGCCCATTTACATTTAAGGTTTATATTATTATGTGTGAATCTGATCCTGTCATCATGATGCTATTTGTTTATTTTGCACACTAGTTGATGCAGTTTCTTCATAGTGTCATTGGCCTTTATATTTTGGTGTGTTTTTGCAGTGTCTAGTACCAATTTTTTCTTTCCATATTTAGTTTTTCTTTCAGGAGATCTTGCAGGGCAGACCTGGTGGTGACGAATTCCCTCAGCATTCACTCGTGTGGAAAGGATTTTATTTCTCTTTCGCTTATGAAGCTTACTTTGGCTGAATGTGACATTCTGGGTTGAAAATTCTTCTTTTTTCATTTTTCTTTCCCTCCCTCCCTCCCTCCCTTCTTTCTTTCTCTCTCTCTTTCTCCCCTCCCCTCCCCTCCCCTTCCCTTCCTTCTTTCCTTCCTTTTTGATGGAGTTTCGCTCTTGTTGCCCAGGCTTGAGTACAGTAGCACAGTCTCGGCTCACTGCAACCTCCACCTTCCAGTTTCAAGTGATTCTCCTGCCTCAGCCTCCCAAGTAGCTGGGATTACAGGTGCCCGCCACCATGCCTGGCTAATTTTTGTATTTTTAGTAGAGACGGGGTTTCACCATGTTGGCCAGGCTGGTCTCGAACTCCTGACCTCGTGATCTGCCCGTCTTGGCCTCCCAAAGTGCTGGGATTGCAGGCATGAGCCACCACACCCAGTTGAAAATTCCTTTCTTTAACAATGTTGAATATTGGCCCCCAATCTCTTCTGACTTGTATAGAATTTCTGCTGAGAGGTCTGCTGTTAGTCTGATGGGCCTCCATTTGTAGGTGACCTGGCCTTTCTCTCTGGTTGTTCTTAACAGTTTGTTTTTTTCATTTCAACCTTGGAGAATCTGACGATTGTGTCTTTGGGTTGATCTTCTCATAGAGTATCTTAATGGTGTTCTCTATAGTTCCTGAATTTGCATGTTGGCCTGTCTTACTAGGTTGGGGATGTTCTTCTGGATAATATCCTGAAGTGTGTTTTCCAGCTTGTTTCCATTCTCCCCGTCTCCTTCTCGTACTTTAATCTATCATAGGTTTGGTCTTTTTATGAACTCCCATATTTATTGGAGGCTTTGTTTATTCTTTGTCATACTTTTTTCTCTATTCTTGTCTGCATGTCTTATTTCAGCAAGGTGATACTTTGTCTTCTGCTTTGTTGATTCAGCTGTTGATACTTGTGTAGGCTTCACAAAGTTCTTGTGCTGTGTTTTTCAGCTCCATCAGGTCGTTTATGTCCCTCTCTAAACTGGTTATTCTAGTTAGCAATTCCTGTAACCTTTTATCAAGGTTCTGAGCTTCTTTGCATGAGGTTAGAATATGCTCCTTTAGCTCAGCATAGTTTTTTATTACCCGTCTTCTGAAGCCTACTTCTGTCAATTCAACCATCTGATCCTTCACTCAGTTCTATGCCCTTGATAGAGAGACGCTGTGATCATTTGGAGGAGAAGAGGCACTCTGGTCTTTTCGATTTTCAGCATTTTTTCATTGATTCTTTCTCATCTTCATGAGTTTGTCTAGTTTTGGTCTTTGAGGCTGCTGGCCCTTGGATGGGGTTTTTGTGGGGGCTGTTAGTTGTTGTTGATGCTGCTGTTGTTGCTTTTTGCTTGTTTTTCTTTCAATAGTCAGCTTCCTCTTCTGTAGGGCAGCTGCAGTTTGCTGGGGGCTCACTTCAGGCCCTATTCATCTGATTTGCTCCCACGCCTGGAGATGTCACTCAAGGAGGCTGAAGAACAGCAAAGATGAGTGCCTGCTTCTTCTTCTGGGACCTCTAACCTTAAGGAGCACTAACCTGATGCTAGTAGGATCGCTCCTGTATAGCGTGTCTGACAACCCCTGTTGGAGGGTCTCGCCCAGTTGGGTGGCACAGGACCTCTTTAATGAAGCACTTTGTCCCTTGGTGGAGAGAGTGTGCTTCGCTGGGGGGAACCCACTTGTCCGGGCTGCCTGGATTTCTCAGAACTGCTAGGAGAGGGTAAGTTTGCTGGTCCACAGAGACTGCCGCCACCCCTCCCGCTAGGGGCTCAGGCACAGGGAGATCTGGATTGTGTCCCTAAGCCTCTGGCTAGGGTTATTGGAGATTCTGCAGGGAATCCCCACCCAGCGAGGAAGAGGCACTCTGGCCACAGACACTCTGGCCCACAGAGGCACGTGTGGGCCATGCCAGCCTACCACAGCTGGTGTGCTGGGCTGTGGGGACAATTCTTGGAACCAAGCCGTCCAGCCTCCCTGGCTCCAGCAGGGACAAAGCGCAGCCTGAATCTATAGAGATAGGTGCCACCCTACCCCCGCCCAGGGAGCTTAGCTTGTGAGGCAGTAGCGAGTCCCAGTGCTGGCTGCTGCCCCTCCGCCAAGGAGCTCAAACCGCTTACACAGCAAGTAGCCGCAGCCAGTGCAGGTCAGTTGGGAGATCAGTTGGCTTAAGCAGATTCCAGCTGAGAGGCTGTAAGAATCTGCACCTTTCAGGGTTGGGACGCTAGGCCCCAGTGGCGTGGGTCCGTGAGTGGAATCTTCTGATTCGTGGGTTCCATAGTTCCATGGAAAAAGCAGCTTCCTCAGCTGGGTAGCACGTTCACTCACTGCCTCCCTTGGCTGGGGGGAGGGGGTTCCCCTGCCCCGTATGTCTCTCAGGTGGGCCACCACACTACACTGGTCTTCCTGCTCTCTGTGGGCCATGCCAGCCTTCCAGTCAATTTTGATGACAGAACCTGGATACCTTGGTTGCTGGTGAAGGATTCACACACTTAGGTTTTTTTCGATAGGAGCCTCCAAACGCCGCAGCTTCTGGTCACCCATCTTGGCCCAGCTCCCCAATTTAATGTTTCAGTAATATCTATGTAGTATAATGATCTAACAGAGGTAGTTAGTATATCCATCACCTCATGCATTTATCATTTATTTGTGATTAAAGCATTCAAAAGCCTCTCTTCTATCTAATTTGTATTATACAATGTTTCACTTTTTTTTTTTTTTTTTTTTTTGAGACGGAGTCTCGCTCTGTTGCCCAGGCTGGAGTACAGTGGCGCTATCTCGGTTCACTGCAAGCTCCGCCTCCTGGGTTCATGCCATTCTCCTGCCTCAGCCTCCCAAGCAGCTGGGACTACAGGTGCCTGCCACCACACCCAGCTAATTTTTTGTATTTTTTAGTAGAGACAGGGTTTCACCATGTTAGCCAGAATGGTCTTGATCTCTCCACCTCGTGATCCACCCACCTCAGCCTCCCAGAGTGCTGGGATTACAGGCATGAGCCACCGCCCGGCCACAATGTTTTACTCTTAACCACAGTCAATTGCTTTGTCACCCAGGCTGGAATGCAGTGGCGCAATCATGGCTCACTGCAGTCTTGGCGTCCTGGGCTCAAGGGATCCTCCCATTTCAGCCTCCAAAGTAGCTGGGACCACAGGCATGTGCCACCCATGCCTGGCTAATTTTATGTATTTTTGTTGCCCAGGTTGGTTTCAAACTCCTGGACTCAAGCGATCCACCCACCTTGGCCTCCCAAAGTGCTGGGATTACAAGCATGAGCCGCTCTGCCTGGCCCTCCAACTTCTTTTGGCAGTCCCAGAACCAGCCTCTCCTCAGAGGTCTGAGTCCCTGCTCTGTGGGACCCTTCCTCTGAGCTTCTGAGTTCTGTAATTTCAATCTTTTCTCTTTGTCCCCCAGCCATAGAGGTTGTAGCTGCTTCCTGCAGTTATTACTTCTGTTTTACTTCAGTGTTCTCTTATTTTTTAGTCTTCAACATGTTTGTTTTCTGTTTTCTTGTATGGATACTACCTGAATGATACATTAGTCTATGGCTGGGTGGTTAGTTAAATCTTATTAACATTTTGTAATTCTTATTGCAATTCCAGTGTTTAATGTCCATATAGTTGCCAATACAAAGCGAATTGGTCACTTCACACATGCATTTAGAGCTGATAGACTACAAATTTAAGAGTAATATGAATTGTTAGTGTTGCAAAATGTTTCTCAGACAGCGTGTGCATCTTTTGACAATATACAAACTGGAACAGGAAAAGAAGAAAATAAGCATTTGAGATAACTGGGAAATGAAACTTCATTGTGCAGGAATATATTGCATTCACATTGAGAGAAAATATTTGACAACTTGATTTTTCTTTTTTCTTACCTAAGTACTTCCACCACTCAGATCATCCCTGAACTATAAACTAGTGTTCAACTCTGACATTGGCAATGATACATCCCACAAAAAACTTCACAGCTCTTTGATGCAGTCACTTTTGATGGCATATGAAAGAGACGTAGAGCGATGTTTCTCTGAGGTCTGAATGGTGTGAGTTATGTGAGCAGACGTTTGGGGGTATGGGTTGTGCTGTGCTAGTGCTGAGTACCATATCTTGAGTGATAGAAGAACCCTCTAAAGTGTGGGGTTCAGGGAGCCAGCCCTCTTGTCCAGGTCTGAGAGGACTAGAGTGGCAGGGTTGGAGAAGCTACCTGCTCCTAAACTCTAAAGAATAAGACACATCGAGAAAAAATTAGAATTCCAAAAGCCCATCAAGACTGAACCCTGCAGCAAAAAATCTAGTCTTCTTACAAAATAATAGCTTCACGCTGTCACTAATTGGAAAAAGAGAAAGAGGCCTGGGAGTGAGAAAGAGGCTAATGTGAACCATACTTGATGTGTTTGGAAAGATATATCTAGCAACAAATGGTGGGTGTGCCTACTGGCTCATGAAACTGACCTGAAGCAAATAAATTATAAGCCAATTGAGCTTTTGAGAAAGTTATATTACAGAAGAAACCATGAGCCGGTGCTAAAAAGCCTTTAGCAGACTGAAACAATCCCTGCCTCTCAGATTTGCAGAGGCAGGACGTAGACTGTGAAATCCTGAGGCTCCCAAGCAGGGCATAATCTCCAATGGCCACCACAGATGTGACCAAGGAGGATAATGAACATGGAAGAACCACCAGAGAGGTGACCCAGGGGCCACAAAGGAAAAGGAATTTCACTAACGAGTGGAATCAGGTCTAATCAAGGAAATTCTCCACCTGCCTCACAATGCCTGTCCTATCAGATTTCATAATTGCTACTGACCAATGATTGCTGTGTGTCCTCCACCTGTCCTTTTTCCGAAGGAAAGTTTCTGTTGTAGTTATCTTGACCTTGATATGCAGTGATATAGTGGGGAGTGCTGAGGGATCCCAGGGAAGAAAACATGTCCATTCAAGACCGCTCTCTCTCCATAGTGTGGAGATATTGCTGGGGAGCCCTGCAGTCCCCATGCCGGTGAGTAGAGTCTTACCGGGATCATTCTTTCCTGTCTCTGGCTTTATAATGAAAGCCCAGTACCAGCCTTTCACGTGCAGCTTTGACTTCTCTCCTCACCTGACTTTAAGGTATATTAAAGGTCTGGTATATAAGGTCAGGTGAGCTCCAGAAGACATCTAACTGCAAATCCAACATTCTGCTGTGGCATCCTCTTTATTTATAACACCCTTCTTGCTTTATAACACAGATGCGTATGAAATATTTTAAATATTCTATATACCATTTTCACATTTTGAGGAGGTAGAGTTGTATTCCACATTTGCTCTGTCTGCCATCCTGAAGCTCTAAACAATGGCAAACTTGCAAAATGAGAATTCCAAAATTCCAAAAAATAAATGTTGAATTAAATTATTGGGAAAGCAGAGACATTCGTTTTATTTATTTTTCTTTGAAATTATATTTATTTAATCTTATCCTATGTACCTTTTGCCATAGTTGTAATTAGAACATAAATCATAATGTTAGTGCTTGCATAATATTCATTGAGTTCCCATGTAGTATTTTTGTAGTTAATTTCTTAGTGGCTGGGATCATATAATGCTTATTATTCATCAACTAGAACATAAATATAATCTACTAATTTACCATTATATAGCTCTGACCTTAAGTTCTTAAAAAATGTTTTTTAAACTTATTTCTTTTCTTCTAAATATAATTTCTCTAATAGGTTTTCCATTTAGAAGATACAACATTTATTCTTCCACTTTTAGAAAGAAGTTCTGCTATATTTTGAAGGTGAGATGCTTAAATTGGGTCCATTTTGGTTACTTTGGTTTGATCTGCAGGAGTATGATGTGGTGCCAGATTGATAATCTTTTCTTTGTTCAAAGGAGTGTTTATATTTCACTCAAATGAAGAATCTCAGAAGCTTATTGAGTATGAGAAAAACTGGTCAGCAATATCATTTTAGGTTACAAAAGCACTGGCCACTTGTTTCAAACATTAGTCAATGAAATCTGCTCTTGGTATAAAGAAAAACTGGCAATGAGCTACATTCAGTGTAGTTTTAGTAAAAATTATTTGTTTTTTAAAGCTAGCATTGCTGAATATTTTGTTTTTAAAATTTTATTTTATTTTTATTTATTTACTTTTTTTGAGATGGAGTCTCACTGTGTCACCCAGGCTGGAGTGCAGTCGCACGATCTTGGCTTACTGCAATCTCCTCCTCCCAGGTTCAAGTGATTCTCCTGTCTCAGCCTCCTCAGTAGCTGGGACTACAGGCACGTGCCACCATGCCTGGCTAATGTTTTTTTTTTTTCTTTTTTTTTTTTGTATTTTTAGTAGAGGCAGGGTTTCACTGTGTTAGCCAGGATGGAAAATTTTATTTTAAATTATGAAACATATATAGAGAAAATTAGGTGAAGTGAAAGTCCTGAGTGGGAGGATGTGTATGTATTCAGCTTCACAAGGTGTTGCAAAGTCACTCTTCAAAGTCACTGCACAAGCTTATGCTGCCTCCAGCAATGCGTGGGAGTTCCAGTTTTCTCACATCCTCCTCACATCCTACTTGGTCACATCTGCTTTATTTATTTTTCTAATGTGGTGAGTCATTTTTAACTCATGTTGCTTTAATGTACATTTCTCCAGTTATTAGTGAGGTTGAACATTTGAAAACACTCTATCAGCTGTTTGGGTTTCCTTTTCCATGTGTCTTTTTGGTCCTTTATCTATCTTGTTTTATTGGAGTATTTGCCATTTCATGTTAATTTATAGGAGCTGTTTAAGGATATTATTTATATCTCTTTAAATTTTCAAAATGTCTTTTATATTGACCTTCATTTTTAAGCATTTCTGAAAATTTTTATTTCTTTTTGTCAATCCAAGTTCATTTCTGCTATCATATTTCTTCTTCCTGAAGAACTTCCTTGACATTCTTGTAGTGCAGCTCTGCTGGTAACAAATTCTTTCAGTATTACCTTGTCTAATAGAGTATTTATTTTCCTTTCATTTGGAAGTTTTTTCTTTTGATATAGAAATCTGGGTTGATCATTTCCCTGCAGTACTTTATTTATTTATTTATTTATTTTGAGACACAGTCTCGCTCTGTCAACAGGCTGGAGTGCAGTGGTGTGATCTTGGCTCACTGCAACCTCTGCCTCCTGGGTTCAAGCCATTCTCCTGCCTCAGCCTCCTGAGTAGCTAGGATTACAGGTGCCTGCCACCAAGCCTGGCTAAGTTTTGTATTTTTAGTAGAAACGGGGTCTCGCCATGTTGGCCAGACTGGTCTCAAACTCCTGATCTCAAGTGATCCATCTGCCTTGGCCTCCCAAAGCGCTAGGATTACAGACGTGAGCCACCATGCCTGGCCTCCGTTGCCTTCTGGCTTGCTTAGTTTTGGACAAGAAGTCTGCTGTAATTATCATCATTTTCCTCTGTATACAATTTTTTTCTGGTTGTTTTCAAGATTTATATTTAATTTTCAACAGTTTATATATGATATGTCTAGGTGTGGCTTTTATCTTCTTGGATTTCCCTAAGCTTCTTAGATTTTGTCATTCAATGTTGTTCACAGTTTTGAAAAATTCTTAGCCATTATCTCTTCGAATAATACGTTTATCAAGTTCTCAATGTGATATTGTTCCATAGCTCTTGGATGCTATGTTCCATTTTTTTTCTCATTCTTTTTTCACTTCATATTTCAGTTTGGATAATTTCCATGTGCTTATCTTCAAGTTCATTGATTCTTTCCTTGGCTGTATTGAGTCTACTGATAAGCATGTTGAAGGCATTCTTGATTTACGTTACTGTGTTATTTCTAGGATTTCCCATGGACTTGTTCTTATCCTTTCACTTTTCTGCTAAAATTCCGTCAGTTCCTATATATTGCCCAATTTTTCCACCAGAGCCTTTAACATGTTAATTGTAGTTATTTTAAATTCTCTGTCTGTTTGGATCATCTTTGAGTCTGATTGTTGTTAGCTTTGTATTGTGATGGTGGATTTTTTTGGGTATATATTTCATACTTTTCATTGAAATTGTGATTCCATGAGCAGATAACCCAGCTATGCCATACATATGTAGGGCAACTGTATTGTGAATACTCTTTTTTTCTTTGAGAAGGAATCTCGCTCTGTCGCCCAGACTGGAGTGCAGTGGCATGATCTTGGCTCACTGCAACCTCTGCCTCCCAGGTTCAAGTGATTCTCCTGCCTCAGCCTCCCAAGTAGCTGGGATTACAGGCGTGCACCACCACGCCTAGCTAATTTTTGTATTTTTAGTAGAGATGGGGTTTCACCATGTTGGCCAGGCTGGTTTCAAACTCCTGACCTCGTGATCCACCCACCTCGGGCTCCCAAAGTGCTGGGATTACAGGCATGAGCCACTGTACCCGGCCTACTTTTTTTTTTTTCTTTTGAGACAGGGTCTGAGTCTGTTGCCCGGGATGGAGTGCAATGGCGTGATGTCAGCTCACTGCAACTTCCACCTCCCAAGCTCAAGCAATCCTCCCACTTCAGCCTTCCAAGTAGCTGGGACTATAGGCACACAGCACCGTGCCTGGCTAATTTTTGTAGAGATGGAGTTGAACTCCTGGGCTCAAGGGATCAGCCTGCTCTGGCTTCCCAAGGTGCTGGAATTATAGATGTGAGTCACCGTACCCAGCTGTGAATGTTCTTTTTAATGTTCAATATATTATGATGCTTTGACATCTTAAAAACAAAACTAAATGAAAAAGAACATTTTTAGGTGGGGAATGACTGCCCCTCCTGGGGTTAGCCAAGTCTTACGCATAGCAAGGGCTCTGCCAGCAGCATGCCTTTGATCTGCAAACTAACCAATCCAGAGACTCCATGCCGCCCCTAGCAGGCCTGTACACCACAAGAGGCAATACTCCTCTGCCTTCGTCATCCCAATGCCAGGTACCAGGTAACTAGGGGCCACTCCTAAAGTTTAAGTCTCTCTGAATTTATTTAAATGAGCCAGTTCTAAGCTGTTCACCCTGCCCTGCCTTTCCCATGGAAACCCCAATAAAGGCTCTGGTCTAGTGTGTTCCTCTTGTTCCTGTCTTTTGCCTCCTGACTACCTGCTGTCTTTACCATGACCCTGCATGGAATGATGTGCCTCCTGTCTCCAGATCCTGTGAATATAATTCACTTTGGTCTTGTCCTGCCCACCCCTATCCTTTTTGTGTGTCTCTTGTGGCCACACTTGATTGGCCATAGTATAAAAGAATACAAAACAATAGTACAGACAGGTAAATGTTTATGCCTAGAAATGGGCATACCTCTTATTCTGCTAGACCATCAGTGTGGGGGTTTGAGTTCATCCAGCCAGGAGTTCAGCTGGTTTTGCTGCTGTGTTTAAGCTTCGGTGTACTACAAGGTTCAAATCTGCTGTGGGCTAAGTGGACAGGGGTTTTTGTCAATGTTCCTAATCTACCTTCAACTTCAAGCTGCTGTGCTTTTGTGCCTCTGAAAGGGTCTCTTTCCAGGCTCATGCCTTCAGCCACATGTAGACCAGTTTTCGTTCCTGGGTGATTGCTAACCTGGCCGTGGAGGTTGGGTGGTTTTGATTCTTGTCCCAGTTTAGCCTCAGTTTTGGGCAGGCACTGTGTTGGGGTGGGGCTTTCTCAAATATCCTGCCCCTTTTCCAGTAGCAGGAAAGTGTGGATGATCTGGACTCAGGATCATTTCTTGCTACTCCTCTAGGCATAGCGGATTTTTCCTGTTTCCTTCCCCTTCCCCTGTGCCCTGGGACAACATGGCTTGTTGCCCTTTTCCAGAGGAGCTTAAGACTTTTTTTTTTTCTCCTACAGCGGGGAGGATCTGGGTGGAGCTTTGAGCTTTCCCTACAGTTTTCCTCTCAGGGCCTGCACCGCTGACAGTGGTTTCCTCAAGTCTCCCACCTGCCCCCAGTCTTCCTTGTGAGGGGCTGATGGAGGCCTGTGGAGAACAGCCTGCAAGTGGGTATAAATTTCTTCATGTCAGTGGCTTCCAGGGGTTGCAGGATCCCATCCTTGGCCTTAGCAATTTGCTTGAAATGTTAGCTGAGTTCTTTCTACCCTTTTGTGTGGCTACCCCATCACCCCCCCACCCCACAGCTCCCATACCCTCCTCTTGGTAGGCCAGGGCTGCTGGTTTACCTATCTTCCTTAGATTTCATGCTACTTATTTGCTTTGCAATTGCAGCTCTCTGATGGTTCAGGGAAATTTTTGACTTTGTAGATTATCTGGCTTTTTCTTCTTAGGGTGAAGGTAACACACTTTCTAGCTTTTGCCACCCTACCTGAAGGCCCTGTATTCTGGATATTAGTGCATTTTTAATTACATGAGTTGAAAGTGTCTCTTAGTCTGTGATTTTCCATTTTCTTTGTGTTTACGGTATCTTTAATTGGTCAGAAGTTTAAATTTTTAATACAGTGAAATTAATAAAACTTTACTGTTTTTACTTTTTGCATCTTATTTTTTTTAATGGGTTCCTACCCCAATGTGTACTCTCTCTTAAATATTTTTCTAAAAGTAAATGTTGAAAGAATTAATTTTTGTGATTGATGTGAAGATGGGAGGTAATTTTACCTTTTTCAGTATAGCTAGGCAACCAGGTTCTGTGATGAACAAAATGCTAAGATGGCCCCCAAGAGTTCTGTCCCCTGGTGTCCAGACGCTGGAATCTCCTCTTCTTGAGTGGGAGATTTGAGAATATGATGAGATATTACTTTGTAATTATGTTACCTAATTAGCAGCGGGGATTTTTGCATACATAATTATGGTTCCTAATTAGCTTACTTGTAGTTTCTCAAAATCGAGATTAACCTGGGTAAGCTTGACCTAATCAGATGAGCCCTTAAATGACGTCAGATTCAAAGTCAATGAGATTCTCTTACTGGCTTTGTGGGAGCAAACCGCCATGTTGTGAAGAGGAGCACATGGTGGGATATTGATGGGTGACCACTAGGAGCTGAAAACAATCTCCAGTTGACAGCCAGCAGAAAAGCAGTGATCTTTGTTCTACGACTGTAAGGAACAGAATTCTGCCAACACCCAGTGAACTTGGAAGAGAATCTGGAGCCTGAAGTGAGACTACAGGCCCAGCCAACACCTTGATTTTGGCCCTGTGAGACACTGAACAGAGAAGCCAGCTATGCCATGCCCAGCCTGTAACATAATGAATGAGTGTTGTTTTAAGCTAAGTTTGTGGTGACTTGCTATACAAATAGAAAACTAATACATATATATAGATAACTGATAAACACAGATAGAACTAATACATCTTTTCCTCAGTGATTTTTAATGCCAGTCTTCTCTTACATCGAGCTTCCAGTTATCGTGTGTGTGTGTGTGTGTGTGTGTGTGTGTGTCTATTTCTGGGATCTCTATTCTGTTTTGTTTGCCCTTCCAATGCTCTAACTGTCTGGATATATGGTGGGGTAAGTTGCTTTGACCTTGCCATTCTTCTAAATTGTCTTGGATGTTTTTCATAATTTCTTTTTTTTTTTTCTGAGATGGAGTCTCACTCTGTCGCCCAGGCTGGAGTGCAGTGGCACAATCTCAGCCCACTGCAAGCTCCGCCTCCCAGGTTCAAGCTATTCTCCTGCCTCAGCCTCCCAAGAAGCTGGGACTACATATGCACACCACCACGCCTGGCTAATTTTTGTACTTTTAGTAGAGACGGGGTTTTGCCATCTTGGCCAGGCTGGTCTCAAACTCCTGACCTTAGGTGATCTGCCTGTCTCGGCCTCCCAAAGTGCTGGGATTATAGGTGTGAGCCACCACGCACGGCCGGTTTTAGTCATTTCTTTTCCATGTCAATTTTAGGATGAGCATGCCAAGTTCCACGTAAAATTCTATTAATATTTTGGAAGAAATTATTAATATAAAGAATTTGTAGATTAATTTGGGAAAAACTGGTATCTGCACAATACTTAACTCTTCTAATCCATAGATATGTTATATCTCTTTATTTTAAGGCATTTTATAATTTTCTCATACAAATTCTGTTAATCTTATTTTTAGATCCCTTATAGTTTTAGATTCTATTATAAATATTATATTTTAAATTAGAATTCATTTTTAGAAATTAAAACAGGAAAAACAATAAATTATATACTCATAATTCAACTCTCCATGTTTAGCTATAACATTTTACTTATCCCTAGTCTTCTTTTTAAACTTTTTATCTTGAAAAATTTCAAACATACAGAAAAGCTGAGAAAATAGCACCACGGACGTATATACATTCCTTCAAAATTCAATAATTAGTAGTATTTTCTAATATTTATTTTCTTTTTTCTCAAATATTTGAAAGTAATTTAGAGACATAATAACACTGTAACCCAAACACTTCAGCATGCATATCCTAAGAATAAGGAGATTCTTTTATACAACCCAATACATGGTATGTTGACTTCCACTTTGGGAAAATATGGAGTAACAGGAACATGATTGATACTCCCACCTTAAACAACTAGCAAACTGGACAAAACATATAAAATCAGGTCTTTTAGATGTTGGGCAACAGGCAGTGCTGGGCTGTGGTTCCTGACAGAAGAGAAACACATAAAGCAAGCCCCAAGGTCAGTGTTCCCAGGGTGCAGCAACTGGGCTGGGAAACACAGAGCCACGTTTCCTGAGCTAGGGAAACACAGCAGAGCTTGGGGAAGTAGATAGAATAATGGCCCTTAAAGATGTTCATATACTTATCCCCCATATCTGTAAGTATGATATTACCTGGCAACGTGAAAAATAAGGTTGAAAGTAGAATGAAGTCTGCTTGTCGGCTGTCCTAAATTTGCTACTGGACAGGGAAGAGTATCCTGGATTATCCAGGTGGGCCCAATGTAGCCACCACGGTCTTTATACAAGGAAGAGAGAGGCAGAGTGGCAGGGAGATTTGAAGATGCTACACTGCTGGCTTTGAAGAAGGAGAAATGGTGCCATGAACAAAGGGGGTGGGCAGCCTCTAGAAACTGGAGAAACCAAGGAAATAGATTCTTCCCCAGAGCCTGCAGAAGGAACACAGACTTGCTGCCACCTTGATTTTAGTCCAGTGAGGCCCATTTTGGATCTGACCCCCAGGGCTGTAAGATAATAAATTTGTGTTGTTTTAATCCACTAAATTGTGGTGATTTGCTATAGCAGAAATAGAAAACTAAAACCGAAAGTGATGTATATTAGCACTAGAGATGAGAGATCTCCACAGATCTGCAGGAGAGACTCCTTGACTCTTTGGCTGAGTACTGATTTGTGCATGTAAGTCAATTAGAAAGTAAATTAGAGACACTATAGCACTCCACCCAAGGCTGGAGAAAGAATTAGACAGAACAATTTTCTGAGATCTCGTTTAAGGAAGAAATACTTCCTGAATCTCATTTAAGGAGGAAATAATGCAAAATCTTCACAAACTTTCCCAAAAACCAAAGATGAGGAAACACTTCCTGACTGATTTTATGAAGCCAGAATTACTCTGATACCCAAACCTTATAAGAAAACTACATAGCAATAACCCTCGTGAGCTCATGTATGCAAAAACCTTTAGTCAAATTTTAACTAGAATTTTCACACATTGCTGGTGGGCATGTAAAATGGTACACACGCTTTGGAAAACAGTTTGGCAGTTTCTTATGAATATACAGTTGTCATAGGATCTAAGATTCCCAATCCTAGGTATTTACCCAAAAGATAGAAAAACACATGGTCATACAATAACTTTTACTCAAATGTTCATAGGAGCTTTATTCATAGCTATCAAAAACCTGGTTACTATCTAAATACTCATCAAGGGTGAATGGATATACACATTGTGATTTAACCATACAGTGGAATACTACTGAACAATAAAAAGAACCAAACCGTCATAGTCTGGTTTGGGTGTTAATGTTTTAGTCTGATTTAGGTGTTACGCTCATAAAATGAGTTGGTGAGATTTTTTTCTGTCCTCTGTAAAGTTATGTTATTTTTAAGTGATTTTGTAGTAACTTCCCTGTAAAGCCTCTAGAAGTAGATTCTTCTTTGTCTCTCTCTCTCTCATTTTGTTTTTTGATACATAACCACCAGTTACATTTCTTGATTGTTTACAGATCTATTTGGTTTTCTAACTTTTACAGAGTCATCTTGGATAAATTATATTTACCAAGAAATTATCTTTTATCAAATATTAAATTATTGCTATAGAGTTGTTATTCTACTGTCTTTTAAGTCTGTGCTGAATTAATCCCCTTTTTATACCTTTGTTTTTAACCTGTTTTGCTTATAATTTTATATTTTATTTTTTTGTACAGAAAGGGTGTTAGGTTCAAGTCCAGGTTCCAGCCCATGCTGAGGTCCAAAGGGAGTGGGTGGATGAATGGGAGATAGCTAAGAGAACATTCAGCGGCAGGGGGGCGGGGGAGCCACAGGTAGGTGAAATACAGCTTTATTCAGCAGTTCTCTTACACTGTCTGTCTCTGTCTCTGTTGCTTGCTCTAACTCTGCAGTTCTTGCTCCCACACACAGCTGCACTCTCACTCTCACTCCGCCTTCAGGGTCACCAGCTTAACTCTCAAGCCGAGCTGTGTCCTGGCTCCCCCTTGCCTTGCCAGTCTGCAAGACATCCCTGGCTTTCTCTCTCTTTCTTTGGGTGCGAGCGCCTGAACCGTGTCAGCAGGGCAATGATACCTTTTGCAGACAATAGTGGCGTAGAGCCCAGTGATGGCCCTCCCATGTTATGTACATAGCTGTGTTTACATTATATATGGAATTGTGTGCCTGCGTTCCAATCCCGCTAAGTCGTACAGGATGTTCACCTCAGCCTGTCCTTGACCAAAGCACATCCATTAGCTTATACACGGTCTCACTCTGTCACCCAGACTGGAGTCTAGTGGTACGATCATAGCTTACTGCAGCCTTGAACTCCCAGGGTCAAGCAATCCTCCTGCCTCAGCCTCCTGAGTTGCTGGGACCATAGGCATGTGCTACTATACCCAGCTAATTTTTTTATTTTTTATTTTTTACAGAGAGAGGTTCTATGTTGCCCAGGCTAGTCTTGAACTCCTAGGCTCAAGCCATCCTCCCACCTTAGCCTGCCATAGTGCTAGGATTATATATGTGAGTCACCACACCTGGCAAGAGGAAAATCTTAAAAAAGAGGCTACAACTTTTAAATTATAAGCGATTTAAAGTTATACATGCCTATGCACTTGTAATAGGCACACCAATATATTTTGTGCAAGTGTTTAAATTATTGATCAATCTCATTTTCAAAAATAGCTCACTACTTTTGGGGTACTTTATAAAGTTTCTACAGATAGTAATAACAATCACAATGGTAGTATACATTCTTTTTAAAATCTTACCCAATGTTTCCTTGTCACAGATATACTCTAGTCCACAAAGAATGGAAGTTTTATTTGAATTGGACTTCAATGCCATGAAAGAGATCTGAAGATTCTTGTTTGTAGGATGTTAATGTAGGCGGCTGATGTGGTTGTTTATGATTCAGCATATTACTTCATGGCGTTGTAAGTGTTCTCAGGTTCTCACCACCTGAGCTGAATAATTTAAGATGTAATGTAGAAGGTATTTTCCTAATAATTTAGCCATTGGAGGAAATCGATGTTTATCTGTTGGATTATTTTTTAAATGTCCAAATTAATTACATTAGAATAGTTATATTATCTAACTCACTTTATTCAAATTGATGTTATTTAATTAGACCCTATGAAAATGAATTTTAATAAGCACACCTCCTAAAAATGGACTGAGGAACTAGCCACATATTTAAACTACATAGAGATAAAAAACTAGTAGAAAAAGTAATTCAGTAAAATAGATAATGCAGTATTAATGATAATGCAAAGTTGGTTTAAGATAATGGCATTGGCCGGGAATGGTGGTTCAAGCCTGTAATCCCAGCATTTTATCACTTGAGGTCAGGAGTTCGAGACCAGCCTGGCCAACATAGTGAAACACCATCTCTACTAAAAATATAAAAATTAGCTGGGTGTGGTGGTGCACACCTGTAATCCCAGCTACTCAGCAGGCTAAGGCAGGAGAATTGCTTGAACCTGGGAGGTGGAGGTTGCAGTGAGTTGAGATCGTGCCACTGCACTCCCGCCTGGGTAAAGGAGACTCTGTCACAAAAGAAAAAAGATAATGGCATTGACAAATTTTCTCATTTCCTCATAAACATCACATAATGTATTTGCTTCATGAGAAACTCATAATAGACAATGCTACCATCTTACATTCTGCTAAATAAATAACATTAAAAATTTGGGGAGTAGGGGCAGGGCAAGATGGCAGACTAGAAATCTCCACCAATTATTCCCACAGCAAGGGCACCAATTTAACAGCTATCTACACACACAAAATAAAGCACCTTCATAAAAACCAAAAATTAGAAACAAAACTGGCCCAAACTCAGCTGACGCCTGCCCACGAAGGGAGCAATGAAAGCAGCCGTAGCCAAAGGGGAATCGCCAATCCCAGTGGTCCGAACTTAAGTTCCCACAAGCCTCACCACCACGGACTAAAGTGCTCTGGGGCTCCAGATACACTTGAAAGGCAGTCTAGGCCACTAGGAATGCAACTCCTAGGCAAATCTTAGTGCTGAACTGGGCCCAGAGACAAAGAACAGCAGGGCATATAACCTACTGAGACACAGCCAGAGTGACTATGTGAGTGCTGGCATCATCCTTCCCCTAACTCCAGGTTGCAAAGCTCAAAGCTCCATAATAGACCCATTTCCTCCACTTAAGGAGAGGAGAGGAAAGAGTGGGTAAGACTTTGCCTTGCATCTTGGATCCTAGCTCAGCCACAGCTGGATAGGGCATTGGTCAGAATCATGAGGCCCCCTTTCCCGGCCATAGCCCCCAGACACATGTCTAGACATACTCTGGGCCAGAAGGGAACCTGCTTCCATGAAAGGAAGGACCCAGTCCTGGCAGAATTAATCACCTACTAACTGAAGAGCCTTTGGGCCCTGAATAACCAGCAGCAATACTCAGGTACTATGTTGAGGGCCTTGAGTGAGACTCTTGAAACTTGCTAGCTTCAGGCAAGTATAGCACATTCCCAGCTGTGGTGGCTATGGGTGAGATTCCCTCCACTTGAGAAAGCGGATGGAAAAGCAAAGGGGGGGCTTGTCTTCCACCTTAGGTACCAGCTCAGCCATAGCAGGGTAGAGCACCAAGTAGGGTCTTGGGGTTCCCAATTCCAGGATGTGGCTCTTGGATGGCATTTCTGGACCTGCCTCGGCCAGAGCAGGCCGGGGCAGGTAGCATCCATCACAATCTCACCAAAGAGCCCTTGGCCCTTAAGGTAACATTGGTGGTAGTCTTGAGGTAGTCCCTGTGGGCCTGTGGTGACAATGGCCACTTGGTGAGGCTCCTTTGCCTTTGGAAAGGGTAGGGAAGAGTGGGGAGAACTGTGTCTTGTGGTTTGAGTGCCAGCTGAGCCACAGTACAATAGAACACCAGTCTTGGCAGGTAGACTTCCAACAGTTTTGACTCCAGTCCCTGGCTCCTGGATGGCACCTCTGGACAAGCCCAGGGCCTGTGTGAACTAACTTGCTACCCTGAAGAGAAGGACAGAGGCCTGAATAGCTTTGCCACCTGCTGATTTTAGAGCTCCAGGGCCTTGAGCGAACATAGGTCATAGCCAATGGGAGGTTATAGAAAGCTTGGGCGAGACCTGGTGCTGTGCTAAATTCAGATCTGACCCAGTGCAGTCCTAGTGGTGGTGGCCACAGGAGTGCTTGTGCCATACCACCCTCAGTTCCATCTGGCTCAGAACAGAGAGAAAGACTCTGTTCACTTAGGAAAAATTAAGAAAACAACAATCTCCACCTGGTAATCCAGAGAGTTCTTCTGGATCTCATCCAAGAGCATTAAGGCAGTACCTCTACAAGTCTGCAAGAACCACAGCATTACTGGGCTTGGGGTGCCCCCTAAAACAGGTACAAGTTTAGATCACAACACTCAAGTGCTTTCGAATATCTTGAAAGTGTTCCCAAAAAGGACAAACAAGCCCAGACTGAGTGTCTACAATAAATACCTATCTCCAAAATGCCCAGACACTGAAGAACATCTACAAGCATCAATGCCATCCAGGAAAACAAGACCTCACCAAATGAACTAAAGGCACTGGAGACCAATCCTAGAGAAACAAAGATATTCTCTGACCTTTCAGACAGAGAATTCAAAATAGCCATGCTTGAGGAAATGCAAAGAAATTCAAGATAACACAGAAAAGGAATTCAGAATTCTATCAGATACATTTAACAAAGAGATTAAAATGATTAAACAGAAGCAGAAATGCTGGAGCTGAAAAATGCAATTGGCATACTGAAGAACACATGAGTCTTTTAATAGCAGAAATGATCAAGCAGAAGAAAGAATTAGTGAGCTTAATTTGAAAATACAGAGAGGAGAAAAAAGAAGAAAGATAAAAAACCAATGAGGAATGCCTACAGGATCTAGAAAACAGCCTCAAAAGGGCGAATCTAAAAGTTATTGTCGTTATAGAGGAGGTAGAGAAAGAGGTAGGGGTAGAAAGTTTATTCAGTGGGATAACAGTGAATTTCCTAAACCTGAATAAAGATATCAATATACAAGTAATAAGATTGAAGCTTTAATAAAGTCTCCCAGTAAAGAAATGCCCAGGGCCTGATGGCTTCATTGTTGAATTCTACCAAATGTTTAAAGAAGAACTAATATCAATCCTATTCAAACTATTCCGAAAAATAGAGAAGGAAATACTTCTACACTCATTCTATGAGGCCAGTATTACCCTGATACCAAAACCAGACACACATAAAAAGAAAACTACCAGCCAATATCTCTGATGAACACTGATGCAAAAATCCTCAACAAAATAATAGCAAATCAAATTCAGTAATGTATTAAAAGATCATTCAACATGACCAAGTGGGATTTATTCCTGGGGTGCAAGGATGATTCAACATATGCAAATCAATGTGATGCATCACGTCAACAGAATGAAGGATAAAAACCATATGATCATTTCAATTGACGCTGAAAAAGCATTTGATAAAATTCAACATCCCTTCATGATAATAACCCTCAAACAACTGGGTATAGAAGGAACATACTTCAACATAATAAAAGCCATATATGAAAGACCCACAGCCAGTATCATACAGAACAGGAGAAAGCTGAAAGCCTTTTCTCTGAGATCTGCAACATGACAAGGATGCCCACTGTCAACACTGTTACTCAACACAGCACTGGAAGTCCTAGCTAGAGTAATCAGACAAGTGAAAGAAATAAAGAGCATCCAAATTGGAAAGGCAGAAGTCAAATTATCTTTGTTTGTAGATGCTATGATCTTATATTTAGCAAAACCTAAAGACTACATCAGAAAATTATTAGAACTGACAAATTTAGTAAAATTGCAGGATACAATATCAACATATAAAAATCAGTAGCATTTCCATATGCCAACAGTGATGAACAATCTGAAAAAGAAATTAAAAAATGTAATATCACTTACAAGAGCCACAAATAAGTACCTAGGAATTAATTTCAGTGAAAGATTGTGATATTGAAAATTATCACATGCTGATGCAAGAAATTGAAAAGGATACGAACAAATGGAAAGATATTCCATATTCATGGATTGGAAGAACCAATATTGTTAAAATGTTCATACTACCCAAAGCAATCTACAGATTCAACACAATCCCTATCAGAATACCAATCACATTCTTCACAGAAATAGAAAAACAATCCTTAAACGTACATGGAAGCACAAAAGACCCAAAGTAGCCAAAGCTTTCCTAAGCAAAAAGAACAAACTTGAGGAATCACATTACCTGACTTCAAATTATACTTTAGAGCTATAGTAGCCCAACAGTATGGTACTGGCATAAAAAGGCACATAGATCAATGGAATAGAATAGTGAACCTAGAAATAAATCCAGACACTTATAGTGAACTCATTTTCAACAAAGGTGACAAAAACACACTGGGGAAAAGACAGTCTGTCAGGCCTCTGAGCCAAAGCTAAGCCATCATATCCCCTGTGACCTGCATGTACACATCCAGATGGTCGGTTCCTGCCTTAACTGATGACATTCCACCACAAAAGAAGTGAAAATGGCCTGTTCCTGCCTTAACTGATGACATGACCTTGTGAAATTCCTTTTCCTGGCTCATCCTGTCTCAAAAGCTCCCCCACTGAGCACCTTGTGACCCCCCACTCCTGCCGGCCAGAGAACAACCCCCTTTGTAATTTTCCTTTACCTACCCAAGTCCTATAAAACGGCCCCACCCCTATCTCCCTTTGCTGACTCTTTTTGGACTCAGCCTGCCTGCACTCAGGTGATTAAAAAGCTTTATTGCTCACACAAAGCCTGTTTGGTGGTCTCTTCACAGACGCACATGACATTTTGGTGCCGTGACTCGGATCGGGGGACCTCCCTTGGGAGATTAATCCCCTGTCCTCCTGCTCTTTGCTCCATGAGAAAGATCCACCTACGACCTCGGGTCCTCAGACCGACCAGCCCAAGGAACATCTCATCAATTTTAAATCCGGTAAGCCGCCTCTTTTTACTCTCTTCTCCAACCTCTCTCACTATCCCTCAACCTCTTTCTTCTTTCAATCTTAGCACCACACTTCAATCTCTCCCTTCTCTTAATGTCAGTTCCTTTCCTTTTCTGGTAGAGACAAAGGAGATGTGTTTTATCCATGGACCCAAAACTCCGGTGCCAGTCACGGACTTGGGAAGACAGTCTTCCCTTGGTGTTTAATCATGCGGGGACGCCTGCCTGATTATTCACTCACATTTCAGAGGTGTCTGACCACGCAGGGACGCCTGCCTTGGTCCTTCACCCTTAGCGGCAAGTACTGCTTTTCTTGGTGGGGGGGCAAGCACCCCCAACCCCTTCTCTCCCTGTTTCTACCCCTTCTCTGCTTTTCTGGGGGACAAGAACCCCCTGACCCCTTCTCTGCTTTTCTGGGGGGCAAGAATCCCCCTACCCCTTCTCTCTGCTTTTCTAGGGGGCAAGAACCCCCTGACCCTTTATCTCCATGTCTCTATGCCTTTCCCACTTTTCTGGAGGGCAAGAACCCCTTGACTCCTTATCTCCACGTCCTGACCCCTTTTCCACTTTTCTGGAGGGCAAGAACTACCCGACCCCTTATCTCCGCGTCCTGATCCCTTTCCCGCTTTTCTGGAGGGCAAGAACCCCCCGACCCCTTATCTCCACGTCTCAACCCCTTTCCCACTTTTCTGGAGGGCAAGAACCCCCCAACCCCTTCTCTCCGTGTCTGTACTCTCACTCTTCTCTAGGCTTGCCTCCTTCACTATGGGCAACCTTTCACCTTCTTCCTCCTGGCATATGGTACTGGCATAAAAAGGCACATTCCTCCTTCTTCTCCCTTAGCCTGTGTTCTCAAGAACTTAAAACCTCTTCACCTCACACCTAACCTAAAACCTAAATGCCTTATTTTCTTCTACAATGCCGCTTGACCCCAATACAAACTTGACAGTAGTTCCAAATAGCCAGAAAACGGTACTTTCGATTTTTCCATCCAAGGCCAAGCTAGGTCCCAGTTTTTCCTCAGCCTCCGCTCCCCAACCCTATAATCCTTTTATCACCTCCCCTCCTCAAACCCGATCTGGCTTACAGTTTCATTCCGTGACTAGCCCTCCCCAACCAGCCCAGCAATTTCCTCTTAAAAAGGTGACTGGAGCTAAAGACATAGTCAAGGTTAATGCTCCTTTTTTCTTTATCTGACCTCTCCCAAATCAGTTAATGTTTAGGCTCTTTTTCATCAAATATGAAAAACCCAGCCCAGTTCATGGCTCGTTTGGCAGCAACCCTGAGACGCTTTACAGCCCTAGACCCTAAAAGGTCAAAAGGTTGTCTTATTCTCAATATACATTTTATTACCCAGTCCACTCCCCACATTAAATAAAACCCCCCAAATTAAATTCCAGCCCTCAAACCCCACAACAGGACTTCATTAACCCTGCCTTCAAGGTGTACAATAATAGAGGCAGCCAAGTAGCAATGTATTTCTGAGTTGCAATTCCTTGCCTCCACTGTGAGAGAAACCCCAGCCACATCTCCAGCGCACAAGAACTTCCAAATGCCTGAACTGCAGCAGCCAGGCGTTCCTCCAGGACCGCCTCCCCCAGGAGTTTGCTACAAGTGCTGGAAATCTGGCCACTAGGCCAAGGAATGTCCGCAGCCCAGGATTCCTCCTAAGCCGTGTCCCATCTGTGCGGGACCCCACTGAAAATCGGACTGTTCAACTCATCTGGCAGCCACTTCCAGAGCCCCTGGAACTCCGGCCCAAGGCTGTCTGACTGACTCCTTCCCAGATCTTCTCGGCTTAGCAGCTGAAGACTGACACTGCCTGATCGCCTGGGAAGCCTACAGGACCATCACAGAGGCTCTAGGTAACTCTCACAGTGGAAGGTAAGTCCGTCCCCTTCTTAATCAATTTGGAGGCTACCCACTCCACATTACCTTCTTTTCAAAGGCTTGTTTCCCTTGCCTCCATAACTGTTGTGAGTATTGACGGCCAGGTTTCTAAACCTCTTAAAACTCCCCAACTGTGCTGCCAACTTGGATAACATTCTTCAATGCACTCCTTTTTAGTTATCCCCACCTGCCCAGTTCCCTTATTAGGCCAAGACATTTTAACTAAATTATCTGCTTCCCTGATTGTTCCTAGGCTACAGCCACACTTCATTGCCACCTTTTCCCTCAGTTCAAAGCTTCCTTCGCATCCTCCCCTTCTATCTCCCCACCTTAATCCACAAGTATAGGATACCTCTACTCCCTCCTTGGCGACTGATCATGCACGCCTTACCATCTCATTAAAACTTAATCACCCTTACCCCGCTAAATGCCAATATCCCATCCCACAGCATGCTTTAAAAGGAATAAAGCCTGTTATCACTCGCCTGTTACAGCATGGCCTTTTAAAGCCTGTAAACTCCCCTTACAATTCCCCCATTTTACCTATCCTAAAACCAGACAAGACTTACAGGTTAGTTCAGGATCTGTGCCTTATCAACCAAATTGTTTTGCCTATCCACCCCATGGTGCCAAACCCATATATTCTCCTATCCTCAATACCTCCCTGCACAACCCATTACTCTGTTCTGGATCTCGAACATGCTTTCTTTACTATTCCTTTGCACCCTTCATCCCAGCCTCTCTTTGCTTTCACTTAGACTGACCCTGACACCCATCAGGCTCAGTAAATTACCTGGGCTGTACTGCTGCAAGGCTTCACAGACGGCCCCCATTACTTCAGTCAAGCCCAAATTTCTTCCTCATCTGTTACCCATTTCGGCGTAATTCTCATAAAAACACACATGCTCTCCCTGCTGAACGTGTCCAGCTAATCTCCCAAACCCCAATCCCTTCTACAAAACAACAACTCTTTCCTTCCTAGGCATGGTTTGTGCGGTCAGAATTCTTACACAAGAGCCAGGACGACGTCCTGTAGCCTTTCTGTCCAAACAACTTGACATTACTGTTTTAGCCTAGCCTCATGTCTGCGTGCAGCAGCTGCCACTGCTTTAATACTGTTAGAGGCCCTAAAAATCACCAACTATGCTCGACTCACTCTCTACAGTTCTCATAACTTCCAAAATCTATTTTCTACCCCCACCATCACTCAAGACAATGCTTATGCTGATAAGGTAGCTAAAAAAGCAGCCATCAAAAGGCCTCAGATCCCATCGCTCAGGACAATGCTTATGCTAAGTTTAAAAAGCAGCTGGCTTCCAACTTCTATCCCTCAGGGCAGTTTTCCTCCTTCACATCGGTCACTCCCACCTACTCCCCCGCTGAAACTTCCACCTATCAATCTCTTCCCACACAAGGCGAATGGTTCTTAGACCAAGGAAAATATCTCCTTCCAGCCTCACAGGCCCATTCTATTCTGTCGTCATTTCATAACCTCTTCCATCTAGGTTACAAGCCGTTAGCCTGTCTCTTAGAATCTCTCATTTCCTTTCCATCCTAGAAATCTGTCCTCAAGGAAATCACTTCTCAGTGTTCCATCTGCCATTCTACTACTCCTCAGGAACTTCTCAGGCCCCCTCCCTTCCCTACACATCAAGCTCAGGGATTTGCCCCCGCCCAGGACAGGCAAATTGACTTTACTCACATGCCTCAAGTCAGGAAACTAAAATACCTCTTGGTCTGGGTAGACACTTTCACTGGATAGATAGAGGCCTTTCCTACAGGGTCTGAGAAGGCCACCGCAGTCATTTCTTCCCTTCTGTCAGACATAATTCCTCAGTTTGGCCTTCCCACCTCTATACAGTCCGATAGCAGACCGGCCTTTATTAGTCAAATCACTCAAGCCATTTTTTAGGCTCTTGGTATTCAGTGAAACCTTTATATCCTTTACCATCCTCAATCTTCAGGAAAAGTAAAAGGACTAAAGGTCTTTTAAAAATACACCTCACTAGCTGGGCGCGGTGGCTCAAGCCTGTAATCCCAGCACTTTGGGAGGCTGAGACGGGCGGATCACAAGGTCAGGAGATCGAGACCATCCTGGCTAACACGGTGAAACCCCGTTTCTACTAAAAAATACAAAAAAAACTAGCCGGGCGAGGTGGCGGGCGCCTGTGGTCCCAGCTACTCCGGCGGCTGAGGCAGGAGAATGGTGTAAACCCGGGAGGCGGAGCTTGCAGTGAGCTGAGATCCGGCCACTGCACTCCAGCCTGGGCCACAGAGCCAGACTCAGTCTCAAAAAAAAAAAAAAAAAAAAAATACACCTCACTGAGCTCAGTCACCAACTTAAAAAGGACTAGACAATACTTTTACCACTTTCCCTTCTCAGAATTCAGGCCTGTCCTTGGAATGCTACAGGTTCCAGCCCATTTGAGCTCCTGTGTGGACACTCCTTTTTATTAGGTCCCAGTCTCATTCCAGACACCAGACCAACTTGAACTGCCCCCCGAAAACTTGGATAGAGCCTGAAAACTCACCAACCAAGCAAGTAATTATGTTGAACCCCCTTAGGCTCTATTTAGATGTCCTAGGTCCTACCAATTCTTAGTCCTTTAATACCTGTTTTTTTCTCCTTCTCTTATTCAGACCTTGTGTCTTCCGTTTAGTTTTTCAGTTCATACAAAACCACATACAGGCCATCACCAATCATTCTATATGACAAATGCTCCTTCTAACAACCCCACAATATCGCCTCTTACCAGAAAATCTTCCTTCAGCTTAATCTCTCCCATTCTAGGTTCCCATGGCGCCGCTAATCCCGCTTGAAGCAGCCCTGAGAAACACCGCTCATTATCTCTCCCTACCACCCCCCAAAAATTTTCGCTGCCCCAACACTTCAACACTATTTTGTTTTTCTTATTAATATAAGAAGACAGGAATGTCAGGCCTCTGAGCCAAAGCTAAGCATCATATCCCCTGTGACCTGCATGTACACATCCAGATGGTCGGTTCCTGCCTTAACTGATGACATCCCACCACAAAAGAAGTGAAAATGGCCTGTTCCTGCCTTAACTGATGACATGACCTTGTGAAATTCCTTTTCCTGGCTCATCCTGTCTCAAAAGCTCCCCCACTGAGCACCTTGTGACCCCCCACCCCTGTCTGCCAGAGAACCACCCCCTTTGACTGTAATTTTCCTTTACTTACTCAAATCCTATAAAACAGCCCCACCCCTATCTCCCTTCGCTGACTCTCTTTTCGGACTCCCGCCTGCACCCAGGTGATTAAAAAGCTGTATTGCTCACACAAAGCCTGTTTGGTGGTCTCTTCACACGGATGTGCATGACACAGTCTCTTCAACAAATGGTGCTGGGAGAAGAGGATATCCATATGCAGAAGTATGAAACTACACCCCTATCTCTTGTCATATAAAAAGATCAAATAAAAATGAATTAAAGACTGAAATCTAAGACCTCTAACTATGAAACTACTACAAAAAAATTGAGGAAATTCTCTAGGACATTGGTCTGGGCAAAAATGTCTTGAGTCCCCACAAGTACAGGTAACTAATGCAAAAATGGACAAATGGGATCACATTGACTTAAAAAGCTTGCACAGCAAAAAGCAAAAACAAAAAACCCCAAAACCAAAAAACAAACAAAAAAACAATCAACAAAGTGAAGAGACAACCCACAGAATGGGATAAAATATTTGCAAACTACCGGTCTGAAAGGGATTAATAACCCGAATATATAAAAAGCTCAACTAGATCTACAGGGAAAAAAATCTAATAATCTGATTTTAAAATGGGCCAAAGATTTGAATAGACATTTCTCAAAAGAAGACATACGAATGGCAAACAGGCATATATGAAAAGGTGTTCAACATCACTGATCAACAGAGAAATGCAAATCAAAACAACGAGATATCATCTCACCCCAGGCAAAATCGCTTTTATTCAAAAGACTGCAGTAATAAATGCTGGCAAGGACATAGAGAAAAGGGAATCCTCATACAATGTTTGTGGGAGTGTAAAAGTATAGCCACTGTGGAGAACAGTTTGGAGGTTCCTCAAAAACCTAAAAATAAAGCTACCATATGATCCAGTAATCTCACTGCTAGGTATATACCTAAAAGAAAGGAAGTCAGTATATTGAACAGCTATCTGCACTCCCATATTTGTTGCAGGTCTGTTCACAATAGCCAAAATTTGGAAGCAACCAATGTGTCCATCAACAGATCAATGGAAAAAGAAAATGTGCTAACTACATAATGGAGTCATAAAGAAGAATGAGATCCTGTTATTTCCAACAACATGGATGGAACTGGGGGGTCATTATGCTAAGTGAAATAAGCCAGGCACAGAAAGATAAATATCACATCCCCTCACTTATTTGTGGGTTCCAAAAATCAAAACAATTTAACTCATGGGGCAGAGAACAGAAGAATGGTTACCAGAGGCTGGGAAGGGCAGCGGGAGGGTGAGTAGGAAGTGGGGATGGTTAATGGGTACAAAAAAATACAATGAATGAAGACCCAGTGTTTGATAATACAACATGGCAACTATAGTCAATAACTGTACATTTAAAAATAACTAAAATAATTGGTTTGACACACAAAAGGTAAATACTTGAGGGGATGAACATCCCATTTTTCCATGATGTGATTATGCATTGCATGCCTGTATCAAAACATCTTATGTGCCCCATTATATATGCCTACTATAAATGCACAAAAAATGAAACATTTATAAAAATTTGCCTAATTTTGGGACCAGGCTATGAAAAACAGCATGTCTTCTTAATTTACATGCTTTTAAAAATTATTAAGCAAAAATAACTTTAAAAGAAGCTGTTTTGGGGGGAATATTCTGTTTTTTTCTATTAATGCTTTCCTAGAAAGCAAAATTTACTACAAAATGACTGAAGCCCATTCTTGACATAACTACCATAGTTATAATTTGAGATTCAGAATAAGAAATACTTTCACAAATAACTGAGATAATGCATGATAAAACCAATACAATTGTTTTGTTCGAAAAATTTTGTCTCACACGTAAAATCTAATGCAACATAGAGACAAGGGAAGGCACTGTGACCATGACAAGGGTGTACTAAGCAACACTAATGAAAATGAGGTATTCTTCTCTTCTTGGAGAGCCACTGGAAGAACTTGCATGTACATTTGAAGAAAAATGATGCAAGCCACTTGCCCATTATTGACAGAGCCCTTCCAGTTTGATTGCTGTGACATATTTGATATTTTTACTATTAACCTTTGATTTGATGCTTTGGACAACAATAGAAAACTATGCATGCTTTTTCTTCCATTGTAGGTTCCAATGCCACATGGCCTTTGCTATTTCAGATTAAGTCTTTTAATTTTGGAAACATTTTCACTGATGGCACCTATTCTATGGCAATGTATGTAACTTGCAACTCATCATTTATATTTAAATGGTAGAACCATTTATTTCTTCAGAAAGGACTTTAGAAATATTCTAAACTTTGAGATTTTTTTTTCCACACAGAAGGATGCTAGCTCTCTAGGATCTTAATACCAAAGTATTAACTCTATGAATACCCATATTTCAATATAGAGTTACTGATAATCTGGAAAGACCTGTACTGTTGTTTTAAGCCATGTGAGAAAATTACAGGCAAAGTTCATTTGTATTAAGTTTTGGGAAATGATTTTTCATAACTACACTGGATAGAAATAAAATGGCATAACTTTGCTTCTAAAGTAACTATTCTGTGGCCAATCTAGAAATGTCAGATTTAAAATTAGTTCTTGTAAATATCTATTTAGAACAAATTGCTTTGATAACTGTGTTCTCTAGGTTATTTTGAGTGTGTGTGTTTGTTCATGTCTATTTATCTAAGATGTGGGCCTTGGAGTAAATAGGATTCTCTCATGACTATAATCTCAAATATGGTCATCCATCATATAGTCTCATAGATGTAGAATTAGCAAAACTACATTTAATAGTAAGCACACACCATAGATGAAATTGTCTTTCCTGTCCTCTGATGTAAGTCAAGACTAACATGAGTTTGACCTTTTAAAACACCACTCATTTGTTACCCTGTTATAGAAACACATCAGCTTGTCTTCATGAAACTTTTTAACTATATCACATAATCTACCTTAAGCACACTTGTAGAATGTCTGTTAAAAAGTAGCCATGCATCTCCTCAGATTGGTCATATTTAACTAAATGGTCACTCCACACACTCTCCAGCAAAACTGGTATTAAGTCTGCGTCTTCACTTGGCATGTACCACTTCTAATATAACACATAATTGACTTATTTGTTGATTACATTTCCCAACATCCTCCCACCATCTTTAGAATGTAGCCTCCACAAAGGCAGAGATTTTTGCTTTTGGCCATTGTGTTACTTCAAGTGCTTAGAGCAACCTCTGGCACCTAGTAGCACTCATTCACTGACAAAACAATGTGGCAGATGAGGTCAGAGACACAATGGGATGGGATGGGGAATAGATCATTTTTGGGCTTTGTGGGCCATCTTCAAGCTCTGAGTGAAACACGGAAGGCACTCCAGGATTCTAGGCAGAGCAGTGCTGTAACCTGACAAAGGTTTTAAAAGCATTGCTCTGGCTACTGTTTTGAGGATGGGCTGTGGTGGACAGGGGTGAAAGTGAAAAGACATTTATGAAGCAAGTATAGTAATTGGATGAGGAATCGTAAAGTCACAGATTAGGATGAAAGTGGTATAAATGGTGATATGTGGTTGAATTCTGGATTGTTTTGAGGGGAAAGCAAATAGTATTTCCTGACGGACTGGATGTGAGCTGAGAGAAACAAAATCAAGGTGACAACAAGGTTGTTCTAGCTTAAGCAACTGGAAGAATTGTGTTGTCATCGATTGACTTGTGGAAGTTTGTGGGAGGAATATGTTTCAGGGTAGGGTGAGCTGTTTGGAAGTTCAGTGTTGGACATACCATGTTTCAGATGTTTTGTCAGACCATCACCAAGGGATGCCAAAGGCAGGTGGATCTGTGATTAATGTTCAGGGGTGTGGGGAATTACATATGAATTATATAATTATATAATTCAATTGAATAATTATATACATTATATATATATAAATAAAAATGGGATGCAAAGTGAGTGCAGAGAGGAACAAGGGCCAAGTACCCTGCAGTTAAAAGGAATGAATGAATTTTATCACAGAACTAGAAAGAATCTCAGGTTCTTCTCAGGTAACAAATGTCCTGAAGGGAAAAAAAAAATCATTATCAGGTGATGTTACTTTATGAAGGAAAGGTAAGAGAACAAGCAAATTATGAACATAATTTAAAGATAGAATTTATTCTCTGATGGTTTACTCATGCAAACTGCACATAAAAGAAAATAGTACAGTTTGTGTAACATTGCAAATATAAGGACTGAAAATGCTAGGTACAGAACTAGTATGACATCCTGAAAGTCAAAATGGAATTTGTGTTTATACAACTAATAATGATTTTTATATTTGCTCAGTACAGACTGATTTACAATGAAAGTTTTGCTAACCTTGGTAAGCTTGTTAACCGTTTACATGACTTCTTACATCTATGTAGTTTTATTTTACAGTTGCAAGAATTCTGTTACCAAAGAACCTTAACTTGCATAAGTAATAAGATGAAAGAAAAATGTACTGAAGGACTTAAGAGTGAAAAATTGAGGCTTTTCCTAACCCATTCAAACTACAATAAAAAATACCCTTCTTACAGAATTCATATTTTGTGCCTTTGAGATAACTCCTTAGAATAATGATATCAAAATCATGATTTGAAACTGATTACTTTAAAATAATGAAATTCGTTGAAAATTAAAAATTTAAGAATTATCAAATAAAAATGCTCTCATTATAATAAGCTAAACAATAAAATTCCCATTATCTTCATACTTAAAGTCCTGAAATGTCATTTATATAATCTGAATGTTTCCCAGTTTGGAACTTAGGCAGGTGGGATATTTCCTTGAATTATCAAGGATATTCCATACAGACTTTTAAAATGTCAGTCTCATTAGGAGATGGCACTGAGACTTTAGCAAATAGTGTAGTATGGATGCAGGACAAACTACACAACTTATTATAAATGCATTACAGATATTTACATAGTGGAATCCTGCTTGAATGCCAGAAGTTGCTACTGGGTAGGACTCATAACTATTTTACAAAGTTTTCTTACGCACATCTACTACTTTTAAAATTTTATGTTTAACAATTTATTCTATTTTAAAATATGTACTGTATTTTGAACATAACTGCAGAATAAAAATAGATAATGGCACATTAGAAAACTAAGTATCCCACAGATGATTGGATAATGAGAAAAGTGTACCTACAATCATCTCATCAGAAACAAGCTACATCATGGAATGTTAGTTATCCAAGCCTGCACAATAATGACTTTTAAACTGCAATCATCTATTGGCCAGCATCACACTGAAGGCATCGTTAAACATTCAAGCAAAGATTGCTGGCATAAACTATTGAAAGACACACACACACACACACACACACGCACACACACATACACAGACACACACACTCTCTCTCATTCATGCAGGCTTCCCACATTATAATTACATTGTTCTAAAGATAGATACTGATTTTTTTTCCACGAGAAACATTATCAAAATTTGCTACTAAAAGATGACAGTGCTTTCACAAGAATAAGTACAAGTTAGCTCGCAAGTACAAGACAATGGGGGTAAACAGTTTTAAATTTTCTAAGTAGTAATTTTAGGCTTTTCTGGCAACCATACCATACTTAATTATGCATAAACTTTGCAGTTTGTAACCTGAAATCTGTAAAAAACAACAATAAAAAAATGAAAAACAAGAGCTAATTTCAAAAATTATTAGATATTTGATAACCCTGTATCATACATTATATAATTTCATATTTCTTAGCCTCAAAACATAGGTGTAAAATATTGAATTTAAGACTTGAAAAATAAAATCATTTTTGAAATGCTGAAAATTCTAAAATTTGTTTACTTAAAACCTTAAATAAAAAAGGAAAATGATTATAAATGACCTTGATTTAGCTTAACAATGTGCATAAAAGCACTGTATGTCTTTACCATGTTTTCACTCACTTAAAAAAAAGTGTTCTTTAATGTTTTTCCTTTTGCATAATGTGCAAAATAAAAGGCAAAAAGATTAAAAGCAAATTTCTATCTTTCTCTTGCCTAGTGCTTTTATGACTCCGTTAACATTACAAAGTCAACAGGGACTATGCAAAACTTTGGTATAAATGATAATACTACTACCATCACAGTTGAGGGTTAAGGGGTGGTCAAAAGAAATGGAAGTGGGAAGAAAGATTCAGTAACACCCCCATTTATTAAAACACCAACAAATTAAAAGTGAAATAAACCACAATGAATTATAATACAATTTACACATTGAGCACAGAAAAATTAATAAATCTACTAATATTTATAAAAAAAGCAAAATCAGTCTTTTTCCAGAGACTAAAAACTGTTTTTCAGTCTGATCAACTGCTGCTACACCAACTTTAGAGCCAAATTTAATTTCAAGTAAAAAAAAAAAAATTTACAACCACAGATTTCGCATAAATGGAAACTGGTCTTTCCTTGATTTCCCTTTGAAGTCACTAATGAGTATCTAAAACTGTTGTACTGCAGGTTTTTAATCAACTTCCTGAGGGCTGTGACTGGGAGGAAGGAGCCATAACGATCTGTGAAAGAGCAGGCTCTGTACTCTGGTCCGCCATCTGGGTGAGGACTGAAGTGGCTACAGCTTCTGCCTTGGAGGTTGAACTGACTCCATTGGATGTGCTGACCGAACTATGCTGTATAGCTTCTGTATGTGGACTACTCGGCACTGAAATGTCTTCTGAACTATCATCTTTATCAGCAGCTGGGTGAAAAAAAGAAAAAGTATTCATTTTCCTAAAATCTGTAAGAATGCACCATTATGCTGAGGCAATATATGGAGTAAAAAGTTAGAAAGCATCTTACAAAACTGATTAGACAAGTTGGTATTACAGGAATTGATATAGGTCATGAAGTAGGCAATTTTACCTGCAATAGGTCAAAAGAAGGCACAACCATGCATATGGAAACATCTGGGTGCCCACTGCCTTATGGAATAGAGTTGAAGAAATATTTGCTAAATAGTGTTAAAGAAAGAAAATGAGGTAGAGTTTGGAAGACAGGCTCTTACAGATACAATCAAACATAAGTATCACATTTAACAAACTCAGTCTGGTTGGCCTACATGTCATTCTTATTATAAGATAAAAATTTATAACCACATGCATAAACAAAATGAATTCTTACATACAAATTACATCTTCAAATTATTCCCTCTGCATTCTCCAGAACTGTATTTATTCTGGCTGATTTTCCATCTATTGCAGCCATGAATGATTATAACACCTGATTCTAATGATGCATACATATGAGAATAAGCAATATTTAGAATCTAAATGCCACCAGCTGTTATAGTTGCATGAATAAATTGGGATTCAAGTAAAAATCCATACAAAACTCTAAACATTGCAACTGAAAAGATACTCAGGAAAAGGCATTCTAAGTATTTACAAAAATAAATCTGCAAATACTTAGACCTGAACAAGTCTTACACCCTTATTTTAATAGAACAGAATCCAGTAATTTCATTTAGTAAAAATTTGATATAGATAATACACAAATATTTATAGTATATGTAAGTTATGAGGAACAATGATAACATGAACACCTGGGAACCGTGCCGCCAACCTAAGAGAGAACACTGCCATTAACACTTCTGCTTCCTGGAGGTTCCTGTCCTCACCAAAGGTAATCACCACTCTGACATTTCTTTAACCATTCTCTTGTTTTTCCTTTGTAGTTTTACCACATAGGTATGTATCCCTAAGCAACATAGTTCAGCTGTTTATTCTGAAACATTTTAAAAACAGTATCACACTGGATGTACTCTTTGGAACCTTGCTTTTTTCACTTGGCATTAAAACTTTTTTTTATTCAGTGTTCAGAAGTGACAATAAGTAGGCTTTTAAAATCAAATCTGAGAATGTATATTGGCCTGCTTACTGATGGCCAGATGCCCATTCTGAAAGTCAATTAGTAAAAAATATTGTGGATATCTTATGAAGCAGGACTTAGCCTATGATTTGCAATGTAGAAGATGCAGAGGGGGATACCTGATAGTGTCAACTTTAGCTAAAAAAAAATTATTAATCTTGTGCATTTTCTGAAATAAAGTTTTTACAGAATTTTTCAACATCTGCCTCAAATCCATGCATTTTTGAAAAGCAGGTTTTAAAATACATTAATGAGATGGAACCCCATCTTTTCTATAACATGCTATAAATCAAAACCATACCCCTGGATACTTGACCTCAAGGTACAATAAAACAACAACAACAAAACCAACCACCAGTAGTAGTATTCCTTTAAAAATCATACAAAATGGAATGAATACTTAAAAAATTATAGATTCAGATGGTATATATGCAGGTGTGTTACACGGGTATATTGTGCAATAGAAGTTTGGGCTTCTACTGAACCTATCACTGAAATAGTGAACATAGCACCCAATAGGTAGTTTCTCAACTAATGCCCCCCTTCCCCTCTACTTTTCTGATCAAGCAATAATAAATGTTATAAAATATTTATAATTCAGATATTAAAATAGCCAATCATTACATGTACAAAGAAAACAAAACACTGGCAATGACAGTTTAACTGGAGGGAATACTAAAAAGCTCTATTTGTTTATTTCACCACTATTCTTTTTTTTTTTTTTTTTTTTGAGATGGAGTCTCGCTCTGTCACCCAGGCTGGAGTGCAGTGGCCGGATCTCAGCTCACTGCAAGCTCCGCCTCCCGGGTTCACGCCATTCTCCTGCCTCAGCCTCCCGAGTAGCTGGGACTACAGGCGCCCGCCACCTCGCCCGGCTAATTTTTTGTATTTTTTAGTAGAGACGGGGTTTCACCGTGTTAGCCAGCATAGTCTCCATCTCCTGACCTCGTGATCCGCCCATCTCGGCCTCTCAAAGTGCTGAGATTACAGGCTTGAGCCACCGCGCCCGGCCCACCACTATTCTTTAAAAGAACAACAGGCTGACGTTTCCCTGAATGTTGAGTTCAAGGGATACACCAGCTTTTAAAAATAAAGAGGCTGATCTGTGATGAGTGGTATAAGGAAATGTAAATACATACTGGAGGCAACAACTCAAAATGAAAACAGTAAATTATAAAGGATGAATGCTTACCTACAGACTTTCAGAATTAGTAAGAGCAATGTGATATATTTGCACCTATGTCCAGTTCTAGGTGAGGGGAGAAAATGACTGGTGTAATCACAAGCACTAGAGAGATACAGAAAGCCATGGTGTACTCACAGAGCCACTTCTAGCTCTATCTAAGCTAAAAGAAACCAGCTGTTTGGCAATTCCGTAATCTTGAAAGTTCTCTACCTATGTCCACAAGTTTCTTTTTCTTATTTGAGATAGGGTCTCCCTGTCACCCAGGCTGGAGTATTATGGCACAATCACAGCTCACTGCAGCCTTGAACTCTTGGGCTCAAGTGATCCTCTTGCCTCAGACTCCCAAGTAGCTGGGACTATAGGTGTGTGCCAAATTGTCTGGCTTTTTTAAACTTTCTGTGGAGATAGGGTCCCGCTATTTCACCCAGACTGGTCTTGAAGTCATGGGCTCAAACAATCTTCCCGCCTTGGGGTCCCAAAGTGTTGGGACTACAAGGCATGAGCCACAGTGCCTGGCTCATACATTTTTTCAGTAATAAAAGTATTTGTGGTTGATTAGTCCCTAAGAAGCTTTTCTTCCAATTTATAATTATAGAGACAATTATAATACAACTTTAATTATGCCCAGGTCTGAAGAATGTGAATTCATGGCAATAACATCACTTTTGTGCTTTATTCTTCATGGAACCCAAATATTTAAAACGTACTCTTTATTATTTTCATTCAGATTTTATATTACTTAACTGTTGGGGTGACTGTCATGGTTTTCCCATGACTGAGGGGTCTTCTTAGGAAGTTGGACTTTCAGTGCTAAAACTGGGTGGGACAGACCCTATGGCTGTGACTTAGTACTTTCACCTTTACTTGAAAGATTTTGTAACATTCCTTAATTTCTACTAAATCTTAGTTTTGATTCACAAATGTCTTTAAAGATTTAGCTAGTATTACAACTCACCACTGTTAGCAAGAGCTGTGCACTACAACATAATGAAGAGTGTAAATTTTTCAAAGGTATTCACTTAGTCAATCTCTGTATCTGTTTTTACTACTACACAACAGAGAAGTCAGACTTATTTCAAACATTTCAAATTTGAAAATATAAATTACTTGAAAATTTCTACAAAATCCAATTATCTCCCAAGAGCTGAAGAGAATTAATTTTATGGTAGAACTATATTTCAGTTAATTTGATTACTTACATGACTAGACAGGAATAAAGATAGGAGTATTTCCAAACAACAAAAATATCCTATTCATTTCTTATATTCTCATAACTTAGTACTTTATGTACTAAAAATGTATTAATCTAGATTTTCAGTCATTTTATGTAAGTATACAGCATATAAACCTGCGCATCTATACACTTAAGATATCTCTGTAAATCGACTGTCAAAATGAATAACTGGTTTGCATCTGCTGAGCATACACTGCCTGGACAATAGAGTCAAAACTGTTGGGACAATCTAATAAATTATCAAAGATTTAAAAATTACAGGTAATTTTGAATTGGATACAATTTAAGAGGCCAGTTAACTTCCTTTTAATTTTATAAAATCATTTGTTTATTTCCTTTTAACCTATCAAAATTCAAGAGAGATTTCTTGTTAAAAAAATCATGTATGCATAAATGCTGAACTCAGTAGCTTCTATAGGAAATTATGTTAAGTCAGATGGGAACCATAATGGCCTCATCCCTGAAGCAATCATTGTTAATATAAATCCCAAACATATTTCTATATGGTTCCAATTTACTCCACAATGTGTTTCACCATCCTGTCAAAATTACTAGATATCAAATAACCAAGATTTATATGCTCAAAACTGACAAAAATCAGCGTTCTAAATATATGTGGCAGTTGAGAGTTGCTAAATCTACGGAATCTTTTAAATTAAAAAATATTGCCCATTCTGATGAAACTGCTTACAATGACTACAAGTAAAGATGGTGGCCATTAAGTTTTATCGTGAGCACCTGAGGAACTGTTTGCATCCAATACAAAATGTTTCTTTCTTTTGAATTACTGACACTGGCAAATTGAAATGAAGTGGATACATATGGTTGAAACAATCTTCACATTTACAAATATCCTGAAATATCACTAAATCATAAAGACGTAAGCTGTGGGTTATATATTATAAATGTTGCCTAATGCATTCCCAACTCTGTTATTTGTTACAAATTGGTATACTATGGACAAAATTGGCCATTTATTCAAGAGTAACAGCTGGTTCCAACACTGTGGATCTTATCAAAAACGGACTTTACAAAAGGGAAAAGGCACAATTAACCTCTAAAATGCTGAAAACAAAAGAATCTCATTGTTTGGGAAAACATTTAGGAGGAAACATATAAGCAGATAATTTAAGTACTGTTCCCGTTTTAGCATTTTTATAACTATCTAGATAATGTCAATATAAAGTCTACCACAATAAAAACATTACACAATGCTGACATTATCTAAGAAAGAATAACAACATCTGATACCATAAAGGGATATCAAATATTGTTAAAGGCAGTCAGCTGATTTTAAAAAGAAAAATATCATCATTACTGAATGGAGGCTGGGAAAAAAGTAGTGTTTCACCCTGTCAATCTAAGACAAAGTGTTACCCTGAGAAGATGAACAAAATATCATCAAGTACTTACAGTATATTTTAAATTATCAGCTAATCCATTTTGTTGATCTATAGTAATGCTTAGGAAAAAAGCTAGAAACAGGAAAACTCAAACTCTCTAGATTCTAAAAAAGTATACCTCTTTACTGCATTCTATAATAACCTTACAGAAATTCTGATATTTAATCTTAAATATTTTTAAGATCCATTTTTAAAGTAGCAGCTCAGTTCACTCTGGCGGTATTTCACTGACGTAGCCTAAGGCTATAGGTAATGGAACATTACTCACTATGATAGCCAGATTTCTTCTGCATGGCGGTTACAGGGCAATCTTTATGAGCCAGAAGAAGCTGTTTCAGCTGTGCCACTTCATTTCTCAGCAGGGTGACTTCACTCTGGAGAAGAAACAACTTATGTACCTTACCACAAACTAAACATATATTTTACTGTTTAAAACAAGCGAGGATTAAGGTATGAAAATTGGACATCACTGGCAGAACATTAAAAACAAAGAAAATATGCTGATTAAATATGTCTAATCAGTACATGGCAGCTTTTATATTTTAGCATTTATTAAAAAGCTGTAACTTGAATAAAAATTTAAGTAAGATAATGCCACAACTGGATAGTATTTTGAAATTGTTTCCATTTCCTTGGGACTTCCTATATATTATAGGTAACCTGTTGAAAGTATTTTTATTTTATATATGTTACATGCTCTTCTGATTACTTAAAAAGAAACATCAAGGGAGTCAGGATGAATTTTCACCAATTCCATTCACTTAAAAATGAAAAATTCATCCTAGATATTCAATTAAGCAGGTTTCTAGTTTCCTAGAAACCACGAGAAGCTCCACAGGGGAAACCAAAATAACCAAAGAATCATGGATACCTAAAATTCACTGCAAGGCACTCTTGCTGGACACTGAAACCAATGAAACTAGATATAACATTTAAATGGCTTAGTTGCCTTTGACCCAGGCAATTTGTACACATCTAAATTTAAATCTGCTAAATCAATGGAGATTTGTCCTGATCTTCAGAATGAGTACTTCAGCCATTGTTTGGGATACATTAATCTGGTAAAAAGTTCCAAATTGAGCAAGTCCGACTAATTCCTTTGAGTTACCCCAAATATTAAAAACACATAAGTCAGTGATCATTACCAATATTCAAGAGTTAGAAATAATATGAATTTAATAAACTGGTATCATAAAAAATTCTTAACTTACAAATACCTCTACTTACTTGGACTTACAATAACTAAAACCATTCAGATTTCATCCATGAACCAAAAAGTAAATTAGAAAATATAGCAAACAGGTATACATAAAAGCTCAGGCATGACATTTTCTACCTTATTTCTTAACCAGAAAGCTGAATATAAAATAATTTAGCAGGCCGGCCTGGTGGCTCACGCCTGTGATCCCAGCACTTTGGAAGGCTGAGGCAGTTGGATCACTTGAGGTCAGGAGTTCGAGACCAGCCTGGCCAACATGCTGAAACCCTGTCTCTACAAAAAATACAAAAAATAGTTGGGCATGGTGGCGGGTACCTGTAATCCCAGCTACCTTGGGAGGCTGAGGCAGGGGAATTGCTTGAATCCAGGAAGCAGAGGCTGCAGTGAGGTGAGGTTGCGCCACTGCACTCCAGCCTTGGTGACAGAATGAGACTCCGTCTCAAAAAAAATAAATAAGAATTTAGCAGACCTGGGCCTCCATAGTGATAAATGACAGAAACACAAAAATCAAAAGAATAAAAGTTAAGCAATCTAAAGGCAATCTATTGGGTCAAACAGTTTCTCTAAAGGCAATCTATTGGGTCAAACAGTTTCTCACACCCCAATAACAATGAACTACATCACTGTATTTAAGTACAGAACAAAAATTGATGCTCATAATAACTCTACACCATTAATTAAGAGATTAAATTATTTAGAATACTATATTTCAGGCAAGAATAGGTAGACGGTAATCAAAGTACAAAAGGTAAAATTTAAAACAGTTCTGCTTGAAAAGATAAGCTGTCATTTAGAAAACACCTTCTGCAACTGGTGTCAATAATGCTAATTATAGCTCAGTATTGATGACACTATTGATGAAACCATGTTATGAATAATCCAGTGTATATTCCCCAATGTATATCACCCATCCTGTCAGCTTGATTTTAAGACTGACATCTACAAGTTTCTCTCATTAAATCCCGTAACAGGAAATGGGCTGGATATTTATTTTTAGTCAAGAATATACAATCTTTAACAATCTGGTGATGGTGACCATGATTTTCAACTCTTAACTGCTCTTCCGATATACTCTATCCTTTAACACCAAACACTAGTAATGCTTCAAGCCTGTCATACACTTGCTGCCTTCACATTAGCCTGAACAATTTGAAATAACCAGTATTTGTCTTGACACACAAAAATAACAGTTTGAAATTGCTACCTAAATACATACTGTTGTCTTTATCTTCTCTTCTTTGTCTTGCTAAATATTTTATTTATCTTTAAGTGCCAACTCAGTACAGTTTAGACTACATAGGAAAATAAGTTAGATGCCTATTTCTGTGTTCCCACAGCCATATACTTTTGTGTGTATATATACAGATCTCTTCCATAGTACTTATCACACTGGATTGTAACTTTTGGTGTACTCGTTTGCTACCTCTCCCAGACTGAGAATTTCTTGAAGGCAGAACATATCTTTTTCTTGGTATCCCCAGAGCATAGCATATTGCCTGATATGGACTGAGTAGACAGACATATTTTAGAGAGGACCATGTAATTCTATGTCTAGGAGGTAAAAAATATCAAAGAAGGTGAAATAAAAAACCTTGAATAATATGAATCTGGTCAGAGGTCCTAACTTCATAATTTATACCAATAATCTCCCTGATACAGTTACATTGTTAATTTTCTCAGTTATGAAAATTGGCATATTATATAGTATCACCTCAATTACAGAACTTTAAAAATCACAAATGCCTTCTCTCTTAAACACTCTATACACTCATAATAAACCATATTATGAAACAAAATGCTGTATGTGATAAAAGTATTGAAAGTGTTATGCGTTGGCTAATTGATATAAAATAATTGATTTAAAAATAAACTGCGTGTGTTGGCTCATGCCTGTAATCCCAGCACTTTGGGAGACTGAGGCGGGCAGATAACTTGAGGTCAGGAGTTTAAGACCAGCCTGGCCAATGTGGTGAAACCCTGTCGCTAAATATAAGAATTAGCTGGGTGTGGTGGCGCATGCTTGTAATCCCAGCTACTTGGAAGGCTGAGGCAGGAGAACTGCTTGAACCAAGAGGTGGAGGTTGCACCACTGCATTCCAGCCTGGGCTACAGAGTGAGACTCAGTCTCAAAAAAATAAATAAATACACACACACAAATTATCTCTTTAAATAGGCAGGTCTGAAACTGATGAACAAGACATCAGTTTCTATATTTCAAACTTAACTGTTGGTGGTGTTCTGGTTGTTGATCTAATTAGACTACCTGGTTTACTAACATATAGATGTAAAGATGCCACTAGCTAGGAAAGGTTAATGAACATCGAGGACTGAAGAGGTACAGTACTTGATTCTTGTTACAGCGTACATTTGTGCTAACTGAATTTTAATTGGCATTAACTTGGGGAAACAATGGAAAAGGCCAAGAAGAAGAAACTAAAAATTAAAGCTTTTGCACATTATTTTGTTTTTTAATTTCTGTTACTCTTATTTCTTTTAAAAAACTCTGCACATTCTTATATATAAATTTGCATGTATCTAAAAAGTATAACATACAAGCATGCTGTAAATATTTATCCAAAATTCAAATAACCAATTTTTCCACTACACCTTTTAAATAGCAGAAATGGTTAAGAAATAAACCAACAAATTCAAGGCGTGCATAACAGAAATTCAGTCCAATTTTTTACATTGTCCTGATCTAAAATGTTTTACAGTAACATTTTCCTAATGATGATTCTGAAGCTCAAAAGTGACTTTTGGATGACAGGTTACAAATTAAATATTGTATTATTACTGTACTCTAATAGTTGATTTCATTAAAAGATGGTATCACCACTAGACTAAAACCAGTAAATGAGACACAATTACTGGCTAGGAATTGGGACTGAGAGAAATACTACAAAGCAAACACAGCTGGGGTGCAGGTTAGGCATGAGGGTGGGTCAAACCTTGAAGAAGTAGATTAACTGAGCTGCACGCAAGCCCTAGTAAGTATAAGCATATGCTAGTGGTAAAGACCAGGTCAAGGAGGGGTTGGAAATAGGATGCTCATGCAGGTAAAGGTTTTATAACTGAATTAGTTAGAAGGGGCAAAACCTAAGTGGTTCCTAAGTCATATATATATATATATATATATATACACACACACACACACACACATTTATTTATTTTAGTAGAGATGGGGTTTCACCATGTTGGCCAGGCTGGTCTTGAACTCCCGACCTCAAGTGATCTACCTGCCTCAGCCTCCCGAAGTGCTGGAATTACAGAAGTGAGCCACTGCTGTTGGCTTCATTTATGATAAACATAGTACATTCAACAAACTACTCCAAGCATTTAAGAATTTTAGTCTCATGTACACACGCATAAAGGAAATACTGTATTCTTAAAAATATAGGCATGATTTATTACTATTCAGATAAGATGGCTGCATAAATCATGATTTTAATTCTGAAATCTTTCTACTAAGAAAGATCAGAAGACAGAGAGAGAAGGGGCTGCTACACAAATATAATGGGAAGACTCCTTAAGTTCCTATACACAGAGACCTCAGAATGTAAAAAAAGAGAAGTTACATACACAGACAAAACCAGTTTGCTCAAGCCAAAATAAATATCAAGGGGATGTTCAGCCACAAAAAGACTTAATATTAAATGAAAAAAAATGTACACCTCTTACTATCTGTTTTGTGGATTACTTTAGATTAGATTTTAATTGGATTCAGCCTCCAAAGTCCTCCTGGTTATACTAGCTAGCTACTATTTGTGAGTTAGTATACTTGCAGGATATGTTAGTTATCTTCCTGGGTCATTCTGAAGATGAAGTTAAATAAGGGATATAAAAGCATTTTGAAAATGTAAAAGTCCCATTCAAACATGAGAAATCATCACTTTGTCAAAGTAAAACGTATTTGGGAAGATGGAGCAGATGCTAAAAGAAATTATTATTCTGGTCTAAAATCTAATGTAAATTATTTTGTCATTACCTGTACCACGGCTCCACTCTAATAATGTGGCTACTCAAAGGTTATTTACATAGCAGCAAACAAATTTTTCTTACATTGTCTTTGTAATGTAAATCAGCCTGCTGAAATAATCACATGATTGCCAACTGACTAATCAAAACTTTTATTGATATTTGGCCATTAATATCAGGTATTCCCTAAATTAATGATCTTTGACTTTCTACTTCAGCCTTACCCCCAAAATTAAGGAAACAGTATTGAACAGTTTCTTATTTTGCGAAATTCTCACTGCTATGAATTTTTAAAATGTTTAGTCCTCACAAAAGGCAGTTAAGTATCAAGATTCCCTCCACACAGTTCCAAGGGTTATCGTGGAATGTAAAACCTTACACATGAAAACAAACTAGTTTTTTAAAAATTTATATTTTTAACAGAAAAAAGGATGACAGAGTTCTCACTAGAGCCATAAAATATTTTGGAAACACTTTGCAAAATGAATTGGAATGACTCCTTTCCTATTCTCACACTTTAATTACTTGTTTCATGTCTGTCTCCTTTGCTAGACCACAAATTCTGTAAGTGCAAAGACAATGTCTTTTTCGCTGTTACCCAGATCTAATAATATGCCTTGCACACAACAGATGCATAATGACAGAATGAAAAATAACTAGCATTTGCACAGTATAGTTACAACACTTTTCTATATCTTATTTCAGTTGCTTTTCATAACAGTACTTACTCTATCAGTGTGACGGAGAAACAAAGGCTTAGGAAGATTCTTAGTAAAGGCTTCAAATATAAGTATTAGATCTCAAACTCAGAATAAGATGCATGAGATGACCGCAGCTACACTAATACCCCTTTCTTTCATCTAGAATATAGTTAAGAACTCAGTGGAAAAAAGCGGAAGACAGTTAGATCATAGAATTCAGAAATTATAACAAACAGGTATTATAAAGTATCTTCCAATTATTGCTATTTTTTCCTATTTCAAGTGATAAATACTGAAATAAGATATTGTCTGGTACCAGAAATAAAAGATTTAATCTCATTTTCTATAAGTCAATGAACCAATAAACAAAACCTTTTCCACATCATTAACTTATAAGTAAATTCTAGCTATAAAAGTGTGCTTTTATTAATTTATCGTGCTTCCACTCCACACACATTTTGCAGTATCTAAGTTATTAGGTTGGTGCAAATGGAATCACGGCTTTTGCCATTAAAAGTAATGGCAAAACATACTTTTAATGGCAAAAACTGTGATTCCATTTGCACCAACCTAATATAACAGCCAAATCCACACAAAAATAATTATCAAGTTGTACCCACAGAGTAAATGTTAAGCAGCTACTGTTAGTAAAGAAAAGGAATCTGCTTTTTGTTCATAAGGAAACATGCTACATTTATAAACTGAAAATTAACCCCCACAATGAGTATAACTGAAAGACAAAGCTTATAAACAGTAAAAACCATTTCAAGTAAAAGATAACAAAATTAACAAAACAGATATTACTTTAAAAATACAATAATTGGCTGGGTGCAGTGGCTCATGCCTGTGATCCCAGCACTTTGGGAGGCCGAGGCGGGCAGATCACCTGAGGTTGGGAGTTCGAGACTAGCCTGACCAATGTGGAGAAACCCGTCTCTACTAAAAATACAAAATTAGCCGGGCGTGGTGGCGCCTGCCTGTAATCCCAGCTACTCAGGAGGCTGAGGCAGGAGAATCACTTAAACCCGGGAGGGGGAGGTAGCGGTAAGCTGAGATTGCACCACTGCACTCTAGCCTGAGGAACAAGAGCAAAACTCTGTCTCAAAAACAAACAAACAAACAAACAAAAAACCCAATAATTTATAACCAACAGTATTCAATTTTTGGTCTAGATTACCATAAATGTCTCTAATATAATTTGATGAAATTGCTCTTTTAGCAATGATTTGGGAAAACTAAAACAATACTAAATTTAGTGAATGCGGCAATAAGGCTGAATATATTTTCTTTTTTTTTTTTTTTTTTTTGAGACGGAATCTCGCTCTGTCGCCCAGGCTGGAGTGCAGTGGCGCGACTCAGCTCACTACAAGCTCCGCCTCCCGGGTTTACGCCATTCTCCTGCCTCAGCCTCCTGAGTAGCTGGGACTACAGGTGCCCGCCACCTCGCCCGGCTAGTTTTTTGTATTTTTTAGTAGAGACGGGGTTTCACCGTGTTAGCCAGGATGGTCTCGATCTCCTGACCTCGTGATCCGCCCGTCTCGGCCTCCCAAAGTGCTGGGATTACAGGCTTGAGCCACCGTGCCCGGCCCTATATTTTCTTTAAGACCTAATATGTATTTGGTAAAAATATGAACAATCATACCTCAACACTTGCTAAACCTTGTATCACATATAAAACTTATAAGTAAACTATGGGTCATTACTGCCCACTACACTGATCAGCTAAGCTTGCATGTCACATGAAGGATCATCAAGGAAATACAGAATTGATTAAAGTTTTCACATAAAGTAGGGTATAATTATTTCTTTGACATTCAATTTTCCTTACAAGTCATTCTGTTCTTCACAGTTAACGGTTTTGCTGTTGGCAGACTGAAGGAAATTTTTCTCCCTGAATCTATTATAGGCATGTTAACTCTTCACACTCTGAAAGCTAAAATCTGTCACATTTAAAAAACTTATTTTACTTGACAAATAAGTAGAAAACAACAAAAAGTCAAAATAATATATCGACTTGAAACAATAACAGAAAGTCATAGTTGAAGTACCCTTTCTTTCCAAACCATCCACACTCTCAATTCCCTCCTCACCATTGTTTGCACGTTGGTACATGTCATTCCTAAAATGCTAACTATACTTAGGGAGTCATTTTTATACCAGTTCCTATACCTATGCATTTACCCATCTAACTGTAAACCTTTTTATTAATAAGAAAGGATTATGCTTTATTAAGCATAATAATAATGCTTAATTAAGATGCAACTGACCTTTTTTGGTAATTTACTGAGGTGAAATTCATATAACATAAAGGTAATCAGTTTAAACTGGCATTTAGTACATTCACAATGTTGTGCAACTACCACCCTCTGTCTAGTAACAAAACATTTCCATCGCTCCAAAGTAAAACCCCTTACTCACTAAGCAGTTTTTCCCTATTCTCCCTCCCCCATTAATATGCCTTCTCTCTCTATGGATTTATTTATTCTGGGTATTTCACATAAATGGAATCATACAACATCTGATGTTTTGTTCTGTATTCTTTCACTTAACATAATGTTTTGAGGTTCATCTACACCATAGTATATACTTCATTCCTTTTTATGGCGGAATAATATTTCATTGTACATATAAACCATAACTTGTTTATCCATTCAGCTTGGATGGATATTTGAGCTGTTTCCAACAACTTTCTTTTTGCCTACACAAATATATATACTATAGATATTTTCCCAGGTTAACATAAATAGATGGATATAATACTTTTTTTTTTTTTTTGAGAAGCATTTTAAATAAAATCCTTGATAATATATCATTTTGGCTCCTATTTTAAAATGCATTTCTAAATCTAAGATGATGCCATCATCACCCAGTTTTTAACGATTAAAAATACTGGTTTTACTTGTTCTGTACATAATTTGAGATATTAACTAAACTCAAGTTCAAATGTAGAGCGTAATTTAGTGATTTCCTAAATTTAGCTTCCATTTAATAGTCTCATGCTTCAAAAAATGATGTCAGCAAACTTCTACCTAATGATAAATCTTATCTTTATTTCTCCAATCAAAAAACTTCTACCCAAATTAGGAAGTATATACAAAGCACTGCTAAAATAATGACATTTTAATCATAGATTGTGATAGAAAAAACATGAAATAAATGGGGTCAAGATTATATTTCTTTTGAATATTGAATTTTCCATGGTTTTCTGCAATAATAAAGGGCTAATAGTGGTAACCAGTGCTGCAGTATAACTAAGGAACAGCAATATCTCATTAAAAACTATTAAGATTGCTCTAAAATGGTTCAAAGTAGAAAACTTGCCTAGCTTAAAATCCCTGTAAATAATAACATATATGTATGTACTACTTCATAGTTTTCAGGTGCTTTTACTTCTTAAATAAGGCACAATAAGCCAAATTACAAAGGAAAATAACGGTAAATTTGTCTTACTAGTTTTTCTGTAGGAAGAAACCCTGGAATTGACTGATTTATGTAACAATACAGAGAAGTAAGACCATCAGGTATTACCACATCTATTCTATAGGTAAGACAACTGAAGGTAACAGTGATTGTGTTTTATGTCATACAACTAAAAGAGAGCAGGTCATTCAGAAGATTTTGTTAGTCGAGAACGGAAAAAAATACACCTAAATCACTTCATTAATGTAATAATATCTGAAAATTTAATAATAAATATAACAGAGTTGATATAAAATAGCCATTTTTGCAGCATAAATTAGCACCTACAGTCTATATTATTTTAAAAAAAAGAATATTTAGAAATGTTTTCTAAAAATTTCTGAAACTTGTTCTTGATTAAAAATTTATCAGATGATGGGCCAGGAACAGAGGCTCAAGCCTGTAATCCCAGCAATTTGGGAGGCTGAAGGCGGGTGGATCACCTAAGGTCAGGTGTTCAAGACCAGCCTGGCCAACATGGTGAAACCCCATCGCTACTAAAAATTAGCCGGGCGTGGTGGTGTGCACTTGTAATCCCAGCTACTTGGGAGGCTAAGGCAGGAGAATCACTTGCACCCGGGAGCTGCAGGTTGCAGTGAGCCAAGATTGCGCCACTGCACTTCAGCCCAGGTGACAGAGAGAGACTCCGTTTCAAAAACAAAAAACAATTTATCAGATGATAAATAATAAAATATATGTCTTAATAAACCCTAGAAGATAAGTACAAATTTTAAGTCTATGTGATGTGGTACATTGTATTAAAAATTTCTTCTAAACCATTAAAATCATTAAAAATAAGTTCTGCAAGACAATCTATTTGTTCTATCATGTCAATATTCAAAGCACAATAAAGACTTGAAAGATGTCTGCTTCGCATTAAAAAAATTTAAATTATAAAACTTATATTTGGTTAAATGCTATGTCTGATTTAGCTAAAAACTGTTTCCTAACCATTTAAACAGACAATTATATTGGTGATATCTTAAAGACAGATTTAAGAAGACAGCAGGTCTCTTACCATCAATTATGATTACACAGAAAGATTCATTTTTAACTGAGTATGGATAATTCAGAAGATTTAGCTAGATTAATAACAAGTGCAATTTATTAACATCAGTTTTCTAGTTGATACTTATCAATTGGTAGTTTAAGATTATATGGGAGAATATTTACGTTGAAAAAACACAACAAAAACAAAAGGAAGGAAGAAAAACAAAGGAAACAGATTTGGTGCTGCCTTAAAACTTTATACTCCATGAGGTTTTAAGAAATGTATCTGAGGCACATTGGCAGGGCAGTATGAAATGATCTGTACTGCCACTGGCCATAGTGTACCTGGTCTGTGGATAATTAGAGTCCTTCAGTTTCCAAAGCTGTCAATCTGGCACCTTTCACGAGCAATATATTCACTTTAAATAAAACAAAACAGAACAAAATTTATAATTCAAAGAATGAAAGAATTTAAAAACTGCTACTGAAGCAACTTTATAGTTGTGCTATAAACCAAAAAAATAGACAAGAAAAGTGAAATAACAGTGATATTTTTAAATTTTAAAATTCTCTGCACTTTATATCACAACTTTATATAAAGTTCAAACCAGATAGTTTAGCTACTTCTGTACGCAGGTAAACATATTTTAAATTTCTTCATTGTATCAGTGTTGAAAGCTTTATATTATTTAATCTCAGCATCCAAACAAACAGGTTTACAAAACTATGATTTACTATAGATTCCATACACACCCAATATTATGTCCTAAAATGTATGGAGGCCCAACTAGGAAAAAAAAAAAAAAAAAAAAGCTATGTTCACAATTATTAAAAAAGAAATAAAACAAAATTCACATATATGCACCTTACCTGCAGCTGACCATTTAATGAACTCAAGTCTTCTGCTTTCTTCTCTAAAGACTGAACCCAGACTTTCCTCTTTTGTCGGCATCTTGAAGCGGCTGCTCTATTTCGCTCTAAAAACTTTCTCCTTTTTTCATCAGGATCTTCGTTAGCTGCTCTTCTCCGACGACCACTTGTACTTTGGGTCTGTGGAGTTGTGTGAGCTGGAGAAGCCTATTATAAACAGAGATGAAAGCTTGTTATATTTGTATCTAGTGAGTGAATTAACATAGGCAGTAAAGGGTGTCAAAGGGGGACAGCAATTTTATTTTCTAAGTTTTGTTGAATACATCAGTATGTTGGGGCAATATGAAAATGTGGTTTAACTTCTTTCTTGAATATACTTATGTTAGGAGCTATCTATAACACAATTCTCACTAATGCAATGTCACAGCAAATGTATTCTTTATATATAATATTTTCATTTACATACAAATATGAAAAAATTTAAAATATGATACAAATGATATATAGAAATATTTTTCCAAGTGTATTTTAACAGATTTTATTGTATTATTCAATCCCTGGAAAACTGCTGATTATAAATTTCTCAAAATGTTTAATAACTTCCTATTTAAATTCATGATAGAAAACCAAGATTTCCATGCTATTTTTAAGTTAAAATATCTCATATTAAATGTCAATTTTCTTAAAGAAAATTGGTTTCTCTAAAGTTATGAAGTGAAAATAAGTATATTCTTTGGTATATTCAGATTTTCTTCAGTTTGTGAAATTTACGGTCAGTCTTTTTCTAAGGGTCAAGTTCTTGTATTTATTAATGCTCATTTTTCTGGTAGGGAGAATCCCACAGGAACCTTAATTTTCATTTTAATTATTCCCTCTGCTCCCCAGTGAATCAGCTTGGTTATCTCAGATTAGCCAGAGAAAAAAAGAAACTTTCAGTCACTAGTAATACTGTCTAGTGTTTAAGACTATAAAACAATGGGTACCTTCAAGCCTTTCATGAACCCCAAAACTGTGCCACAGAACAAATGAATATGGGTGTCAAAAAATGAACTCTTGGCTGGGCGTGGTAGCTCATGCCTGTAATTCCAGAACTTTGGGAGGCCAAGGAGGGCGGATCACTTGAGGTCAGGAGTTCAAGACCAGCCAGGACAACATGGTGAAAACCTGTCTCTACTAAAAATACAAAAAATTTAGCTGGGCGTGGTGGTGCATGCCTGTAATCCCAGCTACTCGGGAGGCTGAGGCACAAGAATCGCTTGAACGCGGGAGGCAGAGATTGCTGTGAGCCAAGATAACACCACTGCATGCCAGCCTGGGCAATACAGCAAGACTCAGCATCAAAAAATACAAAAAAAAAAAAGAAAGAAGAAAATGAGCTCTTGGAAATGGTGCAGAGAAAAGAACACTTTGTGGCTATAGGCACATAATCCAAAGGAGAAGCCTGAAAACAATCTTTTACCTATGATTTATTATATTTAAAAATGGTATGCACAAAGAAAATTTGTTTTCTCCTAATCTATGTAATACAAATCTTACATAAGGCTCAAGTTAAATTCTGCAGGTAAATTACTAAACTATTTTTCACTCTAAAAAATTCCAAAAAATAAAGTTATCATTTCTTTGTCCAAACAACTAGCATTACAGAGAGAGTTATTTCATTTATAAAGTATTTCACACCTGGGCAACATAGCAAAACCTCAACTCTACAAATAATTTAAAAAATTAGCCAAGTGTGGCGGCATGTGCTTGTGGTCCTAGTTACTCAGGAGGCTGAGGTGGGAGAGGACTGCTTGAGCCTGGGAAGTCGAGGCTGCAGTGAGCCATGACTGTGCCACTGCACTCCAGCATGGGCAACAGAGGAAGATCCCGTCTCAAAAAAGAAGTATTTTAATTGTAATAAAGATTAAGCATTTAAATTAGAGTGTTTCTTTTACCTACGTAATTGTAACTTAATGTTTTAGAAAAATATTTCTATGGTTGGCTTCAAGATTTGCAATCTTGAAATTTTTTCTTCATTCTCCTATTTTCCTTTTTTTTTTTTTTTGAGACAGAGTCTCGCTCTGTGGCCGAGGCTGGAGTGCAATGACGTGATCTTGGCTCACTGCAACTTCTGTCTCCCGGGTTCAAGTGATTCTCCTGCCTCAGCCTCCCAAGTAGCTCAGATTACAGGCGCCCGCCATCACACCCAGCTTAACTTTTGTATTTTTCGTAGAGATGGTGTTTCACCAGGTTGGCCAGGCTGGTCTCAAACTCCTGACCTCAGGTGATCCACCCACCTAGGGCTCCCAAAGTGCTGAGATTGTAGGCGTGAGCCACATCCTCCTATTTTTCTTACTGAGAATAGTAGGTTTTTTCTTTTACTCAGCTGGCTGAATAAGAGAGAACAGTTTATTTTTGGTTTTAATTGATTTAACTCATTACAGCAAAGACTAATCATAAGTACTAGAAGAATAGCAGAAGCTTAATTTCTGCTACTCAGAGTTATAGTTGTATATCTTTATGCCTATCAAGGATTGGAGGCTTCTTAGAAGGGTATACTGCTCCTTCTCGTCCCATGTCTATTGATTAATTCATTCCATTTCATTCAGAAAATACTTATAGGAACTATTCTAGAAACTAAGTATAGCAGTGAACAAACAGATAAAGTCCTGCCCTCATGGGGCTTCCATCCAATACAACAACATATAAATATACAAATAAAAATTAGATCCAGGAAAACTACAGTTAGTACAAGAAAGGACAATAAAAATAAATTATATTCATTTTTTAAAAATAACCCTTTAAAAATGTAAAAAGTCATACTTAACTTGCAGACCACACAAAAACACCCATGGGTTGCATATGGCCTGTGAAACATTGTTAAACCCTGAGGTATAACATTAACACACATACACAATCACGCAGCCCCTCTTTTTCCCTTTTGGTCCCTAAGCTGTTTAGTGGATGACAACCACAACTACATTTCATTATATTAAGTTTTTAAAAGACAAGATGCAGTTATGTAAATACTTATGCTTAGGTGGCAATCTAAAACTTGTTTATGTGTGTTTCTTTGATTGAAAACTTTTGCTTTTTAATGCCAATGCTAATATTCTTCAAGTAAAGATAAAAGGTCTAAATAGAATTCTGAAACACTTAATAGGAGTACAATAATCCTTTACTAGAAAGAATTAGAAAGGCACTGCAGGCATATAACAATATCACTCATCTCACAGGCAGTCACAGACTAGAGGTAAGTGAAAGGGGTCTCCAGTATAAACAGCTGCCATAAAGCGTATTTGCTCCTTTGGTGATGTTTCACAAGTTTTAATTCAGCAACCATTTGATTTATGTTAGTAATGTAATACCTACATATGTGTGTATGTGTGTGAATATTTATCTACATATTTCTCTAAAAGACTTCTGATTACCTACAAGTGAGATAAGGTTACTTATACAAATAAATAACAAAGAGTAATGTTTTACAATGAGTGAGCAAATATTAAAAGCAGAAACAAGAATTATTTGTTCTGCTAGTATCGGAAACAGAAAAAAACATCTGCCTCTTTGGGACATACACACTTTAATGGTTGTACATGGCAACACAATACTAAAATATGATATGCATTGTAATCACAAACATATGGCATTTTAGGAAAAAGCAAAATCAATAATTTTTTAAGACGAGATCCAAAAAGATTCTTTAGAAATCTTAGTTTTGCTACTTGAAAAAGAACATAAGATTTAGTTATATACATTTCTGAAGAACACAGCATCCCTTAACAAAGAAGTTATTGTCTATAAAATTTACAGAACTTAACCTATTAAATTTTCCTATAACCTCAATACCTTGGTTACATAGGAGAATAGGTCAAATCAAACCTGTTTATGCCACAGCAAGAAAAAATATCTAGTGTTATTAGTTATGGTTTATGTCAAATTTGTAGTTTTGGACAATAACTAAGAAAACAAGATACAATTTCATTCTTCTCACTATAAGGTTCTAATATTATTTTTCTAGTTATATAACTATTTTCCAAAGTCATAACTCTATAAACTTCCTCAATCAGGAAACAGAGAGTAAAGGAAATTTCTCAAAGCAGTATTTAGTTTCACTGTCCTAAAATCAACAGAAAAAGATATTTTCTTTAAAAAGAATTGTGCCACGTCAGACCAACATATATGGACACCCACAGAAATATTTACAGGTGTCCTAAACAGAACAACCGCTCTATTATGTTTACTTTTGTATCAATTCTAGTACACTGAGCTACCTTTTCCTAAGGCTTTTGATACCCCTTTGGAATAACAACATGACCAGAATAATATTTTTTAAATAAGTCATAAGTTATACTGTACTTGTCTGTTTAAAGATGACAGAGTGCTGAATAATAAAAACAACACACATACCGGAGTCTCTGTAGTGGATGTGGCTGGCTGTTGTAATGACTGTGGTCGAGATTCCTCTGACTGAGTCCTAACCAATCCACTACCATGACCTTTGACAGTATCACCATTGGTAACTGGAGGATGTTGCTGGGTCAAAGCAGCTTTTAATCTCTGAAATGCAAACACCATTAAAAAATTTTTTTAAGTCCTTAAAGATCATCATGAATATCGGTAAGACAAACAGTGATACCTTAGGTAGTTTCCTTGAGTCTTTTTGCCTAGTACTACTAGAGGATTATGTATTTTGCTGTTTCTAGTGAATTTTGAGAAAATAATAATAAAGGCCTTAAAAATGTAACATCGTGTCATTGGCCAAGTAAGCACTGGCACCAAATCTGCAAACAGAGATCAAATGGGGCCAAACTGAGCCTCCTCCTAGAACCTACAGCTGAGTTTATCTCTCTTAGGTTTTTCTTGTCCCCAGTAAGCAGATCTAGTTCTCTTTTGATGTTGCAGTTTGCCAGTTAATTATTGGATTGTATTGGACTCACATTCAGAGCATGATAGATCTAGTATTAGAATGAGGCCCCAGATATTTATGTCTACCACTTTCTCAAGATACAATTTCAGTGAAGCTTATTATGCTATCAATAAAAATTTGTCATATATGACTATTTTATCTCCCAACCAGTTAGTAAGCTCTTTAAGAGCAGAGATTATCTTATACTTTCGGGTATTCCTTTTAGCAACTGGTATAATTATTTGCTACATAGGTATAAAAGAAACACTTGTTAACTGATAGAAATTGATTTCTTTAGTGAAAATGGTCATATGTGATCTTTAAGGTGGTTTTATTGTTATGATCTGTAAATATGAAATAATTTGCAAAGATAAATCATACCACAGTACCTTAGCAATGAAAGGGACTTCAGGGATCCCACAGACCTGAGACTATTATTGCTGATACTGTTCTTAATAACTAAGATGTAGTTCTTGGGCCCCAAATATACATTATTATAGAAATTGGAGTCAGAGTTATATATACTACACTTTCCTACGATTCTTATAAAGGTGCATCTTTGAGGGGGATGGAGGCTAATAAGAGAGTGAGAGCGAGTGCGAGTTAGAGACAAAAGAGAGAGACAGAGACGTGAGAACTATGCTGCAGCCTACCCAGTGTTTCCCAAACTTCTCAGAAGTAAATAACTGTCTGGGGTGTTAAGTGTTAAGAACACATATTCTTGGCAATCTTTTCCTTTCTTCCTTCCCTGAGTATAGCAGAAAGGGGTGAGTGAGAGAAGAGCTTTTGAAAAAGATCCCCAAATAATACTAGTACAAGTATTTCCATTCACTTCAAGTAAGAAAAATTCAGAAATTTTTATAACTATTTCAAGACTTGTAATTTCTTTCTTTTCATCTAGGCCTATCTTCTTACTATGTGATCCAGATCCCATAAAATCTGAAGCATATATGAAAAGATCACCAGAATTTTAACTGAGGCAGTAATTATGCATGAACAAATGTTACTGGACATTTTTTCTCTCTCTTGCGAATCACTGTATATTCTGGGTGTGATTTTTAAAATAAAGTCAATTTGTAAAAAGAAAAGTTTTCTTGAGATATAAGTTACACATAGCAAGTTAACTCTGTTTAGTGTACAATCCCATTAATTTTTTTTTTTTTTGAGAGGGAGTCTCTTCCTGCACCCAGGCTGGAGGGCAGTGGCATGATCTCAGCTAACTGCAACCTCCACCTCCACGGTTCAAGCAATTCTCCTGCCTCAGCCTCCTGAGGAGCTGGGATTACAGGCCCATGCTACCACGCCCGGCTGATTTTTGTATTTTTAGTAGAGACGGGGCTTTCATGTTGGCCAGGCTGGTCTGCAACTCCTGACCTCAGGTGATCCACCTTCCTCCGCCTTCTAAAGTTCTGGGATTACAGGAGTGAGCCACCACGCCCGGCCTCTATTGAATTTTAACAAACAAATACACTCATGCAACCTACCCTACAATCAGGATACATAACAGTTTTACCATAACAAAATCCTCATGCTCTTTCCTGTCATACTCTCCTCCCTGGCCCTGGAAACCACTGATCTATTTTCTGATCCCAAGAGTTCTGTCTCTTCCAGAAGATCATATAAATGGAAACATACATTGTATGGCCTTTTGAATCTGGCTTCTTTCCCTTAGCACAATGCAGTTGAGATTCACCTGTGTATTATCTGTGTTATCTATTATCTGTATTATCTATATTATCTGTAGTTTTTAAATGAGTTTTTAATTGTATAGTATCCCCATTTTACACTTTAGGAAACCAGATATCATTTGCTCAAGGATGCAGACCTGTTAAGCTAGTTCAAATTCTGGATATAAACCTAGATCTCTTCAATTTCAAGTGCAAAATATTTCCATGGCACCATGCTGCATACTTTATCCTTGGTGCTACCAGAAAACACAGGGAAAGATCAAGAAAGAGAGTCTGAAGCTTTGTGGCTTAATGATTCAAAAGACAATCATAAGGATTGAGAGTGCCAAACCTGTTAACTGCAACTGCTAAGCCAGGATCAGTCATGTTTTCTCCCTCTTTTCTGACAGACTACTTCTTCATGAATTATAACAATTACCACTTATGTAATATCTTGGTGCTTTCACTGATTAGAACATGCAATGTACTCTGGTCTTATACAGCTGAGAATACACTTTAGGTTCAGCACCTAACTCCACCTCAAACTATCTGTGACTTTGAACTTAACATTGATCTTTGAGTCTCAATTTCTTTACCTATAAAACTTGGAATAATAACTTCCTTGCAGAGTTGAGTTGAAAAACAAATGTAACATGTAAAACTATCTGATTTGTAAAAGAATTTTTCAGATGTTTTCTTACTTCTTTAAGAATACTATTGAGGCCTCTATTTTCTTAGTACGGAGGTCCAAAGAATCTGGAGAGTTTCTATGTTTCTGAATTTTCAAAATGTCCTTAAGGGTCATCTTAAGCATTACTTTGATCCCAGACATATTTTATATGTGAGATGTAAAAAGTAGAGGTTCTTCTTCAAAGACCTTCCTCCCATCTAATTAGGAATAAATAGTAACTTCTCTTGGAAGCAAAATTTATTCAAAGACCTGTGCTAATATTCTTAAATATCTGCTAGCTGTAATAAAGAAATCAATGTACTTTATGTTCTTAGCTCCCACAATTTAGCCTAAATATATGCCCTGGCATGCTTATACTGGTCCAAGCAAGCATTAGGTCATAGCCTGTTCCTCTTCCTTATTTGAAGGTGTTTTTACCTTTCTCAGCATCCCACAAGTTACTTTCTCCTTCCTTTATTCTCCTCTGCCTTTGTTTCTTTAAAAAGTTCTAAGTTGCTAGCCAATTGGGACAAATACAGAATGTGAGGTCCCGTTCCAGTCAACAGAAACCAGACACAGCTGTAGGGTGGACGCGTCAGGTTATAAATGACCCTGTCTCCTTTGTTTGGTGTACTCTTGTGGGAAAACTGCTGGCGAGTGTACCCTTTCTGCAGAAAGTAAAAAAACTGGCCTTGCTGAGGAAATTAAATTCATGTTCACGTGCTATTTCTTTACGGTACCAGGGAACAAGCAAGCATTCCTGACAGAGACATGCTCAAGACCATACCAAAAACTGAATTTTTCAGAATCAAGACAAGATTCCTAGTTCCTTTTATAAACAATCAGAAACAACTATATTAGTAGCTAAAACACAGGCAATTAGGACCCTAATAATTGATGGGATAATGTGGAAGTGGATGGATTAAAACTGAAATTAAATGAGGGACTAAAGTAGTAGCTGGCTAGAATCAGATAGGAATACTTAGGAAAATGATGAAGAAGTATTTAAAGTAGAAAGACCTGAGTTGGAAAAGTGTGGGTCAGAACAAAGGGAGACAGTCTTGGGAGGTCATAAGTCTGCATATTTACATATTTTATAAATAGAATGTTAGACATCAAAATACAATGACTAGTAACCAGTCTATAGTGATACATTGGGGCTTTCACTTCTAGTTTTAAAATGTGCACAGACATAACTAGAGGTAGAAATGTGAGGCTTAGTAAATTATGTGTTGGGAAAACATTTTTAAGTCCTTAGGTAGAAATCATCATAGAATTGAAGAGCATTTAAAGTTTTACAGTGAAGAGCTTAACTCTCAGAATTAATGAAATACAGTAACTGCACATAGGGGAGCCTGAAATACATAAACATCACTCTCTTGAATAATCTTTAGTAGGGCAAGTTACTACCTTATAGAGCACTTAAAAGTAGCATCAGTATCCATTCATTATCCTTCCTTGACTGCCCTAGGGTATACAGTACTCATCCAGTGAGGAAGCTCTAATGTTTGCTCCATGCTGTTACATTGATTACAATGGGTCTGAGTTGAAAAGTATGCCAGTGGGTATACAACAGAAGAAAAAGATTTAAAGGGTTAATTAACACTGTTCTAAACTGTCCATTAATTTTTCTAAAACTACAACAAAAATGCACATATGCTAAAAAAATTAGAATTAGGTCAAAAAAGCAGTCACTAAATATCATTCATATAAATTTTACAATTAATGTAAGGATATCTACAATCCAGCCATACATATTTGTTAGGAGCATTTGAAGAAGGCCAAATACTTTGGTTTAAAGAAAAATAAATGAAAATACATATAAATGTAATGAACATCTATTTTACAATAGAATTTTGGAGCTAGCAGAGATAATGAAAGTCAAGTAGTCCAATCACTATCTTACAGATATAGAAACTCCAAAAAACTGAAGTTACTTCCCAGAATCATAGTTAGCAGAGATAAAACCAGAAATTCTACTTCTTGACTCCCAGTTAACTGAACATATTTTAAACAAAAGCTTTGCCAAACTGGAGCTCTAGTCTAATGTTAAATTTTCTAAATCTATTAGTGATCAATTAAGTCAAGCATCTGATATTGGTCAGTCCATTACTAAGATCAAAATCTCTCTCAATGGACAAATTTAATATATGTAAATAAGGATTAAGTACTCTGAGAAATAAAGATTGAGCACTCACAAAAATTAAAGATTTAAGGTGGGGTGTGATGGCTTATGCCTGTAATCTCAGCACTTTGGGAAGCCAAGAGGACTGCTTGAGCCCAGGAGTTCCACACTAGCCTGGGCAATATGGTAAAACTCCATTTCTACAAAAAACTTAAAAATTAGCCAGGTGTGGTGGTGCATGCCTGTAGTCCCAACTACTCAGGAGGCTGAGGCAGGAGGTTTGCTTGAGCCCAGGAGTTTGACGCTGCAGTGAGCTCTGGCCTGGGCAACAGAGTAAGACCCTGACTCAAAAAACAAACAAACAAAACCCCAAAAAAACAAAAGGAGGACTTTACAAGGTCTACATTATCCAACACGTACAAGAAAACCTAGGCATAATTTTAATTTAAAGGTAGACTTTGTTTGATAAACAAAAATGTCTTTATTATATTTCTATGAAACAGATCAATATTTTAATGTTTAATTTTCAGTGATGTAAAGTTCAACTACCATATTGAAAATTTTTTTTCTTAGAGAGATACAGATTGTTTCAATTAATTAAGGGATGAATAATTTGCTGTGCTGACCAATCTGATACATTTGCTTTAAGAGGTGATCTCCTAGAAATAATTTGTCATTCAAGTTCTATGTTGCACCCTTGAAAATAAATTTTATCACATCTGTCAGAACTTGGTAGGAACAAAGTACTCCATCATAGTTCAAAGAAAAAAGATAATCTTCTCTAGAAACAATTTATGAAAAAGTCAGATCCATATTTCATATGTGCCACAAAAGCTCATCAGAGTAATAACCCTCCTTCTCCTGGGTGTTATCCTACCATCTGCTGCTCTATTACTTATCTTTATTTTGCAACTAATTAACAGCATAATCTTCTAAATTCAGCAAGTTAATTATCATTATTGTGGTCTATGCAGCATCATCAGTCCTCATGAAATCTTGTCTCCCCACCCCCAGAGAACATATGAAAATCAAGTAGGTTGAGAGAGGGTCTGTTTCCTTGGAGTAGGCTCATTAGGTGTTTGCTGATTAGCTCGGCATGAAGAGGCAGGTCAGAAGAATTCTGCTGAACATGAGGTTCCATGCAGGGCCCAACCAAGTTAATGTAGGTTTCTGAACATTTGCCAAGATGCCCTCTGTCAGCTTTCAGTAGAAACCCCCTGCAGAAAACCTACTGGCTACCCACTGTGTGCAAAGATATTTCTCAGTTTGTCACACGTCTTAAAAAAAAAAAAAAGATTCTGGAGGATACTATTTAAATACTTTCCTAAATCTTAAAATCCCCAGATGATTAACATTTTCTTATTCAGAACGGTTGCTTTTTGATTATAAATATTACAAAAGAAAACTGTTTTATTAGAAGAGTAATATGATTTACGTGCTTAGTGACAAACAAAACCCCTAAACCAAAATTTGGTGACAAATAGTCTAATTCTGTAGAAAATTATATCCTGGGAATTTTTCTGTTGTATTAAAAAGTACTAGACAGTCTTTCATTTTTCGGGCCCTATCGACATTTCTTTAACACATTGTTACTTTTCCAAAGGCTTAAAGTTCTTAAAAATTAAAAAACACAAGCTTACTGTGAATTTTTTTTTGTTGTTGTTAGTAGAAAAGAAAGATCTTATTTCAGTATTCACAACACACACAAACACAATGCATACATAATATCTTCCTGGAAAGGCACTGAACATCTGAAAATCAGGGAATTACAAAAGCATCCTTGGCTATGTTAGCATACAAAGTAAATTTCTCTTCAGCTGTAGTGTGCTACTCATTCTTCCATGTTCCAATCCCATTATTCTCTTAAGTTATTTTTGACCACAGGTCATTTTAGCAGAACTACTGCTACAATATACAGCATGTTATTAACAGATTGTGATCACAAAGGTCCATGAAGAATCCTGAAAGGATGATGTTTAAAATACTTTCAAAGACCTGAAAACAACAAAGTACAATCCAACAAAAGCAGTAAAAGAAGAAATTACAAGTTTTAAGGTGGTGGTGGGTTAGGGGGGGCAGTGTGCAAACAGGTGTAGGGTCAGAAAAATCATTTAAGGTGTAACATGAATCTAGGGAATGTGAGCTGGGAACCACTTATTTGGAGAACGTGGACTTGGAGTTCTATATTTAAGGCACGAAAGAATCAAGTTCTGTGACCATTTATTTGGTCATTAAGAAAGCTCTGTGCACTGGGATATGAACCCATCTTCAATATTCTTCAGTTGGGATGACAGTTGGTGAGTCTTCTTAAGCCCACTGAAGCTTAAAAAAGTAAACCAATACCACTGACATTTTAATTTCAAACTTTAATTTCAAATAAACTATAACTATTTGGTATTTTACGTTCTAAAAGTGTCTAATTTGCCAAGCGGAGTAATGTATTTCCCTTGGACTTTAAGTGAAAATGTTTAATTAAGAGATTGACTTGGGCTTGTGATTTTAGTTGTAAGTGCTGAGATAATCTTAAGCAAGCTTCTAAATAATGAATATATAAGAAAACTATGTATCAAAAACTATGTAACAAAACACTGTAAGTTTACTTAAATTTAAGAATTATTAAAGTACTTGAGAAAGTCAGATAATTGAGAATTATTGAGTACACAGCTTTACATGTATATAGCTTAGCGTGTTTAAGATTATACTTTAAGCTCTTTGAAAAGCAATCATTACATAACTATACATGTAAATTGCCTTGAGAACTTAGGAAAGAACTAGGTTTCTAAACTTATAATCTTAATAAATCTTATATTATGTTTTAAAAGTAGTACCTGAATAATCATTAGGTGTACCACTCACCATCAAGGGCATTAAAATCTTCCCCCTCCCCCCAAAAAATATGTAAAATCAAAACCCAAAACAAAATATCTCATTGATAAAATATAATCCTAATTGCTACACATGCTGGAGAAAAAAAAAAAAACCATAACGGTCTTCTTAGGAGAACATTCTTTTTTGACTCTCCTGATGGTCACTGAACACATTTGCAAGAAAAAATCTCAAAATTTAAGATCATGTCTATTGAATTTCTTAGAACCCAAGAAATGTTTGCCATGTAACAACTGATAGAAATAGTTGTTAAATGATGTTGTTAATATGAAAAGAATATTGAAGTGTGAAATAATTTCTACATAACAAAAAAACCTCAAGTAACCAGAATTCCCTTATCCAGTACACTCACATTTTAAGTTACCAGTTCATGTTACTATACCAGCATAACAATATCTACTGTTTCACAAATGAGCTGAAATAAATAGCTATGATCTATTAGAAAATGAAATAAAGGAAAATAAAATATACCAAAGATGGTAAGTTCCCAAACCACAATGTAATTAAAATATAAATCAGTATGAAAAAGATAAATAGAAAAGCCTTGAAATACTTGGAAATTATACAGTGCACTTCTAAATAACTCACAGGTCAAAGAAGAAATCACAGGGGAAATTAAAGAAGTAATGACAATAAAAGCATAGCATATCAAAATCTGTACACAGAGGAAATTTTATAGCTTTAAATGTCTATATTAGAAAAAAAGATTTAGGCCGGGCGCGGTGGCTCAAGCCTGTAATCCCAGCACTTTGGGAGGCCGAGACGGGCGGATCACGAGGTCAGGAGATCGAGACCATCCTGGCTAACACAGTGAAACCCCGTCTCTACTAAAAAATACAAAAAACTAGCCCGGCGAGGTGGCGGGCGCCTGTAGTCCCAGCTACTCAGGAGGCTGAGGCAGGAGAATGGCGTAAATCCGGGAGGCGGAGCTTGCAGTGAGCCGAGATCCGGCCACTGCACTCCAGCCTGGGCGACAGAGCGAGACTCCGCCTCAAAAAAAAAAAAAAAAAAAAAGAAAAAAAGATTTAAATTGATAATCTAAGCTTCTACTTTAAGAAACCCAAAAAAGATAAGCAAATTAAGTTTAATTAACCAGGAGAAAACAAATATTAAAGACAAAAGTAATAGTCAATGGGAGTATAAACATGCCATTAAGAAAAATAAAGGCAAGCTACAGACTAACAGAAAACAGACAGTAGAAATAGATGTATCTCTCTCTCTAACAAAAAAACCTTATGTCCAGTATAAATAAAGAATTCCAGGCGAGTACAGAGGCTCACGCCTGTAATCCCAGCACTTTGGGAAGCTGAGGCGGGTGGATCACCTTAGGTCAGGAGTTTGAGACCTGCTTGGCCAACATAGTGAAACCCATCCCTAAAAATACAAAAATTAGCTGTGTGTGGTGGTGGGTGGACTGTAACACCAGGTACTAGGAGGCTGAGGCAGGAGAATCACTTACACATAGGACAGGGAGGCTATAGTGAGCCAAGATCGTGCTACTGCACTCTAGCCTGAGTGACAGAGAAAGACTGTCCAAAAAAAAAAAAAGAGGAATTCCAGCCAGGTGCAGTGGCTCACGCCTGTAATCCCAACACTTTGGGAAGCTGGGGTAGGCAGATTACTTAAGGTCAGAAGTTCGAGACCAGCCTGGCCAACATGGTGAAACATCATCTCTACTAAAAATACAAAAATTAGCTGCATGTGGTGGCGGGAGCCTGTAATCCCAGCTACTCGGGAGGCTGAGGCAGGAAAACTGTGTGAACCCTGGAGGCAGAGGTTGCAGTGAGCTGAGATTGTGCCACTGCACTCCAGCCTGGGAGACAGAGCGAGACTCTGTCTCAAAAATAAATAAATAAATAAAAATAACAATGCAATCATAAAAGCAATTGGCCGGGCACGGTGGCTCTCATGCCTGTAATCCCAGTACTTTGGGAGGCCGAGGAGGGCGGATTGCCTGAGCTCAGGAGTTCAAGACCAGCCTGGGCAACACAGCAATCTTTACAAAAAAATACAAGTAGTCCCAGCTACTTGAGGGGCTAAGGCAGGAGGATCGCTGGAGGCTGAGAGATCCAGGCTGCAGTGTGCCAAGATCATGCCACAACACTCCAGCCTGAGTAACAGAGCCAAACTCCGTCTCAATCAATCAATCAATAAAAGAAAAGCAACACAATTTTTTAAATGGGCAAAAGACCCACAACTAATGTCTGGCCAAAAAGGAAATGGAAATTAAAACTATGAGACACTGCTAAACAGCTCTAGAATGTCTATGATTAAAAAGACAGGGAAAACTAAATGTTGGCAAGAATGTGGTAACAACTGGAATTCCCATACACTGCTGCTAGGAATGTAAACCTTTGGGTAAAGGTTTAGCAATTTCTTATAAAGTTAAATGTATACCTACTCTCTGACTCAGCAATTCTACTTTTAGCTGTTTAATCAATAAAATGAAAATATATGGCCACGAAAAGAGTTATATAAGAATGTGTATAGTAGCTTTATTCACAATAGCTAAACACTAGAAACCACTGAAGTGTCCATGAACAGGAGAATGGACAAAGAAATTGTGGTATATTCACATACCACTCAGCAATAAAAAGAAGCAAACTATGATCACTCAACAACATGGATAAATCTGAGACATGCTGAGCTGGACATAAGAGTATAAAGTGACTATATGAAATTCTATAATTCATCTATGGTTACAAACATCAGAATAGACGGAGTGGACTGATGGGAAAGAGAGAAACTTTTGGTTACAAACATCAGAATAGATGGAGTGGACTGATGGGAAACAGAGAAACTTTTATTCTTTTTAATTTAATTTCCTGATGACCTAAAAGAAACAGTTATTTAGGTTAAGTATAAAGTTCAAGAGTTTCTAAAAATATGGCCTACTCTTGCAGGCAAAGGTATTTCTTAAAATTGGATTTGTTCCTTTTGAATTAATTTATAGAAAAAAGTACAATTAATATGTAAAAATATTTTTAGATGCAGTACACAATAACAGGATCTCCTTTTAACATCTATATCTGTTCTACTCAGTTCCCACTGCAGGGTAAATTAAATTGAATTTTTCATCAATACAGTATACTAAAATGGGAAGTGCAAAAAATGCCCCTGGTGAAGCTCTTCTGCTACCAAGTGAAGAAGATTCATCTTAGTATTTCCAAAGCTCTGACCTGAACATACTACGATGTGAAAAATTTCCTCCTTGGGTTTTTAGGGTCTTCTCTGACAATTAATAACCATCTAATTTTTATACTCTTGAATGAACCAACTGTTGTTCATTCAGATAATATGTAAGTTTTATTGCTAAAACGGGTGTCCTGTGCAAATTTCTGACTGATTGTCTGCACTAATGGAGAATAGTAGTAAAAATTTTTCAGGCCGGGTGCGGTGGCTCACGCCTGTAATCCCAACACTTTGGGAGGCTGAGGCGGCGGGATCACGAGGTCAGGATTTAGAGACCAGTCTGACCCAACATGGTAAAACCCCGTCTCTACTAAAAATACAAAAATCAGCCAGGCATGATGGTGCAACACCTGTAATCCCAGCTACTCAAGAGGCTGAGGCAGGAGAATTGCTTGAACCCGGGAGGTGGAGGTTGCAGGGAGCTGAGATTGCACCACTGTACTCCAGACTGGGCGACAGAGTGACTTCATCTCAAAAAAAAAAAAAAAAAATTCAGCTTTGCAATATGTTTTAGCATGTAAAAATTTGTATTTAGTATAGTGCCTAGCAAATAACTGAAGCAAACAGAGGGTGTCTAATAACTACTAATCTACTGATTACCTAAAGATACATTAATTGCTGTTATTAGCCCTATTATGATATAGAACATTAACATCTACCCAATTGATGTTATTAATTAACTGACATTATTGTATTATAACACAGCAAGGAGAATTATGCTGATTTTTATTTTATTTTATTTTTGAGACAGAGCCTCACTCTGTCACCTAGGCTGGAGCAATAGTGCGATCCTGGCCCACTGCAACTTCAGCCTCCGGTGTTCAAGCAAATTCTTGTGCCTCAGTCACCCGAATAGCTGAGATTACAGGGTGTGTGCCACACGCTCGGCTAAATTTTGTATTTTTAGTAGAGACGGGGTTTCACCATGTTGGCCAGGCTGGTCTTGAACTCCTTACCTCAGATGATCTGCCCACCTCAGCCTCCCAAAGTGCTTGGGATTACAGGTGTGAGCCACCGCACCTGGGCCTGATTTTAAAAAATAGAAGCGTCAAATCTTCTACTAAGAAAATTAGGAAGTTTATAGGATTTAGGGTTAAGAAGTACCCCAGAAACCAAAGCTTAATCCTTTTATTTTACAGATGAGGAAATGTAATGTCAGGAAAGTTAAAGTTGCTTAATTAAAGGTAGTGAATAGTGGAATTAGGATTAAAATTAAAATACACATCTAAACATTAATTTAATAGCATCTAAACAGCACAACAGAAAAAAATGGTTTTCTTTATATGTATCATGTTTGCTCACTTGTACACTATTTCAGAATTCTTTTTAATACTGTTAAAACCACTCATCATTATTAGCAGCACTGCCTTCAGATGATCACATCTAGTTTCAGATGTAATACTCCTATTTTCCACTAGGAGGAGAAAAAGCCACAGGCAAAAGCCAGACAAACCACAAGTGATGAGAAACAGAGCTTCTAATCTACCCACTTATTTTTTAAAGTATCACTAACTACTCACTACGCTAAAGGAAGATTTCTTTTTTCAAATGTTGTGGTTCGCCTATAGTATAAAACAGTCCATATCTTAATAAAAATGTGATCTAAATTGTATATCTGAAGCAGGTTTTAGTGAAAACATTAATTCAAAACAGCTTCAAGCAATGTACAAAATCTGGCTTACCATTTTTGCTTCCGACTGTACTGGTTGGGGAGAGGAAGGACCCGGGATTCCTGGAACACTAGGCACCATGGTGACTGGTCGAACGAGCTAAGCATAAGATAAGGAAAAATAATTGCTAGACAATATATTCAAAATGAGATTTGTACTTTACCGCTGTTACAATAATTTGAGACTTTAAGAATCAGAACATTGTAAATTTATCACTAGCTGATTTTATCTCTATACCAAATCCTTATTTGGTCTTATATCCTGACTTATCCTTCAAAAGTTGTCAATTTCTGAGACATGTGCTTTCCTAATCTTCAGTTTTTACAATTTCTTTCTTAATGGTCCCTGTTAGAAATTCATAATAGTCAAAGTGATTAATGCAAAAATTCTCAAAGATATGTCAAACGTCCATTTTGAATCTGAAAGGAAGAATGTCAAAACTTGTGACACTTAGGCATAAAAAATAATTTCAGCAAAGAACTTAGATTTTCTAAAAAATGAATTTTCTTATACATACCACGTAATAACAAATAACACACTGTAATAATTTCTCAAATAATACGTAGCAGGTTTTACCATTTTGGTTTTTTCCTTTTTTTTTTTCCTTAAACCTAACACTGAGTGAACACAGTTACTGTATAAATAAAGCTTATCTTTTCTTTCATTTCAGGTTGCTTTCATCACTAAGTACACGTAACAGGATAATAATCTCAAATACAAGGCAAGAATGTTTCCCTCCTCAAAAAAATACCCTCAGTAAAGAGGAAGCAGATACCTTATATCTGAGTCCTCACAGTCTCTCAAATAATGCATTTTGAACAACAAAGTTCTTTTTAAAGAAGGCACATTATCTTGAAATTACCTCAATCAATGCAATTTTGGATAGTTCAAAAGATCACCTGTAAGAATCAGTTAATTAAAAAAGATATAAATATCAAACATTAATCCTAGTAATATTCTTAGGGGTAATCTCAACAAGAGTGTTGGAATGTTTACTATAAGCTTTTTAAAATAATTTTTATTTTTATTGTTTTTCAGACAGGGTCTTACTTTGTTGCCGCGCCTGGAATGCAGCAGTGCAACCTCGGCTAACTACAGTCTCAACCTCCAGGCTCAAGTGATCCTCCCACCTCAGTCTTCTACAGTTGCTTCCACCACAACTGGCTAATTTGTGTTTATTTTTTGTAGAGATGGGGTTTTGCCATGGGATTTTCATTTTTAGATGAAAATGAAAATAATGTGTTCTGGAAACTGTGCTAGATGTCTCAAAAAGTGGTTCTCAGGATGAAAACTTGAATGTCAAAGACATAAATGAAGAGTTTGTTTGAATAAAACTGTTTTATGAAATATAATTAAGAAAAAAGCAATTTTCTAACACACATTCCAAACAATGTGTTTTTAAATGTTCATTAAACTATTACTTTTTTTTTTTTTTTTGACTTGGGGTCTTGCCCTGTCATCCAGGCAGGATCCATAGCTCACTGCAGTCTCAAACGCCTGGGGTCATGCAATCCTCCTACCTCGGCGGCCCAATATGCTAGGATTACAACAGGCATGAGTCGCTATGCCTGGCCAAACTATTACATATTATAAGTAGACAGTTAACTATTTTGTCTATGTCTTTCAAAATTTATATATTTAACACACTCCACAAAAAACTTTTTTGGGGGATCTTTTCACAGGGAAAGTGAAAGATTATTTTGCTAGAACATTTCGATTTTAACATGATTGGGCTATCAAAGATTCTGCAAACCCTACTTGACCACAAAAATTCAGAGTGTGTCTTTATAAACAATTTCCATACTAATAGAAATACCACAGAGTTATCTGACAAGTATTCTAGAATAAATATCTTTCTAAAATTTGAAATCTGTGTTAATATTTGAATGCTACAAGCCCAGTCAAATTGAAATGGGTTGAAGAAGATCTCAGTATAAAAAAAAATAAGATTTTGGGTAGAAGAAAATATAGCTATACTTTGAATGGTATATGCTATTACAATGATAACAAATAAATACTATCAACTGCTAATCAATATTATGTTAAATTCAATTTCATAAGCCAGTCAAGCAGTCAACTTTATTTTCTGACTACAAAGATCAGTTTTGCGATAGAGATTTAAATAGTCTAACTTTCTTACTGGGACTGCAGCTGGAACATGCACATTAGAACTTGTAATTGATGCAGGAATAGCAACAGGCATGGTTTGTCCATTAGGAAGATGTAACAGAAGAGGAAATGGGCCTGGTACAGGGCTAAGAGAAACAAAAGAAGAGAAATTTTAAAAAAGAAATTCATACCAACTGTCTCTTAAAAATACAACAGTATTTTTACTCCTATAATCATATCATTTAAAAATACAATTTCTAACCAAAGCAAAGCAAATGGCAAAATTTATTTTTAATTGCATCTTAAATGCATAACCTGTGTAGCAGTATTAAAAAGAAGAGAAAAGTTATGGATTTACTTGGGACAATCTCTAATTTGTAAAATGAGAAAAATTCTCATCAGATAGTTCTTGGGAGCTACCAGTAAGAACTGAAAGAAATGGTATCTGGTGATGGAGTAGTTTTATATTTTGAGTGAAACAGCATGAAAACAAGACTATCTTAAATTCGCATTCTATATTTATTTTTAGTTGTATTTATCTTCCACTCCATTAGTTAATATTTATATTAAAGAAGACTACGCAAGTACTTTTTCCAAAATTCGAAGCATGCACACACATACAAAACTAAGATCTTGGTTTGAATAATCAAATGTCTTAGGAAAAATCATAACAAAACAAACTTAGTTCATGTACATGTTCAATGATTGGCCTGAATCACTTACACAATTGGCCTGTTAGAGGATGGTGCCTGGGTGATTACGGTACTTGAGGTTGGTGAAGGTACTGCCTGCTGAATAATTACACTTGAGTCAGAACTTGTAAGCAGCACATTGGGAACCTGTAATGATGCTGGACGAACAATAGCTGATGTGGGCTGTGCAGTTTGTGCCAATGGTACTTCCTATTTAACAATGAGATCAAGAAAGGGTGGCATTTAAAAATACAAATCAATTCACATACCTTAGTGAACAGAATATAACACACTTCTAAAAGCATCTACAGAATAACAACTGCTCAAAGCAAATTAATATTTAAATTAATTAAAAGAACATTTTAGAACAGCTGTAAAGATTCAAATGCAATGTTCAATTAATATTTTACTTTTAAAAAGACGGTTTCTTTTTTTTTCAGTACAACTTGTTTTCCTGTCAATCCAGAAATAAGTTAGACTAGGCAACTTGGCTATGATACCAAGAGAATTTTAATAAAAAATAAAAATATAATCCATTCTCAGAGAATCACAGAACTTAAAATCCAGAAGGGATTGTTTAGTTTCCCCTCCCTCATTATACTGTATAAAGAGGAAACAGGTCCAGTGAGGCTGTGTTATGGCTGATACAAATTAAGTAACAGAAATAAGAATTTTTAGATACAATACAATACAAATAATTATTAATTTCAGTTAGCTACCTCATCTGTATCAATAATTTCTCAATATCAAAAGGCCATGTAATACTGATATCTTGAATATAAAATAAATAATTACTGGAGTGAACTCTTTCAAATTAGGAAAACAGAATTTGTCAGCCACGACCTTAAAGATGGCATTTCCTCTGGCTTTACAGATTAGAGAACAAAAAGTTTTAAAAGATTTTACCCAGAATTCCTTAAATAAGTCAGTGTATACATTGGGTCTATTGTGTTTTATGAATTGGCCTGTATGGTGCCACTTATCATCAAAATCTTATTAAGCTACATAGGAAGGATAAACTAGTACTATTGTAACTTCATTTATTCAATAAGTTGAGAACTTAAGCTCTCAAAGACTAGTGGGAAGAGAATAAATAAGTAAAACAAACAACAAAATTTCAGATTGTAGTAAATCTTAAGTGTTACAGAATAATATGTGCAATGTAACAAAGGGTGAAAGATTAGCTGAGGGTAAGGAAGAGTCAGTTAATTTAGATAGCATAGTAAGAATAGGTGAGCTTCTTTGCAAAAACAGCATTTGAACTGACGATGAAAGGGTAAGGAGGAGAGCATTTCATTGTAGGGACAAGGAAGCAATACCACATGTCATGTCCTGAGGTAAGAAAAAGCTTCAAATATTTGATGAACACAAGAGAGAGGCATGAGGTGAGGATAGATGCGTAGACAAGCCCAGATAAAAGAGGACTTATGCCAAGGAGTGTGAAGTATTTTAAATACAATGGTAGACCACTGAAAGATTTTAAGCAGGTGACATGTTTAATGTATTAAAAGTCATCTTATAGAAAATGGATTGGAGGTAGAAGCAGGAAGACCAGTTAGAAGGTAACTGTTAATAATCCAAACAAAAGATAATGATGGTTTGGGCTTAAGTGGTGTCACTGAACACAGACATAGAGGATGAGATTCAGGTCTGATAAAATATGCTATTAGTTTCAGTGTAAAAGAAAAGAATAAATAAAGGATGACCCCTAAATTCTCAGCTAGAACAACTAAATGGGTGGAGAAAATTTACTGAGATGGGGAAAACTGGGGGAAGAATCAAGGACTCTGATTTTGACCTATTACGTTTAAGATGTCTATTAGACATAGAAAAGGTGATGTCAAGATGGAGTTGGATATAAATATGGCAATCTGGTGAGATACCTATGCCTATAGAAATTTGGGAGTCATCAGTATGTAGATGTTTATTAAAGTTATGGGTCTGGATGAGATCACCTAGGAAGAAAATCAAGAAAGAAGAAGAGCTCCTAGGCCGGGCGTGGTGGCTCAAGCCTGTAATCCCAGCACTTTGGGAGGCCGAGACGGGCGGATCACAAGGTCAGGAGATCGAGACCATCCTGGCTAACCCGGTGAAACCCCGTCTCTACTAAAAAATACAAAAAACTAGCCGGGCGAGGTGGTGGGCGCCTATAGTCCCAGCTACTCGGGAGGCTGAGGCAGGAGAATGGCGTGAACCCGGGAGGCGGAGCTTGCAGTGAGCGGAGATCTGGCCACTGCACTCCAGCCTGGGTGACTGAGCGAGACTCTGTCTCAAAAAAAAAAAAAAAAAAAAAAAAAGAAGAAGAGCTCCAGATTTTTTTTTTTTAAATCAATTTCATATGGTATACCTTGCTCAAGGAGGGCCTAATGACTGGGGAATGCAGAAAGAAGGAATACTCCTAAAAGATGCTGGAGCAGCCATGAACAATGAAAAACTGTTAAGTGTGAAAAGAATGAAATGCTCTTTAGGAAAAAAGATTTATATCAGAGATTTAAAAAGCATTTCTAATAACTGTGATAATGTGAAAACAACCTTTATGTCCAAAAAGAACAAGATAACATAATACATATCATATAATAAAATAAAGTACAACCATTTTGGGGAAATCTCTAATGACATGGGAAAATATTCATCAATACTGAGCGTCTAAAGCACAATATAAAACAAAGCTAGGATCTTTGTATCCATCTACCCTTCTATTTATTCACTTATATATTTGTACCTATAAATGTATATATCTAGGAAAAATGTTTCAAGATAGTAATCTTATTCAATTATGTGCTAATAGGTGATTTTGGTTTTCTTTTCATTTTTCTGTATTCCTAGAGAAGAAGGAGAATGTACTTTTAAAATCAGAAAAAGAAACTGCAAAAAAAAAAAAAAAAAGCATTTATTCTTAGCCAAAAAGTTATTTTTTCTGTATTTCCTTATTTCTAGCTCCTCCGCCATGACAGAAGTCCATTAATAAGTATGGTTTTAGAATAACAATCTAAAAAAGAATATTGCCTCTTCGCTCTGTCCTGCATGGTGCTCCCAAATAAATATGTGCTTATTCTATGTGCTTGTGAACAAAAGAGTGATCAAGAAGTTCCCATAATAATGTTACTCAAAACACAACTGTAGCCCAGGTGGTCCCAGATTATCTTGGTATTCAAGCTAGTATCATCATCCTCCTAATTGCACTTACAAAGATCCACTGCTAAGATTGAGTAACTAGTCCCTTAATCCTGTAAAAGTCTAAAAAACCATTGTTCAAATAATTTTTTGAATAGATTCTTAATTAAGCTGTTACTGTATAAAAGTAGCTAAATGTAAAATAGCAAAACCCAGAAAAATTAAGTTAAATTTATACATTCATAAATCTTTTAAAAATAAGTTTCATCTAACATGACTGTTCTCCCCTATAATTTTTCTGTGTACAATAAAACTGCAGTCTTCTTACCCTGAAATATCTGAGTATTGACAGGCTTTCACATATAAAACTATTGCAAGCTGACATAGAATTTAATACATTAACATTTTGTGGAGAGTAACTAGTAAACTTTATTTGGGTACTGTTCTTCCCCCTTAGTTTGTATTTCTAAAAATTTCTAACCTTTTCATCACTGGTAGTAGACTCTGGGTGAGGTAAAGGACTATCCTGGTGAGTTGTTTCTACAACAGAAGGTTCCTCAATTTTGCTTCTTATGATAGGTGTTGCAAGAGGGGATAAATCTAGAGGCATCTATAATTCAAATAATAAGGAAAAGGTTACAAGTTCAAAAACAGTATGTCTAAATTTAAAAAGCAGGAAGTATAAACTATGATTACTTTTCTGTCAGAAGTACTCTTTAAATTTCATGGGTACAACATACTTTTTTAATGTCGTCTTCTGAAGCTTTCTTGAATTCATTCTCAAATGGACTTGCCAACTCATTAAACAAACCCACTTCTTCACAGTTTTTCAAGAATCTTGTTGGTGTTGGGGTCTGATCTGAAATAAATGTCAAGAAGTAATCATGCATATTTAAATATGTTAAGACTCTAAAATATAGCTACTAAGTTAACAAATTAGCAGGACTGGTTCAGTCAGTTGTTAATTCTCTCTTTGGAAAGACCTCTTCCTTTAAAGCAAACAAAATTTGGTTAAATTTTTGCTGTACTTCATATTTCCTCCAATTTTAAGAACTATGAAAGTAGGAAAGAAGTCCTTTTTGCTCCTTAGTCCACTGCTTCTCTTTGAGCAGAATGGCATAAACATCCTCTACTCAAGAGATAAACTACTATTATCTAACACAGTATAAAGAATTTTACAAAATTTACATTATTAAAAACTACAATTATTTAAATAAATGAAATTTGGGGAAAACTAGGATAAGAGCATATATATCTGCTTTAACTTGGTTCTTCCACTAGTTGTTCATACGCTATATGAAAGCAAACTAAGATAAAAGAGAATCTTTATTAGGCAGATAAAAATATTGTAAGAAAGAAAAAAAAAAGTTAAAACAGCCCTAAAACAACAAACCCTCTTTTTGCCACTATCTACTGAAACTAATTTTCTAATTAAATGTATTTTACAAGCTAGATACAAGGGGTATGTGTGAGTCACATGCCTCCAGAATGTTCTAGCTTAATTCCTAGGGAGTAAAGAAATAGTTCACTCTATTTTCTTACAACATGAAACATTTCAACTTTACTCGAATATGTACTCCTACCATGTACATTAACATATGTACTCAGTGTTCATGTATAGGCTACAAAAAATGCCAGATAAGATTTACACTGAATGAAAAGAAACTTATAAATTCTGCCTATTTAGTGTTATTATTTTCAAGGGTGTCTATTCATATTGATTAGAGTTGGTAGCACATTCAAATTCTATTCACATTTAATATATTTTAGAGCACCAATTTTACAGGCTGTAGCAGGGATCTAGCCTAAGTGAAATAAAAGTACTCTTCTAAGGAAGACTCTTCGTTTAAGAGAAAATACTCATAATTTCTTTTGTAAGATTAAAATTTACATATTTGTTAACCATTATATCCCCACAGAGGGCATTACTTACTATTTTATCTTTGCCCCCAACATGTATACCTAGAGTACTAGTATTTTTACTATGTACAAATACATTTAACACTAAAATGACCCACTTGTAATACGTAACTAGACAAAATGCAGGCCTGTCTCAGGCGCTGTTAGTAATATCAGAATTACTAGAAGGACTCTATTATATCATAATTTTACTAGTTTCTAGCCTATCCTTTAATTCCCACCTCCCAAAAGATCTCAAAAATCACATTATAGTAAGTAAAGTACATACATTAGCTTAAGTCCATCATGACTAAATTAGTAGGTCAAATCTAAATTTGACTCCTGTTCATACCCAAGGGTTTGTCTACCTAAGTTCATTAGAAGGCTCTGAAACTACATTAAAGGGAGGGAAAAACAAATCTTAAAAAAATAAAATACATAAGCATAAGTCACTTTTATCAATGATCACTGGAACTATCAGACTTGAGAAAAGTCAACATAGGCACAATCATTGAACATGCACATTGCATATGGCTACCGATCACCAAAACTATACCACACATATCATGCATTTTATTTACATGGTAATGTTAACCTATTCATCTCAACATATGTTAGTGAAAACAAAAAAGGTCAAGTACTGTGTTTGAATGTGCTCTACTTTTCTACTGCATTAAATGTGATCAGACAGGAAAGTAATTTCTAGAAACCAATTTCAAAACATATTTGAGCTAAAAAGTTACACACAGAGAGAGATTGTGCTAAGGCAGAAAGTTTCAGAGAAACAAAGAGCTTCATGCCTAGGACAGTGAACTTTCCAGGTTGTTACTATTTTGCTTGTTTGGTTCGTTTTGTTCTAGATCTTAGTATCTAATGTAAAATACTCCAAAAAAAAAAAAAAAAAAAAAAAGAGCATATCTCACTCTTCTCTGTTTTTTACTTATGGAACTTAGGATATGTTGGAAGTTCCCCTACATTTTTCCTACATATATTGTTTTTGATAAATTAACTTTCTGTTACCTTTAATTTCTTCATTACAAAAATTTCAATACTGAAAGTAGAGGGAAAACCACCAAATATTTGCTTTATTATCTATCCAAAACATTGCATAGAACAATTTGGGCTCTATAATGATGAATAATTTAAAAGTATTATAGTATTTGGGTATAATTCCAGACTTACATGATATATAACAAGCTTTACAAGAGAAAAGAAAAATCGAGTTAATTTGAATATTTATATGTAAATCTGTGATGACATAAAAGATCTGAAATGTATACAGTTTTATCACAATACTTATAAAATATACCAAAAAATTAGCAAAATTATACATGACATGTATGTATATATACATAGATGTGTGTGTATATATTTCAATACCAAAAAAGAGCAGCTAATACAGCATAGAATGACAATCAACCAATGTATGAACTGGGTTTCTCTTTTCACATACAGTGAAAAATAATCATCTGCTTAGGTGATACTGTACGTTTCATAGTATCAACACACAAAAACTGCATTGACTGAATTTAGAGCCTCTTTACTGAGAATATTTTACTAATACAAATGTTTAGTCTGAAAAGAAATATAAACAACTCTAATGAACAAGTCTGCTCACTGTTCTTTCTCCAACAGGAGAAGCTTGGTCATTTTCTATCTTCACACAGCCTTGTAAGTCAGTTGTACAAGATAGCTAAAAGAAATGCTGACTAAATACCATGTTAGTTCAATTATTAGTTAAATGTAAAATTTGTAGATGGTATGAATGTTCCCAGAATTCTAATGAACTTCCACAAAATCGACATTGGAATCTAAATTTGAAAACTACACGAAAAAGTGAAATGAATGGTCAGAAGGAAACATGAAAATGTAATGGGTAAAATACATGTTGCCAACATTTACTATAATGAAGTCATTGGAATATCACCAGACTATATTATTTACAGAGAATACACAAAAATTGTGCACATTCCAGGTGAAATATGTATATAAGCTATTAATAAAAGCATATACTAACCAGCCACAATGACACTGTCATTACGTGCTGGACCAAATTTCAGTGTCATCTCATGTTTATGTTTATGGACAGCCAAATGATCCTCGTTGGTAAAACGCTGTGGCAAAAAGTTTTAAAATATAGTTAAGATTTTCAATTTGATCAAATAAGTAAAATGATTAGGAAATTCATTTCCACAACATGTAAAACCACCATTAACAGTGAAATAGCAGTTTTTAAACTATAAAAGAATCCGTTGTTAGTAGATAAGCATACTAGATTGCAAACAATCACAGAGAAACCCATTACTCAAGAATAAGCAATACTGACACACTGCTAGGTCACATAACTCATTTGAGAGCATTTAAAAATAAAATCTGAGGCAAAGAAACTTTACATAAATTTCATTTGGATACTAAAAATAGACCACCATTAATCTGTCCTATGATAGTAGAAACTATACTCCGTGGTACAATGACTTTTCAAGCAAGTACTGTAGTATTAATATTTACCTAGACTTAAGGTTACTTACCACTTTTTAAAAGAGAATTTTCTTATAAAAGTATTACGCCTGGACAAAATTAAGAAATAAATCTGATTTTCATGTTACCACATAAAAAAGAATGCCTTTGTTTTAATCCAGCAAAGAAATAGCAACCAGTACAATAACAAAGCAGCTCATTTTAAAATAAGAATTTTTAAAGTACCCAAAATAATTTTTTCATGAGAGTTCTTACATAAAAATGGAGCAAAATTATTTTTAAAACATTTTATTTTTAAAGTTATCCATCATATATTTTCCTACCTCTAACTTGGATAAGTTTTGCATGCCAAAGGTAACATTTATGATTATAACACAATAAATACATTGTTTATCTCTGATGTCTGAACATCAACCTTTTTGAAGATGCTCATTAAGCAATATTTATAACTGAAAATAGGGAGGTTTTTGTTATTTCAAAGCAGTAATTTTAAAACGCTAAGATAACAGATCTCAATTCATTCTTTATAACCTTACAAGTGAGGATGTTAAAATATATATACTTGAACTTGGTTTGCCCAAACCATCAAAATGAATTCCATTTCTTGTGGTCTCCTTCCTCTACCCAATTCACTACATCCTTTCATGCAACTAATAATAGTAGCTTTAGGGTTACCTTAAACACAATGTAAAAGAATGAAACATTTTTAACATTTTAACATCTTTGGCCCAGCCTACTATCCCTCTGCCTGTAGAGGTAAAAACCACCTCATATGTGCCCCAGTTATGTGTTGCACAATGCCTTGGTTATAGCACCTATCATATTTTCATATGTCTGTCCTTTTAAGTAGGCTGAGCTCCTACTGTGGTCCCCCAAACTTAACATACAGTAAGTGCTCAATAAATGCTAATTGAAAGAATGAATTCATTACAATAAAACAGGCGAATCTTAAAGATCAGTCTGAGGGGGTTAAAAAAGACCGTAAACCACTGTTCATTAAGGTGAATTCAACTTCAGTTTAATCTGGCTACATTTTATCACTTAGTCTTTGGATTACTTCACACACCAACGGAAAACTACTATTTTATAACCTCTCTTCAGAACCTGCCTGTATTACCACTGAAGGAGAGTGTTCAGATGCAACACTTCCATTACTTGACTTACTCATTCACTCTTCAGACATTTACTGGGCACCAACCATAGGCACTAGGACGACAATCGAACTTTTCCCCACCCAGGTACTATCTTCCTATTACTTTATCATTATAAGAATCTCTCCCAATTTTGGGGAAATAAGAAACAGTGGTACTTTTGACAGACTGCTGAATAACACAGTTCTCAGAGAATGAACATATCTGCAGAGTGTATTGACATTAATATTTTACACTTTTTCTTTGTATTGCTGTTTTATATGTATGTGTCTTACATCCTACATTAAAAGCATCTGAAAGTAAGATTTACTTTATGTTCCAAAAAACCTCAAATTGTGGCTTTTCCACTAAAGGCAATCATTAAACATTTGTGAATGAATGCATTTCGGTGCAGGTCCCAGATTTTAAAACTGCAAAGTCAACAAATTAATAGATAAGAAGTTGGAATGTTGTTGCCAAGGAATTTTATTCTACCAATTTTCTTTGCCAAGGAATTTTATTCTACCAATTTTCTTTGCTTGGATTAGTTTGACCACAAATATTCAAATCAAAGAACTACATGTAGAATAAATAACACTGTGTTCGTACAAAACATATGAAATTCTAAGTTCAATCCTAAGTGAAAGGAAGTGGCCAGAAGGAACCTAACAAATATTTAGGATCATATGAATATTAAAAGGGAGAATGCAACCAATATGTATTTATAAACTCTCATATAAGATCCACAGATCAAATTTGTCTAACTGCAATTTACAAAGGGATTACTGATCCTATAACAGTATTAATTATATACAGTGACAGCAACACTGCAAAGGTATTTGTCAAAATACAAAAACACTGCAAAGGATAAAATACACTGGCACTTGATACAGATGAATTTGACCTTGGTTATCTGAGAAAATTTATTATTTTTAACAAGAAACTTAAAAAGACAGTGTGAAAAAGCAATCTTGTGAAAAGGCACTCACCAGAAGTTTAATATGAAAGAAATGCATTATTTATTTATTTATAAGGTAGCTACAAGCTAAGATAAATTTTTTTTTTTTTTTTTACAGAATCTATATGAATTGCCTTCCCAGTCAAATTAAAGTTTATTCTAAAAATAAGCTTTGTAAAAATATACATATTACTAGCAACACCAACATACTGAATTCATAAATTGTATTCCTCCAGGCATTTCAAAGCACAACCCCCATGCAAAACGCTGTAGATATACACAAAAACACAAGTATTTTGTTAAACAAGACTAAGACCTTGAGTATATAGCTCAATAAACAATGTAAAAAGTGAAAAAAATTTTTTTTTTCTTTGATAGGTCCCTAGCAGATAGCAATCTCTCTTAAAAGGTTAAAAAGAAAGGGTAACCTGTCAGATGGGAAGAAGGTAAATCAGTTGCTTCTACAATAATTTAAGTTTTGATATCTGGGAAATCTGTGTTACTAAGGCTTGACCACTCTCATCAGAATTAACTTCCTAAAAAATCAGACATTCTATAGTTAATACATACACTCATATCCATGATATATTATTATTCCTTTTAAATATATTAGATAGACACAAATAAGTTTTCAAGCCATTGGGCCAATAGCTTGTTTCACTACTTTTTTCACTAGTTTAAGGACTATTCAACAACAGCAGGAAGTTACACTGACATATTTACTGTCTCTCTCATGCACACACACACACTCTCACGCATACATCTCCATTGACGCTTTAGACTAAATATAAAATGAATCTTTATCTCCTTTATAAAACAGCTTATAATGTGTAAACATTCTACCAAAGAAACACTTTTCAATGACAGGGACACCAAAAGCAAAGATACTACCAATTATATGGAAGACTAACAAAGACAAATGAATCTTTCACTAAATTACCTCACTGTCTCTTTTACTAAATTCCATGGAGCATCACTTTAAAACAAGTGAAATGAACAGGCATGTGGAATACCTAAGAGTAACTCAGGCATACAAAAAGATTTAATAGCAAGAGTCTACAGTTAAAAACTCTTTGTAATCATTTCTAGAGGTCTCTCTCTGATACTGTATTATCACCAAAATAGATTTTAATGTGTAAAAATCTATTTGAAACCTTAAATTTAACTAGGACCATTGTGTTAAAGCTGAAACTCAAATTCAGAATAATGTCATTGCCTACTGGTGACAAAAAATAACAAGAAACTTAAAAAGATAGTGTGAAAAGGCAATCTTGTGAAAAGGCAGTCACCATCAAAATGATGCTTCTAAAACCAATTCTTATTAAGTAGTTTCTAGGAAATACTATTTCAATCTAAAGAGAGACCACACCATTTCTGTTCTCAGCAAGATTTAATGAATGGATGAGTAGGCAGGTTATATTTTGATCAGTAATACTTACAAAGAGATTATTTTAAGTATCTTAGGGTACAAACACAGCCCCCCCAATATAATACTCAGGATCAAATGGCCAATGTTTAAAAGAATCACTATTAGCGAGAATTCAATTAGTGAGAATAAAAAATTGATTTAGCTTTTAAAAAACAATTTGGCAAAATATATGAAGAAACTTAGAAATGTGTGTATACATTTAAATCCAGTAACACTAGTTCCAAAATGTATTTTAAGAAACTAAGTGGAGACATATACAAAGGGTTATGTAGAAGGATATTCATACAATGTTGCTTATAATACCAAAATTAAAAGTTCATAATAGTGGAATCAGTAAATCATGGGACCTGCTCTAGCAACAGTGACTTAAAGCCATGCTTTCAGTTAATAGACAAAATGCTCATGATATGTGTAATGTCATCCAAATACTAACAGAATACAAAACTGTGCAGTATGGTCCCAATTTTGTTTTAAAAATATATCGATCCCATCCTCTCCTAGCTACTTAAGGACCCCACTCCTGCAATGGTCCCATTTTCTGCATTGCCAAATATGCTGTGATATTCCCACCCTAAAATGCAAAACAAAGAAGATCCACCATCTTCAATCCTACATTGAAGCTATATATTCTCACTTTCCCTTTAGCTATACCTCCAAGAAAGAGCTGTCCTATAATGTCTCCATTTCTGGTTCTTCCCATTCTCTCTTTGACCTACTCCAATTACACTATTGTTACTGCCCCATCATTGAAAGCTACTTTTATCACAGTCTCTAAATTCAATAGTAAATACTGAATTCTCATCTTATCCTACTTAAGATATGACTACATTGTTTCTCTTACTTTGAAATATTTTTTCTAACTTTCAGGATTCAATTTTCCTCACTGGTTGCTGCTTCTTAATCTTCTGTGCTACATTCTCCTCCTTTTCCTGACTTTTAAACACTGGAGGTGCCCTAAAGCTTAGCTCTCACCCTTCTATCTATACTATTTTGATATAGAAGTAAAACTAAGCAAATATGGGAATTATGGATAAGACAAAATGAATTACAAACCTCGACAATGGAAAAAATAGTAATTATCAGACATTAGGAGATGGGAAAGTGGAGGCAGAAAGTATGAAATGTTAACTCCTTTAATAGTAGGAAACCTAAAAAAATAATTACCTAACTTCTTACTGTTTTTCACACACATAGTTAATGTTAGAGAGGTCTTTTAACAACAATTTCTTTTGATACACATACACACACAAATTCTAATGTTCAGCAATCAGTTTTTCTTCTGTTTAACTGTAATGCTTTTATTTAAAATGGCATGTGTATTAGTAAGAAGTCAATCACAAAAACCATTCTTTTTTAAGCAGAAGAGAATCAGGAAAGGCCTTTTTTTGGGTCTCCAAGAATGATACCTAGAACATGTCAAAACTAGTCTTCATCCAAAGGCTGGCCCTAGAAACACACTGCATTAGCTGTAATTCAGGGATTACAGAATCAAGTTGTCTGTTCACTCCAAGCCAGCAAAACGGATGATTTGAGTAATACCATCTCTCATTCCATTTAACTTGGTACCAAATCCAAAAAGTAAAGTGGGTCAGGCACAGTGGCTCACACCTATAATCCCAGCATACTGGGAGGCCAAGGTGGGCAGGTGGCTTGAGCCCAGGAGTTTGAGAACAGCCTGGACAACACTGGGAGACCCTGTATAAAAACAACAACAACAAAAAAACAACAACAAAAAAAACCAAGCAAAAAATTAATCAGGTGTGGTGGCGAGCACCTGTGGTCCCGGCTACTCTGGAGGCTGAGGTGGGAGGATCACCTGAGCCCAAGAGTTTGAGGCTTCAGTGTATTATGATCATGCTACCGCACTCCAGCCCAGGTAACAGAGTGAGATCCTGTCTCGAGGAAAAAAAAAAAAAAAAAATTTAAGTAAATCTGATTTACCACAAAGAGTAAATTTCGTCGGTGAAACCTAAAATCATATGCAGAATTCTAGGTGCAAAGAGAATTGTAGTTTTTATCTCTCTTAACTTTACAGAAAAAAAATATATCAAATATATCTCCAAAATAAATGTCAAATTAGTCTATTTCTCTCTGTGTCCACTGTTACCACCTAATCCAAACCACCATCATCTCTCACCTGGACTGCTGTCAGCCTCTTGTCTCCCTGTGACCACTCAGCAGTGGCTTTTCACTGCTCAGTGAATAAAACCCAAACACCTTATCATAGGATATGTCTTTTTTTCTATCTCCTTTGACCTCATCTCTTAACCTTCTCTCTGTTGATCATTATATGCTCCAGCCACAGTAGTTGTGTTTTTGTTCTTAAACACACCATACACATTCTTTCCCTAGGGCCTTTACATTTGCTGCTCCTTTAGTCTAGAAACATACAAGCTGTGTGCTCCTGCATTTTCTTCGGGTCTTTGTTCAAATGTCACCTTAGCAGAGGCACATTCCCTGGTTAACCTATCTAAAATAGCATTAATCTTGATTAACTCCTATGTTTACCTGGCTATACATCATTAAATATCATGTAAATCAAAATTACAATGAGATACCACAACACCTTCACCAGAATGACTAAAACTTAAGAGACTAACCAAAACAATCTTGAAAAAGGAAGACTAAATTAGAGAATTTACCCTAACTGACTGGAACACTAACTGTAAAGCTAGAGTAATCAAAATGGTGTGGTACTGGCATAAAAGTTGACAGAATGATGAATGGAACAGAATATAAATCCCAGAAAGACCCATACTTACACAATCATTTGATTTTCATTAAAGGAGTCAAAGCAGTTTAATGAGGAAAGAAAAATCTTTTCAGGAAATTATGCTGGGATATCTAAACTCATGTTTTTAAAAAGTTAGCTTCAACTGGCTGGGCACGGTGGCTCACGCCTGTAATCCTAGCACTTTGGGAGGCTGAGACAGGGGCATCACCCAAGATCAGGAGTTCGAGACCAGCCTGACCAACATGAAGAAACTCCATCTCTACTAAAAATACAAAATTAGCCAGGCGTGGTGGCACATGCCTGTAAACCAAGCTACTTGGGAGGCTGAGGCAGAAGAATCGCTTGAACCCAGGAGGCGGAGGTTGTGGTGAGCTGAGATCGTGCCACTGCACTCCAGCCTGGGCAACAAGAGCGAAATTCCATCTCAAAAAAAAAAAAAAAAAAAAGTTAGCTTCAACCCCTATCTCACACCATACACAAAAATTAATTCAAGATTAAAGAGAAATCTAAATGAAACAGAAAGCTTTTAGAGGAAAACAAAGGAGAATACCTTCATAACCTAAAGGTAAGCAAAAATTTATCAGACAAGTCACAGAAAGCAACAATCATAAGAGGAAAAATATTAACACATTAGGATTCATTAAAATTAGAAACATCTGTTCATCAAAAGATATTATTATGAAAATTAAGATGCAAACCACAGAAAAAGCAACCTCTGACACAGGACTGGTATCCAGGATATATAAAGAACTCCCGCAACTCAATAATAAAAAGACAACCCAATTTTTTAAAATTAGCAAAAGATTTAAAAAGATACTTCACAAAATGTAAGGGATAGAAATGGTCAACAAAAACACATGAAAACACATGAAAAAAGCACATGAAAAACACATGAAAAAAGCACATGAAAAGCACATGAAAAACATATGAAAAAAGCAGCCTGGCAATTTCCTAAAAAGTCAAACATATATCTATCAGATAATCCCATCATTATACTCCCATGTATTCTTCCAAGAGAAATGAAAGCATGTGTCCATAAAAAGACTTGTACACAAGTATTCACATCAGCTTTATTAATAAATAAAAAACCCAATATCCATCAGTAGATGAACAGATAAATTGTGAGATAATGAAATATTATATCTCAATGAAAAGGAATTAACTACTGGTAACATAACATGGAGAAATATTAAATTATGTGGAGTGAAAAAATGTACTGTATGATTCCATTCATATAAAATTCTGGAAAATGCAAACAAATCTACAGTACCAGAAGGTAGACCAGTAATTGATAAATGTAGGTGGGATAAGAGGATTTATAAATAGGCATGAGGAAACTTTTGGGGTGATGTATATGTTCACTATCCTGATTGTGCTGATGGTTTTATGAGTATATATGTGTTAAAATTTATCAAATGGTACATTTTAAAGTATATACAGTTTATTGTAGGTCATTATATTTCAATTTAAAATATCAACTAAGAAAACAAATGAGAAGAAATAATGCTTACTTACAATTTATGGTCTGTATATTTAAGTACTTTGTAACTTTGCTACACATTACATTTATTTTTTAATTCTTCCTTAGTGTCTATAGTTATTTTAAGATAAGTATAATAGGAATAGATTAATAATTTAGTGGGTTGTTAAAAAAATATTACTTTCTGAAACTGCTGCCATATGCCCAATATTAAAGATGTTAGGCTTAACAACATTAATACATTAGTGATACTCTAAGAAGTAAATATCAGTTAATTTCATAAAAGTTTAGTAAGTAAAATAATTCTCATATAATATAGATCTGATTTCTAATTAGGCAGTTTATCAATAATTTTCAACCAATAATGGTCAAATTATACTTTTATATCTTGGACTTTTGGATAGGGTTTCCACTTTTCCATTACAAGATACAATGTTCCCCCCCACTCCATATTAGATTATACTTTCTAAAACTCAGTTGCACTATTGAAGAAAAAGAAGAATTTCTTCCCAAAAGTTTTCTGGGTTTTTTTCATCCTAACTCCAAAATTTTACAGAATACTGTAAGAAAATGCTTTTAGTGATAACATATCATATCATCGATGTTTTAGTAAGTGGAAATATACAAAATAATTTAAAGTAATTTATGTATTACCTGGCCACATCCAGGCGCAGTGCATAGAAAGGGTTTGTCATCACTCATATTCCACAGGTCCTTGTATTGCCTATAATCAATCAGAAAACACTTTAGAGTACATATTTTAAAATAAAGAATAATTTAAAATATAAATCTCAAGAGTTTTCATTAAGCTTATTTTCGATTTTAATGCAAAATAAAACACTTTTCTGACATTTTAATTCTATTTCGCTTTCTTATTATGAGAGTAGATAAAATATATGTAACATGTAGATTCTGCACTATAGGAAAAAGGGTAGGAACACTGCTCTGTCAGGCTAACTCTTTTCTGCTCAGCAATGTAAAAGTACTTACGATGAAACGAACAAATTTCATTTATTCAACAAAATTAAATGAGCAAATACTATGCATTCTTCCAAGGATCATACTGTACTGTTATGAAAATAATGTGGCAAAATTTCTATATCCAGTCCTAAATTCTAGTGGAATATTTTTATCTATTGGCTAAACATTTCTACCTAAATATGCCACCAAAACATCAATATGTCTAAAACCAAACTCTTAAATCCCTTCTTAAATTTACACCTTTTCCTATATTGGAAGCACTATAGAAGACTCAGAGAAATTCAAAAATAAAAGAGAAATAGATCCCAGCCTCAGGGAATCTCTCCTTCCAGTAAAGGAGATAAGGTAGTAATTAATATAACAAAATCTATATCTCTAACTCTGATCTCTTTCTAAATCCTAGATTTCCAACCTTTTATTAGTGGTATACTGAGTCCAAGTTCAAAAGTCTTGTCAATATTTTATGCTGTTTCCTTGTAATATATCAAAAATTTTGTCAAGGATTTGATATACCTCATTTTTAGGAAACCCATACTGGTTCACAGTAGTCGCTGCTTCATGTTTAAAGCATGTACGCAATGATCACTGAGAACAGAAATGGTTTCCAGGAAGTCACCATTATTAATCTCATACACAAAATTTGTGAAATGTGTGAACAAAATTTTTATTGCTTTATCCAAAATGTTTATTGCTATAATTGTCAAATAGCCTATGGACAACGTGATACCACACTGGTGGGTGCAAGGATGACACTTGGGGAAACACTGTCTAGACTTCTGGCTTCTAGTCTAACACATAAAGAACTTGAAAGTCATCATTCCTACCCTCATAACGAGAAATAAGGTAAACCAACAGAAAATCATCAACTCTTCTTATATCCATTAGAGAAACGAGGTCAAAGGGCAAACTGCTGCCCTGAAAAGTTGAGACTGAGGCAGATACTGAGAATCACAGTTTACTAGTAGCAAATGCCTGCTGCTGGTGCCAGTACCAGGCAGAGACAAAAAGCAGAGACAAGCCATTTTCTTGTATCCTGTAAAATTTTTGACCTACACAATCTGTGAGCATTATAAGCTATTTTACAACTAAATTTGGAACATCTCCTCATGATATCTGTGATATATCTAAAAACCATATTATCCTTCTAATGCTTCTTAAATGTTTACAAACTAAGGAATACTGGTATATAAATTTTTAAGTAAGAGCAAAGTATTCTAACAAGATTGGTTGTAATTGACCACTAGTAAAACTTACTAAATAATAAGTGGGCACAGTATGGCCCTGAAGTTCTCAAACAGGATACTCTACACTCTTAACAATTTAGGTTCCCAAAGAACATTTTTGTTTATGTACTATCAACACTGACCACATCAGAAATTACAACCGAGAAATTATAAAAATATTAATTTATGAATCTATTTAAAAATAACAACTCATTGTATGTTAACACATTTTTAAAAACAATATATTTTCAAAACAAAAAATTCAGTGAGAAAGGCATTATTTCCCATTTTTTGCAAATCTTTAACATCTGGCTCAACACAGTAATACAGCTGAATTCTCAAATGTGCTTCTGGTATTCAACCTGTTGTGATATCACCATGTATCCTCTAGAAAATGGCATCAAATCCTTGTGAGATAATGGGAATTTTAAAAAGGTAAATATTTTAGTATTATTATAAAAATGTTTTTAACTTCACAGACCCCTCTCACATTATGAGAATTCCTGGTACAGGCATACCTCATTTTATTGTGCTTAGCTTTACTGCACTGTGCAGATGCTAGTCTTAAAAATACACTTAAATCTCAGGGAGAAAGCAGATGCTGCAGATTTTTTCAGATACTCCTTATCAGATTAAGAAAGTTTCCTCCAATTTCTAGTTTCCTGAGAGTTTTAATGATGAGTAGATATTGAGTTTTATCAAATGCTTTTTCTGCATCTATTCAGATACTATTTTTTTCCTCTTATTGTTTTAATGTGGTATAGCACACTGAATGTTTAATTGACAAACCAACCAGAATTTCTTAAATAAATCCTCCCTTTTGCTAGTATTTTAAGATGTTTACATCTATGGCGTGAAAAATAACCTTGCCAGGTATCTAGGTTGCAGTGGCTTTATAAGAAGAGTTGGGTCATGTTAATTCTTTTCTACTCTCTAGAAAAATCTGCGTAAGATAGGTACTAATTCTTCCTTAAATGTTGGAATAATTCACCAGTGAAGCTATCTGAGCCTGGAGCGTTCTCTTCTGGGTGGTTTTAAATAATGAATTCAGTATCTTTAAATAGATATAAACCAAAATTATTGTATCAGTTTTGTTCGTCAGCCAGGCACAGTGGCTCATGCCTGTAATCCCAGCACTCTGACAGGCTGAGGCAGGTGGATTACTTAAGGTCAGAAGTTTGAGGCAAGCCTAGCCAACATGGCAAAACCCTGTCTCTACTAAAAATTCAAAAATTAGCTGGGTGTGGTGGCACGCACCTGTAGTCCCAGCTACTTGGGAGAGGCTGAGGCATGAGAATCACTTGAACTTGGGGAGGTGGAAGTTGCAGTGAGCTGAGAGTGCACCACTGCACTCCAGCTTGGGCAAGAGTGAGACTCTATCTTAAAAACAAACAAACAAACAAAAATTCCCGGTAGCTTTTATGTATGTGTGGAAGCTAAAAAATTTAACAAAATGCAAAAGACAATGAATAAACAAGGCAGTCATGAAGAATCGTAACTAAGCTAGAGGACTTTTATTATCAGATATCATGACCCATTATAAAATTACAGTAATTAAGACACTGTGATATCAGTCCAATGATAAACATATAAAGAAATGGAAAAGAAAGGAGTACAGAAATGGAACCACACATAAGGTTACATGATTTGTACAAATGCTCAACTGCAGTTAAGTGGGAAAAAGATGGTCTTTTCAATAATTGGTTCTAGAAATTTTATATAGCAAGAGTACTTGACTCAACCAATAATAATTATGTAATATTCCCCTGACAACAGCAGTTTATCAGTGCTTTAGATCAATGTTTCCCAAAGCATGGTAGCTATTATAGAAAAAAGATATTTAGCCAAATAAATTTGGGAAATGTTGAATGTATAGGCTTCATTTTACAGGACTTTTCAGAGCCTTAATGTTATGTCAATTAAGGATTCAAAACTAAAAAATGCCCCATGAATTCTATCTCACATTATACTAAAAATTAAGTCACAGCAGATCATAGGCCTAAAAGTGAAAGGCAAAGCATAAGTTTCTAGAAGAAAAATAGGAAAGACTCTTTGGAGTAGGCAAAGGTTAAACAGGACACAAAAGGTCCACAAAAGAAAAGATTGATCAAACAGATTTTACTCTACATAGTGCATTTCATTCTATTTAAATTATACCTCAATAAAAGGCAAAAAAGAAGCAAATAGTGTATCTAACCTAATACTAGGAAAAAGACAAAAATTATACAGGTAACTACATCCGGATACAGTGTGTTCCAGGAAACCTTACAGAAGCTTTGAGAAGGACACATAGTATAAAAAATAATTAAAAATCAAAGAATATGTACAGTCACCCCTCTGTATCCATGAGTTTTGCATCCATGGATTCAATCAATCTTGGACCAAAAATATGTGGGAAAAAACTGCATCTGTACTAAACATGTACAGACTTTTTTTCCTGTTGTTATTACCTAAACAATATAGTATAACAACTATTCACATAGCATATGCATTGTATTAGGTATAAAGTAACCTAGAGATGATTTAAAGTATACAGGAGGAGGTGCATAGGTGATATGCAAATACTACACCATTTTATATAAGAAACTGGAGCATCCTCAGGTTTTGGTATCTTCAGGAGGTCCTGGATTCAATCACCCACAGATATTGAGGAACAACTGTATACCTAAAAAAATGAGTGATTATCACAGGACTCTAAGTAGAGGTGGAGTAAGAGATTGAAAGAAAGCCTGGCACACAGCAAACCAGTAAGGACTTGACAGACAAGTCACGCAACCCAACAACTAAGAAAATGCCCTTATCTGAAAACTGGTAAAAAAAAAAAAAAAAAAAAAAGATCAGTGTGTTTAATATCTGTCTTTTGTGCATAAAATGTATTTCCAGTAACCAAAGAGTTGATGAAGGAAAAGTCCTTTATAGAATTTCAACAAGTGCAGAAGAATAAAACAATTAGAAAATTGCCACTTTAGCTGGGTGCAGTGGCTCATGACTATAATCCCAGCACTTTGGGAGGCTGAGGTGGGAGGATGGCTTGAGCCCAGGAGTTCAAGACCAGCTTGGGAAAGACGGCGTGACCCCATCTCTACAAATAATTTAAAACAGTCACTCATGGCAGCATCATGGCAGTGCATGTCTGTAGTCCCAACTACTCTGGAGGCTGAGGCAGGAGGATCTCTTGAGCCCAGGAAGTCCAGGCTGCAGTAACCTGTGATTGTGCCACTGCAGTCCAGCCTGGGTGACAGAACAAAACCCCGTCTCTTTTTTTTTTTTTTTTTTTAAAAAGAGACCATCCTGGCTAACACTTTCTTTTTTTTTTTTTTTTTTGAGACGGAGTCTTTGCTCTGTAGCCCGGGCTGGAGTGCAGTGGCCGGATCTCAGCTCACTGCAAGCTCCGCCTCCCGGCACGAGTGGCTGATGCCTGCCCCCTCAGCCTCCCTGCCAACACTTTCAAAACCCCGCCTCTACTAAAAATACAAAAATTAGCCGGCATAAGGAAGGCAAAACCTGTAGTACCAGCTACTAGGGAGGCTTATGCTACCATGTGAACCTCCGAAGCATGGAGCTTGCAGTGAGCCGAGAGCACGTCACTGCACTCCAGTCAAAACGAAAACAAAAGCACTGCCCATTTGGTTGCAAAGGCAGAGCTGTCAAGTTCTCATAATCAAATCTCAGTCCAAATCCCTCTGACCCCCTTCTCAACAACAACAAAAAAAATAGGACGGCATGGCACCTGCCTGTGGTCCCAGTTACTGAGGAAGGAGGATCCCTTGAACCCAAGAGGTCAAGATTGCAGTAATCAGTGGCAAGAGAGAGATCCTGTCTCCAAAACAAAAACAAAAACAAAAACAAAAAAAACCTTGAAAGAAGAAAGAATGAATAAGGAGAGGGAGGAGGAAGAGAAGCAACAGGAAGAGGAGGAGGCTACGAGGAGGGAGGGGGAAGGAAGAAAGAGGGAGGAAGGGAGAGAGAAGAGAGGAAGGAAGGAGGCGGGAGAGAGGAGAGAGGGAGGAAAGAAGAGGGAGGGAGAAGAGGGAGGAAAGAAGAAGAAGGGAGGGAGGAAGAAGGGAGGAAGGAGAGGGAATAAGGAAGAAGGGAGGGAGAAAAAGGGGAGGAGGAGGAAGAAGTGGAAGAGGAAGACCACCACCACTTTAATCCCTAATGAAATAATGGACCTGGGCAACTATCATCAATGTCTGATTTTTAAAACCATTAGGAGAAAAGGTGATAGGAACTTCACAATGGTTGGACCAGGCTGACAGCATCTGAATTCAGATTAGTCTTAAATTAACACCAAAGGTTGTTAAGGGTGGGGGCAGGGAATGTCAAAAGTCAAAAGTGAATCTAATCAAGCCTCCCTAGCTCCAATTACAAGGAAATTCAGGAGACAGAAAAAGAAGTTAAACACTACCACCACGAGGTAATCATCCAAATCCAATACAGATATTTTCAACTTACGATGGGTTTAATGGGACATAACCCCATCACGAATTGAGCAGTATAGTGACTGTATTACTTTCCCACCATCGTAAAGTCAAAAAACCCTAAGATGAATCACTATAAGTTAGAACAAATGACCTGGTCTCTTCAACAAGTAAATGTCATGGAGATAAAAAGAAGAGCAAAGGAAGAGGGTTACTGTTTTCCATTAGAAGAAATTTAATAAACATACAACCAAATTAAGGATCCTGATTTGAACAAAACAACTGCAAAAAGACATCTGAGTCAGGATTACTTTCCTACTTTTAAATTTCAATTTAAAAGTTCTCAATTAATTATCCCTTCCATCAACTTGTTTTCTTTCTAGAAATTATATATAGCAAACATATTTGACTCAACTAATAATTCTGTAACACTGTTTCTTTTTCAAATAGTAGCTTTTTCAAATAGTTAACCCTTCATAGCAGTGCTCCCCAAAACATTTCAACGGGGATGTCAATAAACACCACAGAAAAAAAGGTGTGGCCAAACAAATCTGGGAAATGCTGAAATATACTTTTTCTTTCTTTCTTTCCTTCTTTTTTTTTTTTTGGAGGACTCTTCAGAGTCTTTAATATGCTAACGTAAAATGACTAGGGGAGCACCCAGAGTATGGCATTTTTGCCATAGCTATTTGCTATTTGAACACTTTTTCACAGAACATTCCATGGGACTGATAGAACTCATTTTAGAGGAAATCAAAACCTTAAAATATGTTTATGTCTGTCACAGCTAAGTGTATTTAGATGCTTTTAATCTGATTATTTAAAAACACAATAGGAGTATCAGCTAAACTACATACTAAATAAATGACTTGTTTTCTATGGAAAAAAAACCCACCACAAATACTTATCTAACAGAAACAACCTATAAAGATTTTTATAACCCAAAATGTAAAAAATGGCTAAAAATACCAAATATTGCACACATACCTGGCAGAATTCACATGTAACTTGAATTTCATAAGTTGAATAACTTATCACATTCTTTTTCTCATGGCAAGAATACTGAAAAACAAAGTGGTTTCACACTGTTAAAAATAGTTCCGAAACACTTCTTGAAACACAGTAGAAAATAAAGTGCTCAAATTACTCTCTCTAACACTACTGTCACCCCAAAACTAGTCACTATTAAGAACTTTTATAATAGAGTAGTGCTCTTGAAATATCAACACACCTACACAAATATCCTAAACATAGGTATTAATATATCCAACTCCACCAAAGGGAGTAAAAGAGGAAGAAACATTTAATTCAGTCCTTAGGGCTGTGGTTGAAGGGCAGCCATTAAAAGAGTAAAAAAATCCTTAATTTGAACGCTGATGAGAATGATGCAACGTAATAATTCCATATTTCTCTTCAGAAGGCTTTTAATTTTAAAAAATGTACTTATTGGTATTCAGCTTCTCAGCCTAATTCATCAAAATATATCTGTCCTACAATGTAGTTGATCTATATAAACAGCTCCCATTTGTATCAGCTTAAGGACAAGTACAGTATACTGAAACTACTCAGGTTAATGACCCATTTTTAAAACTCCACCAATGGCTTCACCTTATAGTCACTGAAACCTCATCCAGTGGTAAATAAGAGTAACCATGTGGTTATTCAAATAAGCTAATGGTGCATAGAGGAAATTTGCATTTTTCATAATTCTGTTCATAAATGAAGTTTCAAAAAGGTCATGCTCAGAAAAATTTGGTAATTCTTGTGGGGAAATGTGTAACTAGCCAAAGTTCAGTGTCCTGGAGTAAAGGTCGATCTGGTATAGGAAATAAGAAGAAGAGAGCAAGTTTCTTCCCTTGTCCTATGCAAAATTTTTATCTAAGAGGGTTCCATTTCTTCATTCACATTCAACTTTACCACGCTGTCTGCGAGGAGAGGAAAAATAACACTAGAAAAATCCAAGGAAATTTATAGTAGCCATGCTTCCGTCATTACAAGTAGAATATGAGCTTCATAAGGGCAAGGAACTTATCTTTGGGTTAACACCTACAACAGCGCCTAGCTCAGTTTAGTACAAGGAATATTTAAACATCAACTATACACAGACACAAAGATGAAGAAAATTCTCCTTGCATTTGATAAACTTTCAGTCTAGAAGAAAAAGGAATATGGAAGTAAAATGCCAATTAATTTGGTAGGAATAAGAGTTAAAAATACTATGACAGTAGAGAGGAAGTGGAAGGATCAATCTGATAGTTGTAGAAAAACTTTCAGAGGGAGTTAGCTCTTGGTACCCTTCTCCTTAATCTTTTCTACTCTCCACTATACTATTTCCCTCCTCTACAAAACAAGTTTCTTACCTACACAGCAGCCTTTTTCTTAGCCAACAAATAAAAACTCCATTCCCTTATTACCATTTTCTAATACTTAGCTAAGAGAGCTATAAATACTAACAGTTCAAGCACCCTGAGACAGAAACGATAACAATTCTGGGAGGCTTAAATGCTATCTCTTTGTTAATCTAACTGAATCTAAAGTCTATAAATCCAGGCTTATCTCCCTTTTACTGCAGTGTTGCAAATATGCTCATAACAGAAGCCTGGAAGGGAGGTTTTGTTGAGCTATAGATTGTTGGAGAAGTCAATGACTGCACATAGAGAATTGTTAATATATCATATTACTCTCTGGCAAGTATCTACAATCTATACTGGTAGGACAATCAACTGTCATGAAAAGCACCCAGGAAAGCTCTAGGTAAAATTTTTTAGAAGTCGGCTTCTTTGATTTCTCCTAACTCTTCTTCTAACATTTATCTTCCTTGCTCCTGAGTTTCCATTTGGTACTTGGCATGAATACTTCCTGCTAGATGCTGGGGATGTACTGGTAAATCAAGATAGTTACCTGTCTTCATGGAGTTTCCAAGATAGTGATGGGGCTTACATTAATCAAGCATCCAACTCAGAGCTCCTTTTCTTACAACCTCAAATTAAGATTCAAAACTATCACTGAATGCCATAATACAAATCTGATTATCCACTTAGTAAATCCTACAGACTCAACCTTTTAGGTATACTTTGAGAGATACAAATTTAGCTATCATTTATATCTAATCTGACTTCCTTCTAAGTGCTACTTCCAATACACCATGGCCCATTTAACAGCATCAGACTGCCTGCCATTCTCTGAAAATCACCCTCAGTTTGCATATTATTTTAGCTCTCCCTAAAATATACCCTCCCAAATGAATGTTTGCCTTCTTTGATATTATACTGTCAAGGCCCACTTCAAATAACACTTCCTTTGTGATACCTTCCCCATAATCCAGATTAAAAATTTCTCCCATGAACAATGTTGTTTATGCTTTGCTTACAGCATCCACATTATGTTCTGTAATGTCATCTATTATATAATCTGTGCTTCTCCCACCCCATTCTACTGCCTACTACTTCTTGAAGAAACATAACATAGCCAAAGGAATATGAGCTTTTGAGTCAGAATTGGCTCCAAAACCTGGTTTTGCCACTCGTAAGTTATAAAATATTGTGCAAGGTTCTAAATAATTTCGTGCTTCAGTTTCCCCAACTATAATACAAGGGTAGTATCACCTACCTCACAGTTGTTGTAAGCATTTTAAAATAGTATATGCAAAGTATACAGCACAATGCTCGGCACATGAGTACTGGATAAAATGGCAGTTGCAGTTCTATTATTTCTACTGTTATTAAAATTATAAGGCTGTCTCTATTCATCATTATATCTGTACAGTATCTTACTTGCTAACAGCAGGCACAGAGTGATTGTTAAATTGTTAAGAGAAATTATATCAGTTGGGTACATTCTAAAAAATTTTTAAAAGGAAACTGTAATTTGTAAAATGCGTAAGTCCACATTTACTTCACATGGAAATAATAACTCTGCATCTTGGAGAGGCTACCAACTTCTATGCTCTAAGGTTTTAAAGAAATACATGGTCAGGCGCAGTGGCTCACGCCTGTAATGCCAGCACCCTGGGTGGCCAAGGCAGGAGAATCACCTGAGGTCAGGAGTTCGAGACCAGCCTGGCTGACGTGGTGAAATCCCTTCTCTACTAAAAACACAAAAATTAGTCGGGTGTGGTGGTTCATGCCTGTAAATCCCAGCTACTCGGGAGGCTAAGGCAGGAGAACTGCTTGAACCCGGGAGGCAGCCACTGCACTGCAGCCTGGGCAACAGAGTGAGACTCCATCTCAAAAAAAAAAAAAAAAAAAAAAAGAAAAAAGAAAAAAGAAAAAAGAAATAGATTACATTAAATACTACCACCCTTTTAATCAGGAAAAGTGTAAACAGATGATTTTTATTAAAGAGACCAGTAAATTTGGGTAAACTAAAGTTCAAATTTAGTTTGAACGGGAGGCGGCCACTGCACTGCAGCCTGGGCAACAGAGTGAGACTCCATCTCAAAAAAAAAAAAAAAAGAAAAAAGAAAAAAGAAATAGATTACATTAAATACCACCACCCTTTTAATCAGGAAAAGTGTAAACAGATGATTTTTATTAAAGAGTCCAGTAAATTTGGGTAAACTAAAGTTCAAATATTATGAAGAATCTAAAACATGACTTTCCTGTTTCTCAGCAAATTGTAAATACTTCCATTCCAATTCTTCAATACTGGTGAAGACATCTTAAGTAAATTGCTGAAATATACTCACTCGTGAACATAAAGTAAAATGAAGGTTAAAGCAAAATGCCCAAAAAGTTAAGCTAAAATTAAAGTGCCATACCAATGTGTGTAAAAAGCAAAATAATATAACTCCTTCTTTAAGAAAAAAATAACAAAATACATCAGGAATAAATTTAAGTAACAAATAATTTTTAATTTCATAGAGGTAACTATGAAGCAGTCACACTGCACAGATACACCTAAGAAAAAGTGTCTTCATTCTGGAATGTTTAAAATACCTTGTGGGTTAAAAAAAAATCAGCTAGGCGAAAATGCCAAAGATTAGAAGTCCCAAATCAGACTGCATCTTAGATACACTCTTCTTTTACTAATAACTTGGTTCAAAGTGACAATGGCATTCTTAAGCGAATAAAGAGATTTTCTTGAAAACTACTGATACAACAACAATGGATGAATCTCAAAATAATTATGCCAAGTGAAAGGAGACAGTCAAATAAATCATACTGTACGATTCCATTTATATAAAATTCTAGGAAATGAAAACCACAGCGACAGAAAACAGATCACTGGTTGCCGAGGGACAGGAGTAGAAGGAGTGGGAGGGAAGGATCACAAAGGGGCATGAGAAAACTTCTGAGGGTGACAAATTTATCATCTTGATTGTGGTGATGGTTTTTTGGGTGTATGCGTATAAATCAAAACGTATCAAGTTGTATACTTTGAATATGTATAATTTATTATAAGTCAATTATACCTCAAAAAGCTATTTTTAAAAGGATATCTTGAGCTGTTTTAAAAATATATAAATCCTCCCCAAGGCGCAATGGCTCACACCTGTAATGATAGCACTCTGGGGTGCTGAGGCAGAAGGATCAGAGACCAGGAGTTCAAGACCACCCTGGGGAACATAAGGCTCTGTCTCTATAAAAAAAAAAAAAAGAAAGAAAAAAAGCAACTTGAAAATTAGCCAGGCATGGTGGTATGTGCCTGTAGTCCTAGCTACTCAGGAGGCTGAGGCAGGAGAATCCCTTGAGCCTAGGATTTTGAGACTGCAGTGAAGTATGCTCTTGCCACTACACTCCAGCCTGAGGGATAGAGCAAGACCCTATCTCAGGAAAAACAAAACAAAACACACACACACACATACACAAATATCCTTAAAATATGAACTTCAAGGCTTATGAAATAACCTTCCTGCCACAGCTGCATGAAGTCAAAGACCAGGGCTAATGACCATTTGACCATTCATAAATGATATCTGTTAATTACTTAAGTCAGTGAAACTCACTCTAGCTTTTTTCCCTCCTCCCATCCCACCATGGGCTGGATTCTTCATTTCACATCCTATAAAAACGCAGCATAATTTCCAGGTTTGAAATGGCAACTTTCTGACTCCTACTCTGCAGGGGCTTAATAAAGTGCCCCGGGCATTTTATCCAAATTAAATACAACATGAAGCTTTATTTTCAACACTTAAAAATTTCACCTAGGTATGTGGTTCTTGTAGAACCAATACAGAACTATCAACATATTTTTCTTTTCTTTTTTTTTTTGAGATGGAGTCTTGCTCTGGCACCCAGGCTGGCGTGCAGTGGCGCAATCTCGGCTCACTGCAAGCTCCACCTCCCAGGTTCACGCCATTCTCCTGCCTCAGTCTCCCAAGTAGCTGGGACTACAGAACCCCGCCACCACGCCTGGCTAATCTTTTTGTATTTTTAGTAGAGAAGGGGATTCACCTGTTAGCCAGGAAGGTCTCCACCTCCTGACCTCGTGATCCGCCCGCCTCGCCTCCCGAAGTGCTGGGATTACAGGCGTGAGCCACCACGCCCGGCCCCTATAAACATGTTTTTCAAATGTGATTCTACAAAAATCTTAACATGTATGCTATCTACTTGTGTTACTTCAGAAAAAAATAAATATTCCTCCATACAATCTATTTTCTCAAACTTGAAAAGACAAATATGACCAAAAACAGCTCTGGGGTAAAGAGCAGTAACAACTGCTGCCAAGATGAGAGGAAGAGATGGAACAGAAAACTAGGGAAGAGTAAATCGCTGAAAATTCTAAAAAAGAAAAGAAAAAAATCTACAAAATATATTGAGGAAACAGGCAGTTATTTTAATGTAGACATAAGAGGATCCTACGAACTGAGAATACTTGCTTGATGTTCTGCTGCAGAACTTAGATCAGTGCAAACAATGAAGGCTTCCTCTTTCCAGGTTTTTTTTTTTTTTTTTTTTTTGAGACAGACTCTTGCTCTTGTCGCCCAGGCTGGAGTGCAATGGTGCGTCTCAGCTCAGTGCAACCTCCGCCTGCCAGGTTCAAGCCTTCAGAGTAGCTGGGATTACAGGCACTCATCACCACGCCCGGCTAATTTTTGTATTTTTAGTAGAGATGGGATTTCACCATGTTGGCCAGGTTGGTCTTGAACTCCTGAACTCAAGTGATCCACACCTTGGCCTCCCAAAGCACTGGGATTACAGGCCTGAGCCATTGTGCCTGGCCCTCTTTCCAGTTTTCTAAGACAGTTCCACATACAAACACGTATATGCTCCTCATATTTTCTCTATTTTATTGCTATAAAGCATGCTATTTTAGAACTCCATACTTGTTTAAATTCTACTTTCAATTTTGTTTGTTACAACATATAGCAATTTCTACTATTAGGTATCCTGTATAAATGATCAATCTTACATAATTCTAAAAAACCCTAAAGCTGCAGAGAGAGAGAGAGAGAGAGAGAGAGAGAGAGAGATCAATCTTACGTAATTCTAAAAAACCCTAAAGCTGCAGAGAGACAGAAACAGAAAAAGAGAGCGAGAGGGAGCGAGCGAGAGCGAGAGACAGAGCGAGTGAGAGAGAAAGAGAGTGTTTTAAGAGACATAGAGTTTTGCTCTGTCACACAGGCTGGAGTGCAGTGGCATGATCATAGCTCACTGCAGCCTTGAAATCCTGGGCTCAAGTGATTTTCCCGCCTCAGCTTCCTAAGTAAGTAGCTGGGATTACAGGCAATGCTACCATGCCTGGCTAAAAGCTGAAATTTTCACTTGCGTTCAGAAGGAGGTCACTTGTTATGTCCTGATAATATAAACTAAACTACACCTAATGAACTAAGGCATTGTAAGGAACTTTAAATCTGCTCCAAGAATAATATAGAAGAGCAAAAAGAAGAAAATAAAAGTTACCTTGAATACTATCATTCAGAGATAACTACTGTTAACATTCCAGAGTACAAAGTCTAGTCTTGTCAATGTATGGTGATACATAACTTTATAAATTATAAAAACATGACACTATGAAAATGAAAGAAGAAAAAATATATAAATAGTATTATAACTTCCTCTAAAATGCAATTATCTAAATTCTGCCATATAATTAAATAGTAATGTCATTAAATAGTAGATGTAATTTTTAATGGCTATATAGTACTCCATCATATAATTATTAATGGGCTTTTATCATCAATGAATATCTTTGGGACAAATCTTTGTGCAATATCTGTAATAATTTCCAGACGATGAACTTCTAGAAGTGAAACTGCTATATCAAAGTAAAGGCATATTTTAAGGCTTTTGATTTATATTACTAAACTGCCCTCCAAATATGCAGTATTGATTTCTACTTTACCAGCAGAAAAAGACCTCATTTCTCAATACCAACACCAACAGTGGATATCATTAACTGTTGCCAAGTGTTTTTGTCATATTAGTAAAAAAACTAATTTTAAAGTTGCATATCTTGACACACTAATGAGGTTGAACTTTTTCATATATATAACAGTCATTTATACTTCTATGTAAAATGCCTCCTCTGCCCAGTCCCCGTTTTTTTTTTTCAAGATGAGGTCTTGCTCTGTCACCCAGGCTGGAGTGCAGTGGCATGATCATGGTTCACTACAGGCTCCACTTCTCAGGCTCGAGCAATCCTTCCACCTCAGCCTTGTGAATACCTGGAACTACAGGTGAACATCACCATCTCCAGCTACTTTTTATATTTTTTGTAGAGACAGGATCTCCCTATGTTTCCTAGGCTGATCTTGAACTTCTAGGCTCAAGCCATCCTCCTGCCTCAGCCTCCCAAAGTGCTAGGATTACAGGCATGAGGCACTGCACCTGACTCTTTACCATTTTTAAAAAATAAAATGTTAAAATTCTTTCACTTGAATATAGGGTATAGGCTTTTTCTTATGACATGAATTTCTGATCAGACACCTTGTCGTTTTCCTAACACAGCCCTAACTATTCATTTTGTAAATAAGGAGACTGAGGTCTGACCTTATTCAAGGTCAAAAATGAGAAAAAAATATTTCTCCTGCTATTTTACAACGAACAACTATACAGAAATTTTATGTAAACCACTTTTAATAGTACAGAGAGGTTTTTAGAATTTCTAGAGTTATTAGGCTCGTTATCAAATGGAATCACGTATTAAAAAATGCCAATAAGAAAACAGAATAATAAAGAAAAACATTTTAAGAAAAGATGAATAGAAGAAAATGGGAGAAATTAACAGGCAAAACGCATCTTCCAACTTAAAATTCACATAAAAGTTAAGCCACCAGAGAAAACAAATATAGAGCATCTGCACAGGAGGTAGCTCAGACAGGCTACCTGAGGGCAGCCTACTGCAGTGTCTGAGTCTAAGCAGAGTGAGAAAGATGTCCACTGGAGGATAGATGAGTTGAGGGTTGTGCTGGGAAGGAGGTGGTCAGCCCTGCATTTAATGTTGGAGTCTCAGATGGGTAACAAAAAAAGGGAAGGCAGCCTGATGTGAGCTGTCAGTGCCCAAGTGCGCTAAGGAGGCATGCACATAAAGTAAACGATAGGAGTGGCACTAGTCCAGCATAGGGTGTCAGGACCCAAACAGGAAGACATCTACTTGATGGAGAGGAAAGGAGAGTGCCTGATGGCACCAGACAATTAATTATGTAAATAGATGGATATTGATCAAATAAGTAAATATATCAAGGATGTCCTACGTAAGAGTGAATTCATACTCCAGTTGAAGGGAATTATAAATATAGAATGAGCCTTGGTATTAGATGACATTTGAAGATATTGGTGGTAACTTATGGTTCTCAACATAAAGATACAGAAATGTAGATGTTAATGTGTATATGCATGCATATATGTTCATGTATGTCCCCAGCTGTGTCCACTGAGAGGGCCTGGGAACGCTGAAACCCCAATAAGCAATAAGCACACTTAGCATTCAGACTTTGGTGTGTGATACAGGTTGAATATGTTCCCGCCAAATCTCATGTTGAATTGTAATCTTCAATGTTGGAGGTAGGGCCTGGTGGGAGGTGTTGGGGCAGATCCCTCATGGCTCAGTGCTGTCCTCGCGATAGTGAATGAGTACCCGGGGGATCTGATTTTTTAAAAGTGTGTGCCCCCTGCAACTCTCTTCTTGCTTCTGCTCTCACCATGTTATGCGCCTGCTCCTGCTTTGCCTTCTGCCATGAGTAAATGCTCCCTGAGGCTTCCCAAGAAGCCAAGCAGATGCCAGCGCTACAGCCTGTGGAACCAGGAGCCAATTAAACCTCTTTTCTTTATAAATTACCCAGTCTCAGGTGTTTGTTTATAGCAATGCAAGAATAGCCTAATACAGTGTATAAATACCATTCTCCACCAAAAGGGAGCTCAGCTCCTTGAAGAATTACCTGATTCTAATTCAGCAGTACAGGATGGGTCTTGTAGTGGAAATAGAGAAGAAGGTCCTTCCTTACTTTCTGGCACAAGATATTCAAGAGCCATCCTGTACTGCTGCCAGATTTGGCCAGAAGGTAAGAAAGGACTTAAATCTGGGATAATTTGATGATCAAAATAAATAATGATAGTACTGGATCACATCGTGAATAAAGAGGGTTCTATGAACCCATACTGATATAAAGGAATAAACTGAACGTTTGATAAGAAACAGGATATTTATATCATCTCAAAGTATTATATCTCCCTATACAGCTTAATTACTAAGGGCAAAAGTAATTTACAGCAGAAAAGCCTGGCAAACATCACCTTAATCAAGTGATGTGACTTAACCCCATTAGAAATAAGGAAAATAAAATTATGTCCCACTGATAGAATGTAGTAAGACACGGCATCACTTCTATAATAGTCATGCCAAAGATATAGAACCTGTATCTAATAATGAAGAAGTACTACATAACCCCAAATTGAGGTAAACTCTATAAATTAACTGGCATAATAATCTCCAAAAGCACCAAAGTCATTATATTCAAGGAAACATTAAGGAACTGTTTCTGATTTTAAAAGACCAATGCAACATAACAAGTAATTGCAACCTCAGATTCTAGACTGAATCCTTTTCCTATAAAGTACAATTAGGCCAGAACAACTGGAAGAACTTAAATGTGACCTGCAGATTAGATAGTAGCAATATACCAATGTTAACTTCCTGACTTTCGTGGACATATTGTGATTTTGTAAGAGAATGTCTTATTGTAGAACTCTTAAAGAGTTTTGAAGTAAAAAATGAAAAAGGAAAAAACTTACAGAAGGAGTTTAAGTTGTATGTAAATAATATGCACTGTAATAATTCATTATATAGCAGTCCTCCACTTACCTGCAGCTTCCCTTTCCATGGTTACAGTTACCCATAGTCAACAGCAGTCCAAAAATATTAAATGGAAAACTCCAGAAATAAACAATTCATAGGTTTTAAACTGTGTGCTGTTTTAAATAGAGTGATGAAATCGCATCTTCTTGCTCCATCCCACCCAAGATGTGAATCGTCGCTTTGTCAAGCACATCCAGGCTATATATGCTACCTGCTCATTACTACATAGGAAAAAATATAGCATATATAGGGCTCAGTACTATCAACAGTCTCAGGCATCCACTGGGGCTCTTGGAACTTATCCTCCACAGATAAGGGGGGAGTACTGTATAACTATTGTATAATTAACATCATGCAGTTTGTAGCAGTAGTCATGAAAAAAACACTACAAGATATATTTATTCTCTAAGAACTCTCTGCTTGCTTTTTGTTTATAATTTTCATGCTATGACACATATCAAAGAATAGAAAAACTACATTCCATACTGCAAGGTTAAGAGCAAGTAAAATCATACTACAGTAGAACAATTTACAAATCTGAAGACTCAAAGGGTGATATTATATAATCATTTATTCTGTTAGCGTCTTGTTGCCTTTTTAAAATATGACATGTAGGTTAAGTCTAAGGAAGAGGAAGATGCTTTAGGCTGTAGTATCAATATTCCCACATCATTTTTAATTATATCACTGAAGTGATTCACACGATAAAATATTTTATTTTCCTACATCCCTATCAAAAACAAATGAGGAAAGCAATTCACTTCATAGAAAATAGTGCTATTATTAAATCAATCTACAGAAACGGGAGGGAGCAAGCACATTTCTGGTGACTGACTTTAGAAATACCCGGATTCTAAAATGTGAATTTGACTGATCTTCTATTTAGTTGGTTATAGAACTATAAATGTTGCAAACTCTTAACCTGTTAACATGCACTCAAGTTTCCAAACAAGTTTCTAAAATACAGGTAATACTAAATGTTATAGATAATATATAGCACTCCGAACATTTCCAACACAAATCATTTACTTCATAAAATTTATTTGGAAAACAATTCACTGCCTATTTTGTATCTAATATCATATTAAGAATAAAAGTTGCTTGATGTTACCATGGTTTTTATGAAAATACATACACATTTTTTTAAAAAGAATAAGATATAGTCCCTGCCCTTAAAATCAGACTAGTAAGGAAGAAAAAAAGTGAAAATAGTAATTCAGTGATACATATAATAATAAAGACATGCTATGGGAACATAAAGAATAAACTGGAGCTGGTCATCTCTCCAAAGCATTCATATTCTCCTCTTAGAGAGCTTGATTTGCCAACAGTGCAGTAACAGGTAATCCTATATATCCATGATCCTGACATATCTGCCTCAGGTAAACTAGGGGAGATACTGATCAAGTTAAGCCAATCAGACTACCTCTTCAGGAAATCTGCAGAAAGCAAACAATCAGTGACACAGAGGTGAGCATCAGAGATTCAAGATCATATTTTAGGACCGGTAGACATTTTCTGTCATGTTCTTACTGACAAAAAAACTAATAAAAGCCAGAATGGAGCAGGCACAGAAAAACAGAGGTGAGAAATCACGCAGCCAAGAGGAAGGAAAATAGTTTCTGTGACACCCAACTATGTTTTGTGACTGGATCTGAGAGTCTTCAGTACCATTAGTATGAGTCTCACCCTCTTTTTACTTGAATTTATCTGATTGAGTTTCTATTCCCTAAATACCTAGTCTATCCTGGAGAGGGCCCTGAAATGCTACCAAAGGAAGTAATGCCTGAGTTGAGTTTTCTCAAAGCAAGAGGCATCAGCCATTCTGGGATATTTCATAAAGAGGAGACAGCATCTTGAGGCACAATAAAGCAGAGTCCACTGAGGAGTCTCTGAGACCCTCTGATAGCTGAAGCGTGGGATTGTAAATCAAAAGTAAAATTCTACGCCCCCCAACCAATAGACCCTTCCCTTGGCCCAGGGCATTCCACAGTTAACCCAAAAAACTAGTTAAGGCCATGATGGGAAGTGGAGGTCCTAGATGACTCACTATACCCTCCTCCCTTTGAAATTCAGGCACCCAACATTAATATCAACAGGGAGACCTTAAGATTGATAGAATGGACTCTTTAAGTCTGATAAGAAGCATTTACAATCTATTCTCTTGCATGATAAAACCTTACTCTCTACAACCCCTTATCTTAACCCAGACATTCCTTTCTATTGATTCCAGGTCTTTAGATAGTAACTCTTTCAACCAACTGCTAATCAGAAAATCTTTGAATCCTATGAACTGGAGCACAGCACCCCACCCCGCAAACTTCCAGTTGTCCTACCTTTCTGGACCCAACCAATGCACATTTTAAATGTATTGATTGATGTCTTACGTCTCCCTGAAATGTATAAAACCAAGCTGTAGCCCAACCATCCTGGGCACATATTGTCAGGGTCTCCTGGGCTGTGTCATCAGCCACTTGCCACTCATATTTGGCTCCAAATAAATCTCTTCAAATATTTTATAGAGTTTCACTCTTCTCATCAACAGGATAGAAGATTAAGAGAGTAAGACCAAAGAGACATCGAAATCTTGAAACGCCTTTAATATCATGGTAAAATGTTTGGATTCCACCCTTACTTGCCCTTCCACCATCCTTCTTTCCCTTCCCATTGCCCCAAGGTTATATAAACTATGGCCTTGGATCAAACTGCTGAGTTTTTCACACTTTAAAATTGTTAAAGGTGGGGGTGGGGACAAAGAAGACTATGCAATAGAGATCATATGTGGTTCCCACAAGGCCTAAAATATGTACAATCAGTCTCCCACACCCCCGTTAAAGAAAAAGTTTGTCCAACTGTGTTGTAAGAAATTGAAACATTTTAAGTAGGTGAACTAAATCAAGAGGAGGATTTTTGCAAGATCACTAATAAAAGTGTAGAGGATGGATTAAAGAGGGCAGCACACTATGCATAAAATACTGGCAAAAAATAACAAAAATAAGAGGTAAATCTAAACAACAATAAGAAGAAAAAACAGAAAGAAAACTGGCACAAGCTACTGCTAAGTTCAAGGGAGAATAATGGTCTGAACTAAAGCAGTACTATCAAAATGACAGTAAAGGATCAGTTATGGAAAAAAAAAAATAGCTCACAGGATAGTCTCAAATGCTTAACATTGTTTCCAGACCCTTGCATGGACTGACCACTGCCTCCTAACCAGTCCTAGGCTTCCCCTTAATCTCTGGCTCTAGCTATGCAGGCTTCTAATCAGTCTCCTCCCTTATATCATCCATTTCCCACTCATCCATCCCTTTCTTAGTCAACACCACTAACTTCTGAGCTCCTTCCATCCACTACTCTGCTACCCTCAAATTTGGATCTCTCATTTACCCCATCGTTCAGACAATAAACATTATTGAGCACATGCAATAAACATTATTGAGCACAAATAGTCTAGTAGGAATGTGCTAGACTTCAGGGTACGATGACACAGACACAGTTCCTGACCTCATGGAGCTTATATTTTATGATGACTGCTTCTAGTAAACTTGATCATTTAAGTTAGTCAAGCAGCTTAAAATTATTTAATGCAGGTATCAGAGAGTAAGAAAAAATTATCAAGTGTTATCACCCATTCCACTTTATACTTGCTTTAAAATTTTTTGCTTTTCAAATATACAAATGTATTAATAGATTTAAATTATTTTCCGAATTTTTGTCAAAATTAGAATAACTATACTTTTATGCAGTTTTTCTTTTGATGTGAACCTCCAGATACAGGTGTGACAAAAAAGCCAATCTGCTTGTGTATTCTGATATATCTAACAAAGTCTATTACCATGTTTCAAAAGATTTTGTACACCAGACCACATTTATTAAATTGGTATTTTCCTTCCATATGTAGAAGCTACATCCCCAAACTGTAAATGGCTTGAGATTAAAAAAAAAATTCTACTTTACACTCTAATATCACCATTCTGTAGCTGGCACATAGTAGATACTCAATAAAGGTAGGTAGGAGGGATTGTATAACTTCCAATTAATGTTTCTGATCAGCATGAGACAACTGTGGTAACAAACTTAGTTGATATAATTCAATTAGAAAGCAAATAAATTTGACATTTTAGTTAGCTTGTACAGCCTTAGAGTGGGTAAACTTTTTGCCCAAAATATTTTTGAAAGATACAAAATACCTCAGATTAATTTCTATTATTATTCTTAGGAGAACTGAGACCTTCATACTGGAACCCTTTACTAAAGAGGGGTCCCTAGTCAGATAAATTTAGGAACCTCTATATGTTAAACAAAATTAAATATTTAACCTAAGTCTTCATTGTGCTTTTATATGCTGACATTCATTCTATCTCCAAAAAGACATTTCCAAATTTGCTAAATCTCAAAATCTTTTTTTACTAAACACTATCAATATGGTAGGACATTAGCATTCTGAAGACAATTGTCTGGAAACATCTACTAAATTCGGTAATATTTGAAAGATAATCACAAAATGAAAAGAATACTTTTATGTTAAAAGCTTAAATCTCTTACCTTTCTAGCTGGTGGGCCATGAGCTTTATTTACTCTGCTTCCAGGAATGCCTAATCAAGTAAGCAGCTCTAATCAAGTAAGCAGTCCTTTCTCAAGTTTCCATCTAGTATCCTTAGGGAAAAAGAGAGGCAGAAAAGAGTCAACTTATTACCATGTGGGATCTAAATTAATAGCCTCTTGTATTTCAATTCCATAAAATTTTAAAAAATGTTTTCTTAATATTTCAAAAATGCATATAAATTTTGCCTCCCATTACATGTTCTTCAATATAAAACTTAAGGTTCTCCCTCCAAATCGTCAATGCTCCAGAAGATGTTTATCCTGTAGCCTCCCGTAACTCCTGGTATATTACCACTTATTAGAGGTATTACCACCTATTAGAGGTATTAAGTTTCGAGGATGGAAGTAGGGTAATGAAACCTTGGTGAAAGTAGAAAAATGAAAGAGGAGGAGTCATAGATAACAGGTGAAATGTCAGTGCTGCATTTGAGCATCAAAATTTTTAGAGTAGAGATTAACAGTTTTTCTTGTGTCACTGCTGCACAATAAAATCCAGGGGACCCAGTCTATGCGCTTATTTGGAAAAAGCTTGACTTTTAAAAATATGTGTATCAGTTAGGATTAGATTCAGCCGTTAATGACAGAAAACTCAAAATAACAATGGCTTAAATGATTCAGAAGTTTACTTCTTTCACAAAAACACATAGGCAATCCAGAACCATGATCACTTGGAACCAAGGGTCCTTATATTTTGTTGGTCTGACATCCTCAACATGTGGCTTCTCCTTCATGGTTTTAAAAATACTGTTCAAGTTCTAGCCATCACATCTGCTGAACCGACAGCAAGATGAGAAAAAGGAGATAAGCAATAGCCTCCCTTTAAGGAAAATTTTCAGAAATCTCACAGGAAACTTTTATTTACATTTCATGGTTTAGAACTTAGTCATATGACCATAGCTATCAGGGGGCTACGAAGTATGTCTTTTATTTCACCATATGCTTAAGAACTGGATCATCTACCAACAAGAAAAAAGAAGAGAAGGAATATTGGCAGACAATTAGTTGTTTCTGTCCTCATACTTATTTCATTCTAAAATGTAAGATGTCCAGATCTCTCAGGGAGATGGCTTGGCAATCTACTAAAGAGAGTTTTCGAAAGCAGAAGTCCTATCAGGAGCCAAGACTAACATTCATAAAGACTTCTTTAATATGTAAGGCCAATCTAGAGGTGACAAAAGAAGAAAGGAAGAATATGAAGACTAGAATGACAATGTAAGAGCAAAGAAACTACCTAAATTGTTGTCGTTTGGAAAGGTAAACTCACATACTCAGTCTACAAAACTCAGAAACGACTGCTCAGAATCATTATGTAAGTAATGGTGTGGTCAAGGTGAGAATGAGTAAGAACCTGGCACAAAGCTCAGTTACCAACCGCATTAAGAAAAGGCACAATATTCAAAGAGAAAGACACTTTGCTCTACGTTATCTCAGTGCTGAGTTTCCATTACCAGGTCATATAGGTATTGGGAGATTTCCCTATTATGCAGAATGTTGGAAAGAAGGGTTGCACTTAATTTTGAATTTACTGACACTTTCAAGATTGCTTGAAATACGTTTAAATGTTTAATATGTTTAAAACACTGTTGTATCAGAAACTAGAAACTCATTTCAACGCCGGCAACAAAATTGTTTTATATACAGGCTGTTCCTTAAGGGAAAAAGGACCCAAATAGGATATTTAGCCATACAAATGTAAAATAGGGACTGCAAAAATGGAGCAGCAATTCAAAGGATAAATGGCTCTGTGGGATACTGTAAAGGACCACATCTTCTTGGTAAAGATAAATTTCTGCAAATTGTTTCTTTCAGAGAAATGTTTATTTTTTTAAAGTATGGCTTTAGGTTTTCCTATTTATAGAGATATTTGTGTTCTTATTTCAGCAGCTGCTCACAAAAGATCAGTTGCAAAAGTAGTTGCGGTTTTTGCCATTAATAATACCCTAAAAAACTGGAAGACAAACTGGTATTGTCATTTCAAGCAAAAGGAAGTAAGACAGCCAGTTGTAACTGGCCTGTATAGCTTATATCTTAACACATGCAATGTTAAGATAATCACCCAGACTTTGAACAACATTAAAAATAACATCCTTTTTTTGTAACTTGAAAGGCACAGATGTAAGGAGCCTCTCCTTTACCCCCACTACCCGACTTATTGTACAAGTATTTCTTATATAATCATGCATCACTTAAGAACAGGGATACATTCTGAGAAATGTGAAGGTAAGCCAAAACATCATTGTGCAAACTTCAGACTATACTCACACAAACCTTGATGATACAGCCTTTTGCTCCTAGGCTACAAACCTGTACAGGATGTTACGGTAATGAATACTGTTACCATTCGTAACAGAATGGTATTTGTGTATCTAAACACAGAAACAGTACAGTAAAAATATAGTATAAAAGATTTTAGGCCGGGTGCTGTGGCTCAAACCCGTAATCCCAACACTTTAGGAGGCCGAGGATGGTGGATCACAAGGTCAGGAGTTTGAGACCAGTCTGGCTAATATGGTGAAATCCCATCTCTACTAAAAACACAAAAAATTAGCCGGGTGTGGTGGCGGACGCCTGTAGTCCCAGTTACTCAGGAGGGTGAGGCAGAGGAGAATCACTTGAACCCAGGAGGCAGAGGTTGCAGTGAGTCGAGATCACACCATTGCATTCCAGCCTGGGCAACAGAGCAAGACTCCGTCTCAAAAACAAAAAAACAAAAAAACCCCACAGTACAGCTATACAAAAATATTTTCATCCTTATTCTAATAAGCTTTTTTCTATCTTAAAAATCTTTAGGCTGGGCGTGGTGACTCACATGTGTAATCCTACCACTTTGGGAAGCCGAGGTGGGAGGATCACATGAGGTCAGGAGTTCAAGACCAGCCTGACCAACATGGAGAAACCTCATTTCTACTAAAAATACAAAATTAGGCGGGCATGGTGGCGCATGCCTGTAATCCCAGCTACTCAGCAGGCTGAGGCAGGAGAATCGCTTGAATCTGGGAGGCGATGGTTGCAGTGAGCCGAGACTGCACCATTACACTCCAGCCTAGGCAACAAGAGCGAAACTCTCTCTCAAAAAACAAAACAAAACAAAATTACTTTCACTTTAAAATTATTTTGTTAAGAACTAAGACACAGACACACACATTAGCCTAGGCCTATACAGGGTGAGGATCATCAGTGTCACTGTCTTCCACCTCCACATCTTGTCCCACTAGAAGGTCTTCAGGGGCAGTAACAAACATGGAGCTGTGATCACCAATGATAACTATGCCTTCTTGAGGAATACATCCTGAAGGACCTGCCTGAGGCTGTTTTAAAATAAACTTTTTTTTTTTTAAAAAGTAAACGTACACTCCAAAATCATGATTAAAAAGTATATTTAAATAACATCATTGTTGATCAAGTATTATATACTGTACGTAATTGTGCTATTTTTTTCCTTAAGACAAATGCTATACTTTCATACAACTGGTAGCACAATAGGTTTGTTTATGCTATCACCACTATAAATATGAGTAATGTGTTATACTATATCATGATGGCTACCACATCTTATATGTGGTCTGCTGACTCAAAATGTTGTTATGCAGCAAAATGTTGTTATGGCTGTATTTAGGTATCACTAACCTGCGGGCAGAATCTCTGCTGAAAGGTGCAAACACTGCTAATGGCAAATTTCCTGGTAAGAGCCAAATATTGTGCCAAGAAACAGGGCCCAAAAGGTAGGCATTAGTATGAGAAAAAAATTAATCCTCTCTTGGGCATGGACTCAAAAGAGTGTAACAGATGCAATGGCAATCCTGGGTGGTGGAGAGAAGTTGGCTTCTGTCCTTGTGGGAGGACAGGAGGTAGGCAGGAGGGGGACAGTCTTTCAAGGAGGCATTATGGGATACAGACAAAGTGGGGAATGTTTTACTAAAGGTATACACTAAGGCTTTCCAAGGGATATGTGAGCAAGACAAGTTTTAAGAAAATCAACTTCTGTATCTTCATCTTCCCTTTGTTTGCTTTCCCAAAGATGATCTGTCTGCTTTCCCAGAGTCCTCATTCTCCCACTTTTCACAAGAAATCCATACCTATCCCCATCCCAAATCTTATTAGAATGAGTTGCCCTAGGTCGTAGAAGCTTCCATGGAACAAAACAAATGGACAACTTAAAATAAGTGTGCCTTAAAACCTCCATTAATCAAGGCACCATTAACCCTCAAGCTTCTGGCTTTCCCTGTCTTACAAATATTTCTATTAAAGGCAAAGCATGGCTTTAAGAATCGGTGTTCTGCCTTGTGTTTAGGAATCCAGATATACTTTACTGTATAGTGTAATGACAGAAAGAGTAACAATTTTCATTTAATGATTACCTCTTCCATTGTGGAAATACCATACAAAAATGCACTGTCCAGAGAGGGAGTTCCGAATGAAGAAATCAGTAAAAAATTTTGAAAAATTAAATGTATATTTGCTACAAACAAGTATGATAGAGTCATTAATAAAGTATTTTAAAAACATTAAAATACACTGGATTCAAATAAAATTATGTTGGAGAAGTTGAAAGAAAATAAACAATTTAATAAGAAAAAGGGACACTGAAAACTTCTGTTAGATGAGTTAATTCAAGCTGGTTTTTTAAAACCAATGACAGCATCAAATCACCATGGTATTTAGGTACTTATAAAAGTGGTGTATCTGGAAAAAACAGAAATTATATTTTTTCAACAATTTCAATGATGAAAAATTGTAGGAATCAACTTCGAAATGTGCAAGGGTACAGAATTTATCAAGTTCCTTTACAGGAGTATATAAGCATACTAGGCAGAATGGCCCTCCAAAGACATCCATACCCTAATCCCTGGAACCTGTTAATAGGTTACTTTCCACCACAAAAAGAATTCTGCAGATGTAAAAAGACTACACACATCCTTGCTGGGCGTGGTGGCTCACACTTGTAATCCCAGCACTTTGGAAGGCGGAGGAAGGAGGATCACCTGAGGTCAGGAGTTCGAGATCAGCCTGGCCAACACAGTGAAATCCTGTCTCTACTAAAAATACAAAAATCAGCCGGGCATGGTGGCGGGTGCCTGTAATCCCAGCTACTCGGGAGGCTGAGGCAGGAAAATCACTTTAACCGGGGAGGCGGAGGTTGCAGTGAGCCGAGATCACGCCATTGCACTCCAGCCTGGGTGACAGAGCAAGACTCTGTCTCAAAAAAAAAGAAAAAAAAAAAGATTACAGATCCAAATAAGACAGATTCCTGGGTTACCCAGAATCTAATCAAGAGACCTCAAGAGCAGAGAACTTTCTCCACCTGGAGTCAGAGATTCAGCCAGAAAAAGAAGTCAGACAGGTTAGAAGTATGAGAAGGATTTGACCTGCCATTACTAGAGGAGGCCACATGGAAAGCACTTCAGCTCCCAGGAGAAAAGACCAGGCCTTGGCTCATAGCCAGGAAAGAAAGATGGACGAAAAGAAAGGAAAGACCTACTGAATTCAGCAAACCACCCAAAGTAACTTGGAAGTGGATTCTTCCCTAGAGACTCCAAAAAGGAATGCAGTTCTGCCAACACACTGATCTTGGCTTTGTAAGACCCTAAGCTGAGGATTCAGTTGAGTTCTCCTGGACTTCTGACCTACAAAAATTGTGAGACAATAAATCTTTGGTGGTAATGTATGAGGCAGGAACAGAAAATTAATACAGTAAGAAGAGTTGTAAGGTACCAGGAAGATGGACTTGTGCCCCACGACTTCAAGAGCAGCACTACCTTATAGACACAGGGTATTTTTTTTTCTACTTTTGCAAAATTTTATATAAAACATTTTCATAAAACAGCATTTGTATAAAAATTCACATGAAATTTCTAAAGGGCATACAATTTCCAGCAATGTCCTGGGTTTCTGTTAAATTCAGTTTTCTAAAGATGCACTCAAATCAATGATTAAAATGCAGACATTATGCAATATTTCATTGTCTTTGGTAAAACTATTCTCATTATTTTGTCTCCTCACAGTATTAACTGATATCCACTTTGTGCTGGATCTGCTATTACTAGGATGTCAGAAAAACATTAAGGCTGGATCTATAAGAGGCAAGTATTTCCAAACAGTAGTAATAGGCCCTTGGCCCCCATTCCCACTTCATGTATCTATGCAGTCTATCTACAGAGCCAGGCAGGGTGAGAGCTCACAACGACCAGTTAGGAGTCTTGAGATCCCCTCTCGATTGGGAAGCAAATGTCTGGGGGGAACACTGGAAACTGAGGCCATCTCTACAGGAACCCAAGTGGCCACGCTGTGGTGTGGTCAGGCCAGTGACTCTTACCAATTAAACAGCCAATGAGTTCACCACTAAGTAGATCCTATTTATTGGTTGATGATTGCTGCTGATGAGGCCCCTTCCCACAAATATAAAAAAACAAAGGGAAGATCTGGGGCCAACACTGCAGGGGGAGGGGCATGCTGGCACAAATGACAGTAGACATGACTTGATTCCCTGTCAAACATCTGTTATCATGGGGCGGGCACGGTGGCTCACGCCTGTAATCCCAGCACTTTGGGAGGCCAAGGTGGGTGGATCACGAGATCAGGAGTTTAAGACCAGACTGGCCAAGATGGTAAAACCCCTTCTCTACTAAAAATAGAAAAATTAGCTGAGCGTGGTGGCAAGTGCCTGTAATCCCACCTACTCAAAGGCTGAGGCAGACAACTTCTTGAATCCAGGAGGCAGAGGTGGCAGTGAGCCGAGATCACACCACTGCACTCCAGCCTGGGCGACAGAGCGAGACTCCGTCTCAAAAAAAAAAAAAAAAAAAAATTGTCATCACGTAGGCACAGCCAAGGTGAACTGAAGCAGGATACGAACACTCGGTACATTCATGACTATCTTCATACATTTTTAAATGATCCTAGAGATCACCTTGGGAATAGCAATGTGGTCATGATAACAAACTTATATCAAGGAGTTTGAAAACCTGTAGCCATGACCTAGTAGGACTTCATTTGCCTCTCAAGACTAAAGTATTTTGAATTCAGGAATTTTTTTTTTTTTTTTTGAGACAGGGTTTTGCTGTCACCCAGGCTGAAGTGCAGTGGCACAAACATGGCTCACTGCAACCTTGATCTCCTAGGCTGAAGTGATCCTCCCACCTCAACCTCCTGAGTAGGTGGGACCACAGGTGCACATGCCACCATGCCCAGCTAATTTTTTTTTTTTTGGAAAGACCAGGTCTCACAATGTTGCCCAGGCTGGTCTTGAATTCCTGGAGCTCAAACTCTTATTTTAAATTATCCATGGATAATTTTTAAATGGATATTTTAAATGGATAATTTAAATAAGAGTGCCTTAAAGCTTCCAGATCCTAGGGCAAGAAGCAAACGTCTGGTGGGAACATTGGAAACTGAGGCCATCTTTACAGGAACCCAAGTGGATATTTTAAATGGGTAATTTAAAATAAGAGTACCTGGCCGGGTGCAGTGGCTCACGCCTGTAATCCCAGCACTTTGGGAGGCCGAGACGGGCGGATCACGAGGTCAGGAGATTGAGACCATCCTGGCTAACGTGGTGAAACCCCGTCTCTACTAAAAACACACACACACAAAAATTAGCTGGACGTGGTGGTGGGCGCCTGTAGTCCCAGCTACTGGGGAGGCTGAGGCAGGAGAATGGCCTGAATCTGGGAGGCAGAGCTTGCAGTGAGCCGAGATGGCGCCACGGCACTCCAGCCTGGGCGACAGAGACCCTGTCTCTAAAAATGAAATAAAATAAGACTATGGGTTACGTACTATACCCATGAAAACAATGACAAGTTCACCTCTTTCTTCTGTTTTCAAAGTATGTCAAAATTCAAGTAAGTTAAGTGGTATTCAACTTTGTGGCCAAAAACTGATAGTGCAGTTATAATTGTATAATTAGCAGAGACTTCAAAACAACTTTAGGACTGTAGTATATTAATCATAATCTCAATTCCACTATGGGGAAGGAGAAATGAAAGGTTTCACTGGAATGTTTATAATGGGATTGGTGGAGTAGAAGAAAAGGAGAGCTGGGGCGGGGAGCAGCCTGTAATCCCAGCACTTTGCGACACTGAGATGGGAAGATTGCTTGAGCCTGAGAGTTTGAGACTAGCCTGGGCAACAGCAAGACCCCATTTCTACAAAAATTTAAAAACTAGCTGAGTGTGGTGGCATGCAAGTGCGGTACCAGCTATTTGGGAGGCTGAGGTAGGAAGATCTCTCGAACCCAAGAGGTGGAGGCCGCAGTGAGACTTATTCGCATCACTGTACTCCAACCTGGATGACGGAGTAAGACTGTCTCAAAAATACAAAGATAATTGGATTTTATGAAAATCATAGTATCATAATTTTATCATCTCAAAAGAAGGATACGCTATACTGCACGAATTTGATACAGAAAAAGTCTGAGACGGGGTACACACAGAACAAAAAAATATGAGACATTCTCTCAAATGAATTTATGAAAATTCTAAGGTGGTATGTTCCTTCACAAATTATAAATTCCTAGGGAAAAACAACTTTGTTGCCAAATCTACCAAATAGATGGCTGCTGTACTGCTTTCAAGCTACAGCACAAGCATGCCTGGAGGGCTAGGCTAGATTATTTCTGAATGAACTTCAATAATAATTCCCACAACATATCCTGAGTCTCATTAAGTTCTTGACACTGTATTAAGTATTGTATATATATTACAAGAATGCTCACGGCAAGACTATGAGTTAAATTATTCTCCTTAAAGAGAAGGAAACTGAGGCAGAGAGAGGTTATATAATTCACCCACGGTAACACAGTTAGTAAGTGGCAGACCCATGACAATCTGGCTTTTAATAACTATCGTAAAATACTGAGTACATACTTACTATGTGCCAGAGACAAAACTCAAGTCAATTTGCCTATCATATACTCATATATACTTTTATTCCAAGTGTTTCCTATATGGTAATGAATTTGTCATTATAAATCTTAATCATAATGACACATTCATAAGACAGAACTCCTATGAAATGTATAGCTCAGAAAGTAACTCTTTCTTTTTTTTGTTTTTTGAGACAGAGTCTCCCTCTGTTGCCCAGGCTAGAGTGCACTGGCGCGATCTTGGCTCACTGCAACCTCTGCCTCCCAGGTTCAAGCAATTCTCCTGCCTCAGTCTCCCGAGTAGCTGAGATTACAGGCACCCGCCATCACTCCCACCTAATTTTTGTATTTTTAGTAGAGATGGGGTTTTCTCACATTTGCCAGGCTGGTCTTGAACTCCTGACCTCAGGTTATCCACCCGCCTCGGCCTCCCAAAATGCTGGGATTATAGGCGTGACCCACCACGCCCAGCCCAGAAATTAACTCTTATAAACTAGCATTAAAATATTCAATGTACAAACCACATAAAACTGCATGAAAACTAAGAATTATTGTTACTAGGCTGTCAAAAGTTTTGATAAACTTTAAGAGAAACAAAGAGTAAAATGTCAGAAAATATGCAATACACAATATTTGTCGCATCACATAGATCACTGGTAGATAAATAACTATAGTATGATATGGCCTACTAAATAATTTTAAAACTGCTAAATAATACAACTTATTCCCAGCAATAATTCCCAATTAGGTAATCATACTTTATTAATCATAACTCCAAAGTTCACAAAATTATGGCAAAGCAAACACATTCATGCTCTGCTGACAGTGTAAACTTGCTCAAGTCTTTGGGGAGGCAAAAATTTGGCAACTGCAGAAACATTTGTATCTTTTGACTAGTAATTCATTTGAGATTAGTATCCTACAGAAACAATTCATAAAAGAAAAAGATAAATGCACAGAGATGTTCAATTCAATGTCAAAATAGGCATAAACTGAAAACTATTATTTTCCTGTCAGACATTTAGTACAAATTTAATACTTATTTTTCAATTATCAAGTAACAAATATCATAAAGGTTATACAACATGGAAAAATATAATGCTATAAAAGTAAAATAAAAATAAAAGTAAAATAAAAACTTATTTGATATAATTCTGTAAAAACTGTAATATATATGCACAAACTAGAAGAAAACAAAAATAATGAACACAATTATGTTAGTATCGCAAAACAAGTTGATACATAAAAAAAATTGTTCCAACACACGTTTAATAAATAAAAGCAAACATACTAGCCCAAACAGTAAAATTAGAAAAACCAAAGCTATAAAATTGGAACAAAGCTAAAAAATTGGAATGACAAAGGTTTCAGTTCTGCTAGCAAACTAAAGAATATTTAGGGAATATATTTATAAATTTATGGTCAATATTATAGATAAAAATACTATATATTACAAAAATAACCAAAGTCCATATGGTTATTTTGCCAATCACAATTCTTTCTCCCTGTCTTTCCCTACCAATCTTGTTGAGAATCTCTACGGTAATAAGCCACTACTACTGTTGGAAGTATTTTCTATTCCTTGGGTAGAAAGGCAAAAAAGTGGCTGAGAACCACTATCTTTGTTAAGATACAGAATGCAAATATGGGTGAACAGGCAAAGCCCCCAAAACATTTTATTTACATCTCTTCTTTACTGTCAATGTCAAAATGCCAAGGGAAAAAACCATCAATAAACATACTTCAAAGTGAAAATGAAGATGGGTGTGGTGGCTCATGCCTGTAGTAATTCCAACACTTTGGGAGGCCGAGGCGGGTTCGAGACCAACCTTGCCAACATGGTGAAACCCCATTTCTACTAAAAATACAAAATTAGCCAGGCGTGGTGGCGGGCACCTGTAATCCCAGCTACTCAGGAGGCAGAGGCAGGAGAATCACTTGAACCCAGGAGACGGAGGTTACAATGAGCTGAGAGCAGCACTGCACTCCAGCCTAGGTGACATAGCGACTCCATCTCAAAAAAAAAAAAAGTGAAAATGAATACACTAGTTTCAAGGTTGCCAACAATAATTGAAAACATATATATAATGAATACATATTTATTTATAATCATATAATATGTAACATTAAATACACCTGTAGCATAAAATAATGTATAAAAATAGGCCAGATGCAGTGGCTCATGCCTGTAATCCCTCAAAAGTGAAAATGAATACACCAGTTTCAAGGTTGTCAGCAAGGTTGTCAAAAAGTCTCAACAAATTGAAAAGACATATATAAGGAATACATATTTATTTATAATTTTATAATATGTAACATTAAATATATTTATAAGATAAAAATAGTGTGTAAAAACAGGCCTGGTGTGGTGGCTCACGCCTGTAATCCCAACACTTTTGAGAGGCCAAGGTGGGTGGATCACCAGAGGCCAGGAATTCAAGATCAGCCTGGCCAACATGGTGAAACCCCATCTCTACTAAAAATACAAAAATTAGCAGGGCATGGTGGTGTACCCCTAGGAATAGCACCCCTAACTATTCTGGAGGCTCAGACAGGAGAACTTCTTGAATCTGGGAGGTGGAGATTGCAGTGAGCCAAGTTTGCACCACTGCACTCCAGTGTGGGAGACAGAGGGAGACTCTGTCTCAAAAATAAAATAAAATAAAAAACACTTACTGATGGCCTTAAAAATCCACAAATTTCCTTGATTTTCTATGAAACGATCTTACACCTTACTATATAACCTTTTAACCTTGAGAAACATAACAAAGGAAATAAAATGTTCCGTGGGGTTTTCCTTCAAACATAAATAGGTGATTACTATCCTACTACTTCAACATTAAAACTTACATAAAGAGAACATGCAGCATTTTAGACAAGTTCTTAGCCTTGAGGAATTGGTGTGAGTATAAGATAAACACAAATACTAAAGTCCAGATTATAACAATACCAAGTGAGTTTTTTGTTTTTGTTTTGTTTTGAGATGCAGTCGCACTCTGTTGCCCAGGCTAGAGTGCAGTGGCACGATCTCGGCTCACTGCAACCTCCTGCTCCTGGGTTCAAGAGATTCTCCTGCCTCAGCCTCCCCAGTAGCTGGGATTGGAGGCACCCACCAATGCGGTTTCACCGTGTTGGCTAGGCTGGTCTTGAACTCCTGACCTCAGCTGATCTGCCTACCTCAGCTTCCCAAAGTGCTGGGATTACAGGCGTAAGCCACCACATACTGCCTAAGGTGGGATTTTTTTAGGGTACATTTTAATTATACAAAATAACCCAACAAGTGCTATATGCATTGACTTTTATAAAAATCAGTTGAATATTAATTATTGTTATTCACTGAATTTTAAACAAGAGGTTCTGGTGAAAATCTGGTTTTAATAAGGGAGACTTCAACTACTTTATCTTCTCCAACGACATTTTAGTAAGAATAAAAACGATAAAGAAATGCCTACCTATAGACATATTTCATATTGGAAGGAAGAGCTTGAAGACAAAATAAGTAGAAACAGCACACATTGGTGAGACTGTTTACCTGATCTAACATGATCTAACAATTTACCAGACAAGAATGTATGTATCATTAAAACCCAAGTTTTCCAAAATACAAAAAGTTGGGTAGAAAAAATGTACATTATTCTTTGAAGAGTTAACGCTACCTATAGATGTTTGATGTATGGAATATTTTTCAACCATACTCACAGAGCTTTCAGATCCTGAATACCAATAAAGAGTACCTCCACCCCCATTATTTGTTAAAATGCTGACAACCATTTCTACTATTTATTTATTTGAGACGGAATCTCGCTGTCACCCAGGCTGGAGTGCAGTTGAGCGATCTCGGCTCACTGCAACCTCCGGCTCACTGCAACCTCCGCCTCCCGGGTTCAAGGGATTCTCCCGCCTCAGCCTCCTGAGTAGCTGGGACTATAGGCGCCACCACGCCCGGCTAGTTTTTTGCACTTTTAGTAGAGACGGGGTTTCACAGTGTTAGCTAGGAAGGTCTCCCTCATGATCCGCCCGCCTCGGCCTCCCAAAGTGCTGGGATTACAGGAATGAGCCACCGCGCGCGCCCAGCCTCTATTATCTCAGCTTAAAAATAAAAAACAACGCCAAAGAAAAAAGTGCAGGAATTCCTGGGTTACATATTTAACTAATAATAATATAGTGCCCCAAATACGAAATAAACATTCGGATAAGGTATTTTAAAAAGGATTTTCAGGAAATGCACCCGGAGCTACAGAAGGTATTATATACCCTACACACACACACAAAAGGTCCCTGAAAGCTCCTTCCTGACAATTAAAATACATAACATCTAAGTTCTAAATTTCCACGATATTACATTTTAAATCATTTCTTAAAACTTAATGGCAGTAGCATTCTCTCAAAGCAAGATTAAACGTCTTGGAAAGGCAACATACACATCACGGCAAATTTGGAAGATTCTCAGAAATTCTTTTACACATCACGGTAAATCTGTAAGATTCCTAGAAATTATTTTACAAAGACGAGGATTCTTAACTATTACGCAACTACTGACGGCCTTAAAGATCCATGAACTTTCTTAATCTGCAGAGGGTATCTGTATTTTTAAAACGTATTTTACAAGGATGTTCCTATCATTTTGAAACAAAGTTTTTACTTACGGTGGATTCCTCGAGTAAGAAAAAAAAAATTAATACATGATAAAACTGTTTCTGTGTTTGCACTTCAGGGCACTTAAACCTGTAGGTGTTACTTTTTAAAAAGCTTTTATGAAGCTTTACCTTCATAATTTTGATTCATGAGACCAAAGCTATATGGCTATTTAAAGATTAGAACGGCTGTTACTGACAATGGTAACGCCAGTGGTCATGTTTCTTCAAATAGGACAAAAAGTGTGCTCAAAGGAAGTCAGTTTTTGTTCTGATTTTAAATGTATATCGTAAATGCATGCATTGTGACGTCTCCATAATTTAAAACCTCTAAGAAATTTAAACTTTCACATTATAATTTAGGGATTAGTCAATCCCTTAGTACCAGTTAAATAATAGCCAGGAAAGCATTAGAAAACCTGAAGGTACATGTAAAGAAATGCTTTACATCACTACTTAAAATAGGTGTTGAATTTTAAGAGAAACATTTCTTTCAGTAAAATTTCTGATGCCTGAGGTCCATCAGGAGTAATCTCTTTTACTACATGATATTCACAGTAGTTTTGCTCTTGGCCTCACCAGTTTTAAGACTCTCCATTAAGGAAAGCCAATTTTATACTACCTAGGGGCACAAAAATAGTCCCCAGCTCCTCCTCTCTTTTTCCTCCTAGGTTCGGTTAAACGAGCGAACGTGGAAAACACGTACACACACTCCCTTTCGGCCCTGGTTCCTAGGGCATGATGAAAAGCAAATTATTTCTTTACATAAGGTCTGCTGTCCACCCAAAGAGATTAAAAAAAAAAAATAGGGGAAAATACCAGAATCACTCTGCACCCACACCTAAGCCCCGCCCCACCGGGAAAAAGTGGGGGGTAGCGGGACTGTGAGGGTGGCGGAAAGGACGGAAAAGGCCGAGACTTGCAGCTCCCAGGTTCTCCACACCATTCTTTCCTTCAGGCTGCACCGCAGCCAGGGACCCTGATTCTATTTTCAGCCGCGCCTCCCGATCCTCCTCCCCGCCACCATCACAAATACACGGTCCTCAATCGCTTGAACACTGGGTGGGGAGACTAGAGTGGGCCCTCTCCCCGCCCAACCCAAGGACTGTGGGTGGGAGAGGTCTCCCTGCGCACACGGCTGACTCGACGCGCGCCCCGAGGACCTCTGAACTGACCCAAGCAGGGGGAAGATAAATCGGAGGGAGGGGTCTAAGAGAAGCCGTTATTCCTTTTTCCTCTGCCTTAGGAAAGCGCGCGAGAGGGAGGGGCCGGAACAACGAACGCTGGTTACCTAACGGTCCGGCCCAGCCAGTCAGGCTCCCAAAGCCCACACCGCGCGGGCCGCTAAGGTGGCATCACAGCCACAATCGCCCCAAGGGCTAAGAAGCACGTCAGGAGCACCCGAGGTGATGGGAAACGGGGGGTGGGGACTGTGCTGAGCGACGTCGCCATGTTAGCACCTTCTTTCTCCGTATCCCTACAGTCTCCAGCCCTGCTGACCTCTGCCCATCATCACTCACCTTTCCAGGTCACTAGTTCATGATCCTTTCGGTCACTCGCGAGCCCCGAGCACAGCCGTGTTTACAAACCACCCCTGGACGAAAAGGCTGAACGGCACTTTAAAGGCCACGGGCTCCCACAGGCTTCCGTCCTCTCTCGCGAGATCGGACTGACAACCCTCCTCCCCCCCCGACCCGCCCCGCTCCCGGCATACCCCCCTTCCTTCTCGCGCCCCTCCCCTCCATGCACACGCCCCGTCTTGCCTTCCTTCTGAGGGAGAGCCTCCGAGTCAGGTGATTCCGTCAGGCTTAAGGAGAAGAAGGCGGGTCTTCGGCAGGGCGGGTAGAGGGGACGGGCACCAAAGAGCACTCGGGCGCTCGTGATTGGGCAAGGAGCCCGAAGGGCGGGAAGCAGTTCTGGAGGGGGCGGGACCAGAGGGCCCAAGGAGCGTTACCTCTGTAAACCCAAGGCTGTGGAAGGCTGTGATTGGCTGTCGGCTGGAGGAGGGGGCGGGTGCAGGCGGCGGAGGAGGGGTAGGCAGGGTGTTGGCGGTGTAAAGCGAGGATGATGAGCTCCAGAAAGGCTGGTAGGGGGAAACAGGATGGGTCCTCCGAGCCCAGCCCCAGGAGCCGGGTGTCTCCGTTGCCGTCGCTTCCCAGCACTAGGTAGGGAGGTGGGTAAAGGTAGGCTGCGTTCCTCAGCCCACCCCCTGGCTCCCCGGGAGTCTGAGACGGGGAGCTTCGGGTTAGGTGAGGTTTGCGGGAGGCAGAGTTTGCTGGTAATTCCCCATCCCTCCCCTCCAATAAACCTCACACAACTTAAAGATTTTAATATTAACTGTAGGGATGTTGGTTATTCAATAGGCACAAGTTGAAAAGTATGATCAGAGGCCTCTGAAAATTTGCTCAATAAAAGATTTTCAGTCTTTTATTTTTCCATTTATTAAATACTGATTTCTAGTCTGTAACAAAATTATGAACTAGTTTATATATTAACATAAAATACACTCTCAAAGTTGTTGAAAGGTTTTAGGGGATATTATAAGAGATAATGAGCCTGAAGTTCAAAAATGATATCTGGCATAAAGTGAAATTGTAATGGCATTGACATTTTCACAGGTAGGTCTCTGGACTGCATACATGTATATAAGCCAACTCAGTCCTCTTTTAAAACTAATTTTAGTTAAAAAACATTAAGCCAAATTATTAACACTTTCCTACTTAAAATGAAAGTGTTGTCCCCATATAGTAACAGTATTGTTGTAGTAGTGTCATTGTAGTGTAACACTATGTCAGCAAAACCTCACAGTTCAGATTACTCATGATGGAAATGGTGGACAAAATGTTTGATTGACATCACAGTTGTTAGGTCTAGAAAACATTGATTAAAATGATGCTTCTCTCTCCATCTCCCAAAACAACTAATGTGAGAAAAAGAATTAGAAATGTTACGACATTTCAAAAGAAGTTTGGGTCAATTAGAATAGATTTTTTAAAAAATTATTTTTCCATTCACGTGTATTAAAATTTGAAATTTTTTTTTCAGTGTTGATTCAATTGGGCAGTAGCTTTGGTTTTAAATTTCTCATTTCTACTTCTCTGGTCTGTTGTCAAGCAGTTAAATTATCTACATGATGCATTCGAGGAACACATTTTGAAGAAAGTCTTTCAGTTCTTTTTAGACAAGAGAAGAACTAGTGATATGAACAGTACTCTGATCTGTTTTGATAATTCAGTTTCAGCTGATTTTCTAAAGAGAAGGTATACCTAAAGTGAGAAAAAAAAATAAACAAGATAGGGGGCGGGAAATAGGTGGAAACTATGCCAGTCTATTATATATGCATTTTGGCAGCCTGGCGTTTAACAAAGGGTCTCACTTTATCCACATATTTCTAGTTCCACAGCAGTTTGTTTACTATAGTTTTTCTACAAGTGGGGAAGACATTCAGCATTGTCAAAATGAATGTAGTTACCATATTCAGGTCTGATTCCATGAACTTGTCTCACTACTTATTCATATCCTCATAAAATGCCATCATTTTCCATTTTTGTTCTCACTTCTGCATTCCTCAGTATCCCCAAGGGTCCTAAAATTCTTTAGTCTTCTCTTTACAAATGCAGGAAACTTACTGTAGACCTCTTCTTTACCTGTCTTGTTCCATAATGCACCTACCCAAAACTTAGTTCTAAGAGAATTAGTGAGAGTCTAGTGAATCCCTTTTAAGAACCCAGCATGACTGCTAAATAAAACTAATATTCCTTAGATACAAAATGAGGCTATTTGAAGAAAATGCATTTCTGTTATGGAAGTGTTAATAAGTAAATATCATAAGAATCAGTGATGGTCTCTAAACACCCTCAAAATCTTCCAAATGCCACATAAATGTAGTATTTCCACCTTAGTATGATAGGGCTGTTGATCCATAATCTGTTAAAACTGCTCACGAAAATTCTGAAACTAGTGTGTGTGTGTGTGTGTGTGTGTGTATATATGTTCTCATGCTGCAAATAAAGATATACCCGAAACTGGGTAATTTATAAAGGAAGGAGGTTTAATTGATTCACAGTTCAGCATGGCTGGGGAGGCTTCAGGAAACTCACAATCATGGCGGAAGGGGAAGCAAACATATCCTTCACGTTGCGGCAGCGAAAAGAATGAGTGCCCAGCAAACAGAGAAGTCCCTTATAAAACCATCAGATCTCTGAGAACTAACTCACTATCATGAGAATAGGATGGGGAAACCACTCCCATGATTCAATTGTCTCCACCTGGTCCCTCCCATGACGTGGGGATTATGGAAACTACAATTCAAGATGAGATTTGGGGTGGGGACCCAGCCAAACCATCTCTCTCTCCATCTTCCCTTTTAGCTTCCCCTCCTTCTCTCTCTTGCTAATAATTTACAGAACACAGTTTCTGTTTTTCTGCAGCTAACCAAAACATAGAAGACTACAGGGCACCCCTTATGTCTGCTTGGTACAACTAATCCTAGGCTTAGGGAAAGAGCCTGTACATTTTCATGATATTCTCAGGATACAGCCTAGTACAGTGGATTAGCTGGGATTTTATCAGTGGAATCAAGGTGGGGGGGGGGTGTGTGTGATGTGAAAGGGGTGGGGGACACAGGACATGATTACCCCACTGATACCTGAGATGAAATAGGATAATGTGGGCCCAGACATTGTACAGACATTTTGGTAGCTTCTATCTCATGGCAGATCTTTTCCTCTCTGCCAGTTCAGGGTCTTCCTGCACATTGCTGAAACGGCCTATATTAAAGTTACCTCTCAGCACTTGTCCTCATCATGGAAATTCTAAGTGCAGGGATGTCTACCCTCCAACCCAAATCTTGGGTTTCCCAAAATAATTTATAATTATTGGGGTGTGGAATTATGGGGAAAAAAGTCGTTTATCTTCACATCATACCAGTTAGCTTATACTAGCTTCAACAAAACCAGTCCAGAGAGAGGGAGAATGGAATTTAAGGGCCTTGTTTTTTCTCTTGATGCTAATGCCACCTCTCTCTCATCTGACTCACCAGAAAGAGGGATTGCCATCATTATATTCTGCTCTTTATACAATATTGTTGTTAATAAAAATAGTACCACTCCTACCTTTCATGGCTTCCCATAAATGACCCCTCTGTGTTATTTCAATTTATCACCTTTATTGTGTCTTCCCTTGTTCCTTACTTGGTCTGAAATGCATAGGTCATCTTGTTGAACAGTGTGCTTGTTTGCTGTCTGCCTAGAGCCACTTTGACCTTCCATCATCTCTTCTACCCAGTGCACAACCCTGATAACCCTCACTGCTCTTTACATCAGTTTGTATTAACAAGCTTCCCAAAATTGCTGGAGAGTCACAAAACTAGGTGAATGATGTTCACTACCAATTTGTTACCTGTCTGGAGCTGGGTCCCTACTGCTGCTCTGCATTTCTTTTATGCACATCTAGTCTGTGCTGTATATACCTTTCTTCTCTTTTCAAGCCCAGATCTGTAAAATTATACCTCTTGTATTTAAAAGTATATAAAAAACAAAGTTCATCATTTCCCCAAATCAGCTTTTTCCTTGTCGTCACTAACAGTCACATAAAAAAAACAAAAACAAAAACAAACAAACAAAAAAAACAGAACATGGGCTTTAAGGAAGATCTGAATTTGGATCCTGACTTTGCCACTTAATGGCTGTGTGATTTTGGGAACTGTTTAACCTCTGAGCCTATTTTCCTTTGCATCTTGGAAATTATTCCCAAGTTTACAGGTTGTTATAAGGGTTAAATAACAGTATAGCTAGCACTTACTAGATGCACACACCCTCTCATCTCCTAACTGGTTCCTGAGATCTAGGCATTAAATCCTACTGATACTACCTTTGCATTGTTTTTAAAATATAGTTGATCCTTGAATAAGGCTGGGGGTTCGGGGCATTGATTCGCCCCACCAGTCTCCCATGCAATAAAAAATTTGCATATAGCTTTTGAGTTCCTCCAAACTTTACTAACAGCCTACTGTTGACCAGAAGCCTTACTGATTACATAGTTGATAAACAAATTTTGTACTTTATATACATTACATATTGTATTCTTACAATAAAGGTGGAGAAAAGAAAATGTTAAGAAAATCGTAAGAGAAAATACATTTCTAGTACTATTATCGATATCATTAAGTTTACAAGTTTACACCATCTGTTTACAAGATGAATTGTCTGAAATGGTGACAATTGCAGCTGCGGACCTCTTCTATCTATGGTGCATATCAAGCCATTCAACTTCTTGCAATGTCATGACTTTGCGTCGTGGGACTGCTTCTAGCATCACTAGTAGTACTCTGTATAGGTTCCATGGTGTTATTCAAGGTTTATAATATTGCACTAACCCAGTGAAAAATATGCAACAACTGGCCGAGTGCGGTGGCTCACGCCTATAATCCCAGCACTTTGGGAGGCTGAGGCAGGCAGATCACCTGAGGTAAGGAGTTCGAGACCAGCCTGACCAACATGGTGAAACCCCATCTCTACTAAAAATACAAAAATTAGCTGGCAGGTGCCTGTAATCCCCAGCTACTCGGGAGGCTGAGGCAGAAGAATTGCTTGAATTCGGGAGGCGGAGGTTGGCAGTGAGCTGCCATTGCATTCCAGCCTGGGAGACAAGAGCGAGACTTCATCTCAAAAAAAAAAAAAAAAAAAAAAAAAAGGCAAAAAGTGCGAAAGATCACCTTTTTTTTGTGATACACAATTTATTGGAGATGAACTGCCCCACGGAGATGATGAGCATCACAGCATTTTAAGTGGATACTCATAACACTTAAGCTCACTACAATAGCAACAGGAGGTGGCTGCTGAATTATTACAGTAGTACAGTATGTTCTTCAGTTAATTTTATGCAGTTATGGTTTACTCCATCTCTACAATTACATTTCTCTCAACTGTAAATGGTACAATGTACAGGCTATGTGCATGTTTTGATAAATTTAAATTTTTGTAATAGATTTATGTGTATTTTATGGCAGTTAATGGGAGTAGACCAGTATCTACATATTTTATGCATTCATATCATTTTGTTAATTTTCTCGATTATTTCTAGGCTACATGGTTTGCCTGAGTTTTTTCAATTTGTTTCAAACCTCAAACAATTTTCCAAGATATTGAAAAAAGTCTATGTATCAGTGGACCTGCACAGTTCAAACCCATGTTGTTCAGGGGTCAACTGTCTTCACTGCCACCATCCTAGACTAGGCCTTCATTACATCTCAGCAAAGCTACTATAGTATGACTGCTGTTCATTGCTGGCTCCGGTCCATCCCACACACTAGTCTCCTATCAACCTTTCTAAAATACACCTCTAAACTTTGAATGACTGACAGTAGCACATGAATACAACTCACACTCTTATACCTGCCTGTTTACATAAAATGGCCCCAGTCTTCCTTTACAGCCTTATCTCACACCATTTCTGTTTCATACTCAGGGAACTCCTTGTTTCTCACGTACCAATGCTGTGCTCATTTACTTTTTCTTGTGCTTTGCACTAGCCAAGATGCCCTCTTCTTCTGGTCTGTCCTTGTGACATGGTTAAGGTTTGTCTTAAATTACAAATAGTACTTTTTCATGTGATTCTTTAACTATAAAATTATTTCTACTCCCTCTGAACATCTGAACACTTAACTGCCACTCATTTAATTCACCATTTTACCAACATCATCTTATCAACATAGAAAATCCATTTCATGTTTGACAGAAAAATAGTATCTTTATCAGCTTCTGTTCAGAAACAAAGAAGTCAGTAAAAAGCATTTAGCGTTAATATTTGTTTGCAAAGCTCATAGGCTGAGGCAGTACTTCCTATAAAAATGGTGCACAATAAACATTTCTGCTAGGAGTAGATGCATTCCAGTGATGTACTTTCAATGTCATAACTTTGTTACTAGAAATAAAAATTAAATAAAAGGATGTATACTCAACGATGTTAAAACTTCTGATGCACTATGTCCTTTCCCCTCTATAAAGTTTGAGTCATTGTGTGTGGTTTTTTGTTGTTATTGTTTTCTTAGTAGCCTTAAGACTATGCAGCCACAGCTCAGTTAGTCCATTTTCATTCTGGGAGATTCCCTCAGCTGGGACATCTCTTACAAGAAACCTGTTTCTGAATGAATGTTTCAAGCCTTTTCAACCACCAAAACCAGCACCAAGAACAGGTCTTTACCAAGACTGTTTTTATTTAAAATACACTTGGAATAGATGACTATTAATCTCAGCATTTTCCTATCACTTTTAAAATTTTATACTATGTACTTTGTATTACATAGTACAGTAGTTTCAGTAAGACATGGAAAATTTGCCATTTTAACCACCTTAAAGTGTACAGTTCAGTGACATTTATTATAGTATATTTACAATGTTGTGCAACCATCACCACTAATTCATCAAAATTAAAAAAATCTTTAAGCCAGATTTAGCAGTGAGGGGCTATATACCAACTTTAATGACACTCATGTTAGTAAGTTCTGATAACCCACTGCCATCAGATCAGCCGTAATTCATCCAATTTTCATAATCCTAAAAGGAATCCCCATGCGCATTAAGCGGTCACTCCCTCTTCACCTGTCTCCCTAGTTCCTGATAACTACTAATTGGCTTTGTCACTATGGATTTGCCTGTTTGGGGTATTTCATATAAATGGAATCATGTGGCTGGCTTCTTCCACTTAGCATGTTTTTAGGGTTCACTTGTATTTATTCAGTATGTATCAGTGCCTCATTTATTTTCATGGCGGAATATTCCATTATATGGATGTATTTTACTTATCCTTTCATCAGCTGATAGACATTTGGTTGTTTCTACCTTTTGGCTTTTGTAAGTAGTGCTTCTATGAATACTTGTATACAGGTTTTTGTTTGAATGCCTATTTCTAATTCTTTTGGGTGATATAGACTAGATGATGAATCAACTAAAAACGTGGCAGCAGCTCTACCTTTTTAGCTTTTTTGGGCCTCATTTCACTTTATAGAAGGTAGCGTATGTATAACTTAGTGATTCTCAAACAGTATGCACAAAAATCACCTGGGAAGCCTTTTTAAAGATGCAGATTGCTGAATCTCGTCTCCAAAGAGTCCAATTCAGTAGGTCTGGAACCTAGGGATTTTTATTTTTTCAACGAGCACTGATTCTGATGGAGGCAGTCTTCCCACACTTGAGGAACTTTGGTAACTGACTGCTCATTCTCAATGGAAATCAAACAGGCAAAGGGCACTAAAAAAAGTAAAATGTCGCTTTCCTAATTATCAACTTTCAAAAACCCCTGAAACTTGGATGATAGATATTATGGTACATTTGCTAGGGGAAAAACTGTCTATAGTAGCACCACCTTCTTCCTTTGAATGGGAAAAGTTTGACCAAGAAGGAACATAAAGTATTAGCAGCAAAATACTCTTGAACCAGCTATCATCCCCAAGACTCCCACTATAAACATGTTAGCAACAGTGATAAACGCTGCCTTACAGCAACTTTTGGCTGTAAAAATCTAACCAATTCAGTCTACTTTTTTATATTTGGTTTTTAATAGTCTTGTTCAAGTAAGAAACTAGCTGCTAGTTGGACTGAACCTGTTCTGAAAAGACATGGAAGATTCATTATAAGCACACAATTGCTTAATGTGAGACTTACTGAAAAACAAAAATCACATTACCTCCCAGCTTAAGGCTTCATTTCCTAAGAAGCTGACGTGATTTATTTTTAGAACCAACTGCCTGGAAGGTGATTCTGATTTGAAGTATTCTAACTGATGTTAGACCTTAAAAACACAAGACCATCTTGAGTATTAACTATCTTTAATTAACCATATTTTATAGAAGCTCAAAACACCCGAATATTTATCCTTTATATGAATAAACAAAAGCCCTATGAATTACAATATGCAGAACACTATATAAAAGAATTCCGATAAAAATTACATTGGGACATTTTCAGCTGTAGCTTCCTCTGAATTGGACAGCATCTATCTGAATGCACATTCTTCTTTGTGATAATCTAACCTTAGTGTAAGTACAAATCACAGAAGAAATTAAAGTTTTCATCTTTAATGAAATGACTTTGGAAATAACGTACATTTCCATGACACCAATACTACAGTTTTCGGAGTCACAGTAAGATACACAGAATTACATCCGTAATTAATAAGAATGCCAACATGTCAAGCAGTAATTTGTTACATGGCAAACAAAATCAAGAAAGCAACCATCAAACAAAAGAGACCCATAGCTTCAGACAAGGCAAATCCCAGGATAGCATATGAGAACAGCTGCTGCTTCAGCGAAGGGTTTCTAAAAGAGACCACATATGACTGTTACTTTGAAATATTAGTTTCGACATGTTTGGTAAACGTTAAAGAATCAGATTACTAGTGTGGGGATTTTTGTAAACTGAAAAGTCTGCTGGAAGAGTATTTGCCTAGATCTCTCTTATACTAGTCTCAATTCTGATACGGTGTAAAGGTAGGGGGCTGTCTCAACATAAATGGTTACTTTTCATTCATTTTGATGGGTTCTGACATTCTTATCCCTCTGAAAATATGGTCTATACCTTTTAAGATCTGACAGTTTAGGTCTTAAATAAAATAAATTGATTCTTTTAAGGAATGTGCTCTAATAACTTTATTCCCCAAATAGTTTAACAATTAGGAATGCAGACTCTTAAGTCAGATGTAGTTAAAATTCATTTTCTGACATTTACTAGCTATGACCTGGGCAAGTAATGTGACCTCGGTGTCTCTAGACCTTCATAGGTGTTATTCTCATAATACCCCAAATGCTGTTATGAGAATTAAGTGAGGTAATGCATACAAAGCCGTTTAAATGTAATGCAAGACACAGAGTAAGCACTCAATGCAAAGTAGCTATTATTTCAGTAGCTAAGTTTCCAACTATTGCAAGCATGCTCTTAAACTTACTTATTTAGGGATAGAAATGATTACCTGGCATAACCAATGATAAGGCTGCCAAAGACTGTTCCAATACCAGCACCAGAACCAGCCACTCCTACTGTTGCAGCACCTGCACCAATAAATTTGGCAGCAGTATCAATGTCTCTGCTGATTGCACTGGTCTGAAACTCCCTTTGGATTAGCTGAGACACACCATTCTGGGCCCCATTAAATACCGTAGAGCCCTAGAAAACAGAAAATAAAGGTAAAGGTCTATCAGTAATCACAGGTAGCTATTTTAATTAAGTACCATACTGTCAAAATGATAACTACTTTTTTACTTTGTAGCTGAGTGTAAAGAGGCAAATCAAGAGCTTAGAATAATCTCACTCTTGCAGAACAGGGATAACAATATCTACATCTTAAAAGCGTGTTGAAAATTAAGAAACAACATATATAAATATGCTTTTAGAGTAGGGTTTTTTGTTTTGTTTTTTTTAAAGAGAGGGTCTCACCTGGTTTGTCACCCAGGCTGGAGTGCAGTACAGTGTGGTGTGATCATAGCTCACTATAGGCTCGAACTCCTGGGGTCAAGCAATCCTCCCGCCTTGGCCTCCCACAGTGCTAGGAACACAGGTGTGAGCCATCGCATCCAGCCCAATAGAGCAGATTTTTCAATAACTGTAGCTATTATAATTTTAAATATAGGCAACTTAAATCGATAGACTTGAATATAAGTACCACAGTATTTCTTGGTCAAGTTTTGGATAGAGAAATTTCTCTACTTGGCTCATCTAGTTTTTTGGATAAAAGGGTGGAAAAGAATTGCCCTCAAACTCTTATTAATAAAGTTTTTTTCCTTTACTCTAATCAAAACCCTACCCTTACTTGGTAGTGTTACCTAATTTCAATTATTGCTACTATTACCTCTCCAGTCCTAGCCTCTGGTCGAGATAACACTGATGCAGAAATTGGTCTGTATGCAACTCTGGATCCAGCTCGGATCTATTAATGATAAAAAAAAAAAACAAAAAAGGAATTCCAATATTAAGAAAGAATACAGGTAAGATTTCAATGACTTTTCTGGTACCATGAATTCTAAAAAAGCAAGCAGTAAAAATGAATCAGAGACTTCTGAATTGACTCTTTGCTGTTTGGTCATTTTTAATACATGAAGCAATTTTAATAACGTTTCATGCTAATGAAATTGTAAAGCTTGCTACCTTAAATAAAATTTCTAATAACAATTAATTACAAAGAGAGTAAGAAATGCTTTTGACATTTCCATTATTGTAGCGCCATAAGTCAAGTCAGAAAAAAGCAATAAATACCACACATTCTTTGGCAATTTTAAGTGGACCAACAAGTATATTAGTAGTGTCACTGTAAACATTCATCACTCAAAATAGCCCAGCAGTTAATATAAGCCCTGACCATTTCAAAGATATTTCTATATGACCATTAATCATAAAAAAAAGGTGTCTAAAAAAGGAACTTACGCAATTCTACATCAGTTTAAGAATAATCTGTGAAATATCTGACCATAAGGACATATTCCAGTCCAACTTCTCTGCCCTTGAGTGTCTACTAAACTAAGGTCACAGAAAAACCCTTCAGAACCAAGATCTGATTCTCTAAGACAAATCCTCCAGATTTAGACTCACTTAAAGCCTGCAAAATTGTTATGAAAATAATACTCCAGAGGCAGGAAGAAAGACTCTGGGCTCGTTCCCCCACCACCTTCTTCCGCCCCCACACGGAAAGGCAAAGTCCCTCCCTCTGCAGCAACGAGTTTGACCTACAGACAGGCACTGGAAAGCGCTGCTGAGGTGAACTAGGCCTCAGCGGCCCCCTACATCCTCTGCAGTACTCCAGGCTTCGCGGTCGACCCCAATCCAACAGAGAAGCTGAGAGGAGGTGGGGGAAAGGGCCGCTCGGGTCTAAGGACAGGAGAGTTTGACCTACACCGAGTGAGGCCTGACAGCTAGGCCTCGGCTGCTCTGCCTCGCCCTAGTGGCGAGAAGGCTGAGATGCCCTAAGATTAGGAAGAAAGGAAGAAAACGGCAATAGGTTAATGGGTGAGGACACAGTCGTTCCCGAAGGGCGGTGTGCCCCGCCCGAGGGTTGCCCCATTCAACAACGTGGACGCTCCAGGACAAGCGGCCCAGCCCTCATTCCCCCCGGCCTTGCCTGGGCTACGCACCAGAGCGGGCGTGCAGGCGAGCTTGGCGCAGGCGAACATCTTACACTCTTCGGGACCGCGCGGCTGGAGATACTGGGTGACAGGTGACGTGGGCTCCTCTCCCTCTTCCTCTCTGCGGAGGCAAAGAGGCTTAAGGTCAAGTACCCTCCAGGGGCCTGTCCTTCCCACCCAGGCCCCGCAGGCTCCCGTGCACGCCGTCAGTTTGGGCCCCGTGCCCAGTGAGGCGCCGGCACAATGAATGGGTCCCTATTGGGCGCCGCTCCGCCCTGACCCGGCCGGGCTCCCTGTGGCCTCCACTTACCTTCCCGAGAGGTGGCTGCGGCACCAGCGGCGGCAGAGGTCGAAGTAATGGGACTGAGCGCGCAAGCGCGGTCCAGCTCTTATTCGCGCCGCAGCACCCGGATGAAGAAGGCGGGGTTTCGGGTGCACCAAGGGAGATACTCAAGGTCACTTTGTAACAACTTTATTGGCAACTAGCCGGGAAGGACAACGACAACCACCTGGTGATTGGGCAGGCAGTGAGTGGTAAGAGGGAGACAAAAAGAAAAACTGTAGACTAGCCCCGGCAGAGAGGACTAAATAAATTAACTTTTGATACGAGTTGGCTGCAGGATAGTGGGTCTTTTTCTTCACGTTGTAAGATTTGGCCTTTTATCAGTTGCTACTTCTCTGTAGTAGAAGTTGACTTTGCTGGTCATTCTCTTCCTCTGTGAAATAGGACTGTGGCTGGCGGGAGGAAAGAAGGGTCATTCACTACTTAACAGGAAACTAGGGTCCCCAGCAAAGCGAAGATATTTATTTCAAGGAACCTGGAAAATGGTTCCAGAAGTATGGCTAATCCTTCAGGTGAAAGAGGACCTGACCTAGAAGTACTGGTGGAGCCGTAAGCAAATGAGTAGATCTAAGAGCTTTGTCATCTGGGACACAAAATTGCCCCTGGGTAAAGTGAGGGTGCTCAACTTGTCTTCTAGCTCTAAGATTGGAAGATTTAAGGGATTGTAATGTATTTCATGTAGGGCTTGAGACTAAAGTCTGAGTATTCTCAAAACCTACTCAATTTTAACACCTGTTTTTGTTAAGTTTGAACAAATTATCTTCTTCAGAGGAATGCAGAAATATCTCAGAAAAATGATTCTGACTGAACTTCTGGTCTTTTTAGATCCTTGAATTATGTAAATTTAATTTAGTAATTCTAACAAATGGCTAATGGAAGTGATATCAACACGTCAACATAAAAGATTAAACATCTAGAATGCCCTGCTAAGAAGATGGCTGGGGACTGAACTCCAGCCCATTCTGCCTAGAGCCCTGGCATGAGACAACATCAACCTGGAGGATCAGCTTTTTACTTGTTAGCGCAAAGGTGCAGTATTATCTAGCAGCAACGCTGGGGAGAAGCCCTCAGAACTAACACTTGAAAAATGAATAAGACTTTGTCACTAATCCAACTTCAAATGCACATGGTTCAAAATTACAAAAATACTAATGATTTTAGGCTCAATCGTTAGCTGGAAAATAGAGATAATTCACATGTACAGTTCAACAAGCAATTATTCATATAGTTTCTCAAGTACTCAATTCTAACCTGAAGAACGTGGTGTCCTGTGGTGTCTGCAGTAGAATAAACAATAAAGCCCTGTACTTCAATAATATATCCTCTAGGGGGAAAAATTATTCTAAGTGGATTTATGCATAGAGATTTTTTTTTTTTTTTTTGAGATGGAGTCTCGCTCTGTCGCCCAGGCTGGAGTGCAGTGGCCGGACCTCAGCTCACTGCAAGCTCTGCCTCCCGCGTTTACGCCATTCTCCTGCCTCAGCCTCCCGAGTAGCTGGGACTAGAGGCGCCTGCCACCGCGCCCGGCTAGTTTTTTTTGTATTTTTTTTAGTAGAGACAGGGTTTCACCATGTTAGCCATATGCGCTCGGCCCGTAGAGATGGTTTTAAGTGATGTTCCTATTTCTTTAGCACTAAATCAGTGGCGGTAACTATTGAGGAAAAAGCAAGAAAGAAGCCAAGATCCATAGTGGCTGCTTCCAAGTTGCATATGGAGTACTTGCTATGGCAGGGAAAGACATAGGTTCCGAAATCCAGGCTAGTCTGTTCTGTGGATAGGCCTGAACATGGCTGTGACTCCACGGTGCTATTCTAGATAGATTAACTCAAGACTTTGCTTGCTTTTGCATCCTAAGATTTGCATTATAGAAAGAGGGGAGTGGCTGGGCGCCGTGGCTCATGCCTGCAATCCCAGCACTTTGGGAGGCCAAGGCGGAGGGATCACGAGGTCAGGAGATGGAGACCATCCTGGCTAACACAGTGAAACCCCGTCTCTACCAAAAAAAAAAAAAAAATACAAAAAATACAAAAAATTAGCTGGGCGTGGTGGCCCGCGCCTGTGGTCCCAGCTACTCTGGAAGCTGCCGCAGGAGAATAGCGTGAACCCGGGAGGCGGAGCTTGCAGTGAGCCGAGATCGCGCCATTGCACTCCAGCCTGGGCGACAGAGCAAGACTCCATCTCAAAAAAAGAGAGAGGCGAGTGAAGGCCGGGCGCGGTAGTTCACGCCTGTAATCCCAGCACTTTGGGAGGCCGGGGCGGGCGGATCACGAGATCAGGAGATGGAGACCATACTGGCTAACACAGTGAAACCCCGTCTCTACTAAAAATACAAAAAATTAGCCAAGCATGGTGACAGGTGCCTGTAGTCCCAGTACTCAGGAGGCTGAGGCAGGAGAATGGTGTGAACCTGGGAGTCGGAGGTTGCAGTGAGAGGAGATCACGCTACTGCACTCCAGTCTGGGCAACAGAGCAAGACTCTCTATCTTCAAAAAAAAAAAGAAAAAAAAAAGAAAGGGGAGTGAATTGGAGTAACACCAACCCGTGTTGATTGAGGGTGGATATTTGCACTGAGGAAGTTTGAAGAAAAAATTACTTTATGAGAGGACTAAAGTGAGGCCCTAAAGATGAACAGGGAACTCCCTGAGAAGTATCTAATCCTTTCTTTGTTTTTTCATGGACAGTGGGGAAAATCATAGTAAGTTATGACATCATAATTTGGCAATATCTGATAAGACTGGGTGATGATGATAGTCTGAGTGATGATGGCAGGATGAAGATAGGAATCTGATAGTAAAGAGAAGTATGACAGATCACTCCCAAATATAGCCCTGTCCAGAAACCACCTGGACAGAAAAAAGGCTGGAGAAAGAGAATTGAGGTGTCCAATACATATGAGTGAGGCCTTCTTGGATCTCTAGCTCTCGTCAAGCCTTCCCAACACCACGAGGAACAGAAATGAGCCATCCAAATGAGCTTTACCCAAATTCCTGATCCAGTGTCAAGAGCAATGAAAGGGTTGTCGTTTGGGTCTTTTCGCTATCTTTTCGTGCTGCCACAATGGTGCACATGAATGTCCTGCCTGATGCTCTCAAGGGCATCAACAATGCCGAAAGGAGAGGCAAACGCCAGGTTCTTACTAAGCTGTGCTCCAACATCATCATCCGGTTTCTCATTGTGATGGGGAAGTATGGTTACATTGGCGAATTTGAGATCATTGATGATCAAAGAACTGGGAAAAATTGTTGTGATCACAGGCAGGCTAAACAAGTGTTGAGTTATCAGTCCCAGATTTGATGTGCAACTCAAACATCTGGAAAAATGTCAGAATATTCTGCTTCTATCCCTCTAGTTTGGTTTCATTGTACTGACAACCTCAGCTGGTATCATGGACCATGAAGAAGCCAGAAGAAAACACACAGGAGGGGAAATCCTGGGATTCTTTTTTTTAGCGATGTAATACATATTCACAAATAAAATGCTTCATGGACTCTGGTACTAAAAGAAAAAAAAAGAAACGTTGTCATTTGAAGCTATTACTTTTTAAGGTTGTTTATTATGAAGTGCTAATATCTATTTAGTAATAGATAACTAAAACAGGAAACACTGTCTGCTAAATATTCACTACTTCTTTGAGATCCATGTGGAGGTAGCAGCATCTCTTTTTTTTTGAGACAAGGTCTTGCTCTATCATCCAAGCTGGAGTGCAGTGGTTGGACCATAGCTCACTGCAGCTTCGATCTCCCAGGCTCAAACAATCCTCCCACCTCAGTCTTCTGAGTAGCTGGGACTACAGGCATGCACCACCACACCTGCTAATTTTTAAATTTTTTATTGAGCCAGGATCTCCCTATGTTGCCCAGGCTGATCTCCAACTCCTAGGCTTAAACTATCCATCTCAGCCTCCCAAAGAGCTGGGGTTACAGGAATGAGCCACCGCATCCGTCAGTAGCAGCATCTTAAAATGGGGAATTTCAGTTTAAAATTCCAAGTGTAGCTCATAGCAAACCAGATAGAAAGAAGCCCAGGTCTTGGTTACTAACTCCATTTCCTTGAAGTATTGAGGTATAGTAGGATTGTTATCATTAACTTTAGTGAGGTAATTCCAAGTGACCACATGGAAAGATATTTAAATTATCTACTTTTGAACATTTTAGGCCAGGCATGCTGGCTCAGGCCTGTAATACGAGCACTTTGGGAGGTCAAGGTGGGTGGATCACTTGAGTTTAGGAGTTTGAGACCAGCCTGGCAACATAGCAAAACCCCATCTACAAAAAATACAAAAATTAGCTGGGCATGATGGTGTACACCTGTAGTCCCAGCTACTTGGGAGGCTGAGGCAGGAGGATCCCTTGAGCCTGGGAGGTGGAGGTTGCAGTGAGACAAAATTACACCACTGTACTCCAGACTGGGTGATGGAAATGACACCCTGTCTTAAAAGTTTTTTTAAAAAACATTAATAGCCTGCAAAAGTTTCACCAGCCTTCTCGTGCTGGTGTTATAAAAAAAAATTGTTGAAATGAAAATCAGAAATATAAGTTTAAAATATTCCAGGCTGTTATTATATTTAGTTTTTCTTATAAAAGCTTTTGTATCTTATTATTGGCTTTAATTTGTTATCAATTTCTCTTTGAAAAAAAAAAAAAGCCTCTGAACCTGCACTAGTTTTATAGGACATTCAATTGAGGTTAGCTCAAATCAATACTATGCCCTTTCTTTGAACATTGTGAGGACACAGGGAAAAGGTAAGAGTTTGCAATATAATTGGGGCATATGAGAAATTGGACTGATATATATAAAAAATTAGAGAAAAATACAAATTACTACACATTCCAGGACAAAGTTGTGTGATACACTAAGGGAAATTGCATTAGAAAAGAGACTGTCCTGGTCAGAAAGTAACTTACTGAAGAGAAACTTGAGCTAGGACTTGAAAGATGGCATGATTCGGATAGAAAAGATTTCTAGGTATCTCTTAAATAGATCCTAACACTCCCAGATCTACCAACTAACTACCTACTCTGCTAATCAATTTCTAGTGTTGAAAATTTTGTCCTTAAACTTCATTTTTTACTATTCTACAAATTATTTAACCACTTTAATGACATCTAGTATACTGGACTAGAATATTTACTAAACGGGCCACAAATAATTTAGTAAGAAACTAAGAGTAAATGTATGTCTCCATGTCCTCCTTAGGTCTAGGCTAAACTTTATAAACGAGTTACATGAAAACAATTTCCTAATAAAATAAATGTTATTCCGTCCTTCTTTTCTGGTAAGATATGCTAGTTATTGAGGAAAAAACAATTGTATGTCATAGTGTATAATTAATATAAAAAGACTACTTACATGAAAAGAAAATGAACAAGTATATGGAAATGAAATAAAATCCCTCTGCTAATTCTTGCCCATCTCAAATGTAAGTAATTTTCTAATTTTTCAATTTGTGGCAGACACAGCTAGTTGCCTATCCAACATCCATTCTCTCCTTTTTTTCTTACTTACAGAGATCTGTCCCCAGTTTAAAAAATGCTGAGCTTCTCAGATTCCCTTATGATTAGGAATGGTCAATGACATGTGAGTTGAAGTTACTTGGTGATGCCCCTAAGAATGTGCAGAAAAGGGATAGATTCGAAGGGATCATTCTTTCTTTTCCATTACCTTTTTTTTTTCTTTCTGGAATACAGATCTAATGTCTGGATGGGAGGCAGCAATATTACAACTACAAGAACAAAAGTCACACGTTAAGGATGGAGAATCTGGAAAGTAGGAACCGGAATTTTTCACCTTTTTTTGGAGTAAGCAGCCCTTAATTGCCTATTTATGGAGTTCATGTCACATGAAAAAAATAAATCTCTATTTGGCTAAGTCACTGAAGCCAGTTTCTGTTATATGCAGCTAAACACAACCCAAACTAACAGATAATTTTGTAGACTTACATTTCTGAAGATCTTTGGCCTTTGGGCTGTGATTACAGCTGAAGTGCCCCTTCTCCCCCCAGATTTACATTAATTTACATCTGCCTTTTCTTCCTTATTTGATGGTATGGTATGTCTGCTAGGGACCAATCAGTAGACAAAAAACATATCTGTGATTTGAACAGGGAAAATTTAACATAAAAAAAACCATTAACCAGTGAAAGATGTCTAAAAGGAGCAGAGTGGTCTCTAAGGGGTCCAGTGGTACTCCTGTAGGCATGGCTACTAACCTTGGCTGAAGAAGAACGTACAAGAAGAAGGAACCTGAGAAATTTAGAGGAGAATGTGTGACTGCCACAAGAATGTGTAGTCCACCTGTGCTGAAGAAACTTGCTGGAAGCATGGGCCGTAACTGAATTGTGAGGACTGTAGAGGTGAATACTACTAGGCCCTGCCTGCAAACCAATCCACTGGCTCCACACAAAAAAGTCTACCAGAAGAAGAATGTCAAGTCCTTTCCTCTGCTCTGGCCTCCCAGTGTCTCTCCATCATCTTCTATTGGCAGAACCTATCATTTTACCATTGCCAAAGCAGAAATTTGGCAGGGTCCAGCTTACAGGGTCCAGCTCCAGAATAACAAAGCAAGGGAAAAAAAGATGGATTTGTAGCTGAGAAGTCATAAGTTATAAGTCAATAACTTAAGAAGTCATAAGTTAATAACTAGCACAGATAGTAAGATTCTCAACGGCAGGCATTATGTCTAATGCATGCTATGTCTCTCATAGCACCTAACAGAGTGTTAAACATAGTAGTCACTCAATAAATGTTTTCTTGATAATAAATAGTATGTATGAAATGATTGGCAATAATTTTATTATCCTTTTTTATTTGTAATTTATGTGGATACACAGTAGGTGTATATATTTATGGGGTACATGAGATATTTTGGGACAGGCATGCAATGTGTAATAATCACATCATAGGGTATTGGCTACCCATCCCCTCAAGCATTTATCCTTTGTGTTACAAACAATCCTATTACACCTGTTTACCTATTTTATTTTATTTTATTTTTATTTTTTTGAGACAGAGTCTCGCTCTGTCACCAGGCTGGAGTGCAGTGGCACAATCTCGGCTCACTGCACCCTCCACCTCCAGGGTGCAAGCAATTCTCCTGCCTCAGCCTCCTGAGTAGGTGGGACTATAGGTGCGTGCCACCATGCCTGGCTAATTTTTTGTATTTTTAGTAGAGATGGGCTTTCATCATGTTAGCCAAGATGGTCTTGATCTCCTGACCTCAGGTGAGCCCGCTTCAGCCTCCCAAAGTGCTGGGATTACAGGCGTGAGCCACTGTGCCCAGCCCGTTTACCTATTTTAAAATGTACGATTAAATTATTGTTGACTATAGTCACCATGTTGTGCTATTAAATACTAGGTCTTATTCATTCTTTTTATTTTTATTTTTATTTTATTTATTTATTTATTTATTTATTTATTTATTTATTTATTTTTTTACTTTTTTGAGACGGAGTCTAGCTCTGTCGTCCAGGCTGGAGTGCAGCGGCTGGATCTCAGCTCACTGCAAGCTCCGCCTCCCGGGTTTACGCCATTCTCCTGCCTCAGCCTCCTGAGTAGCTGGGACTACAGGCGCCCGCCACCTCGCCCGGCTAGTTTTTTGTATTTTTTAGTAGAGACGGGGTTTCACCGGGTTAGCCAGGATGGTCTCGATCTCTTGACCTCATGATCCGCCCGTCTCGGCCTCCCAAAGTGCTGGGATTACAGGCTTGAGCCACCACGTCCGGCCTCATTCTTTTTATTTTTTACTTTTTGTACCCATTAACCATCCCCCCTTTTCTCCTACCCCCACCCTCCACTACCCTTCCTGTCCTCTGGTAACCATCCTTTCATTTTCTATCTCCGTGAGTGCAATTGTCTTAATTTTTTTATTGCACAGGTAAGTGAGAACAACCGATGTTTATCCCTTTGTTCCTGGCTTATTTCATTTGACATAATGTCCTCCAGTTCCATCCATGTTGTTGCAAATGTCAGAATCTGATTTTTTTGTTATGGCTGAATAGTACTTCATTGTGTATAATTACCACATTTTCTTCATCCATTCATCTGCTGATGGACACTTAGAGGCCGCTTCCAAATTTTGGCTGTTGTGTGAATAGTGCTGCAGTAAACATGGGAGTGTATATATATCTTCGACATAGTGATTTCCTTTCTCGTGGGTATATATCCAGTAGTTTGCTGGATCATATGGGGGCTCTATTTTTAGTTTTTTGAGGAACCTCTAAACTGTTCTCCATAGTGGTTGTACTAATTTACATTCCTACTAACAGTGTACGAAGGTTCCCTTTCCTTCACATCCTTGCAAGCATTTTTTATGGCCTGTTTTTTGGATAAAAGCCATTTTAACTGGGGTAAGATGATATCTCATTGTAATTTTGATTTGCATTTCTCTGATGACCAGTGATGTTTAGCACCTTTTCATATACCTGTTTGTCATTTGTATATCTTCTTTTGATATCTTCAAATCTTTGGTCCATTTTAAAATCAGATTATTATATATTTTTTCCTGTAAAGTTGTTTGACTTCCTTATATATTCTGGTCATTAATCTCTTGTCAGATGGGTAGTCTGCACATATTTTCTCCCATTCTGTGGGTTGTCTCTTCACTTTGATCGTTTCCTTCGCTGTGCAGAAGCTTTTTAACTTGATGTGATTCCATTTGTCCATCTTTGCTTTGGTTGCCTGTGCTTGTGGGGTATTACTCAAGAAATTTTTGCCCAGACCAATGCCCTGGAGAGTTTTCTCAATATTTTCTTGCAGTAGTTTCATAGTTTGACGTCTTAGATTTAAGTCGTCTTTAATCCATTTTGATTTGATTTTTATGTAAGGCAAGAGATAGGGATCAATTTCAGTCTTCTTCATATGGATATCCAGTTTTCCCAGTACCATAATTATTCTTCTCTTTTAGCTAAGATGTGTGTCTCTTGAGAAAAATTAGGATTGCCTCCAGTATTTCTTTTGAATATTGCAAAATTCAAACAAAGAACCCAAGGAATATTTTAAAATTGGTGGTATGAGTTTAAAATACTTGGACATTTTTGTATGTCTATGAAGGATTCTGTGTTTATACTCTCATGTGCCTAAAGAATTCATCAAAAAACCCAAAACATTAAAGCCCTGTATGTATCCATTGCATGATATAATAAATATTGGCAGGAATGGAACATAGGTTGAGGAAGAACTAGGCCCTACATTGAGTTGTCAGGTATGAATGTTTGTTTGTGGTCATCTTTTCACTTCTTCTTTTGATATTTTTGGTCCATTCCCAGGCCACTTACTCTCTCTTTGGACACTTGGCATCTTTATGGTGTCTCCTGACTATATAAGATTCTTTATGGTAGCACCTACTAAAGCCTTCTCTCTCTAGACCATGTCTAGCTCCACAATTTTTACCCATGTAAAATCTTGATCTCCTAAGTGCTTGTTTCAGCAGCACATATAGCAACATTTTAATGATATAGAGAAGATTAGCATGGCTCCTATGCAAGGACAAAACATAAATCCATCAAGTATTCCATATTTTTATAGTATGCTATCATTTGTCTCAGAAGTGAAGAGAGATATGTGATTTTATCTAAGACATGAAGAGAATTACAAATTTATTTCTTATATTTAAAAAATAGAAGGTTCATAGTCACCTGTAGGGGAAGGAATAAGTCAGAGGGAATAAAACTAGAAGCTGGGCTGGGTGCGGTGGCTCACGCCTGTAATCCCAGCACTTTGGGAGGATCTGGTAGGTGGATAACAAGGTCAAGAGATCGAGACCATCCTGTCCAACATGGTGAAACCCCCTCTCTACAAAAAATACAAAAATTAGCTGGGCATGGTGGTGTGCACCTGTAGTCCCAGCTACTTGGGAGGCTGAGGCAGGAGAATTGCTTGAACTTGGGAGGTGGAGGTAGCAGTGAGCCAAGATGTGCCACTGCACTCCAGCCTGGTGACAGAGCGAGACTCCATCTCAAAAAAAAAAAAAAAAAAAAAAAAAAAGAAGTTCCAAAATGACCAAATAGAAACAGCTCCAGTCTACAGCTCCTAGTGTGAGCAATGCAAAAGACTGGTGATTTCTGCATTTCCAACTGAGGTATCAGGTTCATCTCACTGGGGCTTGTTGTACACTGGGTGCAGCCCACAGGCGTGAGCCAAAGCAAGGCAGGGCATCGCCTCACCCAAAAAGCACAAGGGGTTGGGGAATTCCATTTTCTAGCCAAGGGAAGCTGTGACAGACGGTACCTGAAAAATTGGGACACTCCCACCCTAATACTGCACTTTTCCAATGGTCTTAGCAAACAGCACACCAGGAGGTTATATCCCATGCCTAGCTTGGAGGGTCCCACACCCATGGAACCTTGCTCACTGCTAGCACAGCAGTCTGAGATCCAACTGCAAGGCAGCAGTGAGGCTGGGGGAGGGGTACGCACCATTGCTGAGGCTTGAGGTAAACAAAGTGGCCAGGAAGCTCAAACTGGGTGGAGCCCACTGCAGCTCAAGGAGGCCTGCCTGCCTCTGTAGACTCCACCTCTGGGGGCAGGGATAGCTGAACAAAAGGCAGCAGAAACTTCTGCAGACTTAAACATCCCTGTCTGACAGCTTTGAAGAGAGTAGTGGTTCTCCCAGCATGGAGTTTGAGATATGAGAACGGACAGACTGCCTCCTCAAGTGGGTCCCTGACCCCTGATTAGCCTAACTAGGAGGCACCTCCCAGTAGGGGCCAACTGCCACCTCATACGGCCAGGTGCCCCTCTTAGATGAAGCTTCCACAGGAAGGATCAGGCAGCAACATTTGCTGTTCTGCAATATTTGCTGTTCTGCAGCCTCTGCTGGTGATACCCAGGCAAACAGGGTCAGGAGTGGGCCTCCAACAAACTCCAGCAGACTTGCAGCTGGGGGTCCTGACTGTTAGAAAGAAAACTAACAAACAGAAAGGACATCCACACCAAAACCCCATCTGTTTGTCACCATGCTCAAAGACCATAAAACCACAAAGATGGGGATAAACAAGAGCAGAAAAGCTAAAAATTCTAAAAATCAGAGCGCCTCTTCTCCTTCAAAGGAGTGCAGCTCCTTGCCAGCAATGAAACAAAGCTGGGTGGAGAATGACTTTGACGAGTTGAGAGAAGGCTTCAGACGATGGGTAATAACAAACTTCTCTGAGCTAAAGGAGGATGTTCGAACCCATGGCAAAGAAGCTAAAAACCTTGAAAAAAGATTAGATGAATGGCTAACTAGAATAAACAGTGTAGAGAAGACCTTCAATGACCCAATGGAGCTGAAAACCATGGCAAGAGAACAACGTGACACATGCACAAGCTTCAGTAGCCAATTCAATCAAGTGGAAAAAGGGTATCAGCGATTGAAGATTAAATGAATGAAATGAAGCAAGAAGAGAAGTTTAAAGAAAAAAGAGTAAAAAGAAATGAACAAAGCCTCCAAGAAATATGGGACTATGTGAAAAGACCAACTCTACGTCTGATTGGTATACCTGAAAGTGATGGGGAGAATGGAACCAAGTTGGAAAATACTCTTCAAGATATTATCCAGGAGAACTTCCCCAACCTAGCAAGGCAGGCCAACATTCAAATTCAGGAAATACAGAGAACGCCACAAAGATACTCCTCGAGAAGAGCAACTCCAAGACACATAATTGTCAGATTCACCAAAGTTGAAATGAAGGAAAAAATATTAAGGGCAGCCAGAGAGAAAGGTCGGGTTACCCACAAAGGGAAGCTCATCAGACTAACAGCAGATCTCTTAGCAGAAACTCTACAAGTCAGAAGAGAGTGGGGGCCAATATTCAACATTCTTAAAGAAAATAATTTTCAACACAGAATGTCATAACCAGCCAAACTAAGCTTCACAAGTGAAGGAGAAATAAAATCCTTCACAGACAAGCAAATGCTGAGAGATTTTGTCACCAGCAGGCCTGCCTTACAAGAGCTCCTGAAGGAAGCCCTAAACATGGAAAGGAACAACCGGTACCAACCACTGCAAAAACATGCCAAATTGTAAAGACCACCAATGCTAGGAAGAAACCGCCTCAACTAACGAGCAAAATAACCAGCTAACATCATAATGACAGGATCAAATTCACACATAACAATATTAACCTTAAATGTAAATGGGCTAAATGCTCCAATTAAAAGACACAGACTGGCAAATTGGATAAAGAATCAAGACCCATCAATATGCTGTATTCAAGAGACCCATCTCACATGCAGAGACACACATAGGCTCAAAATAATGGGATGGAGGAAGATCTACCAAGCAAATGGAAAACCAAACAAAAAAAGCTGGGGTTGCAATCCTAGTCTCTGATAAAACAAGCTTTAAACCAACAAAGATCAAAAGAGACAAAGAAGGCCATTACATAATGGTAAAGGGATCAATTCAACAAGAAGAGCTAACTATATATATGCACACAATACAGGAGCACCCAGATTCATAAAGCAAGTCCTTAGAGACCTACAAAGAGACTTAGACTCCCACACAATAATAAGGGGAGACTTTAACACCCCACTGTCAACATTAGACAGATCAACGAGACAGAAAGTTAACAAGGATATCCAGGAATTGAACTCAGCTCTGCACCAAGCAGACCTAATAGACATCTACAGAACTCTCTACCCCGAATCAACAGAATATACATTCTTCTCAGCAATGCGTCGCACTTATTCCAAAGTTGACCACATAGTTGGAAGTAAAGCACTCCTCAGCAAATGTAAAAGAACAGAAATTATAACAAATTGTCTCTCAGACCACAGTGCAATCAAACTAGAACTCAGGACTAAGAAACTCAAGCAAAACCACTCACCTACATGGAAACTGAACTACCTGCTCCTGAATGACTACTGGGTACATAAAGAAAAGAAGGCAGAAATAAAGATGTTCTTTGAAACCAATGAGAACAAAGACACAGCATACCAGAATCTCTGGGACACATTTAAAGCAGCGTGTGGAGGGAAATTTACAGCACTAAATGCCCACAAGAGAAAGCAGGAAAGATCTAAAATTGACACCCTAACATCGCTATTAAAAGAACTAGAGAAGCAAGAGCAAACACATTCAAAAGCTAGCAGAAGGCAAGAAATAACTAAGATCAGAGCAGAACTGAAGGAGATAGAGACATAAAAAACCCTTCAAAAAAATCAATGAATCCAGGAGCTGATTTTTTGAAAAGATCAACAAAATTGATAGACCACTAGCAAGACTAATAAAGAAAAGAGAGACAAATCAAATAGACGCAATAAAAAATAATAAAGGGGATATCACCACTGATCTCACAGAAATACAAATTACCATCAGAGAATACTATAAACACCTCTATGCAAATAAACTAGAAAATCTAGGAGAAATGGATAAATTCCTGGACACATACACCCTCCCAAGACTAAACCAGGAAGAAATTAAATCTCTGAATAGACCAATAATAGACTCTGAAATTGAGGCAATAATTAATAGCTACCAACCAAAAAAAGTCCAGGACCAGACGGATTCACAGCTGAATTCTACCAGAGGTACAAAGAGGGGCTGGTACCATTCCTTCTAAAACTATTCCAATCAATAGAAAAACAGGGAATCCTCCCTAACTCATTTTATGAGGCCAGCATCATCCTGATACCAAAGCTTGGCAGAGACACAACAAAAAAAGAGAATTTTAGACCAATATCCCTGATGAACATCGATGCAAAAACCCTCAAATTTATAAGAAAAAATCAAACGATCCCATCAAAAAGTGGGTGAAAAATATGAACAGACACTTCTCAAAAGAAGACATTTGTGCAGCCAACAGACACATGAAAAAATGCTCATCATCACTGGCCATCAGAGAAATGCAAATCAAACCACAATGAGATACCATCTCACACCAGTTAGAATGGTGATCATTAAAAAGTCAGGAAACAATAGGTGCTGGAGAGGATGTGGAGAAATAGGAACACTTTTACACTGTTGGTGGGACTGTAAACTAGTTCAACCATTGTGGAAGACAGTGCAGCAATTCCTCAAGGGTCTAGAACTAGAAATACCATTTGACCTAGCCATCCCATTACTGGGTATATACCCAAAGGATTATAAATCATGCTGCTATAAAGACACATGCACATGTATGTTTATTGTGGCACTATTCACAATAGCAAAGACTTGGAACCAACCCAAATGTCCATCAGTGATAGACTGGATTAAGAAAATGTGGCACATATACACCATGGAAGACTATGCATGCATAAAAAAGGATGAGTTCATGTCCTTTGTAGGGACATGGATGAATCTGGAAGCCATCATTCTGAGCAAACTATCGCAAGGACAGAAAACCAAACACCACGTGTTCTCACTCATAGGTGGGAACTGAACAATGAGAACACTTGGACACAGTGTTTGGAACATCACACACCAGGGCTTGTTGTGGGGTGGGGGGAGGGGGGAGGAATAGCATTAGGAGATATACCTAATGTAAATGACGAGTTAATGGGTGTGGTACACCAGCATGGCACATGTATACATATGTAACAAACCTGCATGTTGAGCTCATGTACCCTAGAACTTAAAGTATAATAAAAAAAAATTGTTCCTTCAATTATCCTAAATATAAAATAAATTACGTAAAAAAAAAGGAATAGAAGCTGGACTTCTTTGAGTGTACTCTGCTTTGTAGATTTGAATTTGGAACCATGCAAACCATATGAGAAGTAAAATTTTAAAAAATTTCTAAAAATTAAAAGTTAATGGAACAAATGAATTTAACTCCACGTAGCTGGTAGCATAATTACACGGAGTAAATACAAAGAGTTTCTATTAAGGGACAAAAAAGCAAGTCCTTGCTCATTCTGCTTCACACATACTGGCCTCCTTGCTGTTCCTGAAACGTGTGAACTACACTCCACCTCACAAAGCTGTATGTTTTGTTCCTTCAGCTTGTAATATGTTTCCCCTGGAGAGTCACTTGGCTCTCGCTTTCACTTCCTTCAAGTCTTTGCTCAAAAGTCACCTCTTAAGAGAGGCCTTCCCAAATCCTTTACCTATCTTTATATTTCTTCAGAGTTCTTCTTGCTATGTGGTGTCATGTATTCATCATTAGTTTGTTTGGCTCTTGTGTTAGACTATAAATCTATGAGGACAGGGACTTTGTTTTTTTCTTCTTTTTTGAGATGGAGTCTTGCTCTGTCACCCAGGCTGGAGTGCAGTGGCATGATCTCAGCTCACTGCAACCTCTGCCTCCTGGATTCAAGCGATTCTTGTGTCTCAGCCTCCCAAGTAGCTGGGATTACAGATGTGTGCCACCACATCCGGCTACTTTTCGTAGTTTTTCTTTTTCTTTTTCTTTTTTTAGTAGAGATGCGGTTTCACCATGTTGTCCAGGCTGTCTCAGGTGATCCGCTCACCTCGGTCCCCCAAGTGCTGGGATTACAGGCATGAGCCACTGCGCCTGGCCAACTTTGTTTTTTCCATTGCTGTATTCACAGAGTCTAGACCATGCTTAGCCCATTAAGAGGCACTCAATGAAGTTTTGAGAAATGGGGTTGAGAAGAAAAGGATAAACTGTTAACTTTTTCTTTATACATCTCTGTATTATTTGATATGTTACAATAAGCATGAATTACTTTAAAAATTTAAAAAATGTGTTAGGAATGTTGTAATAATTCACAATAATTGAGAAAATATATTATTCCCTCTGTGTGTTTGCATTAATTAAACCAAAGGGAATCCTGGCTAAATGTTGAATTTCAGTTCTTGGTGATAGACTTGGGTGTACTTTTAGTCTATAGCCCTACCCAATACTCTTCAAATTATATTCTCACTCTAATCTGTCTATGGCTAGGCTATTGTTGTTTTAAAGCATTGTGTGTGTGTGTGTATGTGTGTGTATAGTGTGTGTATGTGTGTACCTTTCTATCTATATATTGGCTATAGTTTCTTATATGTGATAGGAAGATGTTATGTGAATTTTGGCTATTTTTAAATAAAATCAATTGTAAGTGTAAGTCCTCATTCTCCTTCAAGAAGTTAAATTCATCTATATTTAATGGACCCAGATATTCAAATTTTGGTTAAGAGATAGGTAATTTCACAACAGTAACAAAATGTTTCAAAGCACTTTTACTTATCAAAATTTTCTGCTCCTGTAGTCCCAGTGAGGTCTGTAAGGGTCGTATTCCCGGTCAATTCTTTATATCAATTACAGAATTCTAGGGTTTGCATGTGGTACAAGTGCACCATGCTGAGTATGCTTCGTTTTCTCTCCATTTTTGGATTATCGTGGTCCTATGGAAGAATAACATGGTTACACAGAACTAGTCATACTTTTCTTGGTCACCTTTTCCCATTACTGATTTCAATCAATTATTCCATTAGATGATTAGTCTCAGACTTTTCCTTACCCATCTTGCCCTTCTAAAAATTCCTGCTCTCTGGACTTTGAAAATTAGGTTAGTTTCCTATGTCAGGTCCCCAAGCCAGGGAACTTGGCTTAAAGTAGTGATCACTATATAATAATTTTAAGTGGAGTATGATGTTCAGAGGCAAAACATCAAGGAGACACATCCTACAAAATGGGGTCTGCAAGTGGAAGCATCAGGATTTGTTTATGGATTGAATTAGAGTGCTTGTTAAAATTGCTTTCATCGATTTGAACTAGAGCATAGCTAAGCAAAAGATGCATGTTTTAAATTAAAAACTTGTATTTGAACTTGAAGTAGAAAACATGGTCCAACAAACACACATGATCAATAACTACAGAAAAACAAAGCAGAGAACACGGTAGTTAAAAGCTTTAATTTTTAATTTAGAGGGTCCTATCCCCCATATTGTCCAGTCTCAGTCTGGAACTCCTAAACTCAAGCTATCTGCCCGCCTCGGCCTCCCAAAGTGCAGGGATTACAGGCACAAGCCACTGTGCCTGGCCTCCATCTGCCCTTCTTGACCATTTAAGGGAATCCTCTGAACTTGTTCTACCATCAGTGGAGATAAACAGATCCCCTATGAGAGTATAGCCTTAAAGAACCAGTAAACTTTTTTTAAAGACTTCTGTTCTATTTTAGCTTAGAAAAACTTCAATCTTAAAAAAATATGCAATGCTTATATTACATTCTATTGTGTATCTGACTGAGATAATTTAAAATACTTTACCAATTAAATGACTGAATTCTCCGCCCTATTATTCTCGAGTGAAACTGATGTACTAGGAGATAGGTCATGCTTTCGTATGGTTTTGCTCACATCCTATCCCACCATTGCCTACCTCAAGAGTGCAAGAATCTCAAATTTAGGTGGAGGGATTTGTTGTCAGACTTTCCTCTTTCTATCTGCTCATTCTATGGTCTCTGGCTAATAGAGGGTACATAATCTACAACAATACAGACAGCAGGTAAATAGTCCATCTTTCTGGAAACTTTACTAGACTATAGCAAACTGTGTACAAATTCTTTTCTTAAGATCCTAGCAATTTTAACTTCTCAAGAGTTAACCTTAGTCAAATTCCTCCCCTGCCCATTTCCTCACTATTTTTTTAACCTCTTGGCTCAGAACATCCAATTCATGCTTTTTGTACCACATTCTTATTTTTGGTCAGTATCAGCTAACATCCAATCACACAGCATGCTGAGAGCTCTGGAGAATGAACTGGGAAAAGAAACCAGGTATAAGGAGTTCAGGGTAAATTCAGGGGCTAAAGTGATAAGTGCTTCCCCCATAGAAAGACTGTGGCTTCTTTAGATATAGATAAATACTTTGGAGCACACTTTTGGTAGGCAAAATAGTTCCCCACTACCACAAAAAATGTCCATGTCCTAATCCCTAGAACCCGTGAATGTGTTACCTTACATGGCCAAAGACACTTTGCAGTTGTGACTCAATTAAGGATTTTGAGGCGAGGCGATTTGCCTGGATTATATGGACGGGCACGATGTAATCACAAGGGCCCTTATAAAGTTAAAGAGGGAGCCTGGAGGTCCAGAATCAGAGAAGGAGCTGTCATGATGGCAGAATTAGAGTGGTGCCGCATGAGGAAGACTCCACTAGCTGTCACTGGCTTTGAAGATATTGGAAGGAGGCCACCCACCAAGGAAAGTGGGCAACCTCCAGAATCTGGAAAGGCAGGTCAGTGGGTTCTGTGGAGCCTCTAGAAGGAATGCAGTGCTGGCAACACCTTGATTTTAGCCTGCTGGGACCCATTTTAGACTTCTGACCTCCAGAACTGTAAGGTAATAAATTTGTGTTGTTTTAAGCCAACAAATCTGTAGTTATTTATTACAACAGTAGAAGGAAAGTAATATGGTAGTCAAACTTTTGTCTGATTCTAGGCATGGGTCATTAATCTGGGAGGACAAACCAAGAAGAGTGATTTTGGAATTCAGGCAGCTGAGGTGGACTTTATTATATGGGATAGGTCATTTTAGTGCAAGGTCAGGGATATGAGCAGCAGGGCCATGCCCTGACAAAATGGTGATATGATCTACAAAAGCATAGTAGGTATACTAGCCAGTGGGTTGGGTCATAGGACCAAGCTCATTCTGGGCACAAAATTTGGGAAAATAGGAAAAAAACCCCACATACTCAAGAAATGGACAGACGTGTACAAGAAGAGAAGGTTGATACTTCTAGGCAGGTAGAAACAGGAAGCTGATACGTAATAGTGCTGCTGAAATGCTCTTGAGCATAAAGCTACACAACACTTTATGAGCTACGTTAGTTAAAAGAAGAGCTAGTGGGTGTGGTGGTGTGTTCCTGTAGTCCCAGCTACTCAGGAGGCTGAGACAGGAGAATCGCTTGAACCCGGAAGGCGGAGGTTGCAGTGAACTGAGATCATGCCACTACACTCCAGCCTGGCGGTAGAGTGAGACAAGGTCTCAAAAAAAAAAAAAAAAAGGAAGAAGAGCTGGAAATATATTTCCAGGTTGGGCTCCAGTGGTTTCAAGTGGCTGTTTGGTTAGAAAACACTGCAGGAACAGGGCAGCTAGAGAAGAGTCATCAGTGACAGTGTTGGCCAGAAAGGTAATAGAAAGAAGGCCAGGAAATGTGAGACAGCGTCAGTTCAATGATGGTTCAGTTTCACTGGTAGCTTACTGGAGGGTAAAAGTAATGGGTTTCTGGATTCACACTTTTTTTTTGTTGTTGTTGTTGTTGTTTGTGTTTTTTCAGATGGAGTCTCACTCTGTCACCCAGGCTGGAGTGCAATGGCACAATCTTGGCTCACTGCAACCTCCACCTACTGGGTTCAAGCGATTCTTCCATCTTAGCCTCCCGAGTAGCTGGGATTACAGGCACCTGCTGTCATGCCTGGCTAATTTTTATATTTTGAGTAGAGATGGGGTTTCACCATGTTGGCCAGGCTGGTCTTAAACTCCTGACCTCATGTGATTTGCCCACCTCGGCTTCCCAAAATGCTGGGATTACAGGCAAGAACCACCATGCCTAGCCAGGATTCGCACTTTTGATCATATAAGGGTCCTGTCCAGTGTTACTGGGGAACAAGTCTAGACACATTCCTTTATTTTCTTCCCCCACTGAAACCATTCTATTTACACTAATATCTTACTGGTGTTAGTCTACTCTTATTTAATCCACTTGTCTTCATCTCCTCTCTTTAGATTCTTGTGTCGCATTCATTCATTCAACAAGCATTTTATTTATTTATTACATACAATTGCTAGGCTTTCTTAAGATATTTATTTGATGAAAAACCTAGAATAAAATGTATACTAATTAATGTAAACTTAAAAGCCTTCTTTTTTTTTTTTCCTGTTCTTCTCCCACCTTGCCCATTATTGAAACCCTCTGATTTGGCCAAAATGGCCCAGTTCCCTTCCTCCAGACATTCATTACATAAAAACTTCTTTGTAACTCTGGCTGCTTTTACTGTAGTAAAGTTCAGAGACCTCTGAGTCTTCAGTTATCTCTTTCATATATTAGCAAAATATAACCTACCCAAATACAGCTGAAGATTAAAAATATAATACATGTGGGAAATGGTAGGGGAAGGTTGAGAACTAAGACCAAATATTCTTTACTGTCCCTATTTGCTATTGCTGCTGCCAAATTATCTGGACAAAGAGCATTACCCTTGAGATCTGCTAATTCCATCTCACGCTCAACTCTTCTGCCTCAGAGATTTTATTTAATTTGGATCTCTGTCCTGCTGAAATATTGACTCTTGGCCTACTTGTCCTGTGCTTTCACTTCTGACCAACTTTCTCTTAAAACCAAGAGCAAAACACTCCTTTAATAATTATATAAGAAATACATGAATATGAGCTCGTAAGTAATCTAAACAATATGAATTATGTAGAGCAAAAACCATAGCTCTTGCACAGCTTACTCCCCAGTGTTGTTTTCCTTCCCAGAAGTAATCATTATTAACAGTTTAATGTGTATCTTTCCAGATATTTTACTATGTTTTTATGCAGAAATATATGAATATGGTTTTAATTTTCTTAAATAAAAATATACCTTCTTTTCAATAAATGGTTCTAGGAAAACTGAATATCTATATGCAAAATTATGAAGTTGGACCCTTATCTTATACCACATGCAAAAATAACTCAAAATGCATCAAAGATCTAAATGTAAGATCCAAAACTACAAAACTCTCAGAAGACATTAGATTTGGTGATAATTTCTTGGATATAACACCAAAATCACAGATGACAACAACAAATAGATAGATTGGACTTTAACAGTATTAAAATTTCTATACATCAAAGGATACTCTTAAGAGAGTGAAAAGACAACACACAGAATGGTGAAAAATATTTATATATCTGATAAAGTTAGAACACCCAGAATATGTAAAGAATTCTGACAACTCAACAAGAACCAAAACAATCCAATTTAAAAATTGAGAGGCCGGGCGTGGTGGCTCATGCCTATAATCCCAGCACTTTGGGAGGCCAAGGTGGGTGGATCACTTGAGGTCAGGAGTTCGAGACCAGCTTGACCAATGTGGTGAAACCCTATCTCTACTAAAAATACAAAAATTAGCTGGGCATGGTAGCATGTGTTATCCACATTCATGTGAAGAGACCACCAGACAGGCTTTGTGTGAGCAATAAAGCTTTTTAATCACCTGGGTGAACTGAGTCCAAAAAAGGAGTCAGCAAAGGGAGCTAGGGTGGGGCAGTTTTATAGGATTTGGGTAGGTAGTGGAAAATCACAGTTAAAGGGGGTTTTCTCTTGTGAGCAGGGGTGGGGGTCACAAGGTGCTCAGTGGGGAGTCCAGGAGAAGGAATGTCACAAGGTCAATTGATCAGTTAGGGTGGGGCAGGAACAAATCACAATGGTGGAATGTCATCAGTTAAGGCAAGAATTGACTATTTCACTTCTTTTGTGGTTCTTCAGTTGCTTCAGGCCATCTGGATGTATATGTGCAGGTCACAGGGCTTATGATGGCTTAGCTTGGGCTCAGAGGCCTGACAGCGTGTGCCTGTAGTCCCAGCTACTCTAGAGGGTGAAGTAGGAGAATTGCTTGAATCCAGGAGGCAGCGGTTGCAGTGAGCCGAGATAGTGGCACTGCACTCCAGCCTGGGCGACAGAGTGACACTCCATCTCAAATAAATAAATAAATAAAATGGACAAAGGTCTTGAATAGATGCCTCTCCAAACAAGATATACAAATGGGCATTAAGCACATGAAAAGATCCACATCACTAGTCGTTAGGAAAATGCAAATCAAAGTCACAATGAAATACCACTTCACACCCTTTAGGATGACTGGTATAAAAACAAAAGAAAAATAACAAAGGTTGGTGAGGACATGGAGAAACTGGTACCCTTGTTTGTTGCTGTTGCGAGTATAAAATGGCAGTAATTGTTGAAAACAGCGTAGTAGTCCCTCAGAGAGTTAAACACAGAATTACCATATGATTCAGCAATTCCACTTCTAGGCATATACTCAAAAGAATTGAAAGCAGTGACCCAAACAGATACTCGTACATCAATGTTCATGTAACATTATTTACAGCAACCAAAAGGTGGAAAGAACCCGCATGTCCATCAACAAATAAATGAATAAACAAATAAATGAATAAACAAAATATACATGCAATAGAATATTATGCAGCCTTAAAAAGGAGTAAAATTCTGATGTATGTTACAACATGGATGAAATTTGGAAACATGCTAAGTGAAATAAGATTCAAAAGGATAAATAGTATATGATTCTACTTATGTGGAATGCTTAGGTCTGGCAAATTCATAAGGATGCAAGGTAAAATAGAGGTTCCCAGGGCCTGGGGCCAGGGGAAATTGGGAGTTATTGCTTAATGGGCACAGAGCTTCTGTTTGGGAAGATGAAAAGTTCATCTTTCATGAAATGGATAGTGGAGATGTTTGCACAACATGTGAATGCATTTAATGCAACTGAACTGTACACTTAAAAATGATTAAAATGCTAACTTTTATGTTATGTATATTTTACCATAATAAAAAGTATTTTAACACTAATGCGTATAAGTATTTTAATTTCAGTAAACACAGCACAGAGTTACCTCAATTGACCTTGATTTTTCAACTCATATGTATTAGTATTTCAATTTCAGTAAACAAAGTTACCTCAATCTTTTAAAAATAATGTTTACAATTTTATAGTGGAAATTTAAAACATATTATAAAAGGAAATAGTATAATAAATTCCCACCTGTCTTCCAGGGTTAGCACTTATCAACACATGGTCAGTCTTGTGTCTTCTATTCTCCTCATCCATGTCATTTCCTCATTACCTCATGTTTTTTTTTAAACCCATTCCAGAAATCATAATATTTAAATTATAAATGTTTAAGTATGATTTCCATAAGGACTCTTTTCTGAAAAACATAGCCACAAACCACTATCACATCTAAAATTTTGTTAATATTATCAAATATCCAGCTAGTGTTAAGATATCTCTGATTGCCTGATAATGTTTTTTAATAGTTGGTTTGTTGAAATTAAAGATCTGAACAAGTCTTTAAATTATAATTAGTCATATGTCATTTAAGTCTCTTTTAATTTAAGTCTCTTTATAGATTCTCACTTCCTCCTCTTTCAAGTTGATTAGTTGAACAAACTAGACTTTTGGTGATGCAGTTTCCCGCATTCTGGATTTTGCTAATTTTATCCTCATGGTATTACTAAACATGTTCATCTGAACCCTATATATTCTGTAAATTAGGAGTTAGAGCTACAGGCTTGGTCTGATTTGGATTTTTGCTTTCTTCAAATAGCATTCACAGGTGATGTTGTGTACTTACTATGTGCACCATTTAGGAGACACATAACATCTGATTGTCTTTTTTGTGACATTGCAATTGATCAGTGAGGTCAGTCTGATTTATTATAATTCCCTGTCAACTTGTCACTTAGTGATTTTAGTGGCCATTAATGATTACTGCCTAGATCCATTATTTCATCAGAATTGAAAAATGACAATATTCTTTTCCTATCATTTCTTCTTCATCTATTAGCTGCAATTATTTTACAAAGAAGAACTTTCCTTTATCAACAGTTTTTGTTTCTCTATAACACAATTAGAACCAAAAAGCCAGAATTAAATTGTTGAGCTTTTCCTTTTATTTACTAGTTTCAGAATAATGCGTCATATAATTTTAAACCATCAAGTAATTAGTGTAGAGTGATTATCTCATAGAGTAGGAGTAGATGATGTGTCCTTAAGGGAATTTGGATGATTTTCTGTCTTTGAAAGAAACCTGGACTAGGTAATCTCTATGGTTCCTTTGAGCTCTTGGAGCTCATAATTTTTCTTGCTTATAAAAACCATCTATGTTTTAGTTTTCAATTTTCAAAAAGAATTAGTTGATATATTTCAATGTTATTTACAGAGTAGACATTCCTTTAACATTTCATAGATATTATTTGCTAAAGAATTTGCAAAAATTTTGTGTGTTTTCTCAAAGTTCTGGATAGTTAGCTAATTTTTTTCAGGGGCTACTTCACTATCTTTTACATTTCTTTATGTGAATTTTAAACTTAGATTTTAAACTTAAAATTTTAAACAATGAAAAGTTGCAAGTATGCTGAGAATTCCTATTTATTTTTTATGCAGATTCAATAAATTTTGCCATTTTCCATAATTTTTAATACTCTCTCTGACCGTTTGCATGTGCTCACACACACATATAGCATTAACTGTATACATAAACATCTATGTGTCTATCATCTATATACATTTGCACAAAGACATTTTATAGGTATTTTAATTACTTTTCTAAGCCATTTGAAAGTAGGTTGCCTGCATTATGCGCCTTAATATTTCTGTGCATATTTTCTCAAAACAAGAAGATTCTCTTACATAGCCACAGTATAGTTATCAAATTCAGGACATTTAACATTGATATAAAACTTTTACCTAGTGTGCAGTTCATAGTCCAATTTCATCCATTGTTCCAATAAGGTTCTTTATAGCATTTTTTCCCTCTAATGTTGGCCCAGCCGCATTGACATTTTTGAAGAATCCAGGTCAACTGCATACTTTTTCCCTGCGATGATCATATATATTTCCCAGTTATTAGTTGTAAATAACAGAAATTGCCTGTGGTTGATTTAAGTAGGAAAGGGATTTATTGAAAAGGTATTGAGGAGCTCCTAGAATTTTAATGTATCAGTATATCTCAATAAATATTTTTATTTTGAATATATAAAATATATATCAAAAACATTATTTACAAAAAATAATAAATTATATTTATTGAGCACTTACAATGTGCTACACACTGATTGTATTATGTTATTGCCTTATCCAATAAACAACCCTATGAGGTAAATTTCCTTTCCAATACTCCTGAATTTATTCTAAAAATGAGACAACTATAGACTAGGAAAGCAAAATGAATTTCCCAAGGCCACACAGCTAGTAAGGTGCTGAGCCAGTGTTCAAAGTCAAGGTTTTTGGACACTAAACTCCATTCTTTTTCCACTCCACATTTTAATGGCAGCATAACTTGAAAACTTTTCTGAAAGACATTTGCTAGAAAATAAAGGATCTGTGGTAGGCTGAAACATTAAATATTGCTTCAGTTGATATTATGAGAGATGTATATTGTAAAACATACACGCGTTTCAGCTTTTCTCCGTCGTTAAAATCACTTCACAGACATGATCAAATGCTAGAGGAGCTGGTGAGAAAATCCTCAGCATGCACATCAAATTGTACCCACTTGGGGGCACCCACAATGCAGCTTTTCTGTCTGTTCTGCCTAGAAGCTTCGAGCCCTGCAGAACTGGATTGAGCCAGCTGATGTTCAGTCTGCTCTACAGGACTCAGACAGCCCAACCTGATATTTCAGGAAATAGTGCCCTATATCTCTAAGTTTAGGGGATATTTTACTTAGTTTGTTGCCCATGATAAACTATTTTCTGCGGTTTAAAACGTCAATAAGTAATACAATTGCTACCAGCCAAATGTGCTAGATATATGTTAGGATTTAATGACCAAGAACTAAAAATAATTTGTTGACTTAAAATGATATATTTGTCCAGAGGATTTTTTTTGGATTTATGCTATGCCAAAATCAGGAACATAATGATTAACCAGTAGGGGTAAAAAAATGTGCTGTAAAATCAAGCTAAGTGTTTTTTAATAGTTGTGCACTGTAGTCTCACCTGAAACATACTCTTTGATAGGGATATGTGTTGGCGATCTCCAGTGCTGCTGCTGATGTAATCTCCAGGCCAGCCATTTGGTCTTTAGCTCTACTTGATAGGAAAGATCCTCCTGATATATACAAATGTGTAAGATGCCACTGACTCAGATGTAGTTTCTGTGGCTTTGCCTAGAGAGGGGTTATTATTCCAGAGCATGAGGAGAGAAGATACAGCAAACATGATTGTACTGGATGTGTCTATCACAGTCTTTCGTATCCACCACTGCTGCTTAAGAGGCAGTTGAAGGTGGCCGTATTTTAAACCATATAAATCCACCTTTAATATGGCTGCTTAGACCAGAGGGAGCCAAAGTATAGATGGGAGAGCAGCTCATGGGGTGATTTGGCTCAAAAAACTGTTCAAAGAGGAAAAAGTTGGACCAATTATATGCTTACCTATGAGAATCTGATTTGGGATACAGAATATGAGGTGACTCATAGTAGAAACTGATATGAAAGAATGTATACTGGGGGTATAATGTAGAATAGAGGCCAAGAGCACAGCTAGATTATGTGGAAACTAAGCCTTGAAGAAAGTGAGACAACAATTAAACTGAAGCTACTAGAAAAAGAAAAGATGAAGAGGGATTCAGTCTTTAGCTAGAAAATACATGAAGAGAAACAGGGACAGGAGGAGGCTGAGCTGTGTTTCTGGTGGAGCTCTTGAGGGAAGGTTCACAGTTCTTGCCCCTGAGGGTTCTTGGGTACAGTCCCAGTTTCTGTTCCAGTTCTGGTCCCCGCTCATTGATCACAATGAGATCCTGGCTTCCATCTTAAGTCTTGCAATAAACAGCCATTACTTGTGAAAACGTGCGTGAATATCTGTCCCTTCCCAACAAAAGTAACTAACTAGCCTAGAAGAATATGAGAGAATAGTATTCCTGTTTCCTGTTTTTGAAGTCCTTTTAAAAAATTGTGGTAAAGTATATGTATATCATAAAATTTTCCATTTTAACCATTTTTAAGTATACAGTTCAGTGGCATTAAACTTTTTCATCATCCAAAACTGAAATTCTGTATCTATTAAACAGTAAGTCTTCACTCCTTACAGTCCCTGGTTACCATTATTCTACTTTTGATCTTTATGAAATTGTTCAGAGTCCTTTTTGAATGAATAATATATATATAGAATAGCTAAGATTTATTTATGCAGCAAGCCTGTAAGTGACAAAGCCACTGCCCAGAGTTTTTGGGGAGCTAGAGTTATCCCAAATAGCCTGGAAAGTGTAGGCTATTTATTGTGTGTAGTCAGGCAAATGCAGAAGCCTGCCTCGCAACTTCCTTGGACTTTGCTGGTACCCTGTTTTGTCCATCTGTTAGAATGGTTGAACGACTCGTCTTACAACAATAATGAAAAAAAAAAAAGGTTGAATGTCCATTCCTTCAATAGATCCATCATCAGAGAGTCAGGGGAGATGGAGATAAGGGAAATGAGGTTATGGGCTAGCAATAGGTCCACCAATGCAATAATTAAATGTAATCAGTGTTAATAAGAACAGTGACTACTTAATCATAACTTACCATGTGCTTTTGTATATTAACTTATTTAATTTTCATAACATCCTCAAAGAACTGAAAATAGAACTACCATATGATCCAGCAATCTCACTGCTGGATATATATACAAAAGAAAGGAAATCAGTATATCAAAAAGATATCTGCACTCCCACGTTTACTGCAGCACTATTCATAGTAGCCAAGATATGGAATCAATCCAAGTGTCCATCAATGGATTAATGAAGAAATATTGTATATACGATGGAATATTATAAAGCCATAAAAAGAATAAAGTCCTGGTCGGGCGCGGTGGCTCAAGCCCGTAATCCCAGCACTTTGGGAGGCCCAGGCGGGCGCATCACCAGGTCAGGAGATCAAGACCATCCTGGCTAACACAGTGAAACCCCGTCTCTACTAAAAATACAAAAACAACAACAACAAAACTTAGCCGGGCGTGGTGGCGGGCGCCTGTAATCCCAGCTACTCAGGAGGCTGAGGCAGGAGAATGGCGTGAACCCGGGAGGCGGAGCTTGCCGTGAGCCGAGATCGCGCCACTGCACTCCAACCTGGGCGACAGAGCAAGACTCCGTCTCAAAAAAAAAAAAAAAAAATAGAGTAAAGTCCTGTCATTTGTAGCAACATAGATGGAACTGGAAGGAGTAAGTTTTAGTGTTTGATAGTGCAGTAGGGCAACTATAGTTAAAAATTTATTGTACACTTCAAAATAGCTGGAAAAGAAGATTTGAAATGTTCCCAACACAGATAAATGATAAATGATGGGGTGATGGATACCACAATTACTCTGATTTGATCATTACATGCTGTATACATGTATCAAAATATCACGTATAACTATTACATATTAATAAAATATAAATTACAAAAATTTTCTTTTTAAAAAAATTTTACTTTTTTTTTTTTTGTAGAGACTGGGTTTTGCCATGTTGCCCAGTATGGTCTTGAACTCCTGAGCTCAAGCAATTCACCTGCCTTAGCCTCCCAAAGTGCTGGGATTACGGGCATGCACAGTCACCATGCCTGGTCAACAAAAAATTTCTTAATCTTGTGAGACAGGTACTATAATTTCTGCATTTTGTAGTTAGGTAAATTAAAGTACAATGTGATTAAATTACTTGCTGAAGGTCACATAGCTGGTAAGTGACATAACTAAGTGACTTCTACTGTAGGAAGCTAATTCCAGTCACTTAACTTCTCACTTCATTGTTTCTTATCAGCATCAAGCTGAACCTTAGCAGTGTCAATAGTACTATAGAGACCATGATTGTCATGTTAAAATAGATTTGTTGATGAAAAACTGAAAGGAAACAGATATTTATTTGTTCCATTTCATTTTTCATAAAACTATATTAACATTTCATTTGTGTATCTGAATTTTCATCAGTTCAGACCTTCCTAACAGTGAATTTGGTGTGTGAGTTTTCAATCTCTTGCCCGCAAAGCAGCCAGGTGGTCAGCCACCTCTCCCATTCACTCCAGTGGATTATGCAACTATTATCATTTCTATGTGTGTTTTGATATGAAATGCGTTGGGAAAGCCTAGCAAATTAGTTGATATATCAAGTTTTCCTCCTCTTGTGTTCTTATTAAAATACTTATAAATACCAAATATGGTGTGTAACCTTGTGGCTTAAAGAGTCTTTTTTTTTTCTTTTAATTGTCTCAATTGAAATTGTTTGAAGTTTAAATATTTTGATATCAGGTCTCTCCCTGGCTGGGAAGAAGATAGAGCAGGATACCAGTAGAATAGGGGTTTAGGATATTACATCAGAAGGTATCCAGTTCAATGAGATGAAAAAAGCATACTGAAAACAGAAGCAAAGTTCAATATAGTACTGTGAGAAAAGGTAAGCTTGAAGGTAGTTGACCCACAGAGTGCACAAAGCTTTGCTGAAAGCCAGATTTTACATAAACTTTATTATATCTCAGGGCTTAAAATAAAGTGATTCATCAGTCAAAGAATTATTTAAGCAAAGATCTATGCATATGCTCTTTCAATATAGACTTATCTGCATTTAGGAAGGTCTGAAGCATTTCTCCCCAAAGCTTGTGCTAGGTATTCTGATGAGCTAGAATGGTGCTTCTCAAACACTGCTGCACATTAGAGTCACCTGTGGAAATGTAACAATTCTTGACGTGTAGGCTGCACCATATACCAATTAAATTGAAATCTCTGGAATTGACGCATAAGCATCAGTGTTTTAAAAAATTTCTCAAATAATGCAAACGTTTGGGAACCAGTTGTTTAGCGCAGTGGCTCTCAAACTTTAGCTGCATTAGAATCACCTGGTGGGCTTGTTAAACCACGTGTTGCTGGGCCCCACCCCAAGAGTTTCTGATTCAGTAGGTTAAAGGTAGGGCCTGAGAATTTGCATTTCTAGTAATTTCCTACATGGTGCTGGTGCTGCAGGGAACCACAGTTTGAGAACCACTGATTTAGAGAATTATTTACTTATTCATTAATGCCATTTGAAGACATGAAAGTCATAAATTTTGCTGGGCAGCCTAAGTAGGTGCAACATCTTTGGAAAGGAGTCTAACCACAGTTGTGAACTCATTGCACACACTGATTCTCTGGCAGGGTTACATTCAGGCCCATCTGTTACGCTGGCAGTGTGCCCACAGAGAGTGTGCTATGCCAATTTCAGCAGGGCATAGGTGCTAACCAAACACAGTTTTAGAAGGGCAGCTTTCATCACACAGCAAGCGCCATTTCTTGGGCCAGGCAGTCCTGCTGTTTGCAAACAGCTCCAGTCTGAGGCCACATGCTTTCTTACATCTGTACATGCTTGAGGACATGATTAAAAAATAAATAATCAACAAATGGTTGATTATATTTCTCCCTCAATCTGCCTTAGTGTTGTAATTTGGCATGTAGAGAGGCACTCTCTCTTCAGTAAGCTGGAAGCCATTCTAAAGGACCATAGAGTACAAATGTAATGCTTTAAAACTGCTAGATTTGGATCAGCTACATTTGTTCCTTTGAAGATATCATTATCATTTTTTGCTTTATTTTTATTTAGGCTTTTACTCTGTTCATGAGCCAGATTTATTCCCCATTTATCATCAGTATTCTGAGGTCTTCACTAATTTATTATTATTATTATTTTGAAACAGGGTTGCTCTCTGTTGCCCTGGCTGGAGTGAAGTGGCATAATCATGGCTCACTGCAGCCTTTACCTCCCGGGCCCAAGCAATCCTCCCACTTCAGCCACTTGAGTAGCTAGGACCAAATCAGTCACCATGCCTAGCTAATTAAATTTTTTTTTTGGTAGAAACAGGGTTTCTACCAAACTCCTAGACTCAAGTGATCCTCCTGCCTCTGCCTCCTAAAGTGCTGGGCTTACAGGCTTGAGCCACTGTGCTCAGCCTAATTTGATTTTTTTAAAACTTGATTATATATATACATATTTTAAAGTAGATTTTATTTTTTAGGGTAGTTTTAGGTTCATAGCAAAATTGAGTGGAAGGTAGAGAGATTTCCCATGTACTCCCTGCCCTCCCAACATGTATAACTTCCTGTATTGTTATCATAGTCCCTGCCCCTTACAGTGCTACATTTGTTACAACTGATAGACTTACATTGGCCCATCATTATCATGCAAAGTCCATAGTTTACGTGAGGGTTCACTCTTGGTTTTATGCATTCTATGGGTTTGGACAATTGTGTAATGGCATGTATCCACCATTATAGTATCACACAGAATAGTTTCACTGTCCTAAAAATCCTCTGTGTTCTGCCTGCTCATCCATCTTTCCTCTCTAACCCCTGGCAACCACTGATTTTTCTACTGTCTACACAGTTTTGCCTTTTCCAGAATATCATATAGTTGGAATCATACAGTAGGTAGCCTTTTCAGATGGCTTGCCTTTAGTAATGTACATTTAATGTTTCTCCATGTCTTTTTATGCTTTGAGAGCTCATTTTATTTTAGAATTGAATAATATTCCATGTCTAGATGTATCACAGTTTATTGTCCATTCACCTACTGAAGAACTTCTTGGTTGCTTCCAACTTTTGGCAATTATTAATAAACCTGCTATAAATATTCATGTACACATTTTTGTGTGGCCCTAAGTTTTCAACTCTTTTGGGTAAACATCAAGGAACGAAATTGCTGGATCGTGTGGTGAGAGTATGTTTAGTTTTGTAAGAACTCTCAAACGGTCTTTCAATGTGGCTGTACTATTTTGCATTCCTGCCAGCCGTGGATGAGAGTTCCTGTTGCTCCACATTGTCACCACGATTTGATATTTTCAGTGTTCTGGATTTCAACGATAGATGTGTAGTGGAATCCCATTGTTGTAATTTGTGTTGCTCTGATGACATATGGATGTGAAGCATCTTTTCATGTGCTTATCAAGACAATGGAAGATCATTCAGTGCTAAAAAGAAATGAGCTGTTAAGCCATGAAAATACATGGAAGGGCCGGGCGCGGTGGCTCAAGCCTGTAATCCCAGCACTTTGGGAGGCCGAGATGGGCGGATCACGAGGTCAGGAGATCGAGACCATCCTGGCTAACACGGTGAAACCCCGTCTCTACTAAGAAATACAAAAAATAGCCGGGCGAGGTGGCAGCGCCTGTAGTCCCAGCTACTCGGGAGGCTGAGGCCGGAGAATGGCGTGAACCCGGGAGGCGGAGCTTGCAGTGAGCTGAGATCCGGCCACTGCACTCCAGCCTGGGCGACAGCGCGAGACTCCGTCTCAAAAAAAAAAAAAAAAGAAAATACATGGAAGAAATTTAAGTGCATATTACTTAATGAAAGTCATTCTGAAAGGCTACATACTCTATGATTTCAGCTACATGACCTTGTGGAAAAAGCAAAACCCTGGAGACAGTAAAAAAGTTAATGGTTGCCAGGAATTAGAGGGGAAAGAGGGATGAATAGGTAGAGCATAGAGGATTTGTAGGGTAGTGAAACTACTCTGTATGATACTGTATTGTTGGATACATATATGTCTGTATATCTTCCTTGGGGAAGTGTCTGCTAAGGTCTTTAGTCCACAATTAGTTTCTTTTAATTGCTGGATTTTAAGAGTGCTTTATATATTTTAGAAAACAATTTTTAAAATCAGATATATCATTTGCAAATATTTTCTCCCAGTCTGTGTATTCTCTTTTTATTCTCTTGACAGTGTCTTTCACAGAGCAGAAATTTTAAATTATAGTGGAGTCTCGCTTAAAAATTCTTTCTTTCACAGATCATGCCTTTAGTGTTGTATCCTGAAAGTCATCACCAAACCCAAGGTCATCTAGATTTCCTCTTGTTTTATGGTTTTATAGTTTTGCATTGTGATGTATTTTGAGATAATTTTTGTGAATGGCATAAGGTCTACATTCATTTTATAATGTATGTGGATATCCAGTTGTAGCAGCACAATTTGTTGAAAAGATTATCTTTTCTTCATTGTATCACTTTTGTTCCTTTCTCAAAGATAAGCTGATTGTATTTATGTGCATCTATTCCTGGGCTCTCTATTTCATTTATCTATTTGTTTATTCTTTTGCCAATACTACACCGTCTTGATTACTGTAGCTTTATAGTAAGTCAAAATCAAGTGGTGTCAGTTCTCTAATTTTGTTCTTCTTCTTCAATATTGTGCTGCCTATTCTGTTTTTGTCTGTTTGTTTGCTTGCTTCTCCATATAAACCTCAGAATCTGTTTGTGAATATCCAGAAAATAACCTGCTTGCATTAAATCCCAAAGATGGGAAAAACTGACATCCTGACAATATTGAGTCCTTCTATGCGTGAACACGGAATATCTCTTAATTTATTTAGTTCTTCTTTTATTTCTTTCATCAGAGTTTTGTAGTTTTCCTTGTAAAGATGTTGTACATATTTTGTTAGATTTTTACCAAAGCATTTTGTTTTTGGTGTGGAATATAAACCATATTATGTTTTTAATTTCAAATTCCACTTGTTCATTGCTCTTATAAGGAAAATGATTGACTTTTGTGTATTAACCTTGTGTGCTGCAGCCATGTGATCACCACTTATTAGTTCCTGGAGTTTTCTGTTGATTCTTTAAGATTTTCTATATAGACAATCATTTCATCTGTGAAAGACAGTTTTATTTTTTCTTCACAATCAGTATACCTTTATTTCCTTTTCTTGTTTTATTGTATTAAATAGGACTTTCAGTATAAGGTTGAAAAGCAGTGGTGCAGGAGACATCTTTGCATTGTTCTTGATCTTAGTGGAAAAGCTTTGAGTTTCTTACTATCAATTATGCTGCTAGTTGTGGAGGGTTTTTTTTGGCAGGTATTATTTACCAAGTGGAGGAAGTTCACTTATATTTCTAGTTTACTGAGAGTTCTTAAAATCATAAATGGTATTGGATTTTGTCAAATGCTTTTTCTGTATCTCTCAATATGATCATATAGTATTTCTTCTTTAGCCTGTTGATGCGATATATTACAATTTTCAAATATTGAACCAGCCTTGCATACCTGGGACAAACTTCACTTGATCACGGTGTATAATTCTTTTTATACATTGTTGGATTTGATTTGCTAATAGTTTGTTGAGGGTTTTTGCATCTATGCTTATGAGAGATATTAGTCTGTAGTTTTTTTTCTTGTAATGTCTTTGTTTTTGGTATTAGGATAATATTAACTTCATAAAATGAGTTAGGAACTATTCTCTTTACTATTTTTTTTTTTGAGATGGAATTTCATTCTCTCATCAGGCTGCAGTGCAATGGTGCGATCTCAGCTCACTGCAACCTCTGCCTCCTGGGTGCAGGCAATTCTCATGCCTCAGCCTCCCAAGTAGCTGGGATTACAGGCACCTACAACCACACCTGGCTAATTTTTGTATTTTTAGTAGAGATGGGGTTTCATCATGTTGGCCAGGCTGATCTCGAACTCCTGACCTCAGGTGATCTGCCCGCCTTGGCCTCCCAAAGTGCTGGGAGCACTTTGGGCGTGAGCCACCGCGCCCAACCTCTCTTTACTATTTTCTAAAAGAGATTATGGAGAATTGTTATAATTTCCTTCTGAATTGTTTGGTAATATCAGCAGTGAAACTAGGCCTTCTGCTTTCTCTTTTAGAAAGTTGTTAAATATTGTTTCAATTTCTTTAAAAGATATAGGCTTATTCAGATTGGCTATTTTTTCTTGTGTGTTTTGGCAAATTGAATTTTTCAAGGAATTGTTTAATTTCATCTGCGTTATCAAATTTGAGGGTATAGAGTTGTTCATAGCATTCCTTTATTATCCTTTTAATGTCATGGGATCTGTAGTGATGGCCCCTCTTTCATTTCTGATATTGTTAATTTGTACACTCTCTCTTTTTCTTCTTAGCCTAGATAGAGTCTTATTGATTTTATTGATCTTTTCAAAGAATCACCTTTTGGGTTCATTGATTTTTCTCTATTAAGTTTTTGTTTTCAATTTCATTAATTTCTGCCCTAAATTTTGTTATTTCTGTTTTCCTGCTTACTCTGAGCTTAATATTTGCTTTTCTCTTTCTAGTGTCCTAAGGTGGAAGCTTATTTATTTATTTATTTAGAGATGGAGTCTGGCTCTGTTGTTCAGGCTGGAGTGCAGTGGCATGATATTGGCTCGCTGCACCCTCCACTTTCTGGGTTCAAGTGATTCTCCTGCCTCAGCCTCCTGAATAGCTGGGACTACAGGTGCATGCCACCTCGCCTGGCTAATTTTTTTTTTTTTTTTTTTGAGACTGAGTCTGGCTCTGTCGCCCAGGCTGGAGTGCAGTGGCCGGATCTCAGCTCACTGCAAGCTCCGCCTCCCGGGTTTACGCCATTCTCCTGCCTCAGCCTCTGGAGTAGCTGGGACCACAGGCGCCCGCCACCTCGCCCAGCTAGTTTTTTGTATTTTTTAGTAGAGACGGGGTTTCACCGTGTTAGCCAGGATGGTCTCGATCTCCTGACCTTGTGATCTGCCCGTCTCAGCCTCCCAAAGTGCTGGGATTACAGGCTTGAGCCACCGCGCCCGGCGCCTGGCTAATTTTTTATCTTTTTGGTAGAGATGGGGTTGCACCATGTTGGCCAGGCTGGTTTTGAACTCCCAACCACAGGTAATCCCAAAGGTGGAAGCTTAGATTATTGATTTCAGAGCTTTCTTTTTTTCTAATTTATGCATTCAATGCATAAATGTCCACATTTTCCTCTAAATGCTGCTTTTGCTATATCCTACAGATTTTGATATGAGTTTTAATTTTCATTTAGTTCAGATTATTTTTACATTTCTCTTGAGATGTCTTCTTTGACTCATATATTATAGAAGTGTGTTGTTTAATCACCAAGTATTTTGAAAATTTCCAGCTATCTTTCTGTTATTGATTTTTACTTTAATTTCATTGTGATCTAAGAGCAGACATTGAATAATTTCTATTCTTTTACATTTGTTAAGGCAGGCTTTTTGGCCTAGAACATGATCTATGTTGGTAAAATGTTCCATGTAGCTTGAGAAAAATATGTATTCTGCTGTTGTTGCATGAAGTAGTCTATAGGTGTCCATTATATCCAATTGATTGATGGTGTTGTTTTTGCCTGCTGGAATTGTCTATTTCTGATAGAGGGGTATTGAAGACTTGAGCTATAATAGTGAATTCATCTATTTTTCCTTGAAGGCCTATCAATTTTTGTCTTATATATTTTGATACTCTGTTGTTTGGCACATACATGTTAAGGATTGCTATGTGTTAGAGGATTGACCCCTTTATTATTGTGTAATGTTCTTCTTTGTCTTTGATAACTTTCCTTGCTGTGAAGTCTGCTCTATCTGAAATTAATATAGCTTCTCCTACCTTCTTTTGATTAGTGTTCAGATGGTATATCTTTATCCATTTACTTTTAATTGACATGTGCCTTTATATTAAAGGTGGGTTCCTTAAGGACGGTGTTTATTTGGGTCTTGTTTTTTGATCCACTCTGATAATCTCTGTCTTTTAATTGGTTCATTAGACCATTTACATTCAAAATGATTACTGATATAGTTGGATTATTATCTATCATATTTTTATTTATTATTATTAATTTTTATAGAGATGGGGATCTTGCTTTGTTGCTCAGACTGGTCTCAAACTACTGGGCTCAAGTGATCTTCCTGCCTTGGCCTTCCAAAGTGCTGGGAGTGCTGGGATTACAAGCGTGAGCCACTTTGCCTGGAGAGAGATATATATATACTTTTACATATATATACTTTTACATGTATTGTGTATACTTTCACTATATATACAAAATAATTTTAAAAGTCATCTATATGTATATGATTTCCTTTAAAACTATTTTTTATTTGTTGCCCTTGTTCTTTGTTCCTATTTTTGCTTTCCACTCTTTATCTGCCTTTTGTAGTTTTAAGTAAGAACTACATATAATTCAATTCTTTTATGTCTTAGCATATCAGTTGTACTTTTTTTTTACTCTTTAAAGTGCTTGCCATAGAGTTAGCAATATACGTTTACAAGTAATCCAAGTCCACTTTCAAGTCACATTCTACCATTTCACAGGCAGCATAGGTACCTTATAATAGCAAAATAATCCTAATTCATCTCCCCTGTATCACTGCTGTCCATTTATTTTACCTATATATAAGTATATATAAGCATAGGTGTACACAAGCATATTTAACCATATGTATTCATATACATAATTGAAAATATTGTTGGTGTTATTTGGAACCAGCAAAAGGCATAACATGTGTATGATGAAAATATCAGAGTATAAATAGAGTGAGAAACAAAATATTTAAAATAATAATGACTGATAATTTTCCTAAATTAATGTTAGACAACAAACTACATATGTTAGTTATTTGAAACAAACTGTTATCTGAAAACCAACTAAGAATAAGAAAAATAACAGTTTCTATTTAATCTTCACCTATTCCTTCTCTGATACTCTTCCTTTCCTTATGTAGACTCACATTTCTGACTTATATCATTATTGGGGGAAACCCACCCCTGATAATTCAATGTACGTTCTTTTCTATTTTCCCTAAGTGCTGGCCAGTCTGAGAAATAAAGGAAAAGAGTACAAAAGAGAGAAATTTTAAAGCTAGGTGTCCAGGGGAGACATCACATGTTGGCAGGTTCTGTGATGCCCCCTGAGCTGGAAAACCAGCAAGTTTTTATTAGCAATTTTCAAAGGGGAGGGAGTGTACAAATAGGGTGTGGGTTGCAGAGATCACATGCTTCAAGGGCAGCAAAAGATCACAAGGCAGAAGGTCAGGGCGAGATCACAAAGTCAGGGCAAAACTAGAATCACTAATGAACTTCCATGTCCCACTGTGCATGCATTGTCATTGATAAACATCTTAACAGGGTTCATGAGCAGAGAACCGGTCTGTCTAGAATTTGCCAGGCTGGAATTTCCTAATCCTAGCAAGCCTGGGGGCGCTGCAGGAGACTAGGGAGTGTTTCATCCCTATCTACATCTGCATAAGGCAGACAGTCCCAGGTTGGCCATTTTAGAGGTCCCCCCCGGGAAAGCATTCTTTTCCCAGGGCTGTTAATTATTAATATTCCTTACTGGAGAAAGAATTCAGCAATATTTCTCTTACCCATTTTCGGTAATAAGAGAAATATGGCTCTTTTCTGCTCAGCTCCCAGGCAGTCAGACCTAATGGTATCTCCCTTGTTCACTGTTCTTTTTTCAGGGTGCCCAGATTTCACATTGTTCAAACACACATACTTTACAAACAATTTGTGCAGTTAACGCAACCATCACAGTGTCCTGAGGTGACATACATCCTCAGCTTATGAAGATGATGGGATTAAGAGATTAAAGTAAAGACAGGCATAGGAAATTATAAGAGTCTTGATTGGGGAAGTGATAAATATCCATAAAATCTTCACAATTTATGTTCTTCTGTCATGGCTTCAGCAGGTCCCTCCATTCGGGGTCTCTGACTTCTCGCAACATATAATTTTCCTTCTCTCTAAAGAACTTCTTTTAACATTTCTTGCAAGGCAGGTCTACTGACAATAAAGTCCCTCAATTTTTGTTTGTCTGAGAAAGTCTTCATTTCTCCTTTACTTTTAAAGGATGATTTCACATGGTATATAATTCTGGGTTGGTGGGTTTTTTTCTCAACAGTTTAAATATTTCATTCCACTCTTTTCTTGCTTGTATGGTTTCTGAGAAGTCAGGTATAATTCTTATCTTTGCTCCTCTAAAGATAAGATGTTTTCTTCCCTCTGTTTTTTTTCAGAACTTCAACTTTGATTTTCTGTAGTTTTTAAATGATAGTCTAGGTGTAGTTTTTTCAGCATTTATTCTGGTTGGCATTTTCTGAGCTTCTTTAATCTGTAGTTGTCTAACATTAATTTAGGAAAATTATCTGTCATTATTATCTTAAATATTTTGTTTCTTACTATTTATACTCTGGTATTTTCATCATACATATGTTATGCCTTTTGTAATTGTCCACAGTTCTTAAAGATATTGTGTTCTGTTTTTTTAATTTCCAGTCTCTTTTTGCTTGCTTTTCAGTTTTGGATGTTCCTATTAAGATAGCCTCAAGCTCAGAGATTCTTTCTTCAGCAGTGTCCAGTCTACTAATAAACCCATTTAAGGTATTTTTCATTTCTGTTAAAATGTGTTTATTTCTAGCATTTCTTTTTGGTTCTTAGAATTTCCACCTCTCTGCTTACATTGCCCAACTATTCTTGCATACTGCCTACCTTTTCCATAAGAACCTTTAGCATATTAATCATAATTGTTTTAAATTTCTGGTCTAATAATTTTAATATACCTGTCATATTGGAGCCTGGTTTTGGTGCTTGCTTTGTTTCTTCAAACTGTGTTTTTTCCTTTTAGTATACCTTACAAGTTTTTGTTGTTAGCTGCACATGATGTGCTGAGTAACAGTAACCTACTACTAGTCCCTACGGAGGTTCTACTCGTGAGTTTCTACTTCTGGCAAGTTATGATTCTCTGTATTTGCCTGTTGCTCTCTCCAATTTTGGAGGCAGTGGTTTGTCCTGTGGCCTTACTTTTCTTACAGATCTAGAACAGTTATTGATTTCTCAGTTTGTTCAGATTTTTACTTGTTCTTAGGACAGAGTGGCAACTTTCAAGCTTTTTACATGCTGGACTGAAAACCAGTAGTCTGATTTGACTTTTAAAATCCAGAAAAGTCCTATTATAAATTTAGACTGGGGTAAGAGGGGTTCTACTACAGAATTCCAATTACATTATAAATCAATGTGTATTTTATTTTGTCTTATAATAAAATTTGGAATAATGAGAAAATCTTTGGATTTTTTAAGATTAATATATTAATTTTTAGATTACAAATTCTTTGAGCTCTTTAAAACAAATAAATATAAAACATACAAAACAAGAAATCCATTGATTTGTAATAAAAATCCATTGATTTATAAGAGTTGCAAAAAATTACTTTCTTTTAAGAAAGCATACCGATTACTCTGGGATTGTGCATGGTAAGCTAGGGCTGGAACAATGGATGAGCAAGGAGAAACTGGAGCAAGAGCCAGCCTTCTTCCTTAACTATGGCTTGATTTTATACTTGTATAAGTGGCATTCAAAGTGGCAATGGAGGTCTGAAGCATTATGTACCCCAAATTCCAGGCAAGGAGCCCTGGCTGTTAAGACCTAAAGCAAAACTGAACATAAATTGTGACTATAGAAAAGAAATCTTTTTTTTATTAATTATCCTCACTTGGCTGAATATAAACTGTGACTATAGAAAAGAAATCATTTTTTATTAATTATCCTCACTTGGCTGGATGAGAAAAGGAATACTTAAAGTGGATTTAGAAATGATAGAATATCATTGAGATTCTTTATTATCCTATAAAGTCCTTGAAAGTCTAGAAGTCTCCTTCAGAATTTCCAAAGATATCTCCATTGACCATCTCTCCAACTTCTGTATATAAATACTTTATTGAAGGTAAGTTTTGAAGTTAAATTTTAAAAACTCACTGTTTAGAATTTATTTTTTTAAAATTAGTGATATAGTTTGGATGTTTTTGTTCCCTCCATATCTCATGTTGAAATGTGATCCCCAATGTTGGAGGTGGGGCCAGGTGGGAGGCATTTGGGCCATGGGGGCAGATCCCTTATGAATAGTTTTGTGCCCTTCCTATGGTAAAGAGTTACCATGAAATCTGATTGTTAAAAAGAGTCTGGGACCTCCCTTCTCTCTTATTGCCTTTCTCATCATGTGACATGCTTGTTTCCCCATGCCTTTCAACATGAATTAAAGCTTCCCAAGGCCTCACCAGAAACCAGGCAGATGCTATGCCATGCTTGTACAGCCTGCAGAACTGTGAGCCAAATAAACCTTTCTTTGTAAATTACCCAGCCTGAGGTATTACAAACGATCACAATTAGTAATAATTATTTTTCAAGAAAGATTTCTCATTCCTTTTTAGTTTCAAGGTTGGATTTGTAACTATGCTAAAACAAAATTTGGGGAATTAGTCTATGGATTTATCTAGCATGTACAACATCATTCCTTTGAGAAAATATTATCCAGGAGCAGAGCACACCGTTTAGAAATAGGCAAAGAGCTTGGGAAGACAATCTTTCTAAAAGTTGAGAACAATCCCATTGAAACTCCTCTGATTAAAATGAATAGTTATGAATAATAATATTAACATAACTGAAGGTCAAACAGGTATTTATTTTCCTTTACAATTTAGAAATGCAATTCTAAATTTTTTAAGAGTTAGAATTTAACAAGTAGCAAAACATGTACTTTACATGTTATGTTATTTTATATATGTGTGTGTGTATACATGATAGAACCCAATATTTGTATGATTCTACTTGAGAAATATTGTTTTATTATGAAGTTGAGTAAAAAAGATTTTAGTGTTGCTCATTAATGCTCATTCATGTTTCTTTTATACAATTTTGATTCACTAATGGAGGAAACAAAAGGGATATCTTTTTGTTGCCATTATCATTTTATAGGAGAGATTGTTTTAAAAGTATAATATATAAAGTATATTGCTAAAATTTAATTTTCTGGAATGAACTTTTGCAGAAGAACTTTAAGACTCCTGCTGTAATTTGTTCTTTACATGAGTATCTTTGTTAGTTTTATGTAACATTTTTTACTCAGTACTATTCTCATATCAAGAAGAAAATAATTTAATCACAAGAAAGAAGAGTTTCCTGAGTAGAAAACTAGATGAAAAAGGAACACTTTAGGTACACTTTTCCTTTTTCTTTTAAAATATTTCTTTTTTCCTTTTCTTTGTTTCTCAGTGTGAATAGGTACACTTTTCATATACTTCTCAGTTGGGATATTATGCAGTTCATAGATTAAATTACCATTCCATTGCAATTCAGGGAAATAGTCCCTTAAAACAATTTCTAATTATATGACTAAATCCACCTCCATATAGAGACAGGAAGAAACGGAAAAAGCCAAATACAACAAATATCTAAAACATCAATTAAAAACATTTTATGTAGCATTCAAATAAATCCTTTCAAAAGGTGGAAATTATTTGATAGTAAAGATGCAAATTCTAAAAGCCAATTAGTGGTTTTTCAAAAAAGTTTTACTGAGGTACAATTGAAACACAATAAATTACACATGTGTAAGTGTGTAATCTGCTAGGTTTTGACATATGTATACACTTGAATTCATCACCACCATCGAGAGTAAACATAGCCATCAGCACCAAAAGTTTTCTTATTACCCTTGGCAATCCCCTCTACTCCCACTGCCCACCAAGCAACTACTGATTTGTTTTCTGTCACTATAGATTAGTTTGTATTTTCTGAAGTTTTGTGTAAATGAAGTCACACAGCATGTATCCATTTTTGTCTGAATTCTCTCACTTGGCATAATTATTTTGAGTTCATCCCCAATTGGTAGCTTTTTATCTCTGATTTCAAATAGTCTTCAGGTGAAGGGAACTTTTAGGTTTGTATGAGGACAACATAAAATCTCACTCACTAGAAGGCCAATTGATTAGAATTGTGAGTTGGAATCTGTAGCAGCCAAGGAACTACCAGAAACTCTCCTTTACTTATAATGTCAGACTCCATATCAGTTGGGTTTTGGGTTGTAAACAAAGAAAACATTTTCTGGAACTTATGGAAAGGAGGAATTTACTGGAAGGATAGGAACTGACTCGTGGGAACAAAAGAAAATGTGAACAACCAGGGCTCTGTAGTCCAATTTTAAACCATATTTGAATCTGAGGCAAAAGAAAAGGTCAGTAACACTGATCCTGTCTTTAATGACATTTTGTTCATCATAGATTTTTGCTTTAATTTTTATTTTTTAAAATATTGCATTCAAATATTACTAACTTGATTATGGAGTTTTTTGGAGCCCTCTTAAATTTTCTGCTCCAGGTGAATGCCTCACGTGTCTCATCCCCTCATCCTAATCCTGGCCCTACCTCTGCCGGATAAAAATTGGGGAAACTCTGGATTCTAAGTAGTGGCAAACAATGTATATTCTCTTCAGGATATAGCAGAACCTCAAATCAGTTCCCACTGCATTGAATTTCACTGCTCAAGTTTCAAATTCCAGGAGGCAAGACGCTGATGCCCCTTTCTCATTGGCAGATGAGAGTGGGTCACCTTGCTTGACAGTTTCCCTAGAACTGTTGTTTTCAAAAGAAAGTGGATGAGATGCCTGACAAATAGAAACAGCAGATTTCAATTACAGATTCCAGAAAAGAAAAACAAAAAAGATATTCAGCTGTAACTTACTGATCAAAATCAAATCTTTGTTAGAAAGCTATCAGAAAATGATTGAGGAAAGTCACGTGTGAGTTATCCTTAAGTAGCATGGTAATTCGACTTCCTTTTGGCATTCACATGTTGACCTTTCTTTCCTCCTAGAAACAGGCTTTCTGCAAACCAGGTCTCTGGGGTTCTCCTTTTATGACTTCCCTTTCTCAGTGCCTTTTTCTGGCTCTTTATCTTCTGCCCTCTCCTTAAATGCACCTGCTACCCACTTTCATTGATCCTGTTCTCTTTTCATTCTACTCATTGCTCTGGAGAGTCCCATTCATTGCTCTGGCTTCCCCATTCTTTGTATGCAAATATACTAATAAGATAATTTGGCCCAAGCCTCTTTCCTGAGCTTATGACTCATATGCTCAATAGAAAACTGAGCCACAATCATCACCCAATTCATATATAAACTTGTTTCTTATTTTTCCCTTGTCTCAATCCATGGTCCCAGCATGTATCCAGTGACTCAAGTCTAAAATATGTCATTCTAGACTTCCTCGCTATATAGAATTAATTCTCATCTTTGGTGATACTCATTTCTGAATATGTTTTTGGTTTATTTTTTCATGTCATTACCTTAGTCCGGTAACCTGTCATCTCTTGTCTGAATAATTTTCAATAGGCTCTTAATTGGCCTTTCTTCTTGCATGTTATGCTCTCTGATATACTCTTTGTACTTCTCCCAGAGTGATGTTTCTATAATTTATATGTCATCCTCTTCTTAAAATCCCTCAAAAGTTCATTGTGATCTTTGAGATTGAGAGATCTGTTCTTCTGCCTCAATAATTTGAAAGAATTGAAATAGATTTCATATAAAATAGATTCTTAGAATCCAATGGAATTGAACTAAAAACCAACCACCAGCCAGTAATCCCAGCACTTTGGGAGGCTGAGGTGGGAGGAGTGCTTGAGGCCATGAGTTTGAGACCAGCCTAGGCAACATAGGGAGACCCCCATCTCCACAAATTAGCCAGGCATGGTGGCATGTGCCTATAGTCACAGCTACTTGGGATGATGAGGCAGGAGGATCACTTGAGCCTAGGAGGTTGAGGCTGCAGTGAGCTGTGATTGTGCCATTATACTCCAAGCTAGGCAACAGAGTGAAACCCTGTCTCAAACAAACAACACAAACACAAACACAAACAAAACCAACAAAAGGAAACTTGGGAAATTCACAAATACATGGAAATTAGACTACATACTCCTTCTAAATAACCAATGGGTTAAAGAAAAACTTTAAGAGAAATTAAAAATACTTTGAGATGAATGAAAATGAAAGCATGAATACCAAAAATGCATGAGGTACAGAGTGTTTGGTGGGAAATTTATAGTTGTAAATGTCTATAATAAAAAACAAAAAAGATCTTTATGGCACTGAAGAGGAAACTAAACCCAAAGCAAGTAGAAAAAAAGATTAGAGTAGAAATAAGTGAAATAGATAATTGAAAAACAATTGAAAAAAATCAATGAATGAAAAAGTTTGTTATTTGAAATGATGAACAAAATTGACAATTCTTTAGCTAAATTAGCCAAGAGAAAAGAAAGAGAGATAAGACTCAGATTATTAAAATCAGAAATGAAAGAGGGAGCATCACTATTGATTTTAAAAAATTGAAAGGATTATAAAGAAATACTATGAATGATTATATGCCAACAAATTATATAACATAGATGAAATTGACAAATTCCTAGAAAAATACAAACTATCAAAATGGACCCAAGAAGAAGTAGCAATCTGAATAAGCCTATAACAAGTAATGAGGCTAAATTAGTAATCAAAGAAACTTCCCACAAAGAATAGCTCAGGACCGGATGGCTTCACTGGTGAATTCTGTCAAACATTTAAAGGAGAGTTGCCAATCATTCACAAACCTTCAAAAAAACAGAAAAGGAGGAAACACTTCCCAACTCATTCTACGAGGCCAACATTATTCACATACCAAAACCACACAAAGACATCACAAGAAAACTACTGACCGAGATACTTTATGGATATGGATATGAAAATCTTCAACAAAATACTAGCAAACTGAATCCATTAACATATACAAACAATTGTACTCCATGACCACATGATAATCACCCCAGGAAGGCAAGGTTGAACATATGAAAATCAATAAATGATATACTATATTAATAGAATAAAGGACAAAAACCACATAATCATCTCAATACACAGAAAAAAACATTTGATAAAATCCAACAGCCTGTCATGACAAAAACACTCAACAAACTGGGAATAGATGGGAAGTTTTTCTAACCAAAAAGGCATCTATGTAAAACCTAAAACTCATGCCACACTTAGTGAAAGACTGAAAGCTTTCCCCTCACAATCAAGAGCAAGGCAAAAATGTCTACTCTCATCATTTCTAGTTAACATTGTACTAGAGGCTGTAGCTAAGGCAACTGGCAAGACAAAGAAATGAAAGCCATCCTGATTGGAAAGGAAAAAAGTAGATGTATTTCCATTTGCAGGTAACATGATCTTGTGTATAGAAAATCCTAGGGGATTCACTAAAAAGCTATTAGAACTAATGAATGAATTTAGAAAGTTGCAGGATACAAGATCATATACAAAAATTACTTTATTTTTATACACTAGCAATGAACAGTATGAAATGAAATTAAAGATACAATTTCCTCTATAATACTATAACATACTTAAATTTAATAAAAGAAGTATCAGACTTGTGAATTGAAACCACAAAACATTGTTGAAAGTAATTAAAGACGTTTAAATAAATAGAACGACATCCATGCACATGGATTGGAACACTTCCTATTGTTGAGATGGCAGTACTCCCCAAATTCATCTACAGATGCAATATAATTCCTACAAACATCCCCGCTGGCTTTTTGCAGAAATTGACAATCTGATTCTAAAATTCATATGAAAATTGAAGGGACATAGAATAGCCAAAGTAATTTTAAGAAAAAGGAATAAAGTCAGATTTTTCACATTTCCTGATTTCCAAGCTACAGTAATCAAGACAGTGTAGTACCAACATCAGGATAGACATAGAGATCAATGAAATAGAATTGAGAGTCCAGAAACAAATCCTTACATTTTTGGTAATTTTTTTTTTTTTTTTTTGCAAGAGTGACAAGACAATTCAATGGGAGATGGGCATTAATTTCAACAAATGGTGCTAGGACAACCGAATATTCATTAGCAAAAGAGTGAATTTGGATCCATACCTCACATTATAGTCAAAATTTAACTAAAAAAGGATCAAAGACCCAAATATAAGAGATAAAACTATACAATTCTTAGAAGAAAACATAGGCATAAATCATCATGGCCTTGAATTAGTCAACAGTTTCTTAGACTTAGCAACAAAAGCGTAAGTAACAAAAGAAAAAAATAGGTAAATCAAACTTCATTAAGATGAAAAACTCTTGTGTTTCAAAGGGCACTATCAAAAAGTGAAGACAGCCCACAGAATGGAAGAACATATTTGCAAGTCATATATCTGATAAGAGCCCAGAATATGTAAAGAACTCACAGCTGAAGAATAAAAAGACAATAGCTTAATTACAAAATGGACAAAAATTTGAATAAACATTTCTCCAAAGAAGATATACGAATGAGCACATGAAAAGATGCTCAACGTCATTAGCCATTAGGGAAATAGAAATCAAAACCACAAAGAGATACCACCTCTTGCTGTGAGTTGAATTGTGTCCCCCAAATAGATATGTTGACCTTCTCACCCCTGGTACTTGTGAATATGACATTATTTAGAAATAGGGTCTTTGCAGAGGTAATCAAGTCAAGATGAGGTCATACTGGATGAGGGTGGGCCCTAATCCAATATGACTGCAGAAGAGACACAGGGGAGAATGTCACGTGATGAGTCAGAGATTGGAGTGACATGCATCAATAAGCAAAGAAATGCTTAGGATTACTAGGAACGCAAGAAATAAGGGAAAGCCATGGAACAGCTTTTTCCCCTAGGGTCTCCAGAGAAAGCATAACCCTGATGGTGCCTTGATTTCAGGCTTCTAGCCCCAGAACTGTGAGAGAATAAATTTATGTTGCTTTAAGCCACCTAGTTTGTGGTAATTTGTTACAGCAGCCCTAGCAAATGAATACATCACTTTATACCCACTATGGTGGCTATAATATTAAAAAGCTAGACAATAGCAAGTGTTACTCCAAAGTGTACAGCCACTTTGGAAAACAGTTTGACAGTTCCTCAAAAAGTAAATATAACCATACGATGTGGTGCATGCCTGTAGTTCCAGTTACTCAGAAGGCTGAGGTGGGAGGATCGCTTTAGCCCAGAAGTTAGAGTCCAGCCTGGACAACATGATACCCCATCAATCTCTCTCTTTCTCTCTCTTTTTTTTTTTTTTTTTTTTTTAGACAGAGTTTCACTCTATCACCCAGGCTGGAGTGCAGTTGCGCCATCTCGGCTCACTGCAACCTCTGCCTCCTGGGTTCAAGCCATTCTCCTGCCTCAGCCTCCTGAGTAGCTGGAATTACAGGCACCCACCACCATGACCAGCTAATTTTTGTATTTTTATTAGAAACGGGGTCTCTCCATGTTGGCCAGGCTGGTCTCTAACTCCTGGCCTCAGGTGATCCGCTTTTCTCAGTCTCCCAAAGTGCTGGGACTACAGGCATGAGCCACTGTGCCCAACATGATACCCCATCTCTTAAAAACAAAACAAAACAAAACAAAAAAATAATAGAATTACCATATGACCCAGCAATTCTAAGTATATATCCAAGGGAGAGGAAAATGTATGTCTACATAAAAAATTGTATCTGTCTGTTTATAACAGTGTTAATAGGCAAAATGTGAGAACAACCCAAATGTTCATTAGTCTATGTGTTGTAGACAAACAAAATGTGGTTTAGCCATACAATGGAATATAATTTAGCAATAAAAAGAAATGAAGTACTAACTCATGCTACTACATGGATGAGCCTTGAAAATATTATACTAAGTGAAAGAATGCAGTCACAAAATATCATAGACTGTATGATTCCTTTAATATGAAACGTCCAGAATAGGTAAATCCGTGAAGGCAGGAAGTAGATTCGTGATTGCCTAAGGCTGGGGGTGGGGGATGGAGAGTGACTGCTAACCAGTATGGGATTTCATTTGGGGGTGGGGAGGGTGATGAAACTGTTATAAAATTAGATAGGAATGATGGTGATATAACTCTGTGAATATACTAAAACCCACTGAAGTGTACACTCTAAATGACTGAATTTTATGATAGGTAAATTATATCACAGTAAAGCTACTACAAATAAGAGTCCATTTTTTTCTGTGGGTACTTATTATTTTACCTGTGTTGATCTCACTCTGCTGTTTCCCAACTCAGATCTTTATACATGCTGTGCTGGGAATGCTCCTCCCAATTTTGTCTACCTGGCAAATTCCCACTTACTCAACACTCAGCTTCCACATTAACCCTCCTGTGAAGCTTTTGTGCTCCCAGAAGAGCAGCACTTTTCTGCATTGCCTCTTTATTTGGTACTTGTGTAAAAACAGTTGCATGTTTTTCACTGTATGGACACTCTTTGTTTTCTTTGTGCTTGACTTTCTTCTGTGGATGATGTTCCTCCCTGTGAACAAGGAATGTGTCTTACCACATTTGCATCTATCCTGGGTGTCCATCATTCTGCCTGCACATATCAAGCACTCAGTAAGTACTTGTTAAAATTGAACAGAATAATTTGAGAGTATTGGAATAAAGCTCAAGAGTAAACAGCAGAGAAAGTGTTACCCAAGGTTGTGGTCATGAACAGCATTTCCTAATTAGACCGTTAAGAATGTGGTAATAACATGGCATTCAAGGCACCTGCAGTTGTAAAAGCTCTCAGATCTACCCTTCTATCACCCTAGCTATACTTCCAAAACCAGCTAGCTTTTTGGTTTCATTCCTTCTTCCCTCCTACCTTGCTTCCCCTCCTCCTCTCTCTCTTTCTTTTGATTTATAAGCCAACATACGCATAATTATTCCTATTTAAAATTTTTCTGACTTTCCATTTTGAAGTAATTTTTGGCTCATAAAAATATCACAAAAATCAAATAGTTCTCATATTCCCTTCACTGAACTCACCAAATGTTAACATCTTATAAAACCACAGGACAATGAACAACACTAGGAAATTAATATTTATGCAATACTATTAACTACCTTACTGACCTAATTCAAATCTTGCCAATTGTTCCATTAATGTTGTTTTTCTGGTCCAGGATCCTATACAAGATCAGAGTCATGACTTCTTGATCTCCTCCAAGAAGAGGCAGTTTTTCGGTCTTTCATAACCCTGACACTTTTGTGGAGCACTGGGCAATTATTTGAAGAATGTCCCACAATTTAACAAAGGCCAGTGAGACACTTGTAGGCATTATGCTAGGCTCTGAAGTGCTTTAGCTTAGGTTCAGTCTTTGCTTCCAGGAAGTTGATCTTATTGTGGAGAGAAGCTGAGATGCACAAATTAACAGATAATTACAATGCAGTGTAGTAAATGCTATAATAAGGGTAAACACTGAGTATGGAGAGGACATCAGAAGGGGCAACTAGTTATACCTTGGGGGACCTGGAAAGACTTCTTGAAAGAGATGACATCTAAACTAAGAACAGAAGCATGAGGAATGGTGACCCAGACAGAAGGTGGGGGACCTAGAGAGAAAGGTGGTCCAGGCAAAATTTAATCCATCAAGTATAGCAGAATACTGCAGTCATTTTAAGGAATAATCTAAATACTCCTTGTAAAAATCTTTATAATCAGGACCGCATTTGAACATGTTGAAGAAATCCTCCTTGACCTTTTCTGTCTTGTCAGAATTCATTTAAAAACCCTTGACATTCTGACATTCATCCTTGTACTTTGGCAATTTTAGAAGTTCTTTTGATAAAACTGACTTTAAGAAGCACAATAAATGTGAAGCTAAAGAAGAAAAAACAATTTTTTAATTGAAGTGAATTAATGCAGATAAATTCCGAAGCACATGAGCCTCTGAAGAGTGTGATTAGGGATGATATAAAAGGAAATTAATTTATCAGAGGAAATCTGGACTTGATCATTGCCAAGAAGTAATCACATAAATGTCATCATAAAATTAGACAAAATCATGCAATTGTGTAACCTTTTTGTATCTTATAATACTCCATAGGAATAGTCCCCATTTGGAGACAAGGGTTATAATAAGTTCGTGCAAGAGGTAGCTGGCCAGATTCATTTAAAGCTGGGCATCAGCAGATTGATTGATGAACTGAAAGCTGCCATCACTCAGGTTCAAGAATTTTTGCATAGGAACCTTTGAATGAGATTCTTTTTTTTTGAGATGGAGTCTTTCTCCATCACCCAGGCTGGAGTGCAAGTAGCATGATCTCCACTCACTGCAACCTCTGCGTCCCGGGTTCAAGAGATTCTCCTGCCTCAGCCTCTCTAGTAGCTGGGATTACAGGCACGCACCACCATGCCCAACTATTTTTTGTATTTTTAGTAGAGATAGGGTTTCGCCACGTTGGCCAGGCTAGTGAATAAGATTCTTGGCTGCGATTTAGAAACAAATTATTATTTAAGGATGAATCTATAGGTAAACTGTATACCTAAAGTGGAAAACTTCTTCCCTCCCACCCCCTTCCTCCTCCTTTTCTTCTCAATTTTCTCTTCTGGTAAGCCTTTTCCCTGTCTTACCCCACCTGTCAAAACTTGACCAAACATAATTCTTCGTGTCTTTGGCCACTGTGATTGGCTTGAAGGTAGGAACAATACTTTAGCAGGGCCAATCAGAGCTTTTTGCTGGGATATTTCAAACTGATTCTGGAAAGAGAGGCCACCTTGCTCTCTAGCCATGGAGTTAGATGAATAGGAATCTGGAAGCCATGACTAGCCGTATATCACTTACTTGTTGGGAAAGATCTGCATCGAACGTGTGAGGAAAACAGAGAAAAGAGGCTGAGAAAGAGCTCTGATAGCATTGGCTCCAACCATTCTTTGATGTTATTACTTTTTTCTTTTGTTTATTTTTTAACAGCTTTATTGGGATATCATTTGCATACCATACAATTCACTGATTCAAAGTGTACAATTCAATGATTTTTACTACATTAACAAAGTCATTAACCACAGTCGACCTTATAATATTTTCACCCGCTACCCTGCCAAAAAGCTGCTGTATCTTAGTAGTCACTCTTTATTTCTCCCTAACCACCCCAGCCCTAGGAAGCCACTACATCACTTTATTTATGCACCGATCCGATCCGGTCTGCCCGCCCGGCCCCGTCCGTCCGGCCCACCACCCGTCCACCAACGTCTGGTTTCTCTCTCTCTCTTTCTTTTCTTCCCTGTCCTTAATTCTTGCCGTCTTATAACCCTCTAATTCTCCCAGGACCGCGCGATCCCACCCTCAGCCTCTCACATGACCACACCCAGCCAATTTTTGTAGTTTTTTTGTAGAGATGGTTCACGATGTCGCTTCCAGGCTGATTTCAACCTCTGGCTGAAGTGGATGAAGTTGCCCTCAGCATCCCAAAGTTCTGGGATTACAGGAGTGAGCCACTGTGCTCCATCAATTTTGTAACCTTGACATGGCATATAAATATAGTCATATTACCGTGTGGTCTACCATGACTGGCATCTTTCATTTAGCATGCTGTTTTCAGAATTCATCTATCATGAATCATGTAACTGTACCACATTCCCTTTTATGGCTGAATATTTCACTGTATGAAAGACAATTGGATTTGTATCGATTTCTGGCTATTCTGAATATGCTGCTGTGAACATCTGTGTACAAGTTTTTACATAGACTTATGTTTTCATTTATTGTGGATATATACCTAGCAGCAGAATTGCAGGCTCATATAGCAAGTCAGTTTAGTCTTTAAGGAACTGCCAAGCTGTTTCCAAAGTGGCTGCACCAGTTTGCATTTCTATCAGCAATGTATGAGGCTTCCAGTTTCTACACAACTCTGCAAACACTTATTATTATCTATCTTTTTATTATAGTCATCCTAGTGAGTGTAAAGGGCTTTCTTATTATAGTTTTGATTTGCAGTTCTCTAATGGCTAATGATGTTGAACATCCTTTCAGCTGCTTATTGGCCATTTGTATATCTTCTTTGGAAAGGCTTCTATGCAGATCATTTGCCCATTTTAAAATTTAGTTATTTGTCTTTTAAAAATGAATAGACTTTATTTTTTGAAGAGTTTTAGATATACAGAAAAATTGAGTGGGCTTTACATCTTTTTATTACTGGTTATAAGAGTTTGTTAAAATAGATTTTAATTATAAGAGTTTTTTAAAATAGATTTTAAATACAAGTCACACATCAGATAAATGATTTGTAAATATTTTTTCCCATTTCGTAGGTTGTCTTTTCACTTTCTTGGTATTCTTCCTTGAAGCATTATAGCGGTAAATTTTGAGGAAGTTTATCTATTTTTGTCTTTTGTTGTTTGTGCCTTTATATAGCCCCAGGTCACAAAGATTGAATCTTATATTTTCTTCTAGGAGTCTTATAGTTTTACCTCTTACATTTAGCTCTATGATCCATTTGGAGTTAATTTTTTATGCAGTATAAGAGAAGCGACATTCTTTTGCCTGTGGCTATCCAGTTATCCCAGAGCTATTTTTTGAAAAGACTATTCTTCCCCATTGAATTGTCTAGGCAACCTTGTCAAAAATCAATTGACCTTAAATGTAATAGTGTATCTCTGGACTCTCAATTCTATTCTATTTAATTCGTATGTCTATCCTTATGTATATTTCTTTTTTTGTTCACTGTTTTCCCCTGTGCTGTTTTGGAATGATACCATTTATTTATATTGGTTATTATAGAAGTTTAATTATACATATTTAACTGAACAAAGTCTACAGTTTCCTAATAACTTAATCTTGTGTTGAGTAATACAAGTCTTTCTAACGATTTAATTTAGATCACACCACCTCCCTTCGTGACTTGTTATCCCGTATCTTAATTTTGTCCTTTTCTTTTTCTAAACTCATAAATTAGACATTATTATTGTTGTCATTATTATTTAAACCGATAGTAATTGGATACATCATTACCATTTTATTTTCTCACTATTCTTTCTCCTATCTCAGATTAGCATTTTATAGTCATTTTTATTGTTCCCAAAGTACCTCTTTTTATTATTCCACTCTCATTCTTGAAAGATAATTTTGAAAGGTACACAATTCTAGATTGAAGGTTTTTTTCCTTCTCTCAGTATTTGAGATAAATACTAGCTCCTGGCTTTTATTATTGATATTAAGAAATCTACCATCAGTTGAATTACCACTCCTTTTTAATCTCTCTTTTTTCTCTGACTGGTTTAAAGATCATTGTCTTTGCTGTTTTGCATTTTTACATGATGTGTCCAAACATGAATTTCTTTTTATTTACACTTTAATTCCAGAAAACTTCCAGCCACTATTTCTAAAAATTTATTATCTGATTCTCTCTAATCTTTCTTTCTGGGACTACAATTAAACACTGAGAACTACGTTACATAATATATAAAAATAGTTTGAATTAAGTCTTAAGTATGAAAGGCAATTTAAAAACTTTTTTAGGAAAATATTTTTATGATGTCAGGGTAAGGAAGAATTTCTTGAACAAGACATAAAGCACAGACTTAAAGGAAAATATTAGTGAATCTGACTATATTAAGGTTAAAAAATCATCTGGACACAAAAGAACACACCATTTGAAATATAAAACATTTTTTGTTTGATGTCATTATGAACTTGTGAATTTAAACACATAAATTGTATTTTAATCCTTTAATTATTATTCTTCCGAATGTTCAAACTACCCTTTTTGGTCAGTGGAAAATCAAGCTGACTCCTGCGCACTGTTGATGCAACACTGGCAGTCTTTATAGCTTTGTCACTTTCAATTATGACGTTGTAGACTTATTCCATATATTTCTTGTTCCCGATTAGGAGATAGCTGTTTATTTAAGTATCCTTAGTTTGTTCAGTAGGAAACAATATTTAGAGCTCACACAACCTGTTCTCCCTTGTAGGGAATCAATTTATGATATTGAAAATGGTTAAAAGAAAAAGAGCATTTGTTTTGTCTTTCTTATTCATATATTGGTGCTTGTACTTGTACCAATATATGAGGTACTTGTACATTGGGGTACCAATAGCTCATTAGAAGAAGTTTTTTTTTTTTTAATAGAAGCATTCCAGCTAACAAATGAAGATAGACTGATAGCATTAGGATATCACCATTCTGCAAGCCTTAATGAATGAATGGAACTGGGCAATGATCATCAATAGCTGCTAGCATCTCACAAGGAGAGCCAGGTAGAAGTTATGTATCTCTTGATAGACCTTACACTATATAATCAATGAAGTACTTTATTTTATTTTTTATAGAGATGGGGGTCTCACTGTGTTGCCTAGGCTAGTCTTGAACTCCTGGGGTCAATGATCCTCCTGCCTCGGCACCTTGAAGTGCTAAGCTTACAGGTATAAGCCCGCCATGCCTGGCTCAAAACTATGAAGTAATGTTGCCAAAATAGTTGAAGTTCAATCTATTTAGGGATCTCAATTTAAGTACCAATTTATGGAAAATACAGGGGACAGAGCCACATGCTACACAACAACCACATAGATTCAAATAACAAAATTCCAACCTCAGAAACGGCACAGGACAAAAACCTGGCTTTATCAACAATAACAAAACATTGCAAAAAATGAAAAATAAAGACTGGACGCGGTGGCTCATGCCTGTAATTCCAGCACTTTGGGAGGCCAAGGCGGGCGGATCACAAGGTCAGGAATTTGAGACCAGCCTGACCAACATGATGAAACCCTGTCTCTACTAAAAATACAAAACTTAGCCAGGTGTGGTTGTGTGCACCTGTAATCCCAGCTACTCAGGAGCCTGAGGCAGGAGAACTGCTTCAACCTGGGAGGCAGAGGTTGCAGTGAGCGAGATCATGCCACTGCACTCCAGCCTGGGAAACAGAGTGAAACTCTATCTCAAAAAAATAAAAATAAAAATAAAGAAGAGAGAGAGAGAGATAAAGAGGTAACCTATAGATTAAAATGTACTTAAAAGACATATCAACCAGTTGTAGTGTTTATTGGATATTGATTGTTGATCATTGATGGTAATTGGTAGTTTGAATATGGACTCAAACAAATTACAAAAACATTTATAAAGCAATTGCGAAAAATTGAACGTTGAATAATTTGATTATACTAAGGCACTGTCTTTTTACATATTACTAGGTTGATGATGCTATTATGGTTTCAGTTTTACAGAGTTCTTATCCTCAGAGATTCACAGGAAGTGACATGATGTCAGAGAATTTTCCTCTAAGTAACCTAGTTTTGGGGGATGTGGGTGGTGATATAGATGAAACAAGATTGACTATGAGTTGGGTGATGGGTACGTTGGGATTCATTATATTATTCTATTTTGTATATGATTGAAGAGTTGCATAATAAGACTTTTTAAAAGTGAAGAGACAATCTGCCACCTGGGAAGAGATATATTTAATGCCTAGAATTAAAACATTAATATCAGGTATATATTTTTAAATTTTTTTATATCAATAAGAAAAAGGCCAAAACCCCAATTTAAAAATTTGGCAAAGAATATGAATAGGTAGTTTACAAAAGAAGAAGCTCTAGTAATCATAAAAATATTAAAAGATGCTGAGCTTTACGTTAATCAGGAGAATGCAAATTAAAACCGCATTGAGGCGTCTTTACACAACTATTAGTTTGGCAAGCATTAAAATGCTAGATGGTACTACATGTTGGAAACTGCAGAAAAATGGGAACTGTCCCTTGTTGTGGTAGGAATTAAAATTTTTATGTCTATTTTAGAAACCGACTGGGTAATACGTAGTAAGTCTGAAAATTTGCATATTTCCCAGCAATGAAAAATTGCCAGGCACATGCCTTCCTAAGCCTTCCGTAAAGAGGGGATGCAGGTGTTTTACTCAGTGTGCCAAACAGATACACCAGCTCCAAACTGTATGAAGTGTGAAGATAGTATTAAAAAGTAGGAACCCAGCAGAACCCCTGTAGTGAAGGGGCAGCAGTGATGGCACCTAGGTACAGTTTCTGGAGGCAGCAATGATGACAGTACAGGAAACAATACCACCACCCAGCATGTGTCATTTCAAATATAAGTTGCAGGAACTGTACCCATAAGGAGTGCAGCATCCACATTAGTCAATTCCATGGTGTCATATTGGGTGGTTCTCAAGCACTTCCTGAGATTCTGTAAGCTATCCAACATCCTTTAAAAACGAATTTTTCTCGTTTGAATGATCCATAATGGTGTTCTCTTGCTTATATTTACGAATTTTGATGATATGAAAAGCTATTTGGCAGTATCTATTAAACTTGAGGATATGCATACCCTACAACTCAGCATTTCCATAGCTGCATGTACACTTTATGCAGCATTGTCCAGTCGAAGTTTCTGTAATAATGGCTGTGCCATCCATTATGCTAGCCACTAGCCACATGTGGCTACCAAACACTTGAAATGTGGCTAGTGGGCTGAGCACGGTGGCTCACGCGTATAATCCCAGCACTTTGGGAGGCCAAGGTGGGTGGATCACCTGAGGTCAGGAGGTCAAGACCAGTCTGGCCAACAATGGTAAAACCCCATCTCTTCAAAAACAAAAAATTAGCTGGGCATGGTGGCAGGCACCTGTAATCCGAGCTACTTGGGAGGCTGAGGCAGGAGAATCACTTGAACCTGGGAGGCAGAGTTTGCAGTGAGCTGAGACTGTGCCATTACACTCTGGCCTGGGGTGACAAGAGTGAAACTCTGTCGCAAAAAAAAAAAAAAAAGAAAGAAAGAGAGAGAGAGAGAGAGGGATGGGGTATCACGTTGCCCAGGCTGGACTCTAACTTCTGGGCTAAAGCAATCCTCCCACTTCAGCTTTCTGAGTAACTGGGACTACAGGCATGCACCACATTGCCTGGCGACAAGAGTGAAACACTGTCTCACCAAAAAAAAAAAAAAAAAAAAAAAAAAAAAAAAAAAAAAAAAAAAAAAAAAAAAAAAAAAAAAAAAAAAAAGAAAAGAAATGTAGCTAGTGTAATTGAAGAATTGAAAATTAATTTTATTAAATTAATTAATTTCAATTAATTAATTTAGTTGATTTTAATGAATTTAAATTTAAGTAGCCTCATGTGGTTAGTGGCTACTTTACTGAACAACACAACCCTAGCAAAATGCTTGCCCACATTCACTAAGATGCTCATTGTAGCAATATCTGTAATCATAAAAAATCAGGCCGGGCACAGTGGCTCATGCCTGCAATCCCAGCACTTTGGGAGGCCGAGGCGGGCGGAACACGAGGTCAGGAAATCGAGACCATCCTGGCTAACATGGTGAAACCCCGTCTCTATTAAAAATACAAAAAATTAGCCGAGCATGGTGGCGGGCGCCTGTAGTCCCAGCTACTCAGGAGGCTGAGGCAACAGAATGGCGTGAACCCGGGAGGGGGAGCTTGTTGTGAGCTGAGATTGCGACACTGCACTCCAGTCTGGGCGACAGAGCGAGACTCCGTCTCAAAAACAAAAACAAACAAACAAAATCAGAAAAAGTCATATTCACACACAAATATGAGAAAGCAGTCAAAATGAAGAAATTGAGTTTGTGTTATTGACGTGGGTAAATCTAATGAATACCATTTGGAGCGAAAAAGCAAGCTGCTTTTATGGAGGGAAAATTATGAGTCGGGGGACAAAGCAATCTATGCTATGATATGATGTGACATCACTTTACATAAAGTCGAAGAAAACACATTGTTTTTCGTTATGTTGTTTATTGATTTTAAAATGTAGTAACATTTGAAATGACATAGAATTGAAAGACTCACACTAAAGGAGAGAGTTTCCCTCTGTTAAGGGAGGGGAGAGAATTGGAGGTCTCCAACTGTATAAAGTCTAAGATTTGTTAAAGTTGGGGTGAGTGCACACTAATTTGTTTTGTTATTATTGAAATTTTTGTATATATAATATATGAAAATTTATATGAAATATTAAAAATGTATACATATGTATATATCCTCTTGTACATTGAGGAACAGACTAGCCTACCTCTTCAGCCTCCTGTCATTCTATTGATTATAAGGATCATCTGTCCACCCAAATCTATCTTCTCTTCTTTCATAATAATGGAGATTTGGTTGGGATAAAACATCCCATTTCCCAGCCCTCATTGCAGCTAGATGTGTGTGTGTGGCTAAACTTTTGTCAATGGAAGGTAGGTGGAAATGATGTAAGCAACTTGCCTCTCACAAATTCCTGGCCCTGGACTTCCAGGCTTCTGCCCTCTTAAGGCTGGAATGGCAACAACTAAAGTAATTTTGGCAATCACACCTGGAAGAGGGAGGGCTGTCACCAGCCTTAGTCTGAATGGCTACGTGGAACAGAAGCTGCCTCCCTACCTGTGACTGCTATCTGAGAGAGAAATCAACTCCTGTGTTTCTTAAGCCTTATTATTGTTCAGTCTAATGGCAGCTCCTTTGGATATGTAATCATCTCTCTTTTTCTGTTTTCACTTTGTGTTCAAAATTAGCTTCTGATACTTTCCTTGTTCACAGTGTTTATTATTCTTCTAAAATAAGAGATAAGAAATAAGTATAAAATAATAGTATTTTTCACTCCTATTATGGAATATAAGGTATGATACATTTTCACAACTGCCAGACATAGGGTGGAGGGAGAGTGAGTAGAAAAGATAATACTAGTAACATTTTCATAGCAGTAAATAGGATAGTGAAGATAATCATAGGATAGTGAGTAGAAGACAATACTGGTAACATTTTCATAGCAGTTATAATTTGTAAGCATTTTACATGTGACACATGTGGGCCTGCCTCTAGTTCAAACCTCTTATCCGTAGATAAAGAAACCATGGCCCAAAGTTGTTGTCCTTGACTAGGTTCACACTGTGAGTTAGTGGCAGAACCTCCTGGTTTATTTCTTATCCCATCTCTCAGCTCCTCATACTACCTCCCTTGCTTGCAAAGGAACTTAGAGATAATTTGGTTGATATATGATGCTTACATTCTAGCCACAGTAATTTATTGAAACATAAGGACAAGATACACACACCCCTGATAAATCATAAATTTGGATCACTCTGAATGTTCACTTACACACATATTAGAGGAAAAAGCTCAGAGCTAGTAAGAAGTTTTGGGACACAGTAATAAGTCTGACTATAAATTCTAGTGTACTAATGAAGTTGAAGTGGTATTTTTCGTAGTAGAATTTGAGAATTCACTGATATTCGAAGGCAATGACTCTCCAACTTTTCCCTTGAAGTTTCCTAGTGACCAAGAACAGTGACTAGCCCTTTGCATAGAGGCCAAGGTGAGAGAGGGTTCCAGGTGTAAACTCTAAACGTCCTTGCTCATAGACAAAATTGATTTGAAGGATTGTGTTTTACTTTAAAAATTCATGCTGATTTTTGCATGCTCCTCCACAATATGGCTGTAATTGCTTTAATATAGAAAGATAATTTAAATCATCAGTTAAATTTCTTAATAACTCCTTCAAAATCTTTGTGGAAAGTTGATACCTCATTTGTCCTGTGTCCAAATACACTTCCTCATGTTCTTAAAGGCACAAGTTTTCAACTTTTATAGTCATTAAACTGAGATATTTGGCATGAGACTGCTTGATGATCTTCATTCCAGAGTATTATCTCTCTCTCACCCTCCTGAGATTCAGGTCAAAATTGTCCAGAATTAAAAACTTTCTGCAGGGGTTGTTTAAAAATTGGGACTAACTATATGCCCATAAGAGTCTAGATTTTTTTTTTTTTTTGTAGGGGAGGAGGCTGGCTGCTTGCAGTTTGGCTGGGTAGAAGAATATGGACCATAGAACATTAGTACTAGAAGGGCTGGGAGAAATTATTTAATACATAGTATTGATTTATAGATGAAGAAACTAAAGCCCAGATAGATCATAGTTCTTGTCCCAAACTACAAAACTGACCAAATATTAATATTTATTCCTTGATTAATAGTTAGGATATCTCTTGCCCACATTCTATATTACTACGAGCTATAGAATATACAGTGACCATCAGCTGCTTCCAAAATTATCAAGAAGTTTTTGAACATTTATAGTTTCTTCACTCTTCAAGATGGTCATTACAATTGGGATGGCATTTTTGTAGATGATTTTATCATCCTTTTGTACTTGAAATACTATTTCAAATCAATGTCATTTAAAGCAATATCCAACAACACCTAAACAGCATTCCTGAATTATAAGAAAAATTGGCTGGGTGCAGTGGCTCGCACCTGTAATCCCAGCACTTTGGGAGGCTGAGGTGGGCAGATAACCTGAGGTCAGGAGTTTGAGACCAGCCTGGCCAACATGGTGAAACTCTATCACTACCAAAAATACAAAAATTAGCCAGGCATGGTGGCAGGTGCCTATAGTCCTAGCAATTTGGGAGGCTGAGGCAGGAGAATCACTTGAAGCCAGGAGGCGGAGGTTGCAGTGAGCAGAGATTGCCGCATTGCACTCCAGCCTGGGCGACAAGAACAAGACTCCATCTCAAGAAAAAAAAAAAAAGAAAAGAAAAATTAATTATTTAAGGAGAAATAACATGTGATGCCATAAGTCAAAGGCCTAGAGCAGAGGTTGGCAAACGTTTTCTGTAAAAAGTTTACAGATAGTAAATGTTTTAGGTTTTGTAGATCATACAGTCTGTGTTGAAACTACTCAATGATGCCATTAAAAAGTAAGGGCAGCCATACATGATATGCAAAAGAATGAGCATGAATATGTTCCAATAAAACTTTATTTACAAAACAAGGCAGTGGGCTGAATTTGGGCTTCAGGCTGTAGTTCTCTGACCCTGGTTAAGGGTCCTGTATTTTATAGATTTTAAGTAATGTTTGTATATATAAAGTGATGCTTGCTTTAAAAATGCTTAGTTTAAAAATACAGATAATCTTTTGTTTGGGTAGTTTTATTTTTCTTTTAAATAGCCCTTACATATTTAATTAAACTGAATGTAAATGTAAGTGACAGGGTAGTTCTAGAGATATGTATGTGGCCTGGCAAGAGTTCATATAATATGACTCATCTCAATTACCTCATCTGTAAAATGGCATACAACATAATCCTTATTTAATTGCTATTTCTGAACTAGTGAGCTCGGGGATGATAGTAGGATGCACTAAAGACACAGACGGCATGCTATTCATTTAGCAACGAGTTTGTCATATGTATCTGCTTCTTTATTTTGTACCTTGAGAATGCCAAGTTTCTATGCCAGCCTCTTGTGTGGCCTCCTGTGAGTTATCTCTGCTCCTTTATCTGAATGATAAAGAATGATGCTTACCTCCATCTTATGGGTGTGGTATGAAAATCTCTAGGGATCTGCCAAATGTCATCTAGCACTTAAATGCCGTTGGAAAAATGGATTGGTCCGTACACTTTAATTGTTGCATACTGATGACTGGCGGGCCTCAGTCTTGTGGCTTTCCATCAGACAACCTGAGAAGGGAGATAAAAATGAAAGAAAACTAACAAAGCAGAAAAAGAAAGGCAATAAAAGGTAAGGATAATGGTTGAGTGGATAACGGCAGGAGACATCTTTAGCTACCATGAAAAGTATTAAGCCAATGTGTTTGTTGAATTTGTTTTGTTGGTGGTCACTTTGTGTTCATTCTGAACATCCAGCAGTTAGCTAAGTAAAGACACATGACTGATGAAAGAAGAAAGGGAACTATTTTTACAGGGGCCATTAAACTTTAACTACCATCTGGCAGGGAATGATTAGAGAAGATCAAAATTAAGGCAGTCAACACAAATGCTGTGTGAATACCTCAGGGAATTAACATGGATAAAGACAGTGAACTTGTGGTTAAATAAAGAGACAGACATAAGAGGGAAGTGGTGAACACATCCTTTATAGCTTTGGACCTCATGGTCACATTCATTGCCAAAGGAGCTTAAAGGGGGAAAATAACAAGGAGGCCAGGAGAAAATCTGAAACACCTGGAAATAATCAGATGCTCTGCACCAATCATAAAAAAGAAAGTTAAAGAACTACACAGGACCACATCGTTTGGGCTTCCTCCCTACCCAGGAAGGAAATGTTTATAGGAGAGGTGTGTTGAAATTGGCAGGTAGTTAATATTCAGATTAGCCTACTATTTAAAAGTAGGAAGTGGTTGTATATACTGCTGGGAAAAACATTAGGAACTATATCCTTGTGAACACTAAAGACTCCATAATTTCTAGGAATCACTGTTTGCCCACTAATTAAACAGTCACCCAGCAGGTAGTTTGAGAGAGGATATGAAAAAGGGAAGTGCGGCCTTACTCTTGCAGGGGTGCGTCTCTGTCTTCCATCAGTTGATAGCACAATGCTTAACCTTAGGGCAGCTTCACCCTGTTAAAAGCACACATGAAAGATTCTTGGAGAAAGCTATTTTTATTTTTTAAAATGTAGCTTATTTCTGTATTCAGGTGGACTCAGAAGCCATCCTTCAGAACTTCTAAAGAGGAACCATGACAGGATAGCTGTTTTGGGTGGGCCACTTAGCCTGTTCTGGGTTCTGAAATAAGGATTCCCACCCTGAAAAAGTCCAGGGCCCTAAACTTTAATTACTAAGGTGATCAAGACAAGTTTGGAACAATCAAACTAAGTCTAGTCCATTCCGAGTATCAAAATGGAAATGTCAGGAAGGAAGGAAGTATATATTACCTGAACTCATTCACGTAGTATTAACAATGTGTGGTTTCTCTATCACTGTGGTTTCTTCTTATTTAAGGATTTATTCTCAACCAGATGCAAAGTGTGTGTCTATGTATTGTCTCATTTAATCATCAATGCTATCTTATGAGGTATATATTATAATCCCTATTGTACAGAGAGGAAATCTAAGAACCAAGATATAGAGAGGTTAGGTAATTTGTCTGAGGCTAATGTCACATGGTTTACTAATGCTGGTGTCAAGATTCAAACTAGGTCTTAGTTATAGCTCTCACCCACCATTGAAAAACTTCCCTCCTGTGGCTCTACGGGGACCACAGTCCTAATTCAGATTCCCCAACATAATGACCTCCACACTTTTCCCTTTTTGAAGGAGACTGGACCAATTTCCCTTTAGGGTCAGAGGGTTAAGATAATATATATCTGGAATACTATGCAGCCATAAAAAAGAATGAGTTCATGTCCTTTACAGGGACACAGATGAAGCTGCAAACCATCATTCTCAGCAAACTAACACAGGAACAGAAAACCAAACACCGCGTGTTCTCACTCATAAGTGGGAGTTGAACAATGAAAACACATGGACACAGGGAGGGGAACATCACATACCCGGGCCTGTCGGGGGGTGGGGGGCAAGGAGAGGGATAGCATTAGGACAAATACCTAATGCATGCAGGGCTTAAAACCTAGATGACGGGTTGATGGTTGCAGGTGATCACCATGGCACGTGTACACCTATGTAACAAACCTGCATGTTCTGTACATGAATCCCAGAACTTAAAGTATAATAATAAAAAAAGATAATATATACCACCTAGGAAAGTGCTGGAGCAAACTCGCTGTGATCCCTCTGCAGCAGAGGGCAAAGGCTCCCCTGCGCAACCAGGGAAACAGAGCCACGCAGGACCTGGCAAGTCATCTCTACAAAAGGAAGAATACCTCGCCCAGACTACTTCAAGGGCTTTTGCAGATGAACATCAATGGAAAATAAAACAACGAATGTTTTCAAGCTTTGAATAATATTTAGTATAGTTTGATGATGGCAGATAAAAACATTTCCCTTATTTCTTATTTTTAGAATAAAACATTCTAGAGCAAAATTCTATTTTAATTAAAATTCAAGGAATGGCAAAATTCATGCACATATACCCAATGTGCAAGAAAATGCAGTGTTAAAAACTAAGATAATTCAAAGGTATGCCAGAAACCTCATCATTAACGCATTTCCTTCTGCCTTTGTACTTCTGGAATCTCTGAACATCTGGTGATTTTACCATCAGGAAACAGTGCAGTGTCCATCTGTTAAATCAGGCTTTGGCTTGATTCACCTGGGAGGATCAACCAGATGCGGGCGTCCTTTACATTATTAATGATTTCAGCCTTCCCTTTGTACGTGTCCTGTGAGGCCACAGTGTGGGGTACAACCTATAAATCACTAGAAAGTGAAGAAGTCATATTTCACTTCATTTTAGGCATAATGAAGAACACTTTTTTTTTTTTAATCAGAGCATAAACCATTAGATTCTATTTAAAATTTTGCCACCAAATGACTTTTAACTGTTTTTTTTCTTTGACAGGAAAAGCATGATAAACATTACCTCAACACAAAAAATGATTCCCCGATGCACTGACAGTGGATGCTAAGTGAATCAATCGGGCAAAGGTATTCCCTAGATGTCTCATTTGGTGGCAGTCTATGTGATCTTACAACTTATTTACAAACAGCTTCATACAAAATTTCAGTCTAAGTCTTTCCTATCCCATCATAGTTACTAGTCATGCCCATAAGTTACATCGTCCCTGTGACAAAGCACTGACTTCAGTTGAGTTGGTGGCCTGAGAGAGCATGGCATAATGATGACATTCTGGGCTCTGTCCATTATGACAGTGACCTTTGGTAAGTTACTCAATCTCTCCAAACCTCATTTCCTCCTCTGTGAAACAGAGACGCTGGTAATGATAGTACCTACTTTATAGGATTGTGTTCAGGATTAAATGTGACAAAGTGTATAACTACCTGACATCTAGTAAGAAGGCAGCAAAGTTAGCTATTATTAAACAGTCACTCGGAGCAAACTGCTTATGAAAAGCTTTTCTCAGCAAAATTGAAAGGAAGATGCAGAGATTTTCCATATATCCCTACCCTGACACATGCAGGTTCCCTCTTTATTAAAATCCCCCCTCTGCCCAAAGTGGTGCATTTGTTACAATCAATAGACCTACACTGACACATCATTATCACCCAAAGTCCATAGTTTACATGAAGGTTCACTCTTGGTGGGATATATTCTATAGGTTTGGACAAATGTATAACGACATGTATCCACTTTTATAGCATCATACAGAGTAGTTTCACTGTCCTCAAAATCCTCTGTGCTCTGCCTATTCATCCCTCCTATCCCTCTTACCCCTGGGAACCACTGATCTTTTTACTGTCTCCATGGTTTTGCCTTTTCCAGAATGTCATATGGTTGGAATCATATGGTATGTAGCCTTTCAGATTTGCTTGTTTCACTTAGTAATATGCATTTAAAATTACTGCCTGTTTTTTTCATGGCTTGATAGTTCATTTCTTTTTAGCATTGACTAATATACATTCCATTGTTTGGACATATCACAGTTTATTATCCATACACTGAGAGAAGGATGTCTTGGTTGCTTCCACATTTTGGCAATTATGAATAAATCTGCTGTAAACATCCATGTGCAGGTTTTTGTGTGGATACAAGTTTTCAATTCATTTGGGTAAATATCAAGGATTGTATGGCAAGAGTATGTTTAGTTTTGTAAGCTGTCTTCCAAAGTGGCTGTGCCATTTTGCCTTCTCACCAGCAATGACTGAGAGTTCTGCTCAATTTTGCTATGCACCTGAATTAGTCCATTTTCATGCTGCTGATAAAGACTAGGCAATTTACAGAAGAAAGAGGTTTAACTGAACTTACAGTTCCACATGGCTGGGAAGGCTCACAATCATGGTGGAAGGCAAAGAGGAGCAAGTCACATCTTACATGGATGGTAGCAAGCAAAGAGACAGCTTGTGCAGGAAAACTCCCCCTTATATTAACTATCAGATCTTGTGAGACTTACTCACTATCAAGAGAACAGCATGGGAAAGATCTGCCCCCATGATTCAATTACCTCCCACTGGGTCCCTCCCATGACATGTGGGAATTCAAGATGAGATTCTGGTGGGGACAGAGCCAAACCATATCATTCCACCCTGGCCCCTCCAAATCGCATGTTCTCACATTTCAAAACCAATCATGCCTTCCCAGTAGTCCCCCAAAGTCTTAACTCATTTCAGCATTAACTCAAAAGTCCACAGTCAAAAGTCTCATCTGAGACAAGGCAAGTCCCTTCCAGCTATGAGCCTGTGAAATCTAAAGCAAGATAGTTACTTCCTAGATACAATGGGGGTACAGGAATTGGATAAATATAGCCATTCCAAATGGGAGCCATTGGCCAAAACAAAGGGGCTACAGGCCCCACACAGTCCAAAATCCAGCAGGGCAGTCAAATCTTAAAGGTCCAGAATGATCTCCTTTGACTCCATGTCTCACATTCAGGTTATGCTGATGCAAGAGGTAGGTTCCCAGGGTCTCGGGCAGCTCTGCCCCTATGGCTTTGCAGGGTATAGCCCCCCTTCAGGCTACTTTCATGGGCTGGCGTTGAGTGTCTTTGTCTTTTCCAGGCAAACAGTGCAAACTGTAGGTGGATCTACCACTGTGGGGTCTGGAGGATGATGGCCCACTTCTCACAGCTCCACTAGGCAGTGCCTCAATAGGGACTCCGTGTGGGGGCTCCAACCCCACATTTCCCTTCTGCACTGCCCTAGCAGAGGTTCTCTGTGAGGGCCCTGCTCCTATAGCAAACTTCTGCCTGGGCATTTAGGCATTTCCATCCATATTCTGAAATGTAGGCAGAGGTTTCCAAACCTCACTTCTTGACTTCTGTGTACCTGCAGGCTCCACAGCATGTGGAAGCTGCAAAGTCTTGAGGATTGCACCCTCTGAAGCCATGGCTCGAGCTCAGCCACGGCTGGAGTGTCTGGGATGCAGGACATCAAGTCACTAGGCTGCACACAGCATGGGGAACCTGGGCCTGATTTTCCTCCTAGGCCTCTGGGCCTGTGATGGGAGGGACTGCCATGAAGACCTCTGACATGCCCTGGAGATATTTTCCATTGTCTTGGGGATTAACATTCAGCTCCTCATTACTTATGCAAATTTCTGCAGCCAGCTTGAATTTCTCCTCAGAAAATGGGATTTTCTTTTCTATGGTATTGTCAGGTTGTAAATTTTCCAAACTTTTATGCTCTGATTCCCTTATAAAACTGAATGCCTTTAATGGCACCCAATTAACTTATTGAATGCTTTGCTGCTTAGGAATTTCTTCTGCCAGATACGCTAAATCATCTGTCTCAAGTTCAAAGTTCCACAAATCCCTAGGGCAGGGCCAATATGCCACCAGTGTCTTTGCTAAAACGTAACAGGAGTCACCTTTGCTCCAGTTCCCAACAAGTTCCTTATCTCCATCTGAGACCACCTCAGCCTGCATTTCATTGTCCATATCATTATCAGCATTTTGGGCAAAGACATTCAACAAGTCTCTAGGGAGTTCCAAACTTTTCCACATTTTCCTGTCTTCTTCTGAGCCTTCCAAACGGCTCCAACCTCTGCTTGTTACCCAGTTCCAAAATCGCTTCCACATTTTTGGGTACATTTTCCGCAGCACCCCACTCTATTGGTACCAATTTACTGTACTAGCCCATTTTCATGCTGCTGATAAAGACATACCCAAGACTGGGCAATTTACAAAAGAAAGAGGTTTAATTGGACTTACAGTTCCACGTGGCTAGAGAAGCCTCACGATCATGGCGGAAGGCAAGGAGAAGCAAGTCATGTCCTACATGGATGGCAGCAAGCAAAGAGAGAACCATCAGATCTTGTGACACTTACTCACTGTCACAAGAAGAGCATGGGAAAGACCAGCCCCCATGATTCAGTTACCTCCCACTGGGTCCCTCCCACAACCTGTGGGAATTCCAGATGAGATTTGGGTGGGGACACAGCCAAACTGTATCAGAACCTAAAGCTGTTCTAAATAAAAAGTACATTAAAAACTTTAAAAAAGAAGCTTTTTCCCTTGCAAAATGGTTTTCTTTCATGATATACTTGCTTTCATGGTCTGGATCAGTGGCCCCATGGTCATGGGCATGACCAGCTTAATCATTCAAAGTTTCTGGTTCTTTGAATGTGTTGGTGACAATTATAGGAAGATTATTACACTTGTGAACTCTTCTGGAGGTATTAATTTTAAGAACTATCATGTCTTCTCAATGGCTATTTATTGAGAGCTTCTCACACAACAGAACTTTACCAGAGGCTAAGACACATAGTGCAGGTCAAGATAGGAAAGGGGCATGGGATAACTCCCAACCTTCAGTATTGGGTACTCTGTCATATAGTTTGCATCCTAAATGTGTAAAAAGAAAAAGAACTTAAACACATATAAAATAATTTATATAACTGTGGCAGAAATATAAACTTTTCCTCATTTTCTTCATGAGCATACTTTAATCTGGAAAATCACATTTAACAGTGATAACCAATTCACGTCACTTCCAACCTTAGAGAAATATAAAAACTGGGCATTGAACATCTCTTTAAAAGCCAGTGTGAATACTGTGATAAGCCACCAGTTTTTCTGTTTGTGTTGTGTTGATTATTGTATTATATATGTTCTCAGCTCTTTCCCCTCTCCCAGGACCTGTGGACACATCTCACTGGGTTGTTGGCTTTAAGTATTTACTCTTTTCTCTTTCCCCCTCCCCTTTCTCTGATTAATGATAAATTCCACTCCTGCCCTCATTCTGTTCCTGCCTCTCTGCCTAGGACACAACTGGGACATTCATTGTCATTCTCTGACTTCTCCAGGGCTGGGCTGAATATCCAACAGTTCACCTCTCTACATTCCAGAACTCCTCCCTGGCTTCTCAGTTCCCTTCCCCGACTTCTACTTCTTTTTTTGTTTCTTTGTTTTTAGACAGGGTCTCACACTGTTGCCCAGGCTGGAATGCAGTGTTATGATCATGGCTCACTGCAGTCTTGACCTCCCAGGTTCAAGCTATCCTCCTACCCCAGCCTCCCAAGTGGCTGGGACTATAGATGTGTATAGCCACACATGGCTAATTTTTATATTTTTTGTAGAGATTGGGTCTTGCCATATTGCTCAGGCTGGTCTTGGAACCCTTGGCCTCAAATGTTCCTCCTGCCTTGGCCTCCCAACGTGCTGGGATTACAGGAGTGAGCTACTGCTCCCAGACTCCACCCTTACTTCTTAGACCTCTGTTCCTTGTAGTTCACAGAGTCCCATTGCTGCTCATGAAGGTGGTACCTATGGCTTGTATTTTAGAGCTTGGAAACCCCAACTCCCTCTATATGACAATGGAGAAGGGAAAGGATAGAGTCCCTGTGTTCTTCCAGGGTGACAGCCAGAAGACTTGCATCACTGGTATCTTTGCCCCATTTTCCGAATTCATTTTCCAAGAAAGATTGAGCCAAGCTGTGTTTATTTTCTGAAGTGTTTGCAGATTCCATACTTTGTTTGCGTTCATTTTTAATGGAAATTCTGTGGCTGACCTGATACACACTAATTCACAACACATTAGAAACACAGCTTTTTACTAAAAAGGTATGCTGGTCACTAACAATATTTTATCCAGATTTTTCTGGATATAGCTATATTTGTGGGATCTTTATTTGATCTGAGTTGCATTCTATCAATCTAATAACATTTAGCTTTACAGAGTGTTCTACAATTGGCCCTAGATTCAAATATATCTGCCCAACGATGAATTGGCCTTTGTCTTTGCATGTGGGTCAGTGGAGGGTAAGAGATGCAGAGAAAAACTCTAAAGGTTGGATGCTGTCAGGTTAGGGTCCTGCATAACCGCAGTCTCCTCAAACTCTTTTGTGATTGGGCCATCGGTACTTTTGGGAGCACTCTCCAGATGCCCGGCAAACTATTACTAATCCAGTATTCCCAAATCCAGAATTTTACTTTTCCCCCCACCCCGAAGTCAGGCCAAACTCCTTTTTGTTTGTGTAGCTAAAAACTAAACATGAGATAAAGAAAAATAAATGGATAATATTAGTCAGAATATTGTTTACATTTCTTTATTGAAAAAAATACTCATTTACTGATATGGGCACACCAATATCTTAGTTATAAACATTAGCAAGTAAAAATATTAATTGAACTTGGTCCCTAATATTTAGTTTATGATTTCATGATATAAAATATAAAATGTGCTATTATTACATGATAATACTGACTCATACAATGTAATTCAGATTTAGTGAACAATGGATTAAAACTAGAAACAATTTAAATGTGATAATAATTCATATTTGAAATATTTTTCTTTATTTGTATATAAACAGAAATGGGTATGTAAAATGTGTCCTACATGTTAACCAGAAATAAAACAAACTACTATAGAATTATATTGAACATACTTTGAATTTTTAAGGCTTTGATTGATTTTCATACATTTGGTAGGCTATTGATTATTTTAAAAAATCAGCCTCTACTTCAAGATGTAAAAGAAAAAGCAAGCAAGAAGATAGGAACTCACTTAGATGAGGTAATTTCTGTTTTAACAAGTTTCTCAATAGAGATATTGACCACTAAAAAATGGATATTTCTAAGGCCATGAGAAGTACCTTTTCCATAAAGTAGTACCTTTATGGAAAATAATAACAATATTGTTTATTGAGCACCTATTATGTGCCAGCCATGGTGTTAGATGTTTCATGTTAATTAATTTTGTCATATAATCCTCAATATAATTTTTCAAGATTGGTAAGTTTATTCAGAGAAACTGATGCTCAAAGAAATGAAGTAGTAGGATATAGCTTATAAATACCACACAAAGTTTGGTTAGCAGCACAGCGCTTCCTTGCCTTGGAATTTACCTTCCCACTGCATTTACAGCTTTTCTTGAAGTCAATTGAAGAGAACTACTTCAATAGCACAGCCAAGTGCAAATGCCTCCTTTTTCACCTTCCCTATTTCAATGTTACCAACTTCAGTCCATTTAGTACACAACAGTTAGAGAGAGGTCTTTTAAAGCCATGTCACTTTCCTGCTTAAAACCTTTCAAAGGCGTCTCATTGCACTTTAGAAAACTCAAGTTAATGCAATCTTACAAGGGCCTGTATGATCTGGCCCCAGCCCATCTCTAATGCCGTTGTAGTCACACTGCCTGTCACCTGCTCTGCCGCAGTCACATTGGCTTCCCTGGGTCCTGGGAATATCCAGGAATCCCAGAGCACTTTCTTTCTGTTCCCTCTTCTTGGAAAGCTCTGAGTGTTTCTCATTTTGCAGACTGTGGCTTAAATGTCACCCCAGAGAGGCCTTCTCTATTTAACCATCAATGTTCCCTACTCATTCCCTTCAGATCATGTATAATCACTTGTAGTTGCCTATTTATTTGTATATCATTGGTATCTCCCACAGACTGTAACCTACACACGGGGAAGGAGTACATACTTATGTATACTTAGTGCCTCACACACAGTAGGAGCTCAATAAACACGTGTGGAATGGATGAATGGGCTTATGAATGATCAGAGACTGAATAAGAAATTGAAAATTTGAAAGAAGAAAGCCCAGACCTTATATGACTTCAGGACAGTATAACAAATGAGAGAGATTAGGACATTTGGACCAAACTTGATGGATGACTCAGGATGAGTTCTTACACCTTATATTGAAAATGAACCAACCAAACAAATCCAGATGAAGATGGCCACAGTGTTTACATCCCTCATAGGATTGTTATCTGATTTAACCAACTATTAAATACTTGTTATGTTGTACTTCTTGATATTTTTATTCATCATAAGTTTCATGATTAAAACTTCAACACTTTGAAAAGTTAGGAAACTGGGTCCCGAATGTCTTATGCTAACTTTCTCTTAGCCCTGTCTGTGCCCCAGGGGCCCAAAGGCTGTGACAAAAAAGCATTCTGCATAGAACATTTACACGCTTGATATAGTACATGGCAGTTGCTAAGGCAGAAAGCCAGAGGTAATGAGCACTGTGAGAATTATGTGCGGATCTTCTTTGCAGCCCTTCCCGACTGTAATTGAACTATCCCCTCCTGATCCTTCAGGTGCTATCAGCATGATTTTCTGCAGACTTCAAAAAAATCCCTGAAGGGCCAAAGACACTTTCTTGGTGTTACAATCCTTATTTCAAGTGAAGCTAGATGTTTGGCTCCTGAGTATTTTAATATGTTTCAAGAAAAAGGAAATTCTGAGTTGCAATTCCTTCTTCCCCACCCCATACAAAAGTGGAGAAATAGATCTTTATACCTATTTATCTTCAAGGAAAAAGAAATGCGTAATATTCAGCATTATACAAGAGTGAGAAGTGGAAATTTGGTTTTCTAACTTAAAGGCACAACGTATTTTTTGATTTCTGTTTTTTTCAACTGTTCTTTTTAAGTGGAGGTAGAAGGGAATTAATGTTCTATTAAAGAAAAAGTGCAATGTCAGCATATGAGTTCATATATGATCCTTTTTGACAATATACAATCTCTAAACCTAGTAGTGGAATACATAATGCCTATTTAAATGTAGAAACGGGATTTTCTTTCACAAATGCAGACTATACATTTCACTAAAACAATAGGAAGGTCCCCAGACTATGTCTTTGTCATAATCCATGCTTGTCTCAGACACTCTGTTAAGTTTATAGGCATTTTTTTTGACTTACATTAGCTTCTATAAGTGTCATATATATTACTGGGAGTACAGAGACCATTTGGTGCTTACAGCCTCAGCAAAGAGTCTAAGCATAAAATAAATAATGACAAAAATTCTCTCTTTTGTTTTCATCTTCTGAAGTTGACTTAAACAGGATAAGGATACCTACCTATCTACACTTTGCATTTTGAAGATCTGGCATTTAGGTCTGTCTGCAATTTGTTCTTTCTCTATGTTTACCAAAAAATATTAGCTTTTTAAACATAAACCTCATTAGAGTATCCATTTACATACAAAATTCCCTAACAATAATAATGATCACCACTTTTTGAGCTCTTATTATACACCAATTTACAATTTACGATTACTTCACTCTGTGCTTATCATCATTCTCTGAAGTAGATGGTTATATCACCATTCTCTGAAGTAGTCTCTGAGTGAAGTAATTGTAAATTATTTCACTATTTCAAGTGTATATAACAGAAATATAAATATTCCTATTAGTAAGTGTATAAAATAGGTGATATGGTTTGGCTGTGTCCCCACCCAAATCTCATATTGAATTGTAGCTCCCACAATTCCCATGTGTTGTGGGAGGGACCCAGTGGAAGATAACTGAATCATGGGGGTGGGTCCTCCCTGTGCTGTTCTCATGATAGTGAATAAGTCTCATGATATCTGATGGTTTTATAAACGGGAGTTCCCCTGAACAAGTTCTTCTTGCTTGCCACCATGTAAGATGTCCCTTGCTCTTCCACCATGATTGTGAGGCCTCCACAGCCATGTGGAACTGTGAATCAATTAAACCTATTTTCTTTATAAATTACCCAGTCTCTGGTAGGCCTTTATCAGCAGCATGAGAACAAAATAATACAATAGGGATATAGATATTTTTGTTTTACATTTGAAAAAGACTCAGAGGTGTGAAGAAACTTGTCAAGATCCTTCCTATATATTGGTTTAGTTGAGGCCTGGTTTTAAACCCAACCCAACTTGGTCTGGCTCTGGAAACTGGGCTCTTAGTCACCACATGATTCTGCTACCTTATCATCTATATATTCCTATCTTTTCCTTTTTTGTCCAGAATAAAAGAGAAAAGGGGGGGGAACCCCATTTTTTTTCAGTCAAGGATTAATTTTTAATGACATCCTTTCCTGTGTTAAATGTGAAGTCTCTTTTGTCTCAATACCAGTCAAGTATTTAGTTTTCAGTTCTTTACACTATTTGTATTCAAAATATACTTGATCTTAAAAAAGTAGGGGAACACTTAATTTGGTCTGTTTTCAGATTCCTGCCATTAATTTGGCACACATTCAAAATGGCCAGATGATTTAATTACTTATTATTTTTATGAGTTTAGTTATTCTAAAGTAGTTTCCAACCTATGGATCTTAGTTTCTAGGAGTCTTTGAAGTTATTGTGGTTAATCTGTGAATAGATTTAAAATAGGTTTTAAATACCGTCTTCCACATACATATATTGCTATTTTCCAAATATATGTAGATGTTGTGATTAATTAACTGCAAGTTAATCTAAAATTAAGTTAATCATTAACTTGGTACTAGCTTTTCATCATTATATTGCTTCCTAATCAACAGACACTAAAAGTTTAAAGACCTCTAGCAAGGAATCCTCATACAAGGGGACTTTAAAAAGTTCATAGAAAATGCATATTATGAAAGAAATATACATGAATTTCAAAAAATTTTTGCACCAAAATAAACTCATAGTGACTTGTTATAATATGCCTGAACAGGATTTAGTTTGAGGCATTAAGAAGGATAAGATACCAGTTTGAAAATAGCCCCTATCAGAGCAACATGACTTCTGCTAAAATTGAAGCAAGAACTAACACCAAATTTATTGTGAAGCTTTAGTGGAAGAATGGTGAAATCATTGAGGCTTTATGAAAAGTGTATGGGGACAATTCCCCAAATAAATCAGCAATTTACAAATGAAAAACTAGTTCTAAGAAGGGAACATGATGATGTTGAAGATGAGTCCCACAGTGGCAGACCATCCACATCAATTTTTGAGGAAAAAAATAAGCTTGTTCATGCCCTAATTAAAAAGTGCTGATGATTAACAGCAGGAACAATAGCCAATATCATAGACATCTTAATTGGTTCAGTTTACACAATTCTGAATGAAAAATTAAGTTGTGCAAACTTTCCACTTGATGGGTGCCAAAGCCATTGCATCCAGATAAGAGCTGCAGATAAGGGCAAGAGCAGAGTTTTCAATGAAAATTTTAAATAAGTGAGGTCAAGATCCCAAAGCATTTCTTTGAAGAATTGTAACAGGAGATGGAACATGGCTTTACCAGCACAATCCTGAAGACAAAGCACAATCAGAGGAATGGCTGCCAAGAGGTGGAAGTGGTCCAGTCAAAGCAAAAGCAAATTGGTCAAGAGCAAAGGTCATGGCAACGGTTTTTTCGGGGCATTTTGCTTGTTGACTTTCTAGAGGGCCAAAGAACAATAAGATCTGTGTATTAAAGAGTGTTTTGAGAAAAGCAGCCAAAGCTTTAGCAGAAAAATGCCCAGAAAAATCTTCACCAAAGAGTCCTTCTCCAGCATGACAATGCTCCTGCTAATTCCTCTCATCAAGCAAGAGTTTTGAGGGGGAAATCATTAGATATCCATGTTCCAGTCCTGATTTGGCTATTTCTGATTACTTTTTGTTTTCTAATCTTAAAAAGTCTGTAAAGGGCACTTATTTCCTTCACTTAATAATGTAAAGAAAAAAAGAAATACTACGTGGTTAAATTCTCAGAACTGTCAGTTCTTTAGGTGTGGACTAAAATGCCTAATATCGTCACTTACAAAAGTGTCTTGACCTTGATGGAGTTTTTTTGAGAGATGAAGTTTATGTCTTTAAATTTTATATTTTAATTCCATTTTCTACAAACTTTGAAAAATCCCCTTGTGATTAAGAAGGTTGAGAACCCTGTTACAAATGATCACTTTGAGATTCTTTAAATAATTTCTAGAGATTTTCAAGTGTTTTCTTAAATATTCTCAAAGACATCCACTCAAAGTTAGAAGTTTCTCTCATGATACTGTCTTTGTAAAATATTTCCATTTTTGCTGTGTTCAACATTTTGGAAGAGAATCAAAGAAACACAGGAAGTATGATAGGTGCTATGACTTTATCAAACGAAGATATTTATGGAGAGAAAAATGGGACTTTAATTCAGTAATGAAAGGTCAATCAGCAGGATGTATTTTATTTGGCTTTCTGTTTAAACCATGATTTATTTCTTTGAGAGGATACAAAGTGCATATCCCCTGAGTGTCCATTTCTTGCTCCTGTTTGACTCTCCTTCAACACCGAAAGGAGAATGCTTCCTTTACTCCCACCCTTGCTGAATGCTGCTCAAGAAGGGTGGCAAACACCGCTTTCCTGTGCCTCTGTACAAGTAGAGCAGAGGAACCTGCCGTGGAGATCCTGTAGAGGTGTGTCTCTTCGGATAAGTGAATACAAGTTACATTCGCTGCCAACTCTGGCTTCTCTCTTTCTCTGCTGAGCCCCTTCTGGGCCTCTGAAGCTATATTTGCATTCAGGCAAGGAGGAAGATATGTGTTCTCCCCTTCCTAGTGTAAACCTCGGTGGTCTCTCTCTGGATCTGTGACAGCCTGGTCTGAGCCAAGTGGTTGAGTAAATATTCCTTAGTGGAGTTAGTATGCAATATGGACTCTTCAGTTTATTCAGCACTAAAGATTATAAAGCATACATTTTAATCTTGCTTTCTGATATTATGACTAGACAAGAGTAGATTTTTATGTGTGTGTTTTAGAATTTTACAATTCTCCCTTTCTCTGGACCTGAGTGGTAATTTGATTTGCATCTGGTAGACATAAAATGCTGTTCTTAATGCCAGTAGGCTCACTTGTTACAATACCTTTCTCCAGTTAACCAAGCTTGTTGGAACGTATATAAAAATAAGAGTAAATAGACTATAAATGAGGTACCAAGGAACTTTCTCACAAATAAAGTGGTTGAGCTTTGACCTGATTTATTCTTATTTTTTAGATGCCTTTTTAGTTTTCTTCTGGTTCCTTGGTTGTTGTAGTCTGTAGAATGAAGTAATCAGAAATATGAGATATAGTCAAATAAAATATTACTATGCTTTTGAAAACATAGTTAAGTCTATTTGCTCAATTGTTGACAAAAATCTAGAAAATAACCACAGCTTATTAATGCGAAGTCTAAAGGTCAGGTGGGCCAGATTCCATTCCAATTAAGAGTTATTGCAGTAGAATTTGTGGAGTAGAACATGACAATTTCATCCACCTGTGCTACCTAACACTGAAATGCAGTCGAAATTGAGTTGATCTCATGGAAGGCTTTATAGAGGCAAAATGTTTGCCAAAGCTTCTATTCAGAAAAATAATTTTTTGTCATTGAATGGGTTTTATAGTTCTAAAAACATAATAATTTCATATTTCTGGTCTTTATTCTCTAAGATGTAGGTAGCATATATTCTATAATAAAATAAGTTGGCTTTTTAACTATGGAAACAGTAATTTCATATATCATATTTTAAAATATAGGTAGTGTCTTTCCTATAATAAAATAAATTGATGCATTTTTACATTTTTATTCAATTTGAAAAACAAATATAAATCTTTAGAACTAATTTCTGTACCAAAACATTTTTTAATGAAAAGTTGTCAATTGTAATAGTTAACAAAGATAAAATTGCAGGTGTCTTTGTGTTCTAGCATATAAGCTTAGGTTGAACATTCTTACCGTCATGTCACTGCTCTTCCCTGTAACCTTGATAGATCGCCCCTATAAATATCTCTTGGGGTGAAAAGTAATTTAATCTGCGGATCTGTATATTACCTCCTCATGAACATCCTATCAATTGGCCAGAGTGCTTTCATGATATGCACTGAACTGAAAACATCAAACTGATTTCATTGAGGATTGTTAGACCAGAATCTTTGGTCTCAACTCTGTCATTAAATTTTGCTAAAAGGTTGTGCACTTATGCATGGAAAAAAACTAAGTTCGTGATTTGGTTTCAAAAGATTCTCTGCTTATAGTCTGGGTGACTCCTGGGAACTGTATTATTCATTTGTTTTTATCTTGAGGCTGACCTAATTAGAACCCAGGTTATAGTTCTATACACTAACAGAACACTCATCACTTCCTGAATGATCCTGAAACTTGGAGTTTTGAGAAAATAGCCCATCTTTTAAGCACCTACCTAGTGGATCAATGATAGAGTGGTCCCGTTTGGATCAAAAAGTCTCAGAAGAGGACAATGCCTACATTTGCACAATTTTAGCTGAATACTAGATGGAGGTCTCTCAAGATTCTGACTAGAACTCTACCTGGCTAGTTCCCTCATGCCTTCTCTCATTCATTGACAGAACCCTTTGTTGAAATTTGTCGACAGCTCTCAGACGATTTTGATTCATTGAGAGCTGGTCAGAACAGGGTATTGTGAAGTATAAATATGGAGAAGCCATCCAAGACAACATCATCAATAAAAAACAAGATTATTTAAATATTTTTCTTGATGCCTTTTTATTAAATGGTTGTCAAGAGACAGATGCTTTTGAGCCTTGTTGGAGGAAATGCTCTTTTCCACTAACTAATGTATAACTTGGGGACAATCACTGAAACTCTCTGATCTCTGTTTCTGTATTTGTCAAATTAGGTTGATAGTCTCTGCTCTATTTCTAGGGTTGTTAGGATACAATATGATAATAAATATGAAAGTATGTTTCAAAGTTAAAAGAGCACTTATATACGTGAGTACGCAGTCTCAGAGATTCCGCTTTGAATATTTTTTCCAATTTTTTTTCTTTTCCTTCTTCTTTTTTTTTTTGAGGTGGAGTCTTGCTCTGTTGCCCAGGCTAGAGTGCAGTGGCACTGCAGCCTCCACCTCCCAGGTTCAAGTGATTCTCCTGCCTCAGCTTCCTGTGTAGCTGGGATTACAGGGCCTACCACCACAGCTAATTTTTGTGTTTTTAGTAGAGACGGGGTTTCGCTATGTTGGTCAGGCTGGTCTCGAACTCCTGACCTCAAGTGATCCGCCCACCTTGTCCTCCCAAAGCCTGCTAGGATTACAGTCGTGAGCCACCTCACCCAGCCCCAATTTTTCATGTAACATATATATTACATTGAGATGAGAATTATGTCTCAGAAAGTAATTTTTTATCAGATGGTATGTGGGGGTATTTGTTGTATAGGAATTATAGAGGAGAATGAAGTAGTTTGGGTAGCTACTAAATCTTCACTATGTCTCTATTAAGTGTTCCATTTTTATTTATGTAAGCTGTTGGTAATAATTTGTATAAGTGATGTTATAAATTACTGTGTGTAACTCTGGCAAATATTTATTTTAAATACAAAATAGCTCAATTTTCCGTGATGAAAAGACTAATTCAACCACAAAAATATCACTTAATCTTTAAGGGGGAAACTGGCTCGCTGTAAACCCAAACATTGGTTTTATTGCATAAGTGTCCAACAATAAATTTAGCTCTAATATAAATGGCAAAACTGTGGTAATGATACTGCCCTCATTCTTAAGCTCTCTGTAAATTTGTCATCTTTCACTACCAGCAGAGGGAGCCCTGAGAATTAAATCGTGCCAAAATGGCTTTGCTAATTCTTTTGTGTTTACACAGTTAGCTCATAATAAAGAAATAAAACCCCATCACAGATTAATGGAAAGTCATCATGCTTGGATTAGGCTGTAGATAATTTGAGTCCAGCCTACCAATTATAATCAGCTTCAGTAGAGGAAGAGTATCTATAGCCTGCCTCCACTCTGCCATTAAAGCCTCAGCTGCAAACTTCCACAGCCAACAAAGTTCAGTAATATAACAACACACAATCTACTTCATAGAACGTCAGAAAGAATACACTCCTCAAACCATAATTTTATCAAATAAACTACAACAGTATTATGAATTGTCTATTACAGCCACATGAGAATTGGAAAACATACACATTGTATAATCAGTTTTTCCTAATTTAAACATAATTGTCTATATTTTAGAATGTATTTTAATAAAGAAATAAACTAAAATG